>NC_086376.1:75019251-75650751 GCF_036588685.1 Mytilus trossulus | reverse complement strand
TAACATCCATTTGACTATAATGATTTATCTTTAAAGATTATTGCGTCAAGGGTAAAGTTATCAAGCTAAAATGAAATCCAAAACAACGATAAATTAACTTAACTTCCAGCTTTTGGTAAATGCAATTTGGAATATTAAATTTAAATAATGCACTGTCATGGTCTAGGGTATACTCTACTATTATTTCAGTTTGTTTCATGTCGAAACTCGTTGTTACAATTGTAATCATTGTTTTCCATAAAGACGATAAAATAAACTTGAGATAATTCATAAAACCAAAAGCACTTGGAAAGGTTTTTCAATAAATAAAAATTTTATATTTCAATTATTTTAGAATGTGGACCAACCCTGCATACTTGTAAATCAGTTTATCAGCGTCTTTCTAACGATAGGTAATTAAATTTTTCCCACATTTCATAGACTTTCGTCTTGATATAACCATTACAAGAAACAAATATTGAAATAGCTAAGACGAAGTATGCTGATATGGTATACAAGTTTAAATAAACAGATAACAATAATTAAGCACACCAGTGTACGAGTTGAGAAAATATTTCGTGACAGATAAAAAATAAATAAACCAGGTTTTATTATCCGAGTAAATGATAGCGTCAGCGTGTTGTAAACTAGCTAATTTAAATATTAACCCCGAAACACTATCAGTGGCTTCATCCGGAATCTTGGCTCCATCCCTTAGCTACTCCTGGGACAAATATAAAATAATGTAAACCAAGGCTTTGATGAAGGCTGTACTGTTGCCTGCATACATCCATCTCATTTGAACGTTGTGGATATAAAATAGTTATAGCATTGACAGTCACACTTATTTCCTTATTCTTATAAGTGTATCGATACAAACAAGTTTAATTTTGATTTTTCTTTCATACATGTATGTCTAAATAGCGTACAACATCAACCAACTTATCAAAAAAAAACTGCAAGTTTCCATGTGACAAACATCAAAATATTTTAACAAGACACACTTAACAGCCACACATCGTCGTATACAATGATGTGATAGAATACTGATTTAAAAGAATATAATGATATGCATGTATCACACCCACTTATTTAGGACTTTTAACCAAAATGACCATTTGATTATAAACTGTTCTTTTTAAAAGTTTGTTAACACTGATCTATAAATTAAATTGAGATGTTCAATCATTCTGTCAATCTTCAGACATATTCAATACAGTAAATTAAGTAATATTCAAACATCTCGTCTGCCAGTCAATTTAGATTTCGATTTCACAAGTTGTTACAATGTATTGATAAAATAAATACCAAACAATAAATACTGAATTGTCTGACACTGTTCTTAACATAACTTGATAGACTGCATGTAAACACATGTGAACGGTACTTTATTTGATCTCCAATAACATAGAATTAAAAAAAAAATGACTTTAAATCTAAACTTTTTTAACATGTTAAGATAAGAATCGTTGTTTTAGAGAAAAAAAATTACTTTAAATGTTGTTTTAGAAAGAAAAAAAATGACTTTAAATCTTAACTTAACATGTTATGATGAAGATCGTTGTTTCAGAAAAAAGTTCACTAGTATTCTCTTCTATCGTTGTGATGAAGAATATCTTCACTTCAACCTGAAATATAGTAATTGCTAAATGTTATCGAGAATGGTTATGCATGATTTAGTGTAACACTTAAAATATCGAGAAACGTTGGGTAACGCCTTTTTGTGCAATGCCAATTAGAAATTATAAGTTAATTCGAATTGATATTGCAATGATAGAAGAATAAGCAAGTGTAACAATTGTAAAGTTTTCTTTTCTTTCCCATATTCCAAGAAAGTATTGTTATAGTTCTGTGGTCAGTATAGTGGTCACTGCAACACATAATTACAATTGTAACTACAATAGTAATAATGGCTAAAATAATGTGTTGTCTATCCAGAATTTATACAACATTAATTTTTTGTCACTCAGGAATTAGAAAACGCCAGTTAGCTATGCTGTCTGAAATCTCTACATGTCTGCATTGACAATTTATATTGTACTATAATCAATCTAAAAACCAAAAATATGCCAAAAATGTGCCTCTCCGCTACTGATACTCTTAACAAACAATGCCTTATTGTACGAGACAAACAACATAGTGTCAAAATGGGGTGTAAACATGTACTATGATTACTGATTAATCTCACAGAAGTCATTTTCCATTCTTTTTTTCACAACTTGTGCCAAGTCAAATAACCAGGTAATATAGGTTGGTAGTAGTCTTTGTTTTGGTTAATTAATAATACATATTTCGTGTAGAAGATAGTCGTCAGTGATTGGAACCGTACAATCACAGGTACTGAAAGATTTATTATATTAACTTCAGTCAAATAACAACTGTCAGCCAAAACGGAAGATTTACTGGTGTTAATGTAACTTCTAACATCGTGTTTACCCTTGTTTCTGTTTTTGTGGTTATTTTTTTGTGTTAGGGGTATATTCAGTACATTTACATGTATATGTACCGACCCAAGATTTACATTTGCTTGTTAAAACACAATGCTTATATATTTTGTGGTAAACTAGACTAAGTCTTTAATTCGTGATGTATTTGCTAATGCTGTGTTTAAGTCCTACTGTTTCTTTGCACATACTAGTATCCGAATTAGGTACAGTTAAAACTTGGACAGCTGTACAACGAGCTGTACAACCACACATTTCCATAACACGAGCTTATAAACAATTACTATTCAAAAAATGTATCATTATATTAATTATAAAAACAATGTAACCTAAATAGTATTGTCATTACATAAACATACGTGGAAACGAGTATCATTCATGAAACTTAGTCACGTTCCTAATATGTTGGACGGGATGCTACATCAATAAATTCGTAAATCTTTATTTAGACAAATGTAATATACTTCAGACTTTATTTGCATATTGTTCAAATTAGCATTCCGTTTCGGACTGAATTTCTTTTAATAGTGTGCTTCCCGGTTTAGACTGCAATTCATTAAAATATAGCATTAGTTATGCAACTTATGTACAACAATTTAGTTGTAACACGCCAATTTAGTTTTTAGTAAATGTATTTATATAAAGCATGATCATATTTTTATGATTCCTCTTCTGTTCAGTTAGTATGATAATGGAGATATGAGTGCTGTTCGAGGTTGCATAGACGGATGTAACACTTGTGTGTCGTCTCGATCCGAAAACCTCTCTTCTCATATTGTCGAAGTGGCAGCAAGAAAAAAGAGCGGTTTAATTCATATTTTGTCAGTTCTATTTTCTTCTGAGTGTCACTAGTTAGTCTTGGACGAAACGCACGTCTGGCGTATACAATTTAAAACCTGGTACTTTTTGTTAGCTATTATTCGTGTGTTTCTCTGTCCTATATGTTCTCTCATTTATTTATATTGTAGTCCTGTCATGTAATGCTGTCATTTAAATGTTATATTTAACACTGCCATAAAAGTGGAAGGTTTGGCATGCCACATAACCAGGTTCAACTTACCATTTTTTTCTTAAAATGTCCTGTACCAAGTCGGGAAAATGGCCATTGTTATATTAAAGTTCGTTTCCGTGTGTGTTACTTTTATTGGTGTGTGTATGTTGTGTCGTAGTTCTCCTCTTATATTTGATGAGTTTCCCTCAGTTTTAGTTTGTAACCCGGATTTATTTTTTTCTCAATCGATTTATGAGTTTCTAACAGCGGTATACTACTGTTGCCTTTATCCAAAGTTTACGTGTTAATTATAATAAAGATTATAAAGATAAAGATCATATAATCCTCTTTTTATCGGTTTCTTTTTTTATTCCCCTATTGATGACATGCTCCATTTTAATTGATGTTTTTATAGAACCACGTGTTACTTTAAATATACCCGCAATTTTACACACTGTACTTTATTACAATTTATAGCATTAGTTATAGATAACAGATATGTCAAATTAAACTTTCTGAAAATTAGAATTTTAAAAAGGCTGATATTTACAGAAACGTACAAACAGTTAAATAAATAGACTAATTAAATGATTTCTTAAAAGACATTCAATTTGTCTCAAAAACAAACTCTAATAGGTTAATAAAACTTAATTTTGAGTTGTCTACTTCCGTGTTCCGTAAGCAAACAATTGAGAGAAAAAACTCAGAAAAACGTATATATTAAATTATGTATGGGAGGAGATGATGAATTTAGTTTTACGCAATTTCTAATTATTTCATGTACAAATATAGATCACCTCTTAGGTCTTAACAAATTAGTATCATGAATAAATCATCAGTGATCGTCTAGATTTAACGGTGATTTGTTTTTATCAAGTATAACAACATATAAACTGCGCTCTGCTATCATTTCCCTAAGCTATACCTTTTATAAATATATGACACCAAAACGATATTGCATTTGAAAAAGTATGTTTTAAAAGAACCACTAGATGTTGGTTACAATTTTAGATTAACATACGCACAGATACACCAGATAAGAAACGTTAATGAAATTGACATAGGCAAACAAGATGTAAGCCAATATCCATATCATTTTTATTTCGATACATGCATTTCTATAAATGGAAGTACACAACCTTGAATGTATAATAATTTATTATTATTTTTGATCAATTCACATATGTTTTTATTACGAACGTTTTCCAGTGTTCATACTATTTGTTACTCCGTATTATCGATTTTAGACAAACAGAGTAAATGATTCCAAGTTCATTGATATATCACATTGACATTATTGTTCTCTTTTTTTCAGTGTGGAGTGTCACATCAATGGCGACAATAAAACCTGTTTTCAATAAAACTCCAGTTAATGTAACATTTTACCGTGGCGAAACAGCGACCTTACCATGTTCTGTTAGTAATCTGGGCTCCAGTAGTGTAAGTATAAACTTCAAGTCCCTCACACGAAAATCTATGATAAACGGGACGATTTTAACTTCCCAATTATCAATTTCCAATTTCTCAGCAGTAACATACCCTCTGCCCCTTCGTATGGTGTTTAATTACATATCACAATTGATTCGTCATTCACGTGCTTGTTCACACTATACGGACTTCATATACAGGAGTGTGCTCCTTACGCAGAAACTGCTCCAACAAAGTTATGAGGAGGACAGATTAAAATTGACACTCCATAAATTTTATGGACACCATCACGAATTGGTGGATCCATATGATGTCTCTTTAACCAAACCAGCTAAGGACATTTTTACCACATGGTAGATTGTGGTTTGTCATTATGTCGTCTAATCTTTTAATTACCAAACGTGACTTATTCCCAATTGTGACTGTTTTGCTAAATGTGAATTCGCATTACTATAAGACGTGTTTCTGTACTTGTTTATCCCAAATTCATGTATTTAGTTTACATGTTTATTGTTATATTTGTAATTGTCATCGGATTTTGTCAAATGTGTTGACGTCTTTTTATTATATTAAGGTGTTAAGGATAGAAAAATTAATCACCCCCTTTATTAATTATATTTAATTTTGTACGATTATTTACGTTTGAAGTTGGATACATAACAAACTGGACATATTTATATTACAGTTAATTACTATTAATAAGTATTGCAATATGCATTTTGCTTAAGTGAATTATCAGTATTTAATTCTAATATAATCTTAAATCAATCCTAATTCTATCTCACTTTTGAATTATAGTTTTTCATATGTGACGTCATGCTGTTTCTAAATTTCATAAATTCAAATGTGGCATAACGTTTGTACCTTTTCGCCATCGTATGTGACGTCATTTTTTTTTAATTGCGTTGACGCCTGGACTGAATCGGGTTTAGTTTTCTGTAATTAGTTAATACTTCAGTTTCATTATGAATATCTCTTTCATATTCATTTGATAAAATTTACTGTTTGCAATAGCATAAATTGTTCTATATAATAAGAATGTTCTTATCCCGGGCATAAAAACAATGCCGTATTTGGCAAAACTTTTTAACTTTTGATCTTCAGTGCTGTACAACTCTGTACTTTTTTCACTTTCGATCTTTTATATCTGGGCTTCACTGGTGAGTCGCTTTTGGCGTATTGAATTTTAAACCTGATGCTTTTTGTAATCTATTAATCATGTTTTTCTTTGTCTAATATGTTCACCTATTTATTTGTATTGCAGTCCTGTAATATTATGTTGTCATTTCAATGTTATATTTAACTTTGTCATTAAAGTGCGAGGTTTGGCATGCCACAAAACCAGGTTCAACCCACCACTTTTATTCCCCTTTAAAAGTGTCCTGTACCAAGTCAGGAAGATGGCCATTGTTATATTAATGTTCGTTTCTGTGTGTGTTGCATTTTAACGTGGAGTCGTTTGTGTTTTCTCTTATTTTTGAGATATTGAGATAAGACGTGGCACGGTACTTGTCTATCCCAAATTCATGTATTTGGTTTTGATGTTATATTTGTTATTCTCGTGGTGTTTTGTCTGATGCTTGGTCCGTTTCTGTGTGTGTTGCGTTTCGGTGTTGTGTCGTTGTTCTCCTCTTATATTTAATGCGTTTCCCTCGGTTTTAGTTTGTTACCCCGATTTTGTTTTTTGTCCATGGATTTATGAGTTTTGAACAGCGGTATACTACTGTTGCCTTTATTTATGTAATTTTAAAAAGCTAAAATATATCTCTGAAATTTAGTAGTTATCTACCCTTTCCGGTTAGTGCACTAACTAGCAAATTGGGGAAGATAACAAAGTGTAAGTTTCTTTAAAGTACAAATTTGTTCAGCTTTACAACCGAATTTGATTATCAATACCAGATGTCAAGAAGTAAAGAAATTAACTAGAACCAACTCTTCTTTATGCATTTTAATAAATAAAAATAAAAAAAACAACTGCTCACCATTGTTCTTCTATTACTTTATAATTCAAAATGCTTTTTGATTTTTGTAATGAAAAAAAAAACAATAATTAACTTACATGTTCTTTACATTTAGTTGCTTGTCAGTAAGTTATTGATTATGAATATTCTAGATTATCTCAGAGGAATAGTCTTCTTTAAGATATACAAGAGATCACCCAGAAAACGGTTATTTCATTGACTATAATTATATCTTATGTTATCACAAGTTTGTCTGTATTCATTGATCTAGCGTTTTGTTAAATTTTAAATGTTGAATAAGTAACTTGCAATGTTACTGTAAAACCCGTTAATTTATTCAATTTACTAAATCCTTTAAATGACTCTCCTACCCCCATGATAAAGGCACATGAATGTAAAACGTTTATCACTTTACTTGAATTTACGATAATACAATAGGTATTAAGTGTTTCTGCGAGCTAAGTGTGAAGCAACTTTGAGCAAAAGATTTTTTTTCGAACACGATATTGTACCGAAGTTCTTTAATACGTACACGTCTTGTGAGAAAGCATTTTTTGGTTGCGTGTTCTCGTCCCGAATATGTATGTAAAACAAGTTCTTTCTGCAGTATATGAGCACCTTGCGTTTTGTCCTAATCTGTATTCGTGTAGAATCTTTCAAACTGTTCTACAGAAGCAACATTTGGGTATATGCCCCAAACATATTCAGAAAACAAACATACATACAGTAAGATCTTAGTATGTTGTTGTTTTGATGTCCCTTCTGGTTTGAACATTACCAATTATTTTATCATGATTTCTTAAACTTTTGGTCTCGAAAATCCATAACAGTCTTTTAACAAATAATATGATCCAATGTAATGCCATACTTGATTAGATGTCGGCTATTACACGGTTAATGGTCGAGAGGTTGGAAACAAAACTGTGCAATAACAATTTTGTTTCTGTTACATTTCACATGTATTATTTTGAACATTTATAAGTATTGCATGAAAAAAGGAATAACAATAATATGTTTGAATATTTGTCACTGTCATTTTTTTTATTTGACAACTGTAATTCTAGGAAAACAGTCGTGTTATTTTAAGTATGCTCACTGAAACTTGCATCATACATTCATATTCATGATTTTTATATTAATTCCAACCTACCAGCATAACAAAGTATTTACAACAGACAAGAATTTGTCTTATGTTATGCCTAAGGAATGGACTATAATGATTTACAGCTTCATTAATATAAATGATCAAATAGTCATGAGATCAGACACCTTTAATTGTAAATAATGTATATCTACCAAACATAAAAAAAAAGTTATTTGTGGCTTTGGTAAAATATAATTAGCAAGTGCTTGTTAATTTGTTTATTTTTGTTTTTGTTATGATCTTTCATACTGGTAATATAGAGTGAAGTGCTTTCCTTTTTTTTTCTTTGTGTGTTCTTTTTTTTTGTGCCATTTGCCATTACATTGATTGAGATCAAAAAGACTATGTTTAGATCTAAAGAAACCTGTTAAACCCCGCCCTAAATTTCTGTGTTATGATCAGCAACGATTACAAAACAAAAACTGGGGTTGCATTGTATCATTATTATTAGAATCATATGCAAAACAGTGTGGCCGTGGCCATTGATTGACGTCCTAAATTATCTCATTGACTGAGACAGATTATGTGAACATTTGTCTGTAACGACCACTGCTAACTATGTACTTGTTAAAGACACTTAAACTGTGTGGTTACCAAAGGTTCTCGATACCTAAATAAAGTAATTCGAAAAATTAATCATGAATAACACGATGTTATGATTTATATCAATAATATAAATCAAAACATAAAGGTTTTACAGACAAACGTTCGCATAATATGTCCCAGTCATTGAATGAATTAGAAACATCAAGCAATGGCCACAGCCACACTGTTTTGAATATGATTCTATATAAAAATAGGAGTTTAAATTGGTTGGTGAAGTTTTCTGTTTGCCTTGGCTTTCTGTTGACCATAACGTATATATTTTCCTCGATGTATAGTTTTGATTGTCACCTTGGTATCTTGTCTTTTTTAAATGTTTGTTGTTGTATTTCTTGGACCATTTATGTTGATTTTTCCTGCGTTGTTGTGTTTTATCTCATCGACGTGTAAACCCAACATATCTAACTACAATAAGAAACGTCTTGTTGGAAATGAAATGATCGGGTTCTTTGTTTTGGACATTTTAAAGACGTTATGTTGCTTAGTCGGACGCCAAACACCACATGGTTGCAAGACGCATTTGACAACGTTTGTTTGTTTTTGCACTTCAGTGTTTCTGTTTCGTTGTTTTCACATTTGTATTTGGCACAACTTTTTGGAATTTTGGATCCTCAATGCTCTTCAACTTTGTTTGAGTTATAACTATTTTGATATGAGCGTCACTGATGAGTCTTATGTAAACGAAACGCGCGTCTGGCGTACTAAATTATAATCCTGGTACCTTTGATAACTATTTTCCTCTTATAGTTGACGTGTTTCCCTCGTTTTTAGTTTGTAACCGGATTTGTTTTCTATCAATCGATTTATGACTTTCTAACAGCGGTATACTACTTTTGCCTTTATTCGAAGCAATCAACTATAGTTTAAACATATTTATTTATAGTGGATTGGGACATGATTTGCAACTTATAATAATCCCTTTCCACTTTGCGGGTTCAAGTGCTTGTAGCGGCATTAGCCTTCTCTTTTTCGAAATCTACAACAATTTCTTTAACGTGCAAGAGATATGACTCTCTCTTCTCACGGATCAGCCATTCATCGTCCCCTTCCGACGGACTTTCATCGTTTTCTCAAAACCATACTCGCAGTGGTGTCAAGGGAGAGCCGAAAATTGAGTTCCTGAAATTTTCATCCCGAAAGAGAATTGATCCAGGAACTTTTGTGTTAGTAGTCCGAAGCACTAACCACTACACCCTGGCTCTCATAGAGCAATCAATAACTTTGATAACCACTCATCTTTACATTTACATCTGTATATCTATACATTTTCTTTAAAAAGTTGAATTTATGTATTAAAAGCTGTGGCCAAAAATCACCTAAATTTGTTTTATTTATATTCATTTGAGGTAAACATGTTGTTTGTGGATTTACAATATTATACAATCATGACTTGTATTCTTTATACCCTTTCTTATCTTTTAATTACACTAGATGACTGGAGTACAAAGCTTTCAAAATAATATCTTTCGATCCAATATATATCAATGAAAAGTCTATGATCTGTTCAGAGACCCCCTACTATCAAAACAAAATCGAATTTAAATCAAAATAGGCGATGTCCAATTGGATTATAATGTCAAGATATTGAAAACGTTTCATTTAATGCCGATTTGGGGAATGAGAAGGAGCAAGTGGAAATGTGTGATGTATAGGGTGTGAACATGACTAAGTCCGTGTTATATGCAAAGTACACCCTAAATAGCACAATGAGCAGGGAAGGTTCATCATGTTTCAAAGTTGTGGTGACAAAAGCAGAATCGAAAGACAATTGGTCTAATCTATCACTAGCAATATGCCCTTCCCCAGAAAGCAGAAGGTTTTTTTGGGGGTAGGGGGGTACATGACTTTCATATTTTGTTTAGGTAGGTTAAAACAAGAAAACTCGATTCGAACTGCCCTTTTTAACCTACAATTCTGAATATATGAATTGACCAAATGTTTTGAAGAGTAGTAGATTCAAACATAATATATTCAAAGAATTTCCAGATATTTGTCAATATATAAGTTGTGGCTTCATAACATGTTAATATTTTGTGTTAGTGTGATATAGGGGTTTGTCCAAAAAGAAACGATTGCATTTTAGTTGTGAAAATACAAATTTTAACTTGTTGCCTCTTTTTGTAGACTATTTATTTAGCAACGAAGTTTATAAATGTATAGCCCGTCTAACTGTAAAATGATATAATATCTCATGGCATAGAATCACTAAAAAATCCTCGGTTATCAACTAATATTCAGTTTGAATACCTGATTGCATCTTCTGAAATCCAAAATGCAGCCATGTACGAAATTGTTATCTGACAGCTTGACACTTTGCGAAGAGATGTCATATTGAGTTATTGCTTGCGAGATACATTTATGTTTGGTTTTTGTTTTTATTTTTCAAAATTAAATTCTTGACATTTAGGTTTTGAAGTTTATAACTAGATTAATTTTATAGTATCAATAAATTAAACCCGTTTAACTGATGTCACAGAAGATATGCTTTTCTTAATTATTTTCACGCCCAATCGCCTCTTCAAAATGGATGCGTTTATCCTAATCATAGCCGTTTATATTACGCAATATGAATTCGATACCATTATATAAATTGTTGACAATATAGCGGTATCCTTCGCTTGCAATATGACACAGGATAAAAAAAAAAGACAACGGTCTCACGATGACGAATTACCTATCAGAACTAAAGATGTTCTCAAATACTAGTTCCCTTAATATAAATGAGAATACAGGTTGTTTTGGTGTTATCAGTAGGATGCATTAAACTTACAGACATTGTCAATAGAGTGCTTTATTTCTAATGAGATGTTTGTTAAAGATTGGAACAGAATTAAATTGAAAAGTATTGTTTATCCATGACCTATTTCAGATTAATTGCCAAAGTAATTGTATATACTGTTACATTATGATGTAGATTTTTTATTTGTTTACTTCCACTTCTATATATGGAAATGCAAACTAGGATAATGAAGAGATTAGATCAAAATAATGTTTTTTTAGTATTCACCTTGACGCAGATGTTAATTCTTTGTGGATATTCTGTGAATTGGCATTGATGTATATCTTTATATTTATATGTATAATGTTACATCTATAATCCAAAGAAACAGTGTTCTACGCCTTTTTCATGATAGAAGTTCCTGTCACGTCTTATTTTGAATTGACGCTCTTTCTAAAATAAATCTCTTAATATTACTTAGCCTTCATGATATCGATGTGCGGTAAAAGTGTCTACGAAAGTAATCTAAATATGAAACAAGAATCTTACAACCAATAGAATGAGTTTCAGACCTCGAGACCAAGGACGAAGATGATCAAATGGCATTGACAACAAAACTTTATAAACAGAAAAGTTATTTCCGACCATGAAATATAGTAAAACAAAAATAGTGATCTCATAAAAATGTTTAAAAAGAGGAATTCCATAAAAGTTTACAAATATGAAAAGTTGTCAATCAACTAACCGAGATAAATACAGCAGCTATCATAATCCTGACTTGGTACAGACTTAAACCCCCGTCACACTGAGACAAAGTCCATGAAGTTTCCACTACGTCTTAATTTTTTTTTAAACGTAGTAGAAACTTGCTCAAATTCGATTGATAATACCGTTATTCGGTCTCTAACACGACCCTGCTACGTCCTTACAAAGACCGCACCACGTTCAACAAGTGTTTATTAGGTTCGTGTCAAGTCTATATAACTTCAATCAGGTGTTCACTACGTTCTTACTACGACCATCAGGTGTTCACTACGTTCTTACTACGACCATAAGGTTTTCACTACGTTCCTACCACGTCCTTACAACGTCCATAAAGTTTGCAGAACGACCTCTGTAGGTTCTAGTTACGTCTTAACTACTCCATACAAAACAGAAACATTCACGGGTATTTTTTATTTCATTCAGCAACATGCCAGTTAGAGGACAAGTAACACAAAGCCAAATATATAAATATAATAATATATTCAAAAATTCAAATATCCTTGTAATACATGTGTACATTCTTTATAAATCAAAACTGTTCCATCAGTTACCAAATATGCACTTATCATGCGGTTTTGCCAAGGAACTGAGCCAGCTTGACTATTGAAATATAGTCGAAGGTATTCCCTTTGCTTCTTTGCAGCTACGGTGTCTCTGTTTGGTCCAATTACCATGTTTACTTCATACATATTTGCGGTCGCTCGCCATAAGCCCGGAATCAAGTCATGCTGGTCATTTTCCATGTCAAGATGCGCGTTCTGTTGTGTTGGATATCGTAGTCTCATCACATTGTGCAGACAAACGCAACACTCGACAATGTTTCGTACTACATTTGGCTGCTGCATCATGGTGGTAAGTAATAATTGCCATCGTTGGGCCAGTATACCAAATGCGTTTTTAACCACACGTCTTCCTCTCGATATTCTGTAATTAGTTATCAATTTTTCATCTGTTAAGCCTCGTTGAGAATAAGGCTTCATCAGATATGTTCTCAAACCAAAAGCGTCATCTCCAAGAATGAAATATGGCACATTTTTGTCATCGTTCGGCATTGGATCCGGGTCTGGAAAGCCAATCGTTTCTTCTTCCAAGCACTCTTTAAGTTCAGAATTGTTGTAGATCTGAGTCAACTAATGCAAGGAGAACCACTGAGAAAAATACCTTGTAATTATGAAAGAGTGATCCTGTATTTGAAGGACATCTAATGGCTATATGTTTGCCATCGAGAGCACCACAGGCATGTGGAACATTCCATTTTCGCTGGAACTCTTTAGCAATATCACGCCATTCGCGCTGTGTGGTGGGACAAGAAATTGCTTCGACTTTATATTCGTCTACAATGGCTTGGCAGAATTCGGGAACAAACATAGAAATTGTATTTCGGGCAACTCTAAAGTCGTATTGTAGAGTTGGATATTTATCCCCAGAAGATAAGTGTCGTATAGTGACAGCGAGCTTCAGGCCTGGTTCCAATGCTTTTCTAAGCCGGGTATCTCTCCTTTGAATTCTGGGACCTACTCTATTCAATATTTCGTCGAACATCTCGGGCGGCATTCTCAGAAAGTTGAAAAACGACTGTTGATCCTCCATTCTCAACTCCTGCATCAGTCTATCATAGTGGCCAAACATAAGCCTTCTTTCCTGAGTAAGCCAGGGACGCACCCACCATGTTCTGGGTCTCCTTTGTTTTCTTTTTATCCTGAAGCAGAAAAGCGCAACTTGAGCATCAAGAAGAGCTTGTTGTCCTTGTAATGATGTATGAAGTAGAAGTAAATCTTGTTCCATCGTTCAACAGTACAATTACAAATGATTCCGTCTTAAAAAAAAACACCTATATATACCATATTCAACACGGGTAACAGAGATCCGATGCAAACCTGCTGCAAACGCACCGCAGGCGTGGTAAAGACGTACTGCATACCGATAGGTCGTACAAAGAACGTACTAAGGTCTTTAGGAACGTAATAAGAACGTAGAATAGTCTTCGCGAGGTCGTGTTGAAAACTTCCCTAAATCACCAAGTTCTAAAAGATCGTAGTAAAGACGTAGAGCAGTCGTAGTAAGGTCATGGTGCAATCTCCAAGAACGTAGTAAAAACGCAGTGAAGACGGCTTTCAAATTTATCTCGTCCGTACTACGTCCATACGGTTCATAACTAGTGTCCTCTACGTCCTTACTACGACCAAGCCGTTCTCAGTACGTTCTTGTTAGGTCTTTACTGCGTTTTATCCTCAGGAAGTTCTCACTACGTTTGTTTTGAACATGTTCAAAATTATTTCACGTCCTTCACGTCCATGAAGACCTTACCACGTCCATGCAAGTTCGCAGTACGACCATATAAGTTTGCACTGCGTTCGTACCACGACTTATAAGTTCCCACTACGTTCGCCTACTTTTTCAGAACGCACTGGGAACGTGATAGGAACTTGGTCTAGTGTGACGGGGGCTTTACCGAAGAAATGGTGAGTTAAATCTGGTGATACCTTAACGTTAAAATTGCTATGTTATTTGCAATGTGAACAACTTAATAGTTTAATTGTCCATGTACCATATATATATGGTATGATTTATTTAGTCCACTTTTAATTACTTGAAACTATTTGTTTTCTTTTACTAGTTCTTTGAATTATCAAACCAATTTCATTTTTCTATTTAGGTGGTATGGAAAAGAATAGACGAGCCACACGTGTTGACAGTCGGAGAATTTGCTTTTGTTAGTGATCCCAAATTTAGTGTAAAATACATTCCATTCCGAGATGAATGGAATCTAATTATAGATCATGTGGAACCAAAACATTCCGGTCGGTATGAATGTCAAATAAGCACAAAAGACGATATTGTCAGATATGTTGACCTGAATGTAATAAGTAAGTTATAGACAATTATAAAATTATCAACCTCATATGTACATAAGGGTTATTATGACAAGCGTTGTTTTGCACGGTTTCACAATTGCTTTGCTATTTTGTTCATTATTTTACCGAGTTATTCCTTGATATCAATCGTGTTGGGAAATATGCATGGAGTTTATCAGTAGCTTTTATTACAATTTGTAAAGATCGCATCAATTTATCATTACTTGATGGAAAGTACCTTTGATTTCAATCTACATAAAGATAGTTCGTAAGATGGTTATAAGACAACAGAAAATATAAAATATTGGCATGATATATCCTTGAAAAGAACCATCAACATGTATACATAAATTTATATAAGAAGCATATTTGGGCGGGAATAGTCAATAACATCAAACCATATACGGATAAAATTATCTCATTAAAAAAAAACACACAAAATTGTTGATGATGCAAAACAAAGTTCAATGAATTATCCTATATCTTATCTCAATTATATAAGGTACAAGGTTTCATTATAAAAATAAAAGCGCTATTGGGTATGCGTAACAGGAAGCTGTGCGTGCAATATGCCAGGAAGAATATCCTTCGAAATAATTGCCAAGCTTGCCGAGCAAAACAACCAACACATTTGTCAGAATTGTTTGAAGTTTAAAGTATTTAATTATTCTTTAGACTGTAAAAGATATGAAATATTGTAAAATGTTTGTGTGATTTAAAAGTAATCAATAGAGATGATTGAGGACAATACTAATTTAGATAATTGTTCATTTTACAGATGAACCAGGCCATGACAGCAAGCGTGAGTCAATTTATCATTTGATGAAATTATGACATAATCATATCTAACATTCATTAAGATCAAATATAAAATGACAGCACAAAACTAAAATATAAAAACTGAAAAGTTGTCATAGATAATAAGAGCATTTATTTTCGAAACACTTAAACACGGTCCAATTTACATTTTACATTTATCATTGAGTATAAATATCAGGAATAAGTGAAAAGGGGGGTTATGGTGTATAAATTCATGACGTAAAGTTTCGACGCCAATTTGATAAAACCGAGTGTGAGGAATCATGGTCAACATCAGTCAAATAAATTTTCCTGGTATGTACTTCATGCGATGTTATAGTTGATATCTGAGCTAATATTTTATTTAGATTTATGTAAATGTATGCGCATTTGTAGTTTTCCTTGACCAATACGAGAATAATTTTCATTAATAAAAAACGTATGAATAAATAATTTAATTATAAAATTTAAGAGCACAAAAACTTGATGTACAAAAGTTCAAGTTGTCTCACAAGGCAATTCGTGTATGTGACAGGACATTCTCATTTAACTTAGACAATGTTTGTGATATGTCGTCTATAACACTTACATTAGGAATGCATATGGCATGTAGATAGGAAAACAACGCTGTTTAATTGTACAGCACATTGACATTAAGATTAAACTACATATATACTTTAACCGATAACAGTTCAAAGATTCATGCAAACAAGAATGTTTACATTTTATAACTGATACGAAACTCACTGACAAAATTTGATATGCTATATATTTTTTAAATGTCTTTTCACTTTAAACAATTACTTCTATTAATGGAGAACTGTTAACGTTGAAATTTCTTCTTACTGTTCTTGATTTTAAAAATATAAATTCCTCAACTGCAACAAGTGTATTACGCTATTTCTCCACTCGAGACAGTTAAATTTTATTATTTAAAGCGCGACGCTTGCCGAGCTTTTTAAATAGTTAAAATTTAACTGTCGAGAGTGGAGAAATATTGTAATACACTTGTTACAGTGGTGGAATCTGTTTCTCCCTTTTTTTCTTCTTAAAGATATGAGGAAAGTTGTGTACTTTTGATGTGGCGTCACCAGGCATGGTCGCCTTTTTTCATGACGTCACAATTAGAAAATCCAAAAGAAAATAAAAAAATTTAACGTCACAATCAAATTTCAACCAATCATTTGCCGAGAACAGATTTTTCACTAGTGAGGAGAAATTTTGTTTTTACACCGGTCAGAAGATGTGAAAAAGCACAAAAAATAGAGGAAAAATCTTCTATAATTTATAAAATCTTTGCATCATTTTGTGAAGTCTTAGTATCTTAATATCTCATAATCTCATAATATCTTAGAAATTAGTTGTAATAATTTTACTTCCTTAACATCTGAGCAACAGTCATGATAATATCAGTTTCTTAAATCTAAGTATCAGCTATTATAATCTCGGTTACGAGAAAGGTGGTAAATTATCTAATGTACCATTGTTTTTGGATGAATAGTTGTGTTTGTGATAAGAACTGTTATCTGTCTGTAGCGTTTCTTGTTTTTTAGTTGACACATGTTCATATCTTTGTACATTTATGTTGCCAGCCATGCAGCTTTCAGCACAGTAACTGAAACATGGTTTGATCCGTTATGAAACAGCCAATTCGAGATTGAGGCAAAAGAATTATATATTTGAAGACAAAATTTTTCTTCTTATATTTCAGACGTAAATATTGATGGTCCACACTTAGTGGAGAAAGGACATCCAATAAGACTTACTTGTAATGCTTCAGGAAATTCCAGGTCACCGACAGATATAAACTGGTATATTGGTGGCAAGCGTTTATATGATGGTTTCAATCATAATGTGAGGATAATAACATATCCTAGATCTGACGTCAATACTTTATATAGCGAACTACGTATAACAAAAAGTGACACTGAGGATAGTGGAACATACGTTTGCCAAACAACATTTTACAATGACATTCTTAAAGTTGCGAAACATAACTTATCAGTAATAATTGGTAAGTAACTACTAGTTATATAAAAAAAAACTACACTTTATGCGTGCGTTAGAAGGACATTCCTGAATTTACCTTGAACCGAAACGATAGATTTTCATTCTGTGATTTGACCTGCTACTTATTTGATTCTCGGCAGTCTTTTTGTAGAAAAATAGCTTATTTGTTGGAAAATACAATTTTGGGGCAATATTTTTAACCACTAATTATCAAACAACTACAATATACACACATATCTTTTCAACATGTGTGGACAAATGAGAGAAACGCATTATAACATTTATTTTGGATTCGAACATCACTGATGAGTCTTTTGTAGAAGAAACGCGCGTCTGGCGTTTATACTAAATTCAGTCCTGGTATCTATGTTGAGTTAATTTTCATTTCATTGTGTAACTGAAAAGAATGATGGTTTAATATTCTGATTTCTTTTTCAGCCGATTCTAATCAAACGAAACGAGGTATGTTATCTTTAGAATCTGTTTTAATTTTATTTTAGTACATGCATGACTACGAATACAAAACCAAAACTCAACGAAATTTGCAGTGACAAAAAGCACAGGGAAGTCTTTAAGAATAACACAAAACTGACAAGATTCATGAGTTAATTTAATTTTGACAACATATCCAAATGTTCAAGATGCAAAAGTAGACATCAGTTGAAAAAAATGTTAGTTGAGATTTCATTGCTAGTGAGACAACTATCCACAAAAAATTATAAAATAGGGACGAAAGATACTTGAGGGACAGTCAAACTCATAGATTGGAAATAAACTGACACCATATATTGGAAATAAACCGACAACGCCATGGCAAAAAATAAAAAAGACAAACAGACAAATATTGTACAGAAGACGCAGCAATGAAAACAAAAGACTAAGCAACAAGTCCCAAACAAAGAGCCAAACAACTAAAGTTACAGTACAGCCTGCAACAACGATCGAACTGGCTTGAGATCCTCAATAACAAAATATGAAAGAACAGAAAAAATTAACACTGTTCACCACAATGTTTTGGTAGTGTTCATGTTGCTGTTGTTCACATATTTGTGACATATTTACCTATTGTGTATGTTTGTTTTGTTTACGAATCGTTGTCAATATATTGCAATTTGATGCGACTGTCATAAAAGTGAGAGGTTGATATAGCTTTAAACCAGGTTTAATCCACCATTTTCTACATTAGAAAATGTCTCTGCTAAGTCCGGAATATGACAGTAGTTATCCATTCGTTTGATGTTTTTGAGCTTTTAATTGTGCCATTTCATTAGAGACTTTTCGTTGTGGATTTTTCTTCAGAGTTCAGTATTTTTGTGATTTTGCTTTTTATTCATGCTAATTAAATTAAATGATTACAAATAATAATAGACAGCAACAAATGACAACTTTCCCTCAGAAGAACTGTTTCGAATTTGAGTGCTAGTCATCAATTTGTGTTTGTGTTCTGTATTCAGCATTTTGTGTACTCTTCTGTTGTGTGTCTATTGGTTGCTTTTTTTAATTGTCTTTGTCAGTTTTCTTTATTAAATTTTGAATATCACTTTAGTATCTTTCGCCTTTTGTTTACTCTTTCTAAATCCGAATAATTCTTCCTCTGTATATCACTTAAGTTGTAATGTTTTGCCGCTTTAACCAGGTACGCCAATGGTTCTTTTCCGTGGCAAAGTATTGTTTAGGAATCACCAAGAGGAATAATGTATAGAACGACTGTGCTATATAATCGTATCGTTTTGGTAAAAGTCGATATCAATAAGAATAACTAATGACTATCGGATATTTACAGTGATTTTTGTAATGGATTTCACAAAAGAAATAAATTGCACAAACTGATTTCCTACTTTCAAAATGTTATCTTCTATTTTTTATCAAAATGTTATTTCATCAAGGATTTTATTTCATTGAATTTCTTATCAGTCCCTTTTGACTAATGCATTTCAATCGTGTTTCACATTTTTGTTGGTATAAACTAAGTAGGGAAAGAATACAGCTTCTAATCTTCTATTTTGCTCATTGCAAATAAAAAATTTATAATTAAAATAAAGACTTACTTCCGTTCGTATTGGCAGACATGTAAAAGACGAATGTCCTATTAGAGGACATTGATATCAAATATGAGAACTTATTCTGACGCCGAGGAATGTTTACAAACCTCATGGTTTTTTTTTCAAAACGTTTTAATTCGCTCAAGCAATCACAATTTTTTGTTCATATAACATAATAATACAAATAGGTAGGACATTTAAGTGGGCTTGAGGGTATAAATCCATTTTTTTCAAATATAGGATTTCGCTTTTGTTTGTTTAATATAAATGAACTTGATCATATACTTAATAATTAAATTAAATATGACAATGAGGTCACCGTTCAGGAAAGCTCACAATCTGACTTCGAAAGAAGCATGCACTTTTGATAAGGTACTTGTTTTCCGTTAAACTCATAAGACAAATAGAGGTAATATCGAAATAAAAACGAACTAAATTGCAGAAAGTCATTAAGAGACAAAACGAATTAATTGTGTTGGTTTCTTTTTGTACCATACCATAGAGTTACAACTAATTGTGTTATACATAAAATATGTGATGCCAAAAAAAATGTTAAAATGTTCCTGTAATTTATGTACCCTTGAACATCTATAATTGATTTAAAGGAAAGGAAGTGAAGTGTACAATGCACAATACACAATCAAGCCAAGTTAAAAGCAATGATACATGCATGTATTTTTATTTACAAAATATAAACATCACACGAAACATTTATAAATACAAACTACGCATGAACTTGAACTTTTACCTGGAAGGGACCCTATATCATGATTTCAGTTATGATGACAATGGGGTGACAGAAGTTCTTGAATTATCTAACTTTTATTGCGGTTAATAGCCCAGAAAGACTAAATATTTAAATCGACGCAATGACAAACTAAAGTCTATCGCACGCCAGACATCAAATGTATGCTATCAATTTACAATTCAAAACACATAATATTCGATTTTGTTACAATTTAAAGGCTGAATGTGAATGTACTCAAAAGTTGATGGATATTGTTTAAGTCTACGTAGTATGCACATCAAGAGCTTTTTTTAACCTGAAACTTATTGTATTTTTTTCTATTTCAGGAACAATGGCAGATGGTTCTGTTAATTTAGTCAAAGACAATAAGCGACCTTCTTCTCGGAACACAGGAAATACTTCTAGGAGATTAGAAATGGCTCTTATGCCTTATCTTTTCACATTTTTGGTGGCATGGTGCTTTGCACAATAATTTTGTAAAAGGTAACAATTATATTTCTTTAAAATAATCGAGATTCTCAGAAAATTATAAAAGACTAATGTTTTATTCTTATATAGGAATTGCAGTTCCCTACTTTAAAAAATATTTGTCCATTGATTTCTGCACTAGGTCAACTATTTATACCAAATTTCATCATTTTAAATATAAGACGAAGACAATATTGAAGACAATATTCGCTAAAGCAGTTGTTATTTGAAAGATAACAACAATCACTGCGTGGTTATAATTCTTGTTAAGGGCATACGATACAGTTTTGATACTGTATTTCCAGTTTAATGAAATTTTCCATATAGGCTTTTTTTTTTGGCCTAATAAAATCAAATATGTAATAAAAAAAAACATACCTCAATATGCTACTTTTTGAGTTAAATGAGGTCGAAATTTTGTATATTTGCTCAAATTTCGGATTTGTGGACGTATTGGTCCTTTCGAAAGAAAGACATAACTTTTTTTGTTTTAAAAGATAAACACAAATTGTTTTTTGTTCAATAATTTGTAATTTTTGTATTTAATAAGTGTTCTTAAAATTTATACATTTTTTTTATTAAAAAAACCCTCATCTTTATCAAATTATCATGAATAGAGAAAACAAACGTCATTTTTTGCTGTACACTTGCACTATTTACAGTTTTATAAAATTTGGTCTAAATAATCTCTATGCAAAATGAAACAAAATGTCGTTTTAGGGGTCTATGCACTCGTTTTCATATTAATTCAGATTGAATGATATAAATCAGTCGAAAATGCATCTTTCCCGATATATCACAGTTTGACGTCGCGAAAAAAAACATTTTACGTTAGCAACGTCCTTACCTCTCCTGTAACTGTATCGTATGCCCTTAATTGAATGTCATTACGTAAGATTATTATTGAATTTTTCAATAACCATTCTTTTGCAGTGTTAATCATTGTTACTAAGGTTACTTGTAGTTAATTAATGAAAAGAAAAAAAACAGGTTCGGGTTAAATTTTAATTGTTTTTAGCGTTCCCATGAGTAAAATTGTGGTATAGATTGTATTACGCAAAGCGTAGATAGTATTTACTATTGAATAAATGGAAACATACTCTTTTTCCCATGTAATCAGTTGTATACGATGTGTATGTAGGATATGAATGAAAGTATATAACAATATAAACTATTAATATGTTTGCCTGATTAAATCAAATATGTAATAAATGTTTAGGAATACTTTAAATGAAAATACATCTTTCGCATTTGAAGTGATTTTTTAGATTAACTTTCATCGGGAGCAATCAACCCAATCAGTTGAAGGAACGGAGTAAAGTATACAGTTTATGACTGAAAATGGGACCTCATTAAGTTAACTTTTTAACTTTTCCTAGGAGACATGTTGGAAACCGAGTTTTTCTGTCTTTTCTATTTCTGTCTCCTTTTTAGCTCACCTGGCCTAAAAGGCCATGTGAGCTTTTCTCATCACTTGGCGTCCGTCGTCGTCGACGTCGTCGTCGTCGTCTGTCGTCGTTAACAATTTTTCAAACATCTTCTCCTCTGAAACTACTGAATGGATTTGAATGAAACTTAACATGATTGTTCCTTAGTATATCCTGCACAAATTGTGCGCTTCGATTTTTGATCCGTCAAAAAACATGGCCGCCGTTACTTAAAATAGAACATAGGGGTCAAATGCAGTTTTTGGCTTATATCTCAAAAACGAAAGCATTTAAAGCAAATCTGACATGGGGGTAAAAATGTTCATTAGGTCGAGATCTAGCAGCCCTGAAATTTTCAGATGAATCAAACAAACCATTGTTGGGTTGCTGCCACTTAATTGGTAATTTTAAGGAAATTTTGCAGTTTTTGGTCATTATCTTGAATATTTTTATAGATAAAGATAAACTGTAAACAGCAAAAAAGATCAGCAAAGTAAGATCTATAAATAAGGTAATATGACCAAAAATGTCAATTGACCCCTTAAGGGGTTATTGTCCTTTAATGACAATTTTTCACAATTTGTTCATCATATTTGCTAACTTTAAAAAATCTTCTCCCTTGAAACTACTGAATGGATTTGGTTAAAACTTAGCATGATTGTTCCTTAGATTATCCTGCACAAAGTGTGTGCTTTGATTTTTGATCCGTCAAAAAACATGGCCACCGTTACTTAAAATAGAACATAGGGGTCAAATGCAGTTTTTGTCTAATATCTCAAAAACGAAAGCATTTAGGGCAAATCTGACATGGGGTAAAAATGTTCATTAGGTCAAGATCTATTAGCCCTGAAATTGTCAGATGAATCAAGCAAACCATTGTTGGGTTGCTGCCACTTAATTGTTAATTTTAAGGAAATTTTGCAGTTTTTGGTCATTATCTTGAATATTATTATAGATAAAGATAAACTGTAAACAGCAAAAAAGATCAGCAAAGTAAGATCTACAAATAATTTTATATGACCAAAATTGTCAATTGACCCCTTATGGGGTTATTGTCCTTTAATGACAATTTTTCACAATTTGTTCATCATATTTGCTAACTTTAAAAAATTTTCTTTTCTGAAACTACTGAATGGATTTGGTTAAAACTTAGCATGATTGTTCCTTAGATTATCCTGCACAAAGTGTGTGCTTTGACTTTTGATCCGTCAAAAAACATGGCCGCCGTTACTTTAAATAGAACATAGGGGTCAAATGCAGTTTTTGGCTTATATCTCAAAAACGAAAGCATTAAGAGCAAATCTGACATGGAGTAAAAATGTTCATTAGATCAATATTTATCAGCCCTGAAATTTTCAGATGAATCAAACAAACCATTGTTGGGTTGCTGCCACTTAATTGGTAATTTTAAGGAAATTTTGCAGTTTTTGGTCATTATCTTGAATATTATTATAGATAAAGATAAACTGTTAACAGCAAAAATGATCAGCAAAGTAAGATCTACAAATAAGTCAATTTGACCAAAATTGTCAATTGACCTCTTTAGGAGTTATTGCCCTTTAAAGACTTTTTTCACAATTTGTTCAGCATGTTGACTTACTTTAAAAAATCTTCTCTTTTGAAACTGCTGTATCAATTTCAGCCAAACTTGGGCTAAATGAGTTTCAGAGTATCTAGTATAAATTTTATATTTCATTTCCTTGCATGTCAAGAAACATAGCTCCTATGGCTAAAATAGAACATAGGAGAAAATGATTTTTTTTTGCTTTTGAAGAAAATAGGACGATTCAAAGAACATTTAAATAAATTGAAAAGCAAAAATAATCATTGATGAGAGATTAAACCAAAAAAATTCAGGTGAGCGATTCAGGCTCTTGAGAGCCTCTTGTGTTATTTGGGATTGAAATTTACAATCGCTTCTCTATTCTTTATAATAATATTCAGGTAAATTAACAAGTTTCGAAAATGACAAAACTCAATTCAAATGTTAAATTTTAAACTACCACATACACAGAAAGTTTCTTGTGGTCTTTTATAATACCATTCCCAATTGATCCGAAGACAAATAATTAAGATAATTGGAAGGTTGGACCGTAATAGAGCTTTAACAAGATAGACTCATAGATATATTACTTATATACTAGGTAGTGTTCTCCCCGTAATATTTGTCTTGATTACTTTGCGCCGCATCTAATACGTCAGATACCTTTACACATCATTAATCAATCTCATAGACTCGTTATTGATTCCCCAGTAAAGCAAAATTCTCTTTCGAAAGGCATTAAAACATTTAAAAAATTGTTCTATTTGTAAATTTACCGAAGGTTAATGCAACTGAACCATTTATGTATTTATTAATAACCATATTTGCCTTTGATCATGTTCACTGAATTACCCATAATATCCGTTATTATGAGCCAAATATTATTGACAATATTCTTTATAAAATTGAGAATGGAAATGGGGAAGGAGTCAAAGAGACAACAACCCGACCATAGCAAAAAACAACATCAGAAGGTCACCAACAGGTCTTCAATGTAGCTTATAAATGGTTTAAAACCTTCCATTAAACACTAATATACGAAATTTTGGGATAGCCGACTTTTAAGTGATGATTGTCTTGAAAGTGAGTATTTACTTTACAATTGTCGGTATGGGTCATTTTGGCAGAATAAGGTATGTTGCCTTTTATGTGGCTCCATTTCAACTATTGGGTTCTTGTCTTATTGACGCATAACTCACAACCTCAACCTCCTGAATCACTTTATCAGGAAAACGTGACGAAAATGTTAGTCATGGCATTCTATAATAACATTCCAGATGGATGCATAGATTAATCAGCCAGGTTAATAAAACGCTTTGATAATGTGACCCCTTATAGAGCTTCAACATGAAAGGCGCCTTTAAATTATTTCTTAAGATAATTTTTTCTCTGTATCTGTAGGTTCATTATAATTGTTTTGATTACATTTCACATCTATTACGTCATATACCTTTACACCTCATTAATCAATTTCTAAGAAACGATATTGATTTGACTATAAAATATCATTTTTTCTTAAAAGGCATTACTTGTTTTTTTGAAAATTATTGTTTGTTCATTTATCGATGGTTAATGTTACAGAACCATTCATGTTTTTATTAATAACCTTAATTTTCTTTGATCTTGATAACCGGATACCCATTATATTCGATATTATGGACCAAGTGTGACTAACAACAGACTTAAATTCACATTGTAAAACTTTGCCTTAAAACTATATATTTATAACGTGAAAACAACTTCTCAAAAGCAATCCTTGAATAAGAGTCTTTAAGGTGGAGAGATATTTGATGTGCAATTTGTCTAAAAACTTAACAAACAAAAAATCGTGATGTTTTATTTTGTACACTGTTCTGATGGTTTTGGACTATATGTTGCCCGTTTCATGTCTGCAGTTTTGTTGTTGAGCTGCTGTCTTATTGAAATATTCCCAGCAACTATCTTTTATTTTTTCATCAGAAAAATGTGAGAAGAAGCTGACATAAAAAAAATCATGGGGCTTTATAATACATTTCCATGAAAACGCGCAAATTAGTCGGTCAAATAGATAAAATTCATTAACAGTTTGAGCTTTAATTCAGCCTTAATAAGATAGACTCATACATGAACATATATCACTAGTGTATGTAGTCTTATCTGTAAAAGAAAAGTCTCATTATATTTGTCTTGATTACAAAGCACAGCATCTATTACGTCAGATACCTTAACACATCATTAATCAATCTCTAAGAAACTTTATTGAATCCACAATCATGAAAAATTCCAGTTTCAATGCTTTAGATGATTTCAAAGTTTCATTTGTTGCTGATATACCGATTATTACTGTTACTGAACCATTAATATGTTTATTAATAACATTTATGTCCTTTGATCTTGTTAACTGGATAAAACATAATATCTAAAATGTTGAGTCAAGTACAAATACCAATGGATTTTCCATTGTAAAACTGTGTCTAAAACTATCCATTATTGACTATTATGTAACTTGTAAAAGACTGAAAACATTAATCGTTGGATAACAGTCTCTTGAGTGTAAATTTTCTTAAAATACGATACTAGTATTTACTTAACACTTTAAAAATAAAACTTCATTAATTTAATGCGTCCGTAAAACAAGATGTATAAAAAAAACCTTTTCAACAATTAAAAGAGTCCATTGTTCGTTATTATTCCACGGTGATGAAATATGTTCTCATCTTATAACCCGACGTTACATTGCAATTTTTCTGTACTACAACATGAAATGTAATCTTTAGAGTTTGTGTTGATCCGAAATGTCATAAGCATCAATCGAAAGGACAAATTCAGATTTTGTTACTTTACATCATATATGATTGTATAACACAACAGTCATAGCAGGTGCAAAAGCTTGTATAGCTACTCTAGCCATTACCGTTCAAGAACTTGTGGCACTTAACCAGAAAATAATCAGAGATGAGATGTGTTGATATGAACAGCGTGCTTTCAGAAAAAGTAGTTTGGTATGATTGTCAATGAGACAATTACCTACCAGAAACCAAATGATGTTGAGCATTGTTCTATGAAAAAGTCAAAATCAATGAAAGTACACATAATAACTTAAGCCAATTACACTTTATATACATCTATTTTCATGTAGCTCATCAAGTTAGATATATATGTTCTACAAGGGCTGCTGCTAACAAGGAAGCTTTTGAATCATGGGTTTCTAGTTTTACAAATGAAGACATCCTTGTTTCTTTTCGGACTGCAATTATAATTTAGGTATAGATTTGTTTCGTATCAGCAATCATGTCATCTTTTCCTCTATTATACATTCACCGAATGAGACATATCCCCGCATTCGTACTTGCCATATGCAACACTGCCTGGGCCAATAGTCAGTTAAGATATGCGTATTTTCCTATTCAAGCTAGACAAATGTTAAATTGTATTTCGATCGGGTTATTTTTTGCTCTAATTAGTTATCAAAGGTACCAGGATTATAATTTAATACGCCAGACGCGCGTTTCGTCTACATAAGACTCATCAGTGACGCTCAGATCAAAACAGTTAAAATGCCAAACAAATACAAAGTTGAAGAGCATTGAGGACCCAAAAATTCCTAAAAGTTGTGCCAAATACGGCTAAGGTAATCTACTCCTGGGCGTAAGAAAATTCTTAGTTTTTCGAAAAATTTAAAAGTTTTGTAAACAGAAAATTTATAGAAATTACCATATAATTGATATTCATGGGCTGGTGATACCCTCGGGGACGAAACGTCCACCAGCAGTGGCATCGACCCAGTGGTGTAAATAGTTATCAAAGGTACCAGGATTATAATTTAATACGCCAGACGCGCGTTTCGTCTACATAAGACTCATCAGTGACGCTCAGATCAAAACAGTTAAAATGCCAAACAAATACAAAGTTGAAGTCTAAAATGGTCGTTTTTTCTTAAATTCACGAATTAAGATTGTCAATTTTTCATATTTGGTATCTTCTGCTTCTTTTCTTGTTGGTTAATTGATTTTTTTTCTACAAAATGATTTATATAGCTTAGGACTGTGGTAAAGTTTCGATCCTGGCACCTTTTTTCCCAATTATATGTGTTCTCTAAAAAAAGTTGTTCGTTTTACTAATGAGTACATAATAATATCAAGGTAACATGTCATTCCAATTGCATTTTTCAACATTTTGTTTATCTCGGCCGCTCTCGTTTGCATATTGGTAGTCGTTGAAGTGGTACTTTTACAAGTCTGTTGGTTTCTGTCATTATACAGTGTTTCCATCAAATTTTCCTTCCTAATTTTCCGTCATTTCAACAAAAGCGTCAGTATAATTAACAAAATAATTTTCACAGCAAACAAACACGTTATTGGTGATATTATAATATTTTCATAAAATTATTCTATAAATGACAAAAGAGGGACGAAAGATACCAGAGATACAGTCAAACTCCTAAATCGATAATAAACTGACAACGCCATGGCTAAATAAAAAGGACAAAAAGACAAGCAATAGTACACATGACACAACATAGAAAACTAAAGAATAAACAACACGAACCCCACAAAAAAACCTAGCGATAATCTCAGATGCTCCGAGGATAAGCAGATCCTTCTCCACACGTGGCATTCGTCGTGTTGCTTATGATATAAAAAAAATCCGGTAAATAGTCTAATGCGGTAGGTCACATTCATGAAAGTGAAGGGAATTGTAGTTACGACGTAAGGAACATAACCGATTTCATTGGTGAAACGGTTATTCTTAACATTCAACAAACTCGTGATGGCGTCCGTTGAATTTACGAAGAGATGATTTTAACTTCACCATTTTGAACTCTTGATTTGATAGCTTCTTTGTGAGCAACAACCCTCTATCAAGAAAATCATGATAGAAAATGCAAGCACGGGAATATATGCAGGTGCTGCTGGAATGTTGCTACTTAGAAATGGAAATTTCACAATTGGAAAGCTGAATCATCGTATCGTAAAGTTTTGTTTTTAATCGACCCTCATTGTCAATTTCGAAATGTAAGTCAAGATATGAGGCCGACTTAACTGTATATGTTGTATTCTTTATCTCTAGTTCAATGGGATAGATGCACTCGACATAGTCACCAAATTTTGAATTATTTAGTAAAAAACATCATCTATATAGCGTAAAGTAGAGTAAAAGGATATTGCTAACTTCTCATCTTTCTTCCTTAGAAGTTCCTGTATGAAGTCAGTCTCATAATAATAAAGAAGTAAGTCGACAAAAAGGGGAGCACAATTCGTTCCCATTGGAATATTGATAGTCTGTCGAAAAACAAGTAATCCGAACGTAACAAATATGTTGTCTATCAAGAAATCAAGCATCTTGATAATGTCAGTTTCAGAGAGTTTGTTGTTTGAATCAGATTGATCCTTTACAAAGTAGTATTTATCCCTGCTTTAGACAAGATACTTGTATCTTCGTTGGCCATTCTTTTTTTATGAAACAAAGCAATGTCAACTCTCTCAATTTGTCTTTTAGTTTGGAATGTGGAGTACTTGTATAAAGTGTGGAAAAGTTAAATGTTTTAATATTATTACAAAATGAAAGCGAGTTAGATTGTATGTACTCTAAAGGATCCTTAGAAGATTTCTTATGTCCGCTTTGAACGTTAACGTTTGGTCATTTGACACTGGTGTTCCGGTATTTGTATTTGTTTGGCTGTTTGGCTCTTTGCGTTTGTATTTTTGTATTCATCTCTCATATTCTTTGTATTTATCGGTGGGATAATAATATTGCATACTAGTACCACAATGCACAAAACAAACGTTTTAGAAAAGACTAAATAGAAAGAAAACCAATTAGAACCTTATCTATTTCATTCGCTTGGAGCCATTTTCCCAAGTTTACCTTTAATAGGAACTCATAAAGCCGAATATATAAAAGCGAAGAATGTACAAAACCCAAATCAGGTGAAAAACTATAAGACCAAAACTCAGATAAAAATCATAGCCAAATTGAAAGTTGAAATCATCTCTTCGTAAATTTTACAGACGCCATAACGAGTTGGTTGACCGTTATGGAATAACCGTTTCACAAATGATATCGGATATGTTCCTTACGTTGTAACTACAATCTCCTTCCCTTTCATAAATAAGACCTACCGAATTAGACTATTTACCGGATTTGGCAATACGACGGGTGCCACATGTGGAGCAGGATCTGCTTACCCTCCGGAGTACCTGGGATCACCCCTAGTTTTTGGTGGTTTTCATGTTGTTTATTCTTTAGTTTTCTATGTTGTGTCATGTGTACTATTGTTTGTCTGCTTGTCATTTTCATTTTTAACCATGGCGTTGTCATTTTTTTTTCGAATTATGAGTTTGACTGTCCCTCTGGTATCTCTCGTCCCTTCTTGATATAAGATCGATATTGATTTATGAAAATTTAGCCTTAGTTCCTTCATATAAATTTAAAAAAACATGAAGAAAGGTTTGTAATAAATCATTTCAATTCCGAAGTTCTTAATACAGACTATAACATTTAAGTTATTGGTTCATTAACCCAAAAGTCGCCTTCTACATACGGAAATCAGACATCACTATCTGAACGTACTTTCTGAAGTGTTGAAGTTCTATCAAGGGTCCAATTCCTTTAGTGCGTTGTCTTAATTACATAAATTTTGTTCACTTTTGCAGATTCGTTGTTAACTGAAACATTAAATTACATCAGTGTTTGACTGAATACAGTATACATTCAAATTGGTAAGTATGATAAATATGACAAATATATACCAGACAGTGGTATGTAATAATTAAAGAATCTGTTTTCGCAATCCTTTTAAGGCAGGCAAATTACAGAACTTATGCAATTGGCATTAATGTCAAATATTTTTCGTGTCATTAGTCTGTTTTCAAATATGAAAGTTGATATATGAGGGTTCTACGATCTGCATGTACATATCGAACTAAGCATTTAGTGTTTTAAGAAGTAATAAACAAAAATGTTAATCTTGCAAACAACACTTCATTAGCCAATTTAATGCAAACAATTCTCAACGCAATTGACCTAAATGTAAAAATATTTATCAAAACACGTCTATTGAGAGTTGAGAGAAGTAATAGAATATCTAGTATTACAGTTATGTTCAATCATTAAAATTAAAAATAGCAAAATCGCCGAATTCCATGAAAATTCAAAACAAAAAATCGTTGATCAAATGGTAAAATTCAAATCTTAAATACACCAAACACATCAAACTAATGAAACACAATTGCCATATTACTGACTTGGTACATGTACAGACACTTCCTTCAGTAGAAAATCAAGTTGCTCATTTATTGTAATTGACATATATTTTTCTATTTATTGCAGAAACATTTAGTTCTATGAAAAGCATTACATTGCCTTCGACAGTGAAATCAGTATATATACATGTATATATAAATTATGTTACATAATAGCTGGAAAACTGTTGAATCACAAGTACATGTACATACTTATCTTTAACATGTACCATGTATTATATTATAATGTATTGTGTATAAACAATGTATTACCGTGTCGGTAAAAATGTCTTATAAACGGGAATATGAAATATAAATTGCAATTGATTTAAAGGAGCACCAGCCACGAATTATAAAAAAAAAATAATCATGATTTTTTGTTGTTGAACATGAATGGAAGTTAAATAGTAAAATACTCGTTCATTTTTAGTGTTAGTCTCGTTCAATTACATGACAACAATAATCCAAGAAACTTCACTGATGGATATTTTACTAAGTGAATAATTTGGCGTAATTGACGCATTAATTGTTTGACTTTAATTTAAACGTTCACCTTAGGATTAGGTACGCATAAAATATGCGTGTTCGACTATTTGACGGATATTATGTCAACATTGAAAGGTAAAAGGATAAACCATTTGGTTGACTGATTCGATCTATAAAAAACTCATTATTACACAGCTAAAGTGATAACTGTTAAATATTTATCAAATCAAACAGACCTATAATATCCAAATGAACGTGTTCGCTATCTATAGACAAACATATAAATATTTCTATCGAAATAAATGACTTTCGACCTCGATTGTTATTAGATGGCGTCTAGGCTAAAACACGCACGAAATTCTGATACATATTTATTATCGAGGACATGTATCGAATTCATGTTAGACTTTTTTCATGATTTGATCTACATTTTAATCTGACATTGTCATATGTTGACCAAAGCAAAAAACCCTATCTTACTGCGTGTAATATTAAAGCGTAAATACTAAACTCACTTAAAATCCATCACCGACCGTTTTATAATGGGTTGTGTTGTTATTTTTATTCGTGCTCGACCTACACAATAGAAATCATATGTAGAGCATAACAAGTCCATGTAAAATATAACAGTTTATCCCTTTTGAACCATTGACAAAGTTCCCAATGGTCACAAATTCAACTGAAAACACTTCACATCTTCCCATTCCAAAAATCAGCTATAAATTATAGTACATTTTATACTTTTTATATAACAATATGAATAGCCTGATTACATTTTGTAGTAAACCTTTAATATTTAAATGCTGTTGACTAAGGTTTTAAGAATTTGTAAAACAGGCATTTTTATATGTATCCAATGGCATACATTATTACACTTGCTTACATTCAACTATGTGTCCCTTGTATAGGTGCTTTGCATATAAAATGATGTCATAATTAATTTAATTGTCTATGCATATTGTCAAACGAATTAAAATTATTATGTTATATTTTTATATGATTATTTTTTAAATAAAAGTTGGGAAAACATACGTGATAACTTATAGACTATTCTAATATATGATATGTACATTTGCATTGCTTGAAACATGTTTTAAAATCTAATTTTGACTCGAAATTATGATTGACTTCAAAAAATGTGTTCACTGAAAAATGACAATGAAAGGATTTAAAATATAATTTATGTCACTATAAACGAAAAATAATTCCCTCCAAGTTAACATTAACGATAGATTTGGTTTTACTATGATTTATATGGTTTGCTACTAGCTCCCTACGGACTCATAGAGAGTAAGTAAAATCCACAAGGAATGACGACCAAAGTGGTGAGGTACTTATTTACCAGATGTGCAATACAAGTTTTTGTATACTAGAAATTTGGGTATACCTCAATAATCATGCAAATAAAAACACAAGCTTAAAAGACTAAAACAAGAACATGCAGAACTAAATATTGGACCTGTTTGATAACTGAGATCATGAAGGGTTTAAGTAAATACCGATTATGTTGTTGAAAATGTGGAATTGTACATATAAACTGGAAAATGGCGGACCATTAACACATGCGAATGATTGTTTTAATTATTGATATTTAATTTCAGCATTATGTGTCTCAGGTCCGTACAAATTTAATATAACTCAAATACAAACTGATACACAGAAATATGTTTCCGTTGTCTGTACTACTTACATTTATATCAAAACTTTGAGGTTATGTGATACAAGTTTCTTTACTTGTGCTAATGCCAAAGTTCTAACGAAATATGGTATATTTGAGTTTACACAAAAGCTTTCGCAAATTAGAGTACGAGAAGGCAATCATGTTTACTCAAACATTGATTATACGTTGACGTTACATTTATAATAGTGTGTCTCTTGACTTCGTTTTAGTAGAAAGATGTCTCTGGTTTTACAGTATAATGTCAATGAGACTTACATAAACTGACCTCGTTGTCATATAAAAAACATGAATGTACGTACACAAGGTATACTTCATAAGAATACATATTCTTATTTGTTAAAATCATAAAATGAAAGGAACATAGATTGACATACAAACAGGGCCGTAACTACATTGAGGCAAATGAGGCAAATGCCTCGTGCTGGAAAATTTCAAAAAAAACAAAAAAAAACTGGTAAAAAAAGATTGTCTTCAATGTATAAATTTGTTTTCACGGAAAGTGTCTTGCAAGAAGCAAGTTCTCTTCACTCCCTGATGTTGCCCCTGCATTTTTTCGTGATCAATGTTTCTATTTTACTTTTGGTTTTCAGAGTCTATTGTTTGTACTTGTGTGTCTCGGGTTTCACGGTATTTTGTTCTTTTATTTTCCTACTTTATGACTATAGTCTGAGTGTTGATTTTCATTTCTAAACGTGCGCAATGTTGCAAGTCCACCGATGTCCAGATATTGTGGGGGGAAATATTTTAAGAATATGCTCTACGATGCTACTGGACACAGAAAAAAACGTCGTTTCTGCATCGATAATTGAACTTGATATCAAAGAATACAAAACTGCCTTTTTTGTATATAAAACCACAGGCCTCGGGCATATAATACAGATATAATTTTTTTCTAGTTGATTAAGATATTCAATTTTCTATATTAATAATGCATATATATCACTTTTGTGCATGTCTCACCTAGTTTCGAGTGATTTAAACGACTCAGAAAAAATACCCAATTTTTTTTAGTATGGATTGCAAAATTGGGTATTTTCTCTGAGACATGCACAAAAGAGATACATATGTATTATAAATATAGAAAATTGACTATTTTGATCAACAACAACAAAAAATAAAAAAATATATGTATCATATACTCAAGCGCCTGTGGACAAAACTACATAGCTGACATGGTTGCATTAAGTCGTGCTCAGACAGAAAATAAAGGAATATGGGGTAAACATACACGGGACCTAATCGCACACAAAGTCAATGCGGATCCCGCTAACATGTTTGACCCCGCCACATTATTTATGTATGTGCCTGTCCCAAGTCAGAAACCTGTAATTCAGTGGTGGTCGTATGTTTATGTGTTACATATTTGTTTTTCGTTCATTTTTTTACATAAATAAGGCCGTTAGTTTTCTCGTTTGAATTGTTTTACATTGTCTTATCGGGACCTTTTATAGCTGACTATGCGGTATGTGCTTTGCTCATTGTTGAAGGCCGTACGGTGACCTATAGTTGTTAATGTCTGTGTCATTTTGGTCTTTTGTGGAAAGATGTCTCATTGGCAATCATACGACATCTTCTTTTTTATATAGAAAAAATACAAATGATCAATGGTCAAAATTTTTATTCCTGTTCTTCATCTTGATAGTTGCTGGAGGGTACTCAATAATAAAAGAATCATTAATTCTGTCAAAGAAGGTCAAGATGGTCCCTAGTGTCGAATTAAGCAGTACTAGTACTTAAAGTATAATACTGCACTGTCACTATATTTAAATCTAGTCATAAAAAAAATCATCAAAGTCAACACAATTCAAGACAAGAGCAGACAGACAGACCCGGTATTAATGATTATGAAAAATAAGAATTTTACTTTATACTACATATCGGTCTTTTAATATTGCCCCTAAAACCTAAAAGTCTTAAATTACAATGAATCTATGTTTTTGCATTGAGACCAGAATATCGTCGAAAAAATAGCTAAAGATTATTTGCGTTTCAATGTAAGAAAGAGTCCGTGGAACGCTCAGAATGTACGATTTTTGCGTTATTTTACTCAAAGCTTCTGTGGGCCTTGAGCGGCCCCCAGACACTTCGCCAAAATTTTTTAGCCTCTCTACGCTCGGCGAATACATTTTGCCTCATTATTCAAAGAGGCTAGTTACGGCCCTGACAAAACATGGTTAACTATTTATACATAAGAAATATATGGTAGACGGTAGCTTACATTGGTGAAATAAGAGGAGCAATGGAAAAACATAGTAATGTGGTTATGACGGGAGGCCTTATCTGTTCTTCAAACGTCCTTCATTACTTTTCTAATCTGTTGGAAGAAGAACTTATGTGTGCTCTTTTGTTTTGTCTGGTTACCTTTTCCTTGCTACTTAATGTTACTTTTTAATTTCATGCTGTTATAAACTTGAAATATTTATCATCTATAATGAGTTGATCACCATAACTGCTTTCTGTTTTAGTTGAGAGTTATATATGCTATTGTAGCCTGGGATACAGTTTTTTTCTCAAGGCGACTGCGCCAAAAAGGATATTGATACATAATTATGTGTTCCTTTCATTTTTGTTCCGGTATCCTATACCAGTATTAAGTCTTTGTATTTTAGAATTCATAGCAGTATTCTTATTTCCCTTATTGTGTTTTTCCTTTAAAAAACGTTGGGACATTTCCAATTTCATAACATTGAATTGTTTCACACGTATTATATAGAACAAGAAATCATAAGTTGAGCAACATTAATTTATAGAAATAAGATAACGAATTCATAAAGCAGCATTGTGATGGAAGGTTAAGAATATATATTTAACATGCTATTTGTGTTATATATAAATTCAATTTAGAACATTTGAAGCATTTCAATTACAAATTCATTTTTGATTCCTCCTCAACAAAATAGAAGAGGGGCAAAATATACCAGAGGGACATCATATCATCGCTGTGGCCAAATAAAGCCAACAGTAGTATACCGCTGTTCGATATTCATATATCGATTGAGAAATAAACAAATCCGGGTTACAAACTAAAACTGAGGGAAACGAATCAAATATAAGAGGAGTACTACATCACAACATTAACACATCATTAAAATGTAACAAACACAGAAACGAACTATATTAAAACAATAATAATTTTCCTGACTTTGTACAGGACATTTTAAAGAAAACAAAGGTGGCTTGTACCTGGTTTTGTTGCATGCAAATCATCCTGCTTTTATGGCAATGTTAAATATAACATTAAAATGACAACATTACATGATAGGACTACAATACAAATATATGGGAGATCATATTTGACAGATAACCACACGATTAATAGCTAACAAAGGGTACTAAGATTAAAATGTAACAAGCCAGACGTGCGATTCGTCAACACAAGACTAATCAGAGACGCTCAGATGAAAAAAAGTCGGAAGACAAACCAAGAACAAAGATGAAGAGCACTGAGGACCAAAAAATCCAAAAAGTTGTGTTCAATACGGCTAGTGTTTTCTGCCTGGGAAAAAAGGAAAAAGACCAATAGAATGAGTATGAAACTTCAGAATTTGCACGAATAACAATAACTGTGGAAAAGTTCAACTCATAAGCTGATCTCGAACAAACGATGTCATTGCAATATAAGAAAAACGACCTAAACACAAACAACAGTCTACAAAAACAACATAAAAACTAAAGATTGAGCAACCACCATCCCAATAAATACCGGGGGCTACATTTTTGTATCTCATGTGAGTCTGTATTACATAAATATCTAGATTTTCAACTCTGAAAGCTTTGTTTCCATTGAACTGGGGGAAATGCATTCCAAATAAGAGCGTTCTATCAACTGAAATCTGTATCATACGGTTATTTTCAAAACTTTGTATATATATTTTAAAATCATCAGCTGCCAAACTCTCGACATACGACAATAACATTAACGGTACTTATTTAAGTACCAGATGCTTATATTTGATACCTACTATCTCTTCATTGATGTTTGGGCAAAAACTTATATTTAGTCCTTGCAATCAATATTGTGATGGAAATATAGTAGCTACAAAGATATGAATTTGCATGTATAATGGCCGTGACATTTGCAGTTAATGATGCTTCCTTTTGAATGGAAACATTTATTTTTCCCCAGGATAGTAATTTCGGTTGAGTAATTCGACTAATTTCATTTCAAACTATCTCTGTTTCATTACAAGGCAAACCAAACATCTATTACATAACGTGTACCACGTTTAAAGCAAATTCATTCAGACGAATAATTGAAAAAACAGATACCTTGGGAAAGCATTATCTGCGAGCATAAATTTCCAAAAAACTATCATTTCTATAACAGATAGGTTTAAATTAAACATGCTTCTTAAATCAACATATTTGGCAGAAATAAATCACGCAAGAACATGCATTACGTTCATTATGATCTTTCCAGTTTCCATCGATTTTATTATATGTATTATATAACTAGAGGAAATGTTTTGCTATTTGAAGGCAAATGCAAAATTAATTCACGCATTTATTATCCCATATTAGTGAATACATGCACTTATGCAACACCACTTTTTTCAGCAACTACAATTGAGTTTTCAATAGAAGTTATCATCAATGATTGAAAATATCGCCTTCAGTTAAGATAAAAACAGACCTGAATTTCAGTTATGTAAAGGATAACTCTGATGAACCGACGTGGAATTATTTTACTGTACATCTGACAGGCTTCTATTTGTGCATGCAATAATACTGCACAGTTTGTAAGACGTAATATTGAGTGACAAGGTCAAGAAAAGAGGTTTGCCTTTAAAAAAAAATGCTGTTTTTCTATCTTAACTTTTTTTTATCTCAAAACAAATGTAATAAGTAGTAACAGAAAGAGATCAATAATTCTGCAAAAGTTTTAAATGTTTTGAAAAATGACACAAGGTAGTCCAACGATCAAATAATTTCTGATTATAAAACCCATTATTTTGAGTAGTCAACAATTCAATTCTTGATTAGATTATCAAACCTTCAAATACATTTAACTTTGTAAACTTGTTGTAAACCAATCATATACCAATTCCAATTTAGGCCTTTAGTTTTCCAGTTTAAATTCTTTTGCATTTTACATATATGTGCCTGTTATATCTGACAGTAAAACAGTAATGTTTTTTCTCATTGTTAAAGGTCTTTCGATACCCTTCAATTAATTAGTATTCGATATCAACAAAGCATCATATATGTGTTCCATATTCATTAATCATGTTATTACTTGTATCTTTACAATGTAATGCCTCAGTGAATCAGAAATGGATACCAAATCTATAACTATTGTGCCAAGTACCATACCAGCCGCTTTATCGGGCCCTTTTTTCTTTTTAAGGAAGTGCGATTGAAGACGCTTAAATATGGTCTATTTGATCTTTCTGAAAGATATTGAAAGTTTAAAAGATTAAGTACATTTCAGTTTTATTCGTTTAATTATAGATATATAAGCAAATAAAGATTATATATTATCAGTTTAGCTACTGGAATGGATTTAAAGTACATTGAAAAGAGTGCAGGAAGCAGACTGAAGTCTGTACTTTTACCATACAATAACAGTCAATTACTTTTGTATTTTAAACATTGTGATTGTTTTAAATTAACATTAAAACATTTGTGGCCACATATTTCTACATTCACAATCCGTTCACAATATGTTCACGCTGCTTGCTGATAAGAAATATAAGAAATAGCAAATTTTAAAAACCCATATCAAATGAGTTGAAAATAGCGCTCAGGACGGCTTCATTGAATATAATTGGATCCTTGCCAATGATGAAATGCTGTCACCATCCACTGTCTCGAAAAATGGCGATAAGTGTATATGAACATTAAAAAATGGCGTAAATTGTTAAACATTCAGTTCAGACAAAACTATATGACTGTAAATAAGGAACAAGCAAATTCTAAAATATAAAGGCAAAAGATATATACATAAATACTTGAGGGGTGTTCTAACGAGACCTTGCAATGCAATTTAACCTTTAAAGTCAATGTTCACGAATGAGTTAGTCCGTATTTTCAACATCATATCTATATCTATACAGTTACGGAGAATTTAAGAACTCAAGGATATGTTATAAATCATACAAGTGTCATTATTTTGACATCTTACCTGACAATAACCTTGGCCACTATATGTAAAAGTACAACTGGAGCTTCGGTAACTATATGTTACAGTCCACCAGTAATATCAGGTAACTCAGTGGCTATATTTGACAGTCCATCTGGAGCCTCGGTGACTATATGTAACAGTCCACCAGAAGTGATATCTTTCCAGTTGTCGAAAATATAAATAACGCTTTATAATATAATAAGGTGCGTCCGATTCAGTTGTCTGGATTCGTCTTCACAGGAGCGTTTAAAAAAAAAACGTTGATAGCTATGGTTACTACTTAGCAGAATTATGATACTTTATTTTTGAAATCTTCAATTATTTTTATATGTCTTCATTCATCTTATTCTTATTTCATTTTTCACTCTTAGTTATTATTAATCAGGAAGCCGATATGAATTTCCTTCAAGGGTTATCATTGTAGGTTCATTATATACATTTCGATTTGTTAGACATAACTCGAACCAACTTCCGCATCAACGAGAGATGTATTACTTACTTCATTTGTGTTCCAAAAAATGACTTCAATACATTTGAGAAAGACATTGTACTTGTAAATAATTTTGTCTGTAACCTTATTTATGCTTTTAAAATAATTGTCAATACATCTAAAAACGATATTGTTACTTGTAAATAATACTGTCGGTAGCCTAAAGTGAGTCTCAAATAATTTTGAATTTTCTTGTAAACAGTTGTACAGTGTATAAAAGGTGAAACAACCGCTCTAGTTGAAAGCTTTAGTCTATAATACAAGAACTGGACTAAGAAAAACCATTAATAATCATTCTTCAGACACAAATAAAAAGTAAAATATACCGACTTGTTACTCACTCTTGTAATATCATGTTTGCTCTGGTAAGGCAGGTTGTGCATGTACAAAGTTAGAAGCCTGTAAGTAATTAAATTGATGTCGTTGAAAAATCTATCATATTAGTTTTTCGCTTATTGTTTTTCATATAAACAAGGCTGTTCGTTTAATCGTATGAATTAAAATACATTCTGTCACATATTTTGATTCTGCTTTCCACTATATAGATGGCGTTTTTTTTTACTAAATAATTCAAAATTTGGTGACTATGTTGAACGCATCTATCCCATTGAACTAGCATCTACAAATTGACAATTAGGGTCGGTTGAAAACAAAACTTTACGACAAAAAAGATAATTTCAACTTTCCAATTGTGAACTTTCCATTTCTAAGTAGCAACATTCCAGCAGCACATGCATACGGGGCATTTATCTCCATATTAATACGATATTCCCGTGCTTGCATTTCCTATCATGATTTTCTTGATAGAGGGTTGTTGCTTATAAGGAAGCTTTTAAACCAAGAGTTCCAAATGGTGAAGTTGAAACCATCCATTCATAAATTTTACGTCCGCCATCACGAGTTGGTTGACCGTTATGGAAAAACAGTTCCACAATGATACCGAATATGTTCCTTATGTCGTAACTACAATCCTCTTTTCTTTCATGAACGTGATCTACCGACTTATACTATTTTACCGGATTTGTTATAACATTAGCAACACGAAGAGTGTCACATGTGGAGCAGGATCTGCTTCCCTTTCCAGAGCACCTAAGATCACCCCTACTTTTTGGTGGGGTCTGTGTTGCTTATTCTTAATTTTTCTATGTTGTGTCTTGTGTTCTATTGTTTGTCTATTTGTCTTTTTTTTTCTTTTTTATCCAGGCGTTGTCAGTTTATTTTCGATTTATGAGTTTGACTGTCCCTTTGGTATCTGTCGTTCCTATTTTATAGGTAACACTACGGTATGCATTTTGTCCAGTGCGGTAGACATTACAATATAAAATAAAATTAAGATTTCAAATGAGAATTTTTCAAAAAGACCCGAACAAAGATTAGAAAATAGACAAGGCTACCAATTGGTCTGCAACACAGTTAAAATATCCCGCACCCGAACAGACTCCAGTTTGGCTTAACATGTCTATTTTCTAAATGCACAGTGACTACTTCTAAAGTTCATGCAAAATAACGTATGTCTGTAGAATAAGTGATAGTATTGCAAATGGGAAATTCCTGTACTACTATATGGCTACTATATTTATGATAGTTACGATTTTTTTAATTCGTTAAACCTTATGCGTTAAAGAATATGATGTTTTATATGTATAGATCACTGCTCTTTATCATTTGACATGTTGTAAATATGTATTTCGTTGCTATAGCATATATATGCTTTTTGCCATAAAGTATTCATTCATTCATTCAATACAAAATTACCCGTGATTATATTTTTGTTTATTATTCAAGAAGGTTGTCGTTCGGTTTTGTTTGGAACTTTTTTCCTTCGGTTAATATTGATCGAATATATTTGAAGGTTTAGTAGTATCATTCGTCGAATCATCTTGCATGCATTTACATAAAAAAAAAAGCGAAATAAAACACATTCGAAGGAGATGTAAATGTATGCGAATCTGCATTCCAAAGGACCCAGCTTTGCTTCTCTTTTTGTAGACATGTTTTTTTTTATATATATATGATGCTGACGTCACAAAGATACATCTAAGACGAATTAATAGTAGCTGGCTTTATCCTTCAACTTTACGTTCTCCATTGATGATGCTCTCTCAGTAAATAATTCAAAAAGTGGTGAACTTGTTAAACTATTGCATCGACCTTCAAATAAAGAATACAACAGATTCTATTGTCTGTCTCATATATTGATTTGCATATAGAAATTGACAATGACAGTCGGTTGAGAACAAACCATTACGACAAAAAAGATGAGTTCAGCTTCCAAATTGTAAACTTTCTATTCTTTGTGTCAACATTGTAAATAATACTGTCGATAGCCTAAAGTGAGTCTCAAATAATTTTGAATTTTCTTGTAAACAGTTGTACATTGTACAAAAGGTTCAGCTTCCCAATTGTAAACTTTTCATTTCTTTGTGTCAACATTCCAGCAGGATCTGCAAATGAAGGGTTATCTTCTAATAGATAAAAAGTAAAATCACAAAAATACTGAACTCAGAGGAAAATCAATTTGGAAAGTCCATAATCACATGGCAAAATCAAAAAACAAAACGCATCAAAAACGAATGGACAAGAACTGTCATATTCCTGACTTGGTACAGGCATTTTCAAATGTAGAGATTCATGCCCTTATATTTACTGTCATTAATTCCTTGGTCGAGGGTAACTGCTTACAAAGAACCTATTAAACAAAACGTTTCAAGTGATGGAAGATAAAAGAACAAAAATACCGAACCCCAAGGGAAATTTAAACGGAAAGTCCTTTATGAAAAGACCAGTAAAAAAGCTCAAACACACAAAATTAATGGGGAACAATTGTCATACTCCTGACGTGTTTCTAGAAATCTGTAGAAAGGAAGCGTCAAGTAACACAACGAGTACCATATATATAACACAGGATCAGCTTACCCTGTCGGAGCACCTGAGATCACTCCTGGATTTGGTTTGTTCCTATTGATCAGTCTTTAGTCTTTTTTATTTATTTATTTGCCGTGGCATTGTCAGTTTGTTTTCAACTAATGAATTTGAATATCGTTTTAGTATCTTTCGGCTAACTTTAAAAAAGGGACCATTTCCAGACTACGCAGATTTATTGTATGGTTCACTAATAATATACATGTAGACAAGGTTTATTAGCCTGAGTTCGGCTTTCTGGTGAAACTTGTATTTAACGCATTTGATAAAACTGTTTAGTTAAGACCATGTTGTAAACGGTTTTAAAAAAAGGGCACCTTAGTTTCAGCTTGGATAGTTCATCAAAAATGTAGGAATTAATACTAAACTGTCTCCTTATCTTTTTTTAAATGTTACATTTATTTTCCATATTGCTCTTTAAGAATAGATAGACAACAAAAATCTATTATCTTCAGTATTAACGTTTTATATTAAAACCTTTTAGACTTACAATTGAAAGAAATTACATTTCAACTTAACAACTAATGCTATGCACATAGACCCTTATACCGTAACGATGTCAGAGTGCTATTCACTTTATTGAAAATAAAGAAACAGACTTAAATTCTGCATAGAAAATAAACTGTACGTTATAGCATATCCATTTCCGGATTCTATTACTCTATTCAAAGAATCAAATACGTTTACATTTATTGTAAACGTTTGTAAACAAAACAAACGAAGTTACCGTTTTTAGAAGTTTATTTAACCTGGAAATGGAAAAGCTTGAACCAAAGAACAAAAAACCAGGAAGTTTGTTTTTCTTATCTAGATGATGTTAGAATAAGTTTTTATCCATAATCAAATGCAATAACGTATTTTAAAGACACTTGTAGATTAGGCACGTGAATGTTTTGATGTTGCCAAGGCATGATTTTCCTTTTTAAAATGCTACGAACTCCTCTTTTATACGTTAAAATATAGAATACTTTTTCCATTATTTTCTGAAGAGTAAAGGCAGTTGGGCAAAATATAAGTCTTTTCCGGTTTATCAAGCAGCATTTTTTGTTTAAACATTATAAAAGATACGAATTTATACACTGGCACTTTGAATCATTACTTTCTATGAAAATTTGTATTTGAAGGCTTTCAGTTATTTTTCATAATGGGGCTAAAGTCGCAATATCATTAAAGCTACGAATCCTATGGAAAAATATCTTGCATTTAAAAAAATCGCTTGATATTAAAATGATTTTAACAGGTCGACTGAAAGCCCTGTTTTGTACTTTAGTGATTTAGCTTTTTAACTTGAAATTAAGCCATATATTGTACTTATGTGATATTAGCGTTTTAACTTATTAACTAAATTAAGTTAATACCATATGTACTCTGAAAAATAAAAACCTTCATCAAAATCTATATTAGATCCAAGAAATTAAAAGAAGTAACTCAATAAACAAATGATGGCTATGGCATAGATAAGTTTAAGTATAACAAATTTGTCTAACAACATTGATACATTAGTTAAATGTGACCCCGCTACTGACTGTAGTTTGATAGGAAATTCTACGGCAGGCAAAAGCAAATGCAAGTCGAAATAAAAACAGTTTAAAAGTTCTTAGAATAGTCATAATGACAAAAATATCAAACAAAGTATGAATTATAATGTTTTTATTTTTCAGCCGAGTAGAGACGACGTTGAACATAGTGAAAAAAAATTAATGACAATTAGGAAAATGTATGTCCCCGGATTTCACCTTAGATGTTAGGGTCAATTATAGGTCAAAGCTCACAGTACACAAATGTATTTATTAATAAACTGAAATTTTGGGCAACGGTTTGGTTTGCTGAAGACTTCATGCATCTCTAGAATCATATGTCAAGTTTTTACTAACTGGCTTCGTGAATGCCCCATGAGCTAAACAAATACATTTTGGCATTTGAAATCTCTAGATCAAAGTCAAATAGAAGGCTAGGTGGAGCAAACACTGATGTACGGGTTATATCTTTTGAAGTGTATGTTCAACATTTACCATGAATGAGAATTCCACTTGGAAATAACAGGACCACTGTCTATGTTTCAAAAGGTTAAAAGTCAGGGTCCATTATTTAACTTAAATTGTAAGTATACTTTACAGAAGTTAAACATCGAAACCGAGGCAAATACTTTGTTTCTTTAACTTCGACCGGCTTTTGCACTAGTTATGCTTCTGAAATTTATTTTAAACAATTGATTAAATAAAAAAATAAGTGAAACATGTTCAGCCGAAATCATCTGGCAACAATTTCTATTGTTATTTATCAATTTAGATCAGATATTTCGAATGCACTCGTGTTCCCTTGTTTTTTATAACTCTCATATGCCCAACTCTTATAGCCACATTATATTATGCATTAGTTAAACAAGTGTATTTTTTTCATATACGTTTCAAACCTTGGGATTAATTTTTTTTATAAATCATATTTCAAGTTAGAACTTAAATGATCCGGCAGACATCCAACTAAAAAATCTAGCTGCTATTATATAATTGACCTGTTTCCAGAAAATAAGTCCAGTTTTAACTCGCCAAGAGTGTAGAACAATCTCATTATTGGCCACTTCTAACTCCTCAGTTACTACAGTTATACTTTACTGAATTGATATTCTTGTGCAGTTCATCATAAACAAGCTAAAATCTGGATCAGTGTAGAAATGTCATGGACATACATGCAACTTTTCTATAAATGTAAATAGAGAAATTGGAAAGAAAATGAACACGCTAATGAATAATTGGTTACAAATGGGGCATAGTCACTTCTAATAACCATACAACCATTATGATTTCTACAACAGAGGAATGTTTACTTTATAGAAACGCTGTTCAGAAAAGTTGTGCAAATATCAGTATTGGGATATCCAAAGACATATAAGACACTGAAATTAAAATGAAGTCTAAAAAATTAAACTTTCACAGGAAAACAAGAAGTCCGAAAAATGTGAATAATATCGCTATCAATTTGATTATACGATAACAACTATCAACTGAACGAGAGGGTGAACAATCAATATCCAATTTCGCTGAGCGTATACGGTTGTAATTGAAACACCATAAGAAGTCTTTTCATTGTAGAAAAAAATAATTTAATGAAATCTAGGCGTCCGCAACTAGTTAATAAAATACTGAATCTGACACGATCATCAGAAATTGACAACCACCACCCTGACCTTTGATATTACAAAATTACATATCCGTTGGCACCGATCGTGTAGAAATGAATCGCTATTTGTAAACTTATAAAAATGATAATTATGATACGCGTTGGTAAAGTAGATTTTCGTTGTAATGACAAGTCATGTTCTCATAGAAAACCTTTTATGATACGATGTGTATTTCCTCACAATGCGTATGCTTAAAGAGGTATTGGATTTATTTGTGCCTCATGGATATAATTAGACAAGTGCGAGATATTCTCCGTCGTTTAACTATCATGAAATACCTGACACTAGGCAATGCCTTGGGGCGTTTGAATATTTTCTGTTTCTTGTCGTTCCTCCGCTTTAGGGATATAGATAATCTAAATCTTTTCGTTGTCCTTGTTTGCGTACAAAGTAACAACTCAAAATTTCAGTATAAACAGGTTTATTCTCCTGTGAAAGAAAAATCACCATGTAATTGTTGCTGGTATAACAGTTATTATAACTACAATATCAATAACATGAAATTAATCGCTGGGAAAATATAAAATAAATCACGCTAGTTCCGTTCTTATTAAATTGTTTACAATAATACAAACACAACAACAGGTGAAATTGAAATGTGACTGTTCGTTCTGTTAAAAGTATTTTTCCTCAGCTGAAATTAAAGTTTCCATGTGAAATAACGTAATCAAAGCTTTAGGTCAGTGATCCATTTTTAATTGAATTTCTAATTGCTTTCACGCATTGTCTACTCGTTACAAATGTAATTCAGTTTCTTTAAGTGGATGATGTTTGTTTTTGTGAAAGAAAGAATAATATTTCCTTAAAGACGTTGTTTCTAAAGATATAAAGCTTAAGGTCATTGATTAGCCAGCTTTATACATTGTACTGCACGCAAACTATTATCCAAAAGTGTTCAACTTCCATTAAGGCAATTGTTGGTTTGTCATGTTCTATTGTTTTATAGGTTTAATATAATTTTGTCACTTTTTACAGCACTATGGAAGCTTGCTGTTCATCTTATTTTACGTGAATATAAATTTTGTAATCAATTATAATTTTCTTCTAGACAGAGAATAACTTTTACTACACGTTAATCGTGCTTCCATTAACGATATTTTATGATCTAACTATGGTCTTGTACTAGACTGTCATAACATCAAATTCTATGGCGTTATAACTTATAATCATAAAACCGAAGGAAATAATAAAATCGAATCGAAATCAAAAATTATCTTGCTGCAAATGAATATTTTATTTACAGTAACATTACAAAATAATTTGAAATGACTATCGGCATTCAGAATATCAAGTCAGTCAATGAAAGTGCTGTACATGAATTGATTTAAATTCTTATCCAATACCTTAACTTTCAATCAGCAAAAAGTACAAGTAGTATCTAAAACTACTCACTTCAATCTAGTCAGACATAAAGTAACTTAACATGTATTCAACCCCTGATGATTGTTATGTGCAGTTTGTTTTGCAGCAATTGCATAAGACGTAACATTATGAAACTAATGAATCTTTTCTATTTGAATTCATTTATTTATAATGCAAAACGAACATTGTATTAAGAGCTGAAAATAATGATGAATACGAATATTGAAAATAACAAAGAGAATCGTGATAACGTATCACCAGTGTTTTCTCGGTATGCCCTCTTTTTCTCAAACAACAAATCTTCCCTTCATGAAATTTATGAATGTATAGAATTATGAGATGATAATATAGACTTCTACAATGTTGATTACATTAATAATATAAAAAAGAAGATGTGGTATGATTGCCAATATGACAACTATCCACAAAAGACCAAAATGACACAAACATTAACAATTTTAGGTCACCGTACGGCCTTCAACAATGAGCAAAGCCAATATCGCATATAGTCAGCTATCAAAGGCCCCGATAAGGCAATGTAAAACAATTCAAGCGAGAAAACTAACGGCCTTATTTATGTAAAAAAATGAACGAAAAACAAATATGTAACACAAAAACAAACGACAACCACTGAATTAATAATGACCTTTAGATTTCATTTGTAGCGTTTGTTTGTTAATCGGACATCTTGTTTTATTTATTTATATTAATCAAAATAACCAACATTAAATAAACATTTTTTTCAAAACGAAGTAGTATGTTCGTTATTAAGAAAGTACAAAACTAACTAAGTGAAGAAAGTTCGTAATTTTTCACAAGGAACTTACAAGGAAATAAACAGAAAAAAACTATTACCATCATACAGATAGTCGTTACGAATGCTAATAAATAGTGTATAAATTGTTCTATAACGTTTTCAGATATCTATATAGTGATTTGTATGACATTTTGTAAATTAATTAAAGGCAACAGTAGTATACCGCTGTTCAAAATTCATAAATCGATAGAGAAAAAAAAAAATCTGGGTTACATTCTAAAACAAAGGGAAACGTATCAAATATAAGTAAACAACGACACAACACCGAAACGTAACACACAGAGAAACGAACTATAATGTAATTATGGTCATTTTCCCGACTTGGTACAGGGCATTTTATGAAAAAATGGTGGGTTGAACCTGGTTAAGTGGCATGCCAAACCTCCCGCTTTAATGACAGTGTTAATTATGACATTAAAATTACAACATTACACGACAGGGTTGCAACAGATAAACAGAAAAATGGGAGAAAATATAGGACAGAGACACAAACGAATATTAGCCATCCAAAGAAAAAACAGGTTAAAAATATTTGTATACACCAGACCCTTGCTACGTCCACACGTAACAACTACCAAGTTGAAGATCCGCGAGGACCAAAAGTTCCAAAAAGCTGTGAGGCCAGGGTTTTCCGCCTGGGACAAAACATCATTATTAAGAATAATACATAGTTTTGCAAACAGTAAATCTTATGAAATGACTATATAATAGATATACATGATTAAACTTAAGTGTTGACTAGCTATAGAATAAATTTGTGTCACATATAACCATGGATATATTCCGACCATCCATAGCTATTTTCGCGTTCTTTTTTCGTCGAATGCAATTTGATGAGATTCAGATCGAGTTGGGTTGGAATCTGCTCCACTTATTTTAAAAATTTCGTGGATAGCATTTATACGTTGTTTTGTATTTTTACATAAATACACCTCACATATTGAATTGATGTTTTAGTATGCAAATCCACAATGGTGATCTACAAATCGAGTGTATGTTTGGTTTGGTTCCGCTCCGCCAATGTTTGCCAAAATAACGGGCCTAGATATTGAAAATTTCCACTCCTAAAAATAGATTCAAGCTTTTTTCAAGCAAGGCAAGTCATATCTTTTAGACAAATTTAGTTTTAATACGGTTAAACAAAATGACTATAGTCAAAATAATAAATTCAGAATAAAGTCAAGGTTTCTATATTTGAAGCAAATAAACTCATCATAGATACAAGGATTGAAAATAGTTAATCAGTACTAGTGATAAAAATCACACATGATAATTACAATGTAGAAATTCTTTTCCACTTTTTGCATATACATTTTATGCAGGCCATAACTGCAATTTTAAAGCATGAGTTAACTCTCATGATTTGAGATCGCGAAATCTTCTCCAAGTTTTTGTTTTAATGTTTTTGTTAAAATCTTGCGGATTTAGTTTGATGTGTTTGTAATCACTTATAGGAATAAACAAGGATATATGGGATCCATTAAAACAATATTTTTGCATGATCGCCATAAAGGTCGGTTACTGTCCATCTCGAAGTTGTCTAACACGACCATCATGCTAACCAAGCGCTATGATAACCATGAAAAGATTATTCTATACATTATGATACATTTGATTGATAACTGTCCACCATTCGTTGAAGAATTCCATAGAATTCAGCGGTCTTCCGCGATACATTTGTTATCTTGCAATGAAAGGTCGAAGTAATTCGGAAGTAAAACCAGCCATGTCCTGTGTCCTGCTGCATACCCACTATCTTTTAAAGGATAATACTGCATTACCTCTTGCTAAAAAGTCAAAATTTTGTCAAACATGTGAATGAAATCATGACGTCATAATAGATGCCGCCTATGATATTTTCGCGGACTCGAATTATTAGTTTTACGTTTTTTTTATATCTTTTTTTATTTCAAAGAGTAAACAAAAAATTATAATATAAATAATGTGACAAGCGAGCAGACTCGCGTTTAACATGGATTCTCGATGATATATTGCCGCAATTCAACCAATGTTTTGAATTTAAAAGTATCACGACTTCATGGCGGCATTGGCGTGCTTTTCTATGCTTAATGTTCTATCTATGACATAACGTAAGATAACAATTTCATGTTATTCTAAAAGTCTTGATTGTTTGTTTATTTCAATTAGCCTTTATTTACAATTTGGGTTCTCGCTTCACGTTTCCTTATTTGTATGTGATAACAACTAACTAAAGAAGAAATATTGACTTTCTTCAAATTTTGTACTTGCATTATTAGAATTTAAGACTGATGTATTATCAGGACTGATTACATAATAATTATTATTTTCTGTCTAATATGCGCAATCATTTGTAATACTTTATTTACATAACGACAGTAAAACAGATACAAATATATCATTTTACAGGAAGTCTGTGCATTTTAGAGTATAAATCTGTCCATAAATCTAATTAACATTTACGTTTTCTCAACTTTATTAAGAAATTATATCCGCTTCATTTGATACTTTGCTAACTACAACATTTATGATCTTGATGAAATTAAATTCATACATCGTTAAACGAGCCAGTGTTTTGTACGTTCGTCTGGATAATATACTCTTATATTTCTGTTGGTTCTCTTATATTTGCTATTATGATATTTCTTAGAAGATTAATTGCTAAGATTTAAAATGAATTTGAGTTATCCTTCGTTGTACTATATTACGATTAGCAAAACTGCTAACTTTCATCGCAGCTGCAGTATTTGCCAAAACTTTCGGACATTCTTTTAATTAAAACGTATCGCGAATGATTTGAATGAGAACCAAACCACCATTATTAATTTATCCAATCATCAAAGTGTCTACATTTGAAAATGTGAATATGTAATGTACAAGTTACTGGCCAGTTAAGAGGAAGTTAAACATGATATAGTTTATAAAAATATTTGACCCTTATTTTAAAACATCACTAAATACATATCATTATACCAAATAACTCGTTGATAATTAATGATGTCAAGCAGTTAATAGTGCCTAAATTATCATGATTAAAATAACATTAGAAACCACCAATTTATACAAGCGAAAAGTCAACAACCCTAAAATTGTGTTTTACAGATATAAAGTTTCATACGTGAGAACCTACTTACAAAACTTTGTTTAATAAAATGTGTATTCGAAACAAGGTTTGTAAATATTTTGCCTCAGAAGAAATGATGTCTTGAATAAAAGTATTGTTTTCAATAATACATAGAATTGATACCTTTACAGAATGGAGCGTTACATCAATAAACTTGTAGTATAAAAATATAAAACTTATATACAAGGTTTTTTTCTTCTGTTTATTAGGGTTGCAAAATGGAATGTTGGTCGATTTATTTCAAGTGGCTGGTATTTCATTTACATATATGACTGTTCCAATATGATTGTGGCATTACAAAATGTGTGTAACATATATTCTTATATGTGAAAAATTAGAATAATGGTTCGAAATACGCCTTTTGTAATGCATTCTGGACAGAATTTCCGTCGTTGTAATTTTGAAATGTTTTCCTGCTCTATGTATATTTTACAGTGTTTAATTTGGCCATAAGCAAGTGTGGCATTTTGAATAATGTCTACGCGAGTGTTGAATTTGTTTTTAAATCAAAATATCAAATTAAATATCAAATGAAATGGAATTTTGGTTGTATTGATGTATATAACATATCTCAAGGTTTATCGCATGATTCCATGTGAACGTTCTGTGAAATCTAAAATAGACGCTGGAGTACAAGCTTACTAATCAACATCATACATTATATACATTTTTTATAACGCATATTCATTCAAAATGCATTTAGAAAATTTCCTATGGCATTAATATGATGGAATCGAAACCGATTAAATGATTTTCAAAGATATTTTTAAATTGAATATACAGATATATATAAACTAGATACATAAAATCTTATCAAAGAATTATAATTCAGACCATTATGTTAAATATTGAGTTTCATTAAATACTTTCAATCACTATACCTTGCAAGCTGGGTTTAGAGGAAAGTGCACAGTTCAAGCAAAGTATAAAATAAAAAAAATACCGAACTCCAAGGAAAATTTTAATCAGAATTCTTATAAAATGGCGAAATCAAAAACTCAAACACATCAAACGAATGAAACACAACTGTCATATAACTGACTGTCCAGTAATTTCCTAAAGTAGACAACGGTATGTTAACTATGGTTGTATAGCTTACTAAACCACTGAGTTTTGTAAAGGTGAACAGTTCAGGCAAGCCATCATTGCGACAGTCACTTGTTATTTCAATCATTTAAATTACACTGTATAGAAGCAGAGAGATTGTGTTATTGTGCCATTGTGAATGTTTGTTTATTCATTTGTTTATCTTTATGATTTTATTTTTTAAAAGATAATAATACAATGTTGATTGCTGTATTCATGATTTTTTTTTATAATTTTACCTATATGATATAAAAAAGAAGATGTGGTATTGATTGTCAATAAGACAACTGTCCACAAGAGACAAAAAATGACACAAACATGTACAACTATACGTCACCGTGCGGCCTTCAACAATGAGCAAGCCCATACCGCATAGTAAGCTATAAAAGGCCCGATATAACAATGTAAAACAATTCAAACGAAAAAACTAACGGCCTTATTAATATAAGAAATGATCGAAAAACAAATATGTAACACATAATCAAACGACAACTACTGAATTACAGGCTTCTGAGTTGGGACAGTCACATACATAAATAGTGTGGCGGGGTTAAACAAATTAGCGGGATCCCAACCCTCCCCGTGACCTGGAACAGTGTATAACAGTACAACATAAGAACGAACTATAAAAATCAGTTGGAAAAGGCTTAACTCATAAGATGGACAAAAATACAATTGGACGCGGCAGGGTACTTGTACATCCCGACAACAAAAAGATACTAGGAACCGATCTGAAAGTACTCACAGTTATCTGACAGCTAGTTCAAAGCCACTAACAACTAATACAAAATATAATGTCTGCTTGTTTTGATCACACAACGTTGTAAACATCATGGAATTTTATACGACTGTCATTTAAGTGGGAGGTTTAGCTAGCTTTATAACCAGGTTTAATCTATCATTTTCTACATGAGAAAATGCATGAACAGAGTCAGGAATGTAAGAGTTGTTGTCCATTCGATTGATGTGTTTGAGCTTTTGATTTTACCATTTGTTAAGGGACTTTCCGTTTCGATTTTCCCTCTGAGTTCAGTATTTTTGTGGTTTCACTTTTTCCAATGTAAAATATTTCAAACATTTCATGCTTACATGAATGATATAGTCATCAATATAGTCATCATTGTAGATGAACTATAGATATTTGAAATGCCTAATCAATTACAAAACTGAAGATAATTGAGATTTGTTTGAAATGTACCAAGATCGACAAAAAATGCCTCTATTTTAAAATTCCTTATCTTATCTACATATTCAGATGCTAACAACTAAAAGAAGTCCAAAAGTATAGTAAAAGCTGGTCAGAGAATCAGAGTTTTTACTGATTATGTTTGTTAAGTTCACGCATCATTGTAAATATTACGGAATTTGATTAGACTGTCATCAAAGTGAAAGCGTTAGCGCTATAAAACCAGGTTTAATCCACCATTTTCTACATTTCAAAATGCCGTTCCAAGTCAGGAATATGACAGTTCTTGTCCATTCGTTTTTTATGTGTTTTGTTATTTGATTTTACCATGTGATTATGGACTTTCCGATTAGATATTCCTCTTAGTCCCGTATTTTTGTATAAGGGAGTATTAATCCTTAATCTCAAATGTTTTCCTTTGTTGGGTAACAACTCCTTTAAATAAGACATTGTCCGTATCTTTTAAACTTGATAAGCCACCATATGCGGAAAAGGTTTTAGCAGTTTGCAGGAATTCAACATGGACAGAAAACGACCGTTTCAATATAATACAATGCCATAAAAATGCCAGATTGTCTGTTACAGCAAATGGTCCAAAATGCAAAATAAATATTAAATACTACGTACATTTTGTACTAAGCTTAGAAAAGAGGAGCGAAAGATACCAGAGGGACAGTCAATAAGATTTTATTACCTCTTAGTTATAATCCTTGTTTGTGCATCTGTATATTTATTTACCATAATTATCCGGAATTTTCCCCATATTTCGGGAAAAAAATCAGTTGTTCCCGTTCACTTACTCAATAATGTTATCCTCTTAATATGTTGTTATGAGGACGAAATGAAAGTAAAGTTCAATTTTCAAGATTTTCATTTTTGCTGCTATAGAGTTGTGGTTGCTGGTGGATTGGGACGTTATGTACTTTCAGTCTAAAACCTTTAACAATTCCACTATCGCTTTTAAAATTTCTAACACAATTTATTATTAGGCAATTTTTAATAGTAGTGAACTTACTTTCAGTGATTGTGAGTTGTCTTAGACCGATATATTTGTGTCTTTTGTCTTTTTTTTTTGGTTTTTATTCTTCGTGCAAATCTGTCAATTAGTGTGAAAGGCATAGTGTTTGTTTGGTTTGCAAATAAACTCATCATAGACACCAGGATTTTTTTTTTTCGCACCAGACGCACGTTTCGTCTACAAAAGACTTATCAGTGACGCTTTTAAAAGAAAGATAAAAAAAAGCCAAATAAGGTACGCAGTTGGAGAGCGTTGAGGACAAAACATTCATAAAAGTGTTGCCACAAACATCTATGGTACTTTAGTAATCTGTTTCTGAGGTAGAAAAGCCTTGGTATTTCAAAAATTAAAATAATGTAAACAGTAGTTAATTTATAATTACAAATGTATGACCATATCAATGATAATTCTGGTCAAAACATTTTATCCATGCGGTAATTAAAACACCACCAGCAGTGGCATCAACCCAGTGATTGTAAATAAAGTCACTATATATACCACGTACGAATGAACACCACGTACGAGATCCGTTAAAGTCATTAAATATATCAACCCGCGAAAATGTCCATGTTCTCAATTTTTTAAATGTATATATAAGCTTTTTCGTAGAAAATAAGCAAAAAATAAATAAGTTAAAAGGAGGGTTGCTTTCATATTTATATTGATGTCCCCCTAATTAAAAAATGCAATATTAGAATAATTTTTTTTTAAATCAGCAAATCAGATCAAATAATACATTCCAGTGAATTATTTGCTTCAAGTTTTATTTCTTTTCGCTCTACTGAGTAAGTCTCATTCCCTGAAGCTTGACATAAACCAAATGTGATGAATGGATTAGAAACTCAATACGTTTTTGGTAAACCTGGTTTATAAATATCGTACATTTGAAGGAAACAAGACTGTGTCCATAGTATACGGTTGCCCAACTCGCACTTTCATTCCTTATGTTCAGTGGTAGGCTGTGAATTTGTGAGTCAAAGCTCTAATTTGGCATTGAATTTAGAAAGATCATATGATATGGAAAAGGTGTACTAAGTTTCAAGTTTATTGGACTCCAACTTCATCATACACTGCCATGACAAAAACCTCAAGCGGGACAAATGAACGAACGGACGCATATATCAAAAAATCATAATGCTTTTAGGTGTGGCGTAAAACAATGTGACGTACATGGTAATGATTATATGATAACTGCACAAATTCGTATAGGAGATAAAATTTAGAATGGAAATGGGGAATGTGTCAAAGAGACAACAACCCGACCAAATAAAAAGACAAAAAAAACCCAGCAGAAGGTCACCAACAGGTCTTCAATGTAGCGAGAAATTCCCGTACCCGGAGGCGTCCTTCAGCTGGCCCCTAAACAAATATATATTAGTTCAGTGATAATGAACGCCATACTCATTTCCAAATTGTACAAAAGAAAATAAAGTTAAAATAAGAAGACACTTTTTTCCGGCTATATGAGGTAAGTAGCACGTCTGGTCAAAGACTGTTTTACCTATCTAACACATGTCTGAAGGAAATCCTTTCAATCATTGCGCCACGAGTTCATTGTGTGCAAAACCTAGATAGCAATCATGAGAGTCAAACATGCAAACAAATAAAGATGTCAGCTGAAAATACCAGATTATATAACGTGAGGTCTAAATGATGCACCATTTATATCCTTACCGTAATATTTTTTGTATACAGATTGGACAAAAGTTTTAACAAAGTAATAACAAAAAAAGCTATGGGATGTAGGTGGTTAAGACAGATGTTACTCTGGGAGTAATTAAAATGGCAAATTGTTTAGATAATTTGTCAGAAAAATTCAAATTGTGAACAAAATTGACAAAAATGTGAGCTGAAAAGCTTTTCTTATGTAAACGACATGCGCGTGTGGCGTATTAAATTATAATCACATATAGTAAATATGAACACTTAATGTGAACAACGATTAATCCCCTATGTTCTTCACCATAACTCTTCATGGATAAACTTGGTGTAAGGAGCACATCTCTGTCATTGATGTTCATGTGCTTAATATGTTAATTGCGAACGCTAGATGACGAGGAAGAGTATATGTTACTGCTTTGAAAGTGGCAGTTAAATGTACGTAAGCTGAACCAGAACTTGTCTCAAACTGGCAAAATTAAAATCACAAAAATACTGAACTCAGAGAAAAATTTAATCGGAAAGTCCATAATCACATGGCAAAATTAAATGACAAAACACTTTAAAAACGAATAAACTGTCGTACAGGTACAGGCATTTTCAAATGTAGAGATCGGTGGCTTAAACCTGGTTTTATAGCGCTAACCCTCTCACTTTGATGACAGTCTAATCAAATTCCGTTATATTAACAATCATGATGCGTGAACTAAACAGACATAATAAATAAAATAGTCAAAATATGGGTACAGCAGTCATCATCATGTAACAATTTAAAAGGAACAATTTAACAAAACACAAAAACATCTATCTATAAATGCATTTATTGATTCGCGCGTATGACTTCAGGAAATTATATACGTCACATATTTTTTTTCGTTCAATCTTTATACAAACAATTTTTTAAATTTCACATTGGGCAATGTTAGCATACAGGGTTAAAAAAAATCAAAAGTAGGTAAAAATTAATTTCAGAAAGAGAGCGAGATTTAAAAGTTCAAAAGTTCTATGGAACTTAAAGGAATCCACAAATAGTTCTTTCCACTACGCGATTGAATAATTTTCACGTTTGTAGTTCAACGCAATTTTCTAATTCAAATTATAGAACAATTACATACTGACGGGATCTTTTATAGTACGGAGTCACGTTATAAGAAGCAAAGAAACACAAAAAGTCGCACATTCAAATTACACCAGCAAAAAATGATGTTACAGATGTATTGACAATCTACTCTAGCAAGGTTATGAGAATGGACGTCTTTAATTAACAAAGTATATGTTCGCTTTTTAAGACCTAGTTGGTGGTGGCACTGTCCCAAAGTCGCATTTATTGATAACGTTTGAGTTTTGTCAGTTTTTAAGACTTTTCCTTTGAGAAATTACCTTGGAGATATGCATTTTTTATACTTTTGTTTTGCAACTTTAAAAACTAGTCACATTTTTAACTTTGATTTATTGGCAAAATCGTGTTTTCCCTGGTTTTGAAAACATATATAATAGAAAAGGCGATGAATATAAAAGCCAACGAGATTAAATCAACACATGACCAATAAACAACTATTAAAACAACACAATCGTCTCAGTCGTATTTTGCATACATTTTCGGAATTATCGGTTAATAATTCTCTACAACTTCGTCAATGACTTGTCTGATGTAGACGAAAGCGTACCAAATTATAAGGTTTGTATCTGTGATGATTGTTTTTCTATACGTTTTTCATTAAATAATTGACACTTCATCATCTCTGTAATCTTCTTTGGTTTTATGATATCAGCTTTAGTTATTGGATATTAAATATACGTTGCATACAACAACCAATATTCTATAAACAAATTTATTAGTTTTTGTCGATCAAAACATACACAAATTACTGCTAAATCTAATATTAGCACTATATCACTTTTAGATTAATGATATTTACAATGAAAATTTTGATAAAATAAATAATGAAAAGTTTAAGATATACAAACTTATATACTAATATGGACAACCGATAATAGTTATTATGACACATTGTGTCATCAGTTATTTTAGTTATATAATTGCATATAAATAATTCTTTGCATATGTTTCACATTTTATTCATTCACATGCTTAAATGGCAGAATATTCTGTCCGTAAGTGTGATTGTTCATGAATATTAATCCTTCATTGTCACAACATATTATGGTCATTTGATAAACCTCTATCGACCGTACAAATAGAATGGTTCTTCTATACATGAACTATTCAACCATTGTTGAAGTGCAATCTGATAATTTTATATTGGATCTTTTGAATGTGATGTACTTATACAAATGGATTTTACATTGTTAACAATTCCAACATGCAATCCCGTCCAGATCAATGCATAGCAAGTAGGACGATTCAAAATCAAGTATGCTAAATAGTGCAAATAACTGCTTCTGAAAGCGTGATCCTTTAAGTTTTTCAATTCTGAAGTGTTATCTAATGCCATCATTAATGTTGCTTTAAAACTGAAGAAAAACAATGAAAGAACAGGATTCTATCAAATATTCGATTATTTCCTTTAGAAACATATGTTCCGGAGAAAAAATAAACTCTAAGCCTTCTTCAGACCAGAAATAATAGTGGAAAGTTCGAAGATTAAATTATGGTTTCAAGATCAAAGTACAATAGAACTGTTGCAAATTACTACCTGAGTTCACCGTTTTAGACAGTAACCATCATATTTCTTAAGTATACGAATTCGATACAAAAGACAGTTATTAAGATTATTAAAAATTTCGATTGCTTTTTTCTTACATTTGAATAGATTGAAATATTAACCCACTTTAAAAGCACTTTCGTTATAAAATAGAACAGGGTATCTAAGTAAAAAAATAAGAAAGCATAGATCTGTGGAGTAGTAAACATAATAAACCCTTAGCGTTTGTTATTATATATTTTTGTACATGTGCGACCATCTATGTATGAATGAACTGATATGATTGGTACTATCTTTCAATTATTCATCTTGTCAAAACATGTCCATCTTCTTTATCTGTTTGAACACACACTTTGGAAACTCTCATTTTATTACCTAAGTCTCTCCGTTCCCGTACCGAACTACAAACTTTAAAACATACAATTTTATAAAGCGATGAATAAGAATTTTACTATATACATCTTACAAAGACAAACGTCTCAATCGTAAAAACACTATTTTGATAAATTATATTACATATCACACTGGATTAAAACCTATGTATAGAAGTACCCGTAAAGTGCTACCGGTTATGTGCGAGTATTGTCACTAATAATAATAAACAGTTTGACATTAAATAGTGTACACGTCTGTTCACACTTGACGCGCTGTTACCCGGGTTATCCAAATGAGATGAATTCACAACAGTCTTTTTATCTTGAAAACCTGAAAAATAATATCTTTTTAAAGTTTAAGAATGTATACTAACATTAAAAAAGTAATATAAACTGATGATATAGATTTTATATAATTTATACTTGTTATACCTTCTGTTCTATCCTCATATATTTTCTTTCCACATTTTGACGAGGCGTTCAGATGCCGGAATACGGTTACTCATATCATTCCATTTTGAGTTTCACTTATTATTGCAGTCCGAGCAGAAACCTTTAATTGTTGACTTCTGTGTCATTTGTTCTCTTGTGGGAAGTTGTCTGATTGACAATCAAACCACAATTCTTATTGTCAAATTAGCTTAAACATACTTGGTATGATTCTGATCATGATTATCCATGACATAAACTTTGAATGATAAAATTATAATGGCGAATAATAGTTTTCTGTCATGTTTTGTTTCCGTTTAGTGTTTGCCATAAGTCAGGTCTTAAATTGTTCTTTTGGATTATGTGATATTTTAACTTAATGGTAATAGTTATCAAAGGTACCAGAATTATAATTTAGTACGCCAAACGCGCGTTTCGTCTTCAAAAGACTCATCAGTGACGCTCATTTCAAAACAATGTAAAGCCAAACATGTTTTTACATAAATAAGGTCTTATCGAGGCATTTTAAAGCTGACTATGCGGTATGGGCTTTGCTCATTGTTGAAGGCCGTACGGTGACCTATAGTTGTTAATGTTTGTGTCATTTTGGTCTTTTGTGGATAGTTGTCTCTTTGGCAATCATACCACATCTACAAAGTTAGAGAGCATTGAGGATAAAAAAAAATCATAAAAAGTTGCGCCAAAAACGGCTAAGCTAATTATAATCTATTCCTGGGATAAGAAAATCATTAATTTTTCTTAAGTTTTGTAAACAGGAAATTTATATAAATGACCACATAATTGATATTTATCTCAACAGCGAAGTGCTGACTAAATATGAAAATAAGGAGTTATGATTGTTCAACATTGCAATCTGAACAGTGACCTGTCACTGCTTATATCTTTTGAATGCTTATAGTCGTCTCATGGGCTACCATAATTTATTTTCATAACTGAATATCACATTTAAATAGACGATAATACCGTGTTTACATTTTTCATAATCAAATTATTTTTCAGTTTCTAAATGGGGAAAAAAATATTGTCTGAAGCTAGAAATAATAGACCATAATAGAGTCGTTAGGTTTTAGCTACCACATGATCGTACTATTTGCGAATATTATTTTCTTTTAAATTATGCATCACTATAGTGCCTAACAAGATTTTGTGAGGTAGACGAAATTGACTTTAAAACGATCGTATTGACTTTTGATGTGCAGAAATAGGCAGATCGGACATATTTTGACTTTAACTACTTACTTCTTAAGTTTGGGATTAATTGTAATCAACAAATTCCAATGAGACTGAAAAATGCTTTTTTTTATTATAATAAATAATAATTTTACCTGCCGTAGTCGTGCGTAAAATATATTTCGGTATTTCTCTTACGAAAATGACTTGTTTAATGAAAAACGTATTATTTGTAAACTTTCTCTTTACTCTTCGCAATAGGCTTTTAAAAAATAATCTTTCAACTGTTTATTCCGAAAATTTTGTGGAAATCGAATAAGTGGTAATTCTTACCTTTCATACCTGAACTTGCATTGATAAAACATAATATTGACTCGTCCAGTGTCCAATTTGAAGGTCATTTTAGTTACCGTACACATTCATGCACGTTCTAATTAATCAATAGTCATGTATGAAAAGCATAAACAAGTTTGAAGGTAAACTAATAACAACTTAATCCAATCAAATTGCCTACGATTCAAAAACAATGACCAGTCCACATCATAAAAATGTATAGGGGTAAACTGGGTAGGAAGAAAATGTCAGATATTTTAAGTTCATTATTTTGCAATAACGAGTAAAAATTTGCTAACCAATAGATTTGTTATAATTTCATAAACATGTCGTTATGTATTGGTATAGTTTTTGGATCTTTCATTAGCGTATTTAAGGCTGTAGAAAGTTTGGCCTTCAAAAGTCAACATAATCATTAACTTTATACAGAAAATTCGCCTTTTTAAAACATTGAATGCTTCACAAATAATACGCGACAACAAAGCAAAATCATTTCTTAAAACACTGCAAAAGAAATAATTCTGATTGATGCAGTGGTATTGTCATAAATTGCACTGGAGTGAACAGTGGTACATCAAACGTCGAATTCCCTCACACAATGTTATCACACACTATAACAAGTTCACAAAATACGTTTTACTTTCTTGATAAGTACGAGTCAAAAGATACTCACCACGTTTGTCATGACTTGAATCAGCTGAAATAATAATAAAATGTTATGTAAGATACAAACATATGTATTTAAATGATCTAAAATAATATACCAGACGCATCCCATATGTATGTTCTACAACTACGTAAGTCGCGTGAAAAGTTACAGTTAATTTTCGCCATCTTTTCCCCCTACAATGTTTCTAGAAAAATGTGTGTGTACACATATAGTACACATATTCAAATGTTATAACGGAACAATCATAATTAAGAATGAAGACTAGTCTTAACCCTTTCGATAAAGTCAAGAGCAAATATTACAGGCTTTTATATCATAAGCATTTAGATCTACATTATGTCCAATGCTTTAAGTTTAAGGATGAACTACAAGCATGTAACTTTCAAATATCATTCATGAAATGGTGATACAAAATAACTAGGCCTTCTTATTTCTATTAGAATTAATGTCATTGTTATCAAACACTTTGTAGTACATTGTTGTTGAGCACTTTTTGTGGCATAAATTATAAACTTGCCTGCTGTATTACTATACTATTAAATGTTACAAACATACTGTAAGGTCAATCAAAATCTAAATATTAAACTTTTTCAAGTATAACATTTACTTACTTAACTTACCATTTAGGACGACAACATGGTGACTATCAACATCTTTTTTCGAACTCCGACAGATATATACTCCAGTGTCCTTCATCGAACTCTTAGCTATTTCTAACACACTATAAAGTTTTTTTGTTTCACTGTGTCTAAATTCTGTAATGAGTACACCAGCATCTATGTTTTGCTGTAATTTTAATCCATTATGAAACCAATCCATATGCTCTGGAGTCATTGAATCACCAGTTGCATTACATGTTATGCGGATAGGTTCACCTTTCTCAGTGAAATTTGGCCCTGATATATGTATTGCTGAAAGAAAGAATAAGTTAATTAATCAGGGAACCAAAGATTTAACTTGCAGATATTTATTGTAGAAGTAATATTGTTCATTGGGCCATACGTGCATGTTTCTGATGGTCATTTCTTTAAAAAAAAGCCTTAATGGAGCAAAAACAAATTATTATATTGCTTTTTAGATCTTTATAATTCTTGTGGCTGTACATTATGAATTTGATTTGTTTTCCTTCTTCTCATTTATTTTCTATTTGATATTTTCGTGTTTTTAAAGGGATGATTATTTTATAAGTTTTAACAATATCAAAAGTACAAAGGAATTATTCAAGAAAAAATTATATATATATGCAACAAACGTGCTTAGTGGTTTATGTGATTAAAAATTTGAATGCAAATGCGTTTTCTTAAAACACTCATCGTGTTAGAATGAGAAGATGAGATTAAAGACACAAGGGTGCCACTTTATTAAAGAAACGCACAAGCCACAATACATGTTCAAATCACATAGCATTTTACTTAAAGCTGTTTAGTTTTGTGTATGATTGCTTGTGTGTTTGTGTGTAAGTTTGTTTTAAACGTTAGAAACTTAAAACAAACACATTTGATTACGGACTTTTGTTTTGGACTGTTTTAGGAGTTCGTTATTTTTTTCATTCCTTTTTCGACTAGCCTCAAAACCAGCGTTTAACCCACCATTTTTCTAAAAATGTCCTGAAACTAAGCCGAAACAATTGCAGTTGTTATCTAATAGTTCGTTTCTGTGTGTGTTGCATTGTCGTTTGTTTTTTGTTCACTTCAGTGTTTCTATGGTTTTGTTTTTTTTCTCTTATGTTGATGTTTTCCCCCGGTTTTAGTTTGTAGCTGTGGTTTGTTTTCTCTCCATCGATTTATGATTTTCCATCAGCGGTAAACTACTATTGCCTTTATTTGATACTATAACAAAACTAGTTCGGATTCAACTCGTATGACTTTAAATCTAAACCTAATGGTTTGTGTTTTGTGTATAGCAATACTTCCCATGCAGTGAAATCAGTTAACAATTACGACATGCTGTTAATATTGCAAAAAGACAGACAAACATGAAAGTTATGTGCAAGCTTATTGACCTTTATAATCTTAATACTAGTATTATTCATAATTAAATTGGAATAAGTTGCCTCTAAATTTCCGTTTCATAAATTAACTTATTATACCACAACATGGTACCTAATTTGAAGAAAGCTAACATTTGAAATTAGTTCTTGTTTTTTTTAATAATTAAATATAGGGTTAGTCTAGTACCAAGCCGCTATTTGACAAAATTCAGAAGGACTTTTAATGTCCATTATGTAAGTAGATTTTAATTCGTTTACATTGTTTTCCAAGCGAGGGATTAACAATGGACATATCATTAAATAAAACTCGGTTAAGGCTTCTCTGCACTAAATAGCATGTCAATAATTACATTGTAAGATCTCTTATAAAGAGGAAACAGGGGTATTTTCGAAAACTATGTTGAATTTAAATATACATTACAAGTTTTCATTCTGAATGTGTATTTAAATCTTATACCGCTACCCTGAAAGTGCGATAAACAAGCTTCAATCAATTTTTTTTATAGTACAGACTGTGTCAAAGAGACAACAACCCGAACATAGAACAGACAACAGCAAAAGGTCACCAACAGTTCTACTATAGATTCCGATATCTAACAGAATTATGCCCCATAAAGAAATGGAAGAATTTTTTTTACTTATTTATTATACATGTTTATGTTATTTCGAAGGGGCAAAATATATGGACTTTTTAACTTTCTTTTTTACCATTAAGGCTTCAAGATCACCATGTAATACTAGTTGCTATTGTGTTTCATTTAACAATATAAAAAAGAAAGAAAAAATTGCAGTAAAATAACAAGTGTCACATTAAATTTAAAAACAAGATACATGGTTTAACTATACCCGATTGATTCCGTGGGCTTTTAGTAAAACTGCTATTTGGAAAAACAGTAGCTGCATAAAATATAAAAAGATACGTTTACGGCTTGAACAAGAATTATTGATTTAAAAAGTTGATGTCTGTGGAAGACATATCCAGTCTATGTTTATAACGATTGTTGATTTGTGTGACAGAATATCTGGGGAAAGTTTATATAACAATCTATATTAATGATAAAGAATAATTGCTACTTGATTTTTATTTCTTGTCTTTTTTTATTGGCTTCTTAAAGTAAGAAAAGTAACCTTGATAACGCAACGATACTGATTCACAAATTAAAAACATTTCAGATTAGATGATAGATATAACAAATGCACCAGTGTAAGTATTTTTTATTGTATAATTACAATAGCGTCTCCAAGTGAAATGGGCTTCTTAAAAACCTGTTTTGTCCGTTTGCCCACACATGATACCTGCATTTCCTCTTTAACCATAAATTATTGATTTAAGAAAACTTTTGGAAGACATAATATAAACAATAGCAATTTGCACATCCTATAAAATTTGGTCAATTTGAATGATATTTGGAGTTGCACATAATAATGAATATACTTTGCCATTATAATACTGATAAAAAAGCGAGTAAACAAATGTTTACAGAAAAGCTTTGCATATACATGTAGCTATTCTATTTTCTATTTTCTATTAGACTATCATGGTTAGAAGTGCTTCTGTTTTGAGTTAAGAGTTAAGAAGGTAAATACTTCAGTGGTACATATATGAGCGAAAATTCACGCCAAAGATGTTTGCAAAGTTAGTAAATATAAATGTTTTCGATAAGTAAGTGAGTGTGTACCTGGACGAAATATTGTCTTCTTCTCTGAAATAAATATGTATATTTATTGTATCATTTGCGGGTTAAAGTTTTAACTACTAGTAGCGCTAAATTATAAAGGCACTACCATTAACAGTGACATAAAGAAAATGCATATTGTTGTCACGTTACACGAAGGAATATTAACTAGGTCACAATATAATAATGTTGCACGATTTTATCAGTGTAATATGATATGATGTATACAGCAACAACATTTCTTCTCATTTTGCGCAAAATCTTTGGAGGTAGTTCTTTCCATTCATTTTATGTGTTTGAGCTTTTGATTTTTTTTTAATATTGTCTTTTTGATAAGAAAATCGTAATGTACAAACAATGCAATATACTTAAGTTCACAATAGTTTAACTTTGTACCATGCCATTTGTAAGCTTTATCATATAGACAAGTCGTTAAACTCTTCAAAAAAATTAACAGATAAAAAGAATACAATAATGATAAAATTAGTTTGAGATATGCTGGCGCAACACTTTAAAATAAACTAGGAAACAAATCCACAAAGAATCACTTCAAACATTTCTTAAAGTGATGCGACTCTTCCTGCCTTCAATTTTATAGCTTGATTTGACATATCTATTTAGCTTGACAGTAATTTGATTTTATTCAACTTACTACGATTTAAAATGGCTGTTACTTTAAAATTTGATAAAAAAAAATCAACGACATAAATTTAACTGCACCAGATGTGCTTATTGTTTTTAGTTTGATGCATAAAAACATATGGAACTGAATCTCTCGTGTTGCCATGTTTTTTTCTATTTTTAATAAATACAAAACCTATTTACAGTTTACCCGACAACGAGGGCAAAGTAGATTGTGCAAATATAAATAAGTATGTAATATTTGATTATTGATTTAAAAATACTCATTTGGAAGGTATTCTCCCCAAGAATGACAAGTTAAAATAATTTTAATTTTGATTGTACAAGACAACCAGAGGAATATTTAGTTATTTATATGTGTTAAAAGTATATTTTCTGTACTTAAAAAGAATAAAAAAGTAAAATTTGAATTTTCCCAAACGCAACGAAAGAAAATGGCAATAAGGTGTTTTCAAAATAATAAGGCGGTTTTATTTATTTCAAATCATCAATTTAGTTAGTTTTTATGGAATTTTCCTCGAGTGCCTTGTGTACATAACCACCCAGTATATTGGACACATTTGAAAGTTAATGTATTTTCATGAGAGAGTAAAGATAACTAAAAATGCAAATTATTTGACTGATTAAAGGATTTATCTTAAACCAAAGGTTATATAAAATTCTATCATATACTTTAAAAGTGGTCTTAAAATACTAACAGTATAATCAAATCAGTTAATGTTATATTTAAATAAGGTTAACTTTAATACTACATTTGAAACGGGGCTGTCTTTCTCTTTAACATATGTTTGTATTTGATAGCAAAATTAATAGTCAACTCTTTTTATTGTACCTAGATTTGACCTAATCCTACATGTAAGGTTTGAAATTTACTATTTACGCACTAAATATGTAAAAATGTAATGATGAATTGTACAAATGTAAACATACGTAATGTAAAAAGGCATAAAAACAATAGTTAAATCAGTTTTCAAATTTTGATTGAAAATGTGTATAATATAGATGACATTAGAATTGATGTTCTTTTGGTGTCAATCATATAATATATTGATTATATTTTTTATGGTGTATCATATGTCATTTTATAATTGACAATAATATTCCAGCACTATAATGCATTGATCTCAGTTTTTCTTAAACCAGACATTCAACGTTTCAAAAAACCAACCTGCGGTCATTAAAATGTAGACATACGAATTCAGTTAATCAATAGGTTAAGTTAGAAATAAAATTAACGGTAACAATTTTCTTGCACCAGATGCGCATTTTGACAATACATGTCTCTTCAGTGATGCTCGTGGCCAAAACATTTGAAATCCAAAGTTTATATAAAAGATGAAGAGCTATAATCCAAAAGGTCCAAAGAAAGATATACCAATGTTCATTACATTTATATATTTGTAATGCATTGATACATGCACTTGAAATACAGAGCTGTCTTACTAAAAGCATCATACATGTAGATATGCAGGTTTGTATTAAATGAGAATCTGTTTTAACATACAAACTAAACAAGCCTTTTATTCACGACAATTAACATCGAATTAAAAAAGACATATTAAATTACCTTTTGTTTCTTCCACTGGAGGAGGATCTGAAAATAAAAGTTTTTTAAGATGAATTATAAATTATATATCACACGAGTTATAGGCCTAATCTTTACGGTAGCACCGACCAACTAAAACACTTAACATGTTCTATTAATGCCAAAATAAAAGTGAGTTTTAGAAATAAAATATTTTTGTAAAGGATTTTAGCAGTTCTGGTTAAAAGAAGTTGTTTTATGTAGTTGTTTGCTAATGTTGATTTATATTTAGGTGTCTTGGAGATTTATGTTAAGTATATGCAGAAAACTTTTCTTGTATTGACTCTTAGATACATTTAGCAACACACGGTCTTAATAAAATTGTTCTGTTTATCATGAACATTTTTATTAACAGATTTTGACAAAAGCAGCAAAAATAGTTTGCTTTGGTTAAATATGTACACCAATGCAAAATGATTTATGAGAAGAAGAATTCATATAACTACTTAACATTATATCATCCCCCCTTTCATCAAAAGGAAGACATAAATATAACCGCAGGGAATGTTTGCAGCTATCCAGAAAACCAGCTAAAAGTACTTATGTGCTAATATAAAAACAACACGTACTTCACGTCTGACGTACTAAATTATAATCTTGGTACCTTTGATTACTATTTATAACCACTGGGTCGATGCCACTGCTGGTGGACGTTTCGTCGCCGAGGGTATCATCAACCCAGTAGTCAACATTTCGGTGTTGACATGAATATCAATAATGTGGTCATTTTATAATTTTGCTGTTTACAAAACTTTGTAATTTTCGAAAAACTAAGGATTTTCTTATCGCAGGCAAAGATTACCTTAGTCGTATTTGGCACAACTTTTTGGATCTTCATTGCTCTTCAACCTTGTACTTGTTTGGCTTTATAAATATTTTGATATGAGTGTCGTCACTGATGAGTCTTATGTAGACGAAACGCGCGTCTTGCGTACTAAATTACAATCCTGGTACCTTTGATAAATATCTACATGCTTTCCTTGGTACTGTATTCCGGAGTAGATTACATACCGAAAGTCCGAAATTTGAAAGCAACACAAAATACTGTACCAAGGAGAGGATGTATTAACTAGCCGTAGTTTTTGTCCCCCTTTAATTAACTGGCTCAAATTTCAAATGAGTGTTCATGCATTACCAAAAGATATTTGTTTCACTGGGCATTAAAAACAAGATAGGTTGTAAAAGTAACTGTTCAAACGAGAATAATCATAAGTAAATTATTACCTGTGACAGAAAGCCTTATTCTTCTCACCAAGTCTTCTTTTGTGCTAATTTGACAATCGTACAGACCGGCGTGTGCTTTAGTGACATCTTTGATAACCAAATTCCATTTATAACCTTTGTCAGAATGGTCTACACTGTGTCGTTCGTCAGTTGTAAACACAAACTCGCCTATGGTTAAAGCATGCTTTTGGTCAACTCTCTTCCAGATAACCTATAAGCAATACAAGTTGTTTTTTTCATGAGAATCAAACAGTATATGCATTTTTATTTAATTCTCTTTATTCTGAAATTTATATCATTTTTAATATTTTTTTAAATAAAAGTTTAATCGTTGGTAATATCGGTAGAAGATCTCATGTTTGGTGATGATCCTATTAAACGCGCACGCCTGTTTTAAATTCTATCAAACGATTCATAAATTGATATGTTCAAATCAGTATTTGGTTAAGGAAAAAGAACGAAAATATAGAATATTCGAAACTTGATGCAGACTCGATATAAATATATAAATGAGGAATCATGGAGATCGATACCACGCCATTAAAACCAGCCAGATGATAAAAGGCCATCAAATAAAGACACCAATAGTATACCGCTGTTTAATAGGCTAAGCAAAACCAAATACAAACTTAAACCGAGGGAAACACATCAGCTTTAAAAGAAAAACAACGGAACGAGAACAAACACCGTAACTACAACACAAACAAACGGTAACACACATAGACACAGACTGTTTGATACAACTGGCATGTTCCAAGCAGCTTAGTTCAGGACCTTAAATTGATTAGATCCAATAATAAAAAGCCATGCAAAGTTGAAAATACCTTATAAGGTTCATTATTAAAAGACTAACAAGAATATGGAAAACAACACCATTTAATTGATGGGATCCAAAAACAAAAAGACAAGCGAGATGGAAAATGGACATTAAATTGACGGGACCTAATGATAAAAAAGATCATCAAGATTTGAAAGAACCATTAAATGGATAGGATTCAATAATTTAAAAAAAACCAGCAAGCTGGGAAAGACCATGCAATGGATGGGATTCAAAAGTAAAGATCGGGAATAATAACAAAATGCCATTAAATGGTTAATATTCAAAAATAAAACGACCAGGAAGATAGCAAAAGCCGTGCTATTGCCGGGTCCAATAATTAAAAGAACCAGCTGGATTGGAAAAGGTCACCAAGTCTAACCAAGACATGAATAATTAGGGAAATTAAACTGTGACATCCCGTAACGGTTTAAACGTTCAATATGTTTATTTTAATATACCATACCGTTTCCGTGTTATTCAAAAGATATAAGTGCATGATGAATGTCACCCAATAGTACTTTAAATTTTCTTCTAAATAACAATATTAATCAAACCTAGATTTCACCAATTTTCATAAATCGACCTCAACATTTGTCATCTATTAATAAATTGATATGAAGGAGACCGCTAATTATTCAAAATATTTATTTTTAATAAATATTTGAAAGTACATACAACTTTTTCAAACTGATTTGTGACAAAATTTTGTGTTCATAAAAACTATCAACTAAACAGCACTGCATGTGTATGGTGAAAGTTAGTTAGTATTAGGTAGGAAACATAAGCATATTTAACATAAATATGTTCAAATCTTTAAAATTTATGTTTGGGGAAATAATCAAACATCAGTGTCCCGGGCTAAATTAGTCAGAGTATATTTTTTTTGGTTTAAAATATATAAACAGTATTTCTACTTTTACAGATAAGTATTCTAAGAGTATCGTTAGCTTAGACGTCAACTGACATGATTTTGTAACATTTTGTTCTTAAACTCTTCAGTGATGTATTATGAATTGGATTCAAAACAGAGGATCCAACAACCTCAAGCAAGTTGGCATATATTTAAGTTCTTTTTATGTTCTTTTTATTCAGGTAGCTCTTCGCGTGTTTCAGTATTTATACATTCATGGCTTTCAATCTTTTTGGTTTTAGCCTTTCTGATGAAGATAACATTGCATATTGGTTTCAGTTGTTATTCCCGATTATCTGGCAGCAATATTTCTATAATTTAGTTCTGACAACAATACTGCATAGTTATCGCAACTTCTAGATTTTGTAAGAGTTCATATGTTCATAGCTTTTCATATTTGCATTACCATGAAAAAGTATGTCGCAACGATAATCTTCAATTTATCTTACAAATACAAATTTCGAAAATATGTTTGACCTCAAACTACAAAATGAAAAGGATTAAATAGTTGAATAGGATAAAGTAACAGATTCAGTCATTTATTTAACAAACTTACACTGTTATGTTTGAAACAACTGGCGTTTGTGTTTTGCAACATATTTGTCAGACACTGATACTGATAGATGACCTATGTAAACAAGCTATTCTCTATCAGACGTCACATCGCATTCAATACAACAAACAATCTATTATTTGGACAATATGCAATTAGACAAAAGTAATCAGATGATGTTTACATAGGTAAATACACCATATGTAAATGATTTTCGTAGTTCAACATTGATTGTCATATGTTATCACTACAATATTTCTGATTCTGTACACGTCCCTTCTTTCTCGTTGTTTACTTTCGGTTTATGAAAACCGTATGCAGTCAATTTACAAATACAAAATGATGGTAGTCGCTTTAGGTAACCACCTCGGTCGGCATAAAGGACAATCAAGATTGTATAAATATAAGCAACAGTGCACTTTACCGATGTTCGTATCTCATAAATCGGTGCAGAAGACAAAGCAAGACAACAGACAAAACTAAGGGAATCTTATGATCTCAAAAGGGAACAAGACCAGGGTGAACGACTTCCGCAATGCATGTATGGCTTATATCAGAAGGTAACAATTTATTTCCTACATCCATAAGCTATTAATAAAAAAACCTTTCATATGGTCAGAATTTCAAGTTCGGTTTACAAACATGCGTTCCAAATTAAATTATACCTTATCGATACAAAGTAACATTACGAATATTACTGCAACAAACGACTGACTGATATTCTGACTCCGTGTGGACCTGTCTTCGTTCTTACTTCTTAAATCTACATGCTTAGTAAAGACGCAGTAAATACCAACTGTAAAGTCTTTGACCTCGATATGGAACGAATCCACGACTTCGGCCACATCCGAGGCTTGCACGCTACAATCATCGAGGCGTTTGGATTAAACTTATACCTTAATAATAAGCCAAATATAAGGTATAGAAAAGTTATGTGAGTGTCTAAAATCAAGTCTTTCCCACTAACTTGCTTTATAATGTGTAATTTCTCTTGCTTGATTAATGAGAATTTTCAACTAGATGATCTAAAAGTTCTACTTAAAACTCTTGCAATTGATAAGTTGAAGAAATATATAGTCATGTAATGAATTGTTATTGCAAGCTCTTCGGATATTTTTTTTCGATTTATCTCAATAATTCTATTTCTTATCCAGGTTTATGTTGTAAGATAAGGTCAGAGATTTAATAAGCTGGTTAAGACGGCATATTGATTGTAATAAAATTCTTGAAGATTTTCACATCTTACATGATTTCTGAGGCAATTGATCAAGTGTATACATTATATTTATTTTATAGAAAATTTCAGCTCTGTATGAAAACAGAGGGAGACGATACCAAAAACAATTATAAAACTTAAGCCAAAGGAAAGCAGACAGTAGTACCAGTAATCATTAAACAGAAAATACAAGGTTGATAGAATAAGTGATAAATTGTCTGCGCAGCTTCTAGCAACCACTTGCGACATTGCACTGTACGTCGCGACCTACTTATGTCATAACCTTACTTAACATCAGAAGTGTCATATGTTCATGTAAATAACGAAGAAGTACAAGGTAGGTATATGGATCTACAACTATTAATTAAGCAAAAACTATAACATGATATAATGACAGGATGTCAAAGCATATCCACAAGGAACCGTAACACAACTGTAACGTACTGGTGTCGGTTTTACTACAGCCAACGGAAACTATTAATTAGCTTAAAAATAATATTTAACGAACGTATTAATGCATTTATCTAAATACCAGACGTAATGAGAATGATTGAAATGTACCGCAGACCATCAAGGAAAATAAACTATTAACTTGCATTTACATAAGACCAATTACATTTCGACACATTAAAACTGAAGCAGTCATAGTCATGTGACAGTTAAAATATGTGCATACATGCGTTATTACAATATACCATGCAAACAATGTTGTCAATAATCTATGTCTTTGTACGTTGATGGAGAAATGGGAACAATTACTCATAACATTATTCGTGCATTTAGCATATGCCAAATCATAACTGATGATAACCATTCCAATGTTTCTCTTGCGATGCATACATGTACATAGCTAATTGGATTGCTGTTTGGTCAAGATATGTAATAATTACATTAGAATATGTACCGACTGTTTGGGTAATCAATTACAGTGGTATGCCAGGAATACAACATTTGATTCTCCCACGATAATTGGATCTATTCAGCAAGATACATATTTTATATAGGTATCATCATATCTACTAATGATGGCATACATGTGTAATTTTTATCTTTAGTGCAATTAAATGCAAAATACCAACCTTTTTAGTTCCGAGATTAACAATTGAACACGGTAACACAGCTGTTTTACCAACGTAAACAGTTATATTTGTCCTGGTTTCTTTAAATGAAGGTAATATATAACCATTCCATCCAGCAGCCGAAACTGAAATAAAATTACGAAAAGTGAAAACAAAATGGAAACGCAAAATATTATTTACAAGACAAATATTACAGATACCAGGGTTAAATTTTGTACACTAGACGCGCGTTTCGTCAACAGGAAACTCGTCAGTGATGTTCGAATAAAAAACTCCAACAGAGCCAAATAAAGTACAAAGATGAAGAGCATCGAAGACCAAATATTTCAAAAAGGCAATGAGACAACTATTCACCAAGACGATGAAATCAAATAAGACAAAATTATAATCGAAATTGACAAATGGCTAATAGCTTTTGAATAAAAAAAAAGAACCCGGTGAAGGTATATCTAGGTAGATTAATAACTGAAAGTACCCGTATGAGGTCACCATAATTACATTTTGAAAACGTTCAAATGTAACACAATATTATCTCACTGCATACGAACGCTTCTTTCAACGAATCTGCAAGGTACATGAATTTCCTTTTTGTATTTACTTGGAAGTCTGACTTTAAAAGGGTAAGTGACATGTTTTACCAAAGAAAGGTGCAGATGATCATGTGTACATCAGGATAAGCTCCAGATTTGTTATACAATAGAAAAGATGCAATCTCGTTGAAGGGGGAGTACAGTTATTTATTTGTCTGATCAATCGGTCCAATAACCGACTTTGAATTATACTGAGAGTTAACATATGTACAGTAATGAATACCCTTTAAACAGAATTTCAAGATACTGATAAACGCTTACTTATATTTATAGGGTTTGTGTTTATATGATCTGTTATCAAACCCCCATCTCCTAGATATTGCCTTTGTCGCCCATTTTATACCATAAGTTATGTTTATAATAAAATCCCCAAACATGAAATCAAAACTGTTTGTCCCAGTTTCAAACGTTTCAGTTATTATTTTTTTCGCTACAAGCAGTTACTAGTAATCATCAATATTCACAACTGTCTTTATTAACGTTATTTCAGACCACTGATGCCATGTGTTCTAGAAATCTTTGTGGTCTCTTTTAAAAGACATATCAATAGACATCAGCTAGGGACGCCAGTTTAATGGGGTATTGCATTAAAGCAGATAAGAAAGAATAGTGAAATTATACCTGTTTTCAATATAAACGCGGTATCATTAATTGTAATCAAATGGTTTCTTCCAATCTATTTTGATACTTCATTTATTTTCTCGATAATTAAGAGAAGGATTTTCCATAAACTTATAGATTGATCTGCAAATGAACTGCATATCTGAATAACAGTCATCTATAACCTCCATAAAGACATTTTTATTACTCAAAAGAGCTTTTTTTTTCTTTTTAATATGAAATTATATAATCATTAACTCAGTTACAGGTCGCCGTTAGATTAATGTTGGGAAAGAATAGCATACTTCCGTTGTATAGGAATAGGATGACAAACTCGGACATGACAGATGGGAATTATTCTCATGACTAATACAAAAATGGAAAAATGTTGTAGAACAATAATTATTAAATCTAATAATTGCGTAATGATATATTTCTTAATTGAAAACGGTTTCGCTGCAGACACTGCAAGTGCCTGTTTAGCTAGGTGACACGATTCATAAAGACATTATTACACGCTAATACATGTTGCATGATAATCGGATCTAAACAAATGATACGGCGTTTTCAGTGCTATTTCTATAGCATGCAATGTTTTAATAGCTGAATTAAAGTAGATATGGTATAACCGTTGACGAAATAGTATTTCAGTTTTCCAAAACTAATTATTCTCGTTGAATTTCCGACCATATGTTGGACCAAAGGTTTTAATGAAAAACAAATGCTTTAAAATTTCTTTTTTTTTCTTCTCCAAAACACACGGCAAAAAAACCCATCTCGAAATCAACAAGTGGTCTTCAACAAAAGACATGTCTATATGGATTTCACATATACGTCAAAAGATTGCGATTATTTCAGAATTCCAAAAATAACAAAACAAATATATGTAAAATAATTACACAAAGACAGCTTCATATGAGGTTTCTGACTTGGACAGGCTCATAAACTCTTTAAGGGGATTAAACCAGAGTTGTACCTTTCACCCTCCTAATAGTGAGTATATATATGGGAATAAAACTACATGCATGCAAAGAAATTTTGAGGCATGAGTTTTTTATGTATAGTAGTGATTTGGTTCAGTTTGAAAAGGAAAAAAGTTTGTATGTCTGAAGCTGTGAAACTGAATTATAGAACCCTATAACATAAAACTCCATATTTAAAGTGAGTGACGATAGACTTTCTATAATGTTGGTATAATTTTCCAAAAAGTAGTACACTAACCTGTAAAATTCTTTTTTCTTATATCATACATGTGTAGGAGCGATTTTTTTAATTTGCGTTTTTTGTCGAAAACAAATGCACTATGAAATAACTGTGTTCTCGGGTCTATTTCGGAAACAAAATCTATTTGCCACTTTATATTTACAGCATAGTATCCTCCAAAACTAATTGTTCTACATGTAGTTGAATTTGCGACCGATGTTAGACCAAAGTTTTAAATGAAAGACGAATACTTTGAATTTTCTGGTTTTTTCTCTCAAATAAATCCGTCCTTAAAAAGATTCGAAAACCAAAGAAACTTTTACGTACCGGAAAAGTCAGACATTGAAAAGGTTAAGAGCATCAGGTAACCTTACCAATTGACATCTACCGAGAAAGTTATCACATTTTATCTATGCTACGGTAAAATATTATGCCCTATCAATCTGTTTTGATTTTTTAATAGTTAGAAGATATTTGAAGTAGAACATCTTATTTTTTTATATTTAGATGAAATGTCTTGATAAAAAATGAAAGCGATTAATGATATACGCGTCGTATATTGAAGAAATGCAATCTTTGATGATGGTTCCAGATATATTTGAAAGTAAATCTTTTTGTATTTCCAAGCTGATGTTAACTAAGTGCAAAGAATGAACGATAATGTATCTGTCTGTGTGCAATTTATCAATAGGAGTACGCATTTGTGTCATAATGGGAGTATATAAGAATATGTTTCATTTTAAAGCGATATCTGAAAATAATCAAATCTAAAATAAGTTTCTTTAAATTACCTCCGTGATCCCATAAATATAAAATTCCCCAGCTGCATGCTTGTAACTTTAAGTTCTAACAAACATAAGACTGAGAATTTGAAGGTTCAAACTGCTTTTAAAGACCTTTCCGATAAGTTGTACTTTTTTATTTCTACGCCTTGACAGATTTCACCATTATTAGTTGTTCAAAGACACTAAATTAAAGTTCCATTTAAAAACCAGATAGACTAATCATCGTAAGTGTGTCGATTTTTATAGGCAAAATACAAAACCTAGCATGCGTTTAATGGCTCTTATATATATAGCATAATTATACTCGTTCTAAATATGAATGAAATAAGTGCCACTGGATTCTAAATATGAATGAAATAAGAGCCACTGGATTCTAAATATGAATGAAATAAGTGCCACTGGATTCTATATATGAATGAAATAAGTGCCACTGGACTTTGAGTATTGTAAATAAACACAATCGGAATCGCAAAAACAATAAATGCTTCGTCGACAGTGTAAAATAGAAGTAAAAGATACCAGCGGTAAGTTCAAACTCATAAGTCGACAATAAGGTGACAACGCCTTGGCTAAAAGGAAAGAGATAAACAATAGTACTGTACACAACACACAACATAGAAAAAACTAAAAAAATGGACAACCAAAACCCCATGAACAACTTGGGATGATCTCAGGTGCTCTGGAAGGGCAACGTCACGTACTCAACATGTACTTGTCCTGCGACTCCGACGTTATAATCGGTACAGCGAGTCACAGCGATGAATAAGATCTAGACATCTTTGTGTATATTACCATAAATATGTCAAATGTATAAAAGCGATCTCAACTTTGTGGGATCTATCAAAAAGTTAAAATGTTTTGTGTAAAACAAAATGTCATCAAGAGTATAAATATCGTAACTTTATCTAAAAGACAATAAAACAACAAAGTTTTAAACAAGAATGTGTCCATTATCGTCCATAGTAAACTATAATTTTCTATGTTCAGTGGACAGTGAAAATGAGGTAAAACCTCTAATTTAGCATTTAAATTAGAAAGATCATAGCATAGGGAACATATTTACTGGATTGGACACTAACTTAATCAAAAACGACCTCGACAAAAACTTAAACCTGAAGCGGGACAGAAAGACAGACAGATGGACGGACGGACGGACGAACGGTACGACGGACGAATGGACGGTACGACGAGTGGACGTAAAGACGAACGGACGCAAAGACCAGAAAACGTATAATGCCCATGAATGGGTCATAAAAATCCTCGTAAATTGTTATTACTTTTGAAGAAATACATACATCACTAGAAATGGTTGAGAATTTTTTTTTTTTAATTTCCCGAAAAGAAATAAAATACACAAATTGCAGAGATTAATGTGGTTCTTAAAAAGCACCATCACGCTATATTTCAATCGGTCTAATGGTCATATCGACTTATATAGTCTTAATTTTATTCGTAATAATTTATAATCAATATCCGGCGAAAACAGAATAGCAACTTTCAGATATTGTAATTTGTTACTGTCAAAACTAATTTTGCCATCTATTATGATTCATTTTCAAATGAGCTTAATTTTGTTAATAAATCGAATTTAGATAAATCAGGTTCAAACTCTGGACCTCTTCTATCAATAATTTCATAGCCGATTACATTGTTGATCAAAAATGTTCACTTTATTGCAGCCAATTACCCAAAATATCAAAGTAACGGAACACTAAAACATACAATAATATTTGTCTTGTAGATGGAACAGCTGCATCGCAATCTCATTTATCATACGGAACAGTTCAAAATAGGGCTGTATATCAAATTAATAATATTATATTGGCATATAAGGGTGTAAATAAAATGAAAATTGACAGGTTTGATATCATTCTTCAGCTGTCATTTCGGTATGTGCTTCCATCGCAATCTTTGATTTCCATTAAGGATATGAAAACATACGTTAAAGATATTGGAAGAAACGGATTGACGATGAAATGTATTCATAAGAAACTGACATTTCCAAATACATTTCAATAATGTGTTTCTTAATTAGTTTCTTGAAACATAGGCTTGAAATGCAATCGTCAAAATTAAACTGCTGCAGGCAACATTATATCGAAAAAATCTCATAACTTTTTCTTTCAGAGAGGATGTAAAATTCTAAAGTATAATTCAAACAATGATTAGTATGAAATTAGAAAATGATTTAGCCACAGGGTTCATAGTTATTCTATTGAACAATATTAAAAACAAAGACGTAATATGCGTTTCATATATGGAAGTGTTTAACGACCTTGACTGGCCTTTCAGCCCTCGCACGGTCGGTACATGCGTTTCATCTGAGAGGACTTGTCTTTTTAAATAAAGATAAGAACCGCAATATCTTTTTTCATCTATGGTAAGAATCAGAAGCTGCTGATTTCTTATGGTAGAAATAATTCACAAATTACACTTTTAAGAGATAGGGTAAATGAGATGTGTCGCACTTACGCCTACATCAAAGGTTAGTAGAAGTAGCATCTAATCTGTACATTTAGTAGTTCCATGTCTTTTACAGTACTAATTAGCACTTCAAACGCCTGTCTTGTCAACTTACGCCAATCTGACAAGATATATGTCACTCATGTCGTTATCTTAGTATGTCAATTTCGGGACAAATCATCTCAAGTACATTTTAGATTTGTACCTTTAGAAATAGGATAGTAAATACCAAAGGTCTATCGTATAGTAAGTACAGGTGACGCGGAAGTAATATTCTTTGATCTTTTTTGTCTATTCTAGACCGTCAAAAACAGGGAAAAAAACTTCTCATGGATTATCTACCAGGCTTCTTGGTTCAAGCAAGTGACAGAAAGGCTATCGTCGTGATTAATCTTCTGGTCGATGTCAAAAAAAGTTATGGAATAGTTTATAATCTTGTAACTTGCCAAAACATATTGATAAATAAAACTCCCGGGTATATGTAAGCGCTCGATGGTGTATTTCATAGTAAGCACTTTTGATAAATTGTCATTGTTTAACGTCAAGTGGCTAATTTTTCATGTATGTTCATGCCGAGGATACATATAAAATATATATAATAGGTAGGTAGTGTGGAATGTTTGACTGTCGGTGGACTAACGGGATATGGATATGATGGGTAAGGGCATGATACTCTTCTTGTGCGATATCAGATTTATTGTCGCCATTCGAAACGGAAGTTGCATGGTGTCAGTTTATATCACGTAATGTCAAACTGACGCATTTTACACGAGATTCGTACCCATACAACTATAGATGTAGATTGGGGTGGCTTTACACATCTATACTTAGATCATGGAAGTATGATATTGTCAATATAAAACTTCCATGCTTAGACAGAGAAAAAACGATAAATTTCATTAATTTGTTATTTCACATTGTTGACTTAGAGCCTTCAAATGTGTCACTGTATTCTCTTTTTCTTGCATGGAAAGGGTATAATTATTATATTCAATATAATTATTTTTTCAATAAATATTTTCATTGAGTTAACGTTCTTCATTGACAACTTTGTTTTTATCGAAACTGTACAGTATATATAAACTACGATGAATCTCATTTGTAAAAGTTCAGTTAAACGATTTGGTTGCATAGATTTTTTGCATGAAGTACTAAGTATTTTTTATTGATGGTTTTTATCATGAAATGTTTAAATATCGTTATTGTTTTATAACACGATGAAATCATATTTACATATTGAAGTACATGTAATCATGTATTGTGTGAATGACTTGAACATCGATCTAATATTTGAAGGCTCCTATTGTGATGTTATCTAATCTTTTGAAACAACTATCCTCTTTAAGTACATGCTGTTTACTTTTGCATTTATAGAACTTTGACATCTCCGACGGTTTCTAATTTCATCGCCCTAGATCTATCGATTATTTCAAAATTGACTTATTCTTCAATTACAGTCACAGTAGGAAACCTCTAGAGAGCGGTTTACAGATGATGTTCGGGAAACCCCAATTCATAGCTAAATGTTTAGATTACAAAAATATTTAATAAATTAAAGTAAAGTTTTATTGGTTCAGTGATAAAGACAAAATAGGGTGATTGATCTTATTACGTGTGGACATCCAGTCATCCCACCTGGTTTGGTTAGATGATAAGAGATGACAGACTGATAATCTGCAACATGAGCCCTCCACCTAGTCAAATATTGGTATTTAATACATATCATTAATGCTTTATTTGCTTGTTAAAATGGATTAAGTCGAACTTTATGTGCTTAATGACTTTTGAAATTACAGTAAAGTATTTTGTAAAAGGTTGAGCTTATATTAAATTATTTTCGAATTATGGTAGTTATTTTAAATGATATGGTATTATGTTTTTATGGCTGATTATGGTTTGTCATTCTTTGTCGTGTGACTAACCGTTTGGTCTGAATCATTTCAACTCCAGATATTAAGAACAAATAGTTTAATGTTTGATATTAATCAAAGTCTTAGGTGCACATTTTTTTCTGAAATTAATACTGTCAGTGGTATTTACGTAGTAAACATTTTTTTTTAAGGTTGCACAATCACTGACTTAATCAAAACCTCTGAACTTCCTTTTTTTTTTTTAATCACTTCTGAAAAAACATAAACAAACAACAAACACGCATGCTTTGTGATAATAGTATGTAAAATTCAAACAATGTGCAAAAAGTTTAATGTTTTTATTAAATATATCATTCAATCATTATAATGTCAACTTCAGACCAATAAATCATTTCTTTAATTCAAATTGAAAGTTATTACGCACATAATTTGAAAAGACAGTGGAAATTTATTTTCTTTACATATGTACAAAGGTATATTAGAGATATAATTTAACAGTAACGACAACGATATTTGCATGTTTCAAAAATGTATAGGTGTGTCCTCTTTGTTGACAACAACTGAGAAAGAGAACTAAAATGTTGAATCAGGCGCATGTATATTTCACAACAATTATCTATCAATCAACTGTTGTTTTACATTTTCTGGTAATCACGTTTTATTTTGAATTATTTGTCATACTAGTAAATCTGTCTGAAGTTTATAGAGATATACATCAAAGCGCAGTCTGTATGATACACTGAAAGCAGTTTTGACCAACAGAACTGAGGGTACTAAGATAGCCCCTATAGAATCTAGAAAACTATTCTTATAGAAACTACTCTTATAGAATCTAGAAAACTACTCTTATAGAATCTAGAAATCAGGCATTGTCAAAGTTTTCAAAGGATTTTGTATTGTGACAACCGCGAAAGTTTCGGACTTGAGTAAAACAAAATATTTAATGGCAGTGAGCGAAAAAAAAAGACTTGTATGCTACATTTTTTTTAATTGATATAGACTAAATATTTATTCAATTGTTTCCTGCCTATTCGAACAAAAAAACACAACGTAGGTTGGTATGTAAAAATTATTTAATATTCCACATAGATTACAGAAAAATGATTTAGATTTTAAATGTGCTTAACCAAAATGTCCATAAGCATGACTGTGTAAAGTGGACTTGTAACTTTATAGTGGGTAGGAGAGAAAAACCAACAGTATATTTTACCTCTGGCCTATAATAACTTCGGGAACTGACAACTTTCACAGATGTAACCGTCTCCAATAAAGTGACTAGCTATAAACTTATATAAATCCGACAAAGATAGATGTCCAGCTATAGATGTAAATGGATTAGGAAGTCTCTAAGTAATAATGATAAATAGTAGTTGTCATCACCTATTATAGTCTCTATAAGTCAATTGATTTGTCCACCATCCACTCTATTAAATTAACACCTAGATAGATTTACTGTAGTACTTACTTATTTTATATCCAGAGTACGCTATAGATTTACTGTAGTGCTTACTTATTTTATATCTAGAGTACGCTATAGATTTACTGTAGTACTTACTTATTTTATATCTAGAGTACGCTATATATTTACTGTAGAACTTACTTATTTTATATCTAGAGTACGCTTGACTTTTTTTTACGTGTGGTCGGAATAATATTATTTTGCTATATAACCAAAGTAGTATCGAATATTTGATAATGAAGTGAAAGAACGCGTCAACAAAACTCTTTCCTGGCAGAAGATATAATCAGCTAAATTATACTTAAGTCGTGTCAGTCATAAATATTCAGTTTTATCGATGTTTGCTTTGCTTTTATCAACAACTAAAAACATAATTTCTTCAAAAAAATATATAACTTATCACATGTGGGAATAATGATAAATCTATCTACAGATTCGTATATCAATATTCATATTTCGTCAGTCCGTTGGTACTTGATCATATAAGTTCTCGAACACCTCTTGAAAGATAAAGATATTAACAGATTAACTGAATTTAAGGATTATTGTAATCTTTCAGATTATCCTGCTATATACAATTGATATTAGCAAGAAGGTTATATGAGATAACCTCCTTGGTATTAATATATCGAAGAAATATCGAGTCAAAATCAAAATATTTAATACTTCCATGATACAAGTATATAAGGCATATCAACATGTACAATGTTTTTGAAAGAAAGCTAGATTTAGTTTTGATAAGTTAACGCCTTTTCCTCAATATTTTTTATTTGAATTGATAAATATTGAATTGGCAGTGGATTGAACTATATAAAACATAATTTATGTCTTAATTAAAAATCAACAGCATTAAGCTTATATAGTCCTTAAACGGACATGGTAAACAAATAGCCATTATTTATGTATAAAATATTACAGTTAAAATAGTTAATCCTATTTTGTAAGAATAAGGTCATGCTATTACAATCGATTATTACAAAAATAAGGAGATTTGATCATGTTGATATGATTGCCAATGCGACCAATAGCCACCAAAGTTTTACATTATGTTGTTTATTTTATCGCGTTTTTTTTTCAATATTGAAGGTCGTATACTATCATGTATACATGTAGGTGACCCATATTTCTATGTCATTTGGTCTCTTGTGGTGATTTGTTTTATTGACAATCAAACCACATCTTCTCATTTTTATAAAAATAAACAATAATATCCTTTATTATAAAAAAAAAAAACATCTTAAAATATTGATAAAAAAAAATATTTTTTTTACAAATGGAATATTTTAATCTGTTTGCTTTCCTATTTATGATTGAAAGTCGTTTACTTTTTGTCCATGACAGTGGTTATTGTTTCTTTCACCCTCAAGATGTAAACTTGCGTACAATGAATTGGTGTGTTCGAAAGAAGACCAGTCAGATAAAGAAGAGGCAGTTTGACTGCATGCGGGTGGAAAATCACGGAACTTTTAGTTAGACCAGAATTTTGGCCTCGCGTCATTCAACCTATAACTTCCACTCTTTGGATATTTAAGCCAGTATTTTGTCATGCAGTCAAAGACATAATGATATATTAAAACAAATCTGTCGTTTGGTCTTTCGGTCTATGCATGGAAGTAATATTGAATATAATACTTCCATGGTCTATGGTATTCCTTATTTTATATATTTAGTGACTGTTTTGTTCTGATTATATATTTGAAGTTTTGGTTTTTAATGGAAGATTATTTACGACATACGGCTGCAGTTGAAAGAGATTTAAAATATTAAAAGACTTTCATCGAATTCGTGTATTATAAATATATACATATATTATGATATATGATACATTAACATGTACATGTACATGAAAATAATGAAAAGGATATCTTTTTAACACAATAAGTTTATAGAATAAAGGCTTCGTCATTAAAACGTTCATCTCTGTACGTATAAAAGATAATTAGGATAATGGTTCTGTTACCATTTTATTGTTAAGGATGAAAATAATTTTGTCGTTAAAAGTAATTGTATTGAAAATGTTTTATCTTCTTGCGTCAGGCGAATTCGGATGGAAACTTTGGTATTTAGATAGAACCAAAGATACCGTTTTGATTATTGATGCCGAGAAAAAGAATTAGAAAAATATCGATACGTACAGCGTTGTTGAAAAATATGCCAAATGGCTTTTTTAATGAATAATGATGCGGTCAATGAAGTTAATAAAAATGAATAATAGGAGATGTAGTTTAAACGCCAATAAAAAATCAAAGCACAAATAGACCACTGCAGAGGTCGACAAACTTCTTTTATTGATGGACAAGGGTACCTCCAATATATCAACTCTAAATGGCCCTTAGTCTAGACAAGCTGTAAATGACAAATACAAAGACTACGTAGAATCATGGTAGAATCAAGTCTGACAACGTCATAAAATTTCTTCGTAGTTAAAACAACTTCTGGAAACGAAGGTAATCCCTAACATGGTATTATATGGATATAATCTAAAAAAATCTGTCGTTACCATCTAAATCCGCAGACTATTTATCCAAGTATAAAAATGGTTCCAAAAAAAAATTCGGTATTACACACCACAAAATTTTACAACACTATACCGTATCGGCATAGAAAGCTTACATTTACTGAAAACAACTATTCTTTATATGGTAATATAGAAAATACACCGTATTACATGCTCTCTTACAGTTTCGAATAGTGTAAAATAAGACGATCCTTTTGTTTTGTTCTTCATCCCCTGGATAAGTTAAACAATTCTCCCCTAGGCGTTTGCTCTTTCGCCATGACGTTAGGAAAAGTGTACATGTATGGAGTATGAAAAATCTAAATGGCTTATGTAATTGTGAACGAAATTCAAGCAAACACATTCTAAGCAAAAATTAACTATAATCAATACTTTTAAGTATTAATAAATAGTTTTCTTGTATACATGTATGCAGTCAAGTCAGTGAAACCCAATGCCCGAACATCTTTTTTTCGTGGACAATAAACTTTCGTTTACGTTATCGGCACTCATTGTATTTGTCTAAAAGGATATGCCAATACCAGTCTTGAGAATGAATTTCCCTCGCTATACGGCTCGCGAAATTTAACATTCTCTCGACTGGAATTTTTCGCAAATATCCCTCCTTACCATGTTATATCTGTTTATAATAGTTTGCTGTCGTCAGAATTACATTTAAAAATAAAAAGTTTAAAACTTGATGTAAATTGTATGTTACTCCTATACCTTTTTCAGTATTCATTGAGTTTTATTTACACATTTAATGCAATGTAGATAATTAAGCGGATATTTCGCTAAACATATATGCTTTCGTAAGTATGTTCTATACCAAACAACTTTCCAAGTAGATTAAAGTCTAAATAATCGCTTAAGACTTTTATGCAAAGATTGTCGAGGAAGAGATAATAATTACTCAACTCTTTAAGATTCAATTCATGATTTCGACAAATTATGTAATATTTATACTTACCAGAGAAAACAAATGTAAACAATATCGACAGGAGGTAGTTCTTTATCCAACTCTTATATTCAACACGTTTCTTCATTTTTTTAAATCACATTTTGTAAAATGTTTGAATCGTATTTTGTGTCATTTCACTTAAAACTAATTTCCATGTTTAGTAATCCTTTGGAATATCACAGAAAACAGTTTAGCACCGACTCTCTAGAGGTTATATCTGAAAATAACAAAAGTAACAAGTTAATTCAAATTCAATGTATTTTTAACAGATTCGCCTTTCCCTGTTCTGTAATGAAATGAATATAAATTTGCCGATAAACCATATATAGCATAAATAGTTATCGCCTTCTTCATATTCGCAACACTGCACCTACGAAATAGTATTTTTTGAAATAAAGATAAATTCAGTTATATTCAAATTTAAAGATGAGAAAATGATGAATTTTGTATTGATTTCTTAATCATTTTATTACCTTCATTTTAGAGACGTCAGTCCAGTCTCATTACAGTTTAAACGTAAAATGTTAATCGAAGGCAGAATTCTATTAATTACCTCGCTGTAATTATCGATACAATGCTTTATAGGTGCAGATCGAAGCCTAAGGTATAATACGCCCCATCAACGCTATTCAATGCAGTAACCGAAGATACAGAACGCAATGGGCGGTCAGGTTGTGATCAAAGGTCTACACGTAACACAATGTAAACGATTCTCTCTATGCTTACACAAGGGGGCCAGAGGTTACAGAAAAGCTTCCGTTAGATAGAAAATTAAACACAAAATAAAAGTCTTTCTTTGTTATTCTAATACCTGTCAATAAAACGTATCGGTTCATTTAAGTATAACTTTGGATTAATTTAAACAAGTGAGTTTACACAGTGTTCCTTGTTCAATATTGCGTAAGTCCACAACTAAACAAATTGATTTTTTCTATGAAAAAATATACAACCGTAGGATCGATTTGAAAATGGACTTTGTGAGTATTTTTCATTGATATTTGAAAAAAATATTTTAATTCTTTCAGAGAATTTTGTCTACTCAAAGGTTTGCAATTAGTAATGATTTTGATATTTAATTAAATTTAAACTTTAATAGAAATAATACAAATTATTTAACACGTATTTTTTATGTCTCATTCGTAAGCCGATTTCCTCGTCCTATTTCCATATTAAACAGAACTCGTATTACATTAGAAATTAATTACACCATTTTGGTGTAAATACAGAATGATATGCAATTTTCTATCAATTTTACTATTAACATATGATAATACTTACAATAAAAAGCTAAAAATGTTATATTAAATGTCACTTAGATAATATCCCTTATCACTATGACCTTAGTCCTGTATGAATGAAATCATAATCCTCATGGAATGTAGTTTATACTTTTTACAATTAATCTCTCCTATATACCATTTTCCTGCTCAAGAGGCCGTGAAATAAAAATCCCGCTCACTCCTAATCGCAATCGACAATCAAATACAATCCGAATAATATTATTACTAATATTTAGATCAAACACTACGCAATAATTCGAACAAATATCATAACTATAAATCACAATTGACTTTCAATTTGATGGATTTGCATCAAATATGTTTATTTTTTATTCTATCTTAACCACATATAATCGTTGTACAAACATTACCACAGAACATCTGTAGATGAATGCATGGAATAGGTATACCACTAATAATCTTCAAAAATCTTCTGTATTCATATACGATCTATTTGTGATATAAACAAAATTAGCACTGATTTTCCAAGATGCGAATTTAATATTATTTCACTCCAGTGATTTTCTTGAACATCAAATTGATGAAATGTACTTCTCAAACGAAATCTCATGTTGATGATAAAATTTACATAACTTTGCACAAAAAATATCTCATCGCGGTTATTATATTATGATATTTTATGAACAATTGACAGAATTAACGAATTAAGCTTAATTGATTATTAAATATATAGACTGCATGATGTTTTTTTCCAATAAAAATAATATTCCTACATTTGATTGGTATCACTACGATTCAATTGTTTTTTTCAGTATGTCACAGTTTGCTTTAAAAAAACGCGATGTGTCTGTGGCCATCGAGAAGCTTTTGTCGACTTCCAACAACGTGAACATACTTCTATTAACCCCACATCTGTTTTATATAAACATAAACTTTGTTTATTATTTACAATACGTTAAACGACAAAAAAGCTTTTTGTTCATTTTAGTTGCATTAGATGGTTTATCAAACAAACTTTTATTTTAAGTCCCTTTTATTATATTTATTTAACCACAGACCTTTGAGATTAACAAACACTATTTGGTTACTGAGTAAAGTGCGAAAGACAAATTAGTATTTAATATTTGATTAACACATACATTTGACGAGAGAAAACATTAAATCAAAACTTAAATAGCGAATCCACAAAAATGTACGTAGGTCATACCTATTTAAATTTACTACGTGCTTGTCATATATGTTATATTTTAAACTTAAACGTGATAATAAAAGTTTGTTATTTTCTGCAAACATAATTCAATTCTTAATCGCTACATCAAAGTAAAATGTAAGAATTTAAAATAATAAACGTTAAATGTAAGTAATTCAATTAGAATCATATTCAAAACAGTGTGGTCCTGGTCATTGATTGACGACCTAAATTATCCCATTGACTGGGACAGATTAGGTGAACGTTTGTCGGTAACAATCACTGCTCACTATGCACTTGTTAAAGACACTGAATCTGTGGGGTCACCAAAGGTTCTCAACACCTTAAAAAAGCAATTCGAAAAACGAATCCGGAATAATACGATGTGTTGATTAATATAAATAATATTAATCAAAACATAAAGGTTATTCCTGAATAATTTTTCGAATTATTTATTATTAAAGGCGTTAAGAACCTTTGGTGACCCCACAGTTTAAATTCTATAATAAGTAAGAAGTGAGCAATGGTCGATACAGACAACCGTTCACCTAATCTGTCCATGTCAATGGGATAATTTAGGTCGTCAAGCAATGACCAGGACCTTACTGTTTTGAATATGATTCTATACCAGATATACCAACCAATATGTGATACACCCATGGGAATGTTAGATCGATTGGGTGTATTTAATATACACCACGATATTATGGTTTATGAAAATAGAATGATTAATACAATTGCGAATGTGGGTGTCTTTCGGCAATTCGACCTTCATTTCGGGGTAAAGAAGCGACAACAAAGAGACATTCCAACCTCTTCAATAGAAGAGAAACTATCAACACCATGGAAAAACAAAAGAAAAGACGAACAATTCCACCATAAGACCTACAAAGTAAACTTACTTCTGATCAACGCATACACAATTCAGCAATAGGAGTGATCTTCAAAAAACTAAAATATTCTGCTCCTTAACTTGAAGTGATGCCTGTCATGTGCAAATTCGGGAATGAATCTCACTCTTACCAAACATGATGACATCATAGTGCAGTTTCTAATGTAGACCTGTAGTATTTCGTCCATATATAACAATTATAACATTTAAACAATTTCTTTTATGTGTATGTCGATAACTTCAACATTTCTGTATACGACAATCAATTTATTAATTTGTGTGTGTGGATAAAAAAAATTATCATTTCCAGTCATTTAACTGCCTTGAATGACTTTCATGGGGTTAATAAAAGCAAAATTGTTCGCTGAAATTCCACGTTCAAAAGTGTACATACAGTATAGATAACATAAGTTTACCACAATCATGGAATATTTATCAAAGGTACCAGGATTATATTTTAGTACGCCAGACGCGCGTTTCGTATACATAAGACTCATCAGTGACGCTCATATTAATTTTTTATAAGCCAAAACAAGTACAAAATTGAAGAGCATTGAGGATCCAAAATTCCAAAAAGTTGTGCCAAATACGGCTACGGTAATCTATGCCTGGAATAAGAAAATCCTTAGTTTTTCGAAAAATTCAAAGTTTTGTAAACAGGAAATTTATAAAAATGACCACAATATTAATATTCATGCCAACATCGAAGTGTTGACTACTGGGCTGGTGATACCCTTGGGGACGAAACGTCCAAAGAGTGAGTTACGGATACCAATAGCATGTTTATAGTTTATACTTCTTTCTGGTGTGGTTTTGTGTAAATTTTTAATAGTAGGTGTTTAACCATAACTTGGATAGAAAAAAAAGACATTATTTTAATAGCAAGGTGCTATAACGATTGCTTGAAAATATACCTATGTCGACGGATTATTTATCTGTTATATTGGTCATTGCATTTAAATGGTCCTAAGGTTTTCAAGGTTTCTTGTCCTATGGTTTGAGTATAGTGGATATTATTCAACCAGCACGATTGCCTTACGTTGGAGTTTCATAATTACAGATGAACGGATTAATCCGACGCTAAAATTGATTATAATATCTTGTAAAACTGTTCGTTAGTGGTTTTTAAATTTTTCGGTAAAATTTCCTGCACCACCATGACCAACATCTTTGAAATACTAAATATAAACATCTCGCTATACAGTGCAAATACAACATTTCGTGACCTTCATCAATTTCGCATGTTAAACAGCTCTTCTCGTAAAACAGTAATTTTGTGTAATTGAATAAAATTGAGAATGGAAATGGGGAATGTGTCAAAGAGACAACAACCCGACCAAATAAAAAACAACAGCAGAAGGTCACCAACATGTATGGGTGTATGGGTTCCCGCAAAGTTGACCGGTTAACGCGAAAAAACGTTAATACCATCATCGCGTGTATATCGTACATTGACCCATAGAATTATCATATTGACCATATTACTTCCTTGATTGATCCAAAGAACATAGAATTGACAAAGCTCTTAGTTTTAATCTCACTTTGATAGAATCTTACATACAGCATGCAAGACAGTCATATTTACTAATTATATGTTGTGAATTTAAACGCTCTGCGTTACTACTTGTTGCTTAGCAAAACCGTAACAGTGTTTGATGATAGTGGATCCATACTGTTTCCCCATATTAATGACCAATACTTAAACGTAAATGACATTGATAAGATAACTCAATTGGTGGTCATTAAATCTCCCTAACGTCAAAGGAACCAACTTAATATTCACTCAACTACATGCCCATTCTCCACTGTCTGGTATTTTCTATGGTAACACATGGTAATAGTGCACAAGAGGGCTATGAAATAAGAAATGTCAAATCCTCAATATTAGAGACAGTAACTCATCTATAGTATCTTAATTCCATTAATTCGTTTATACGAATATAGTTACATTGAATTGGATTTGTAAGTATTGATAAATGGGTATTGTACCATCCCAGCTAGACGCTTTTATTAAAGGAATTGAATCAATTAAATACGGCCCCTATTTATCATTGTAAACAGAATTTCATTTTCCTATTATTTGTGTTTGTTGATTTATAAAGTGTTTTGTGATAAATGAGGGAAGATTTATTACGATTACAAGTGTTGTGATGAGTACTATAATTTGGACCTATAGTCTAGCCTTAGATTATTGAAACATTTCTCATACACCGTTAATGACGGGTCAGACATGAAATAGCTTTCTCCAAAACAAGTCTTTCCTCTGAAAATAATAAATATAGTGAAATAAAGCTTAATTAACGCGTTTCTAACAGTAATGTTCGGTATTTGTGTCAGAGGCACGTTCCGTTAAAAGTGTTGTAGATATATCTATGTAACAGAGAATGTCGCTGGCACTAATACGATAAAAGTTTGCGACACATTTTTTGTTTTAAGATTAGGAAAACTTATTCTTGATCATCCTTAAAATCTGTGTCATATTCTTCCGACTACAGTGGCAGTACTATCAAGATTTCGCTTTACAATACATATTTTTATTCAACGTCATACAAAACCGTTCCAACTAAATCCCCATTTTTGAACCTCACAAAAAAGGCCAAAAACGTGATAGTTTTAACACGTTTTTATCCTGAAATTGGCTGATGTATTGCCAAATAAATTTTAATGTCAAACAATCCTAATATTTTTAAATTTAAAAACTAAAAGTTTCCATGGTACTTTAAGTAAACATCCTTTGGGTATTAAAGCGTATTACATTATTTGCATCTGGCATTATTCATTGCATGAACAAAATAGTGCAGTCTTTGTATAATTTGCCAATTATATGCTGAGAATAATTACTTACAATAATCTTTGCGGCATGGAAGAAATAATTTGGATGCTGTTAAAATCTCTATATGCAAAATTAACTCGATTAACCCTACTGTTTTGTAATATTGTAAGAACGTTTAACTAGGTGCCAGGAAGTTATGCAATGGCACAACAACAAAGCTAAACCCGTGACGAAATTATAATTTTCATTCAATCCTGTTTTATTTCAACTTTTATTAAATTTCTATTAAATCATTTGGACATTTTTCAATTGAATATTCTGTGGAACTGACATAAAGATATTTTTGTTTTATATTTACGTTATCAAATACATAGATTATTATGTGAGTATTATATATTCTGATACAAAATCATGCAGATCAACAAATTTTGCCATGACAATTTGATTGTTAAAAAAAAACCAAACACAAGTTACGACAATACGGGAATAACAGAAAAAAGCAAATTTATTTTTGCCACTTACTTATGCCATTATAGTTCTTTTAAAAAACGTATCAACAGCCCAGTTGTACTTCGGTATTGACATGCAAGTACAGGAATTGTGATATTGAAAGTTGCGCAAAATTTGGGTATTAATATCTAAAATTTCAAAATGAATATTGTCGAAATGCACAACTTGTGCAGTAAAAATAAGTATCTTTACTTTTATAACTATTACTGGGCCAATACCTCACTGCTGGACGGCGGTTAAGTCCACCAGCCCAGTAGCCAGTACTTCGATAATGGCATAAAACCAGACGATACTACATGTATTAAATGAAGATGTTGTATATTTGTTAATTCGTTTTTGAAACCATAGATGTAATACCCATATGCATAGCTATGGGTATTACATCTATGTTGAAACTAAGATAAAAAGAAAAAACCGGCATGTAAAATGTATCTACAAGACTAGATCTACAAATAAGATGAAAGTATTGAAATCATTGGTGGGTTCATTCAGAGATATATTATATACCTTTAGCTCATTGTAGCAGTTATTGCCCTTAAACGACATTTTTTATATGTTTGCTTTGGTGACTCTTTTTTTCAAACTTAAATAGAGAAATAGAAATTCAAATTGCAAAATGATCAGCAAGGCAAAATTTACAAATAGTTTACACTTTACATGATCCAGTTGAGCGAGAGGATCGAGTTGATAATGCAAATGTATCAAAACTGGTCCGCCATTCCATATATATTTTCGCACCTAAGTGTGGCGATATGTCACGGAACACAACAGGGGTCCAGTTTACAAATGAGTCCGCTCTTAAATTTTTGGATCAGTTTTAGATTTTCAAATTTGGTCTGTATCATCATGAGAGAAATTTTTAATGTCGAAATGTGCATCTTGTGCAGTAAAACTGGTACAGTTAATGTTATTATTGTTAATGTAATATTTCCAGATGTATTAGTGGTGATTTGTTCGCTAATTATATTATAGATTAACTTGATAATGCTGAATTATTGTACCAGTAAATTACTTATTTGTATTAACTTTATTCGCCATGTGTTTATTCGAATCACACTACTTTATGAATGTTAGCAGGACTTTTATAAACTTATTATAGCACAGCATGGTCCGTGTCAAATCAGTGCCAATTTAAATCAGTAAAGAATTATTGAGAGTAATGTGGACAGGGCAATAGAAATATTGATAATTATATGGACAGGGCAATACGTTTTCTTTTTTGTGTGTAAATTTTACCCGAGGGAGTTGCAACCTTAGTTACTGTTATCTTAGTCATTAACTAACAATTAACCATCATAACCTATTCCAGTCCCATGTAATTATAGGTCATTTACTCACTAGTGACGTGATGACACGGCTCCATATGATGTAAAATTTACGACTTTCCATTTACATTATAAAGGTTTGTAGCGAAATTTATCTTCGATAATCTCTATATTGACTGATTATAAAACCCAATACATTGTAAATTTATCTTCGATAATCTCTGTATTGACTGTGATTATAAAACCCAATACATTGTAGACAAAATATCCATCAACGACAATAAAACAATCTACAAAACAATGTTCAATAAAAAAAAACATTCCAAACTTATCTTGATAATACATCTCAAATTCTTACCTCAGACTTAATGGAAGTTGTTTTTTGTTTTCCATAAATAAAACTGATAATTGATTAAACTATATCAAAACATTGTAAAGAAATTCATTATTCCCATAAAACTCAATTGATTATCACATTAGCAGGTTTACAGTGACAAAACATAAACGGCTATACTCAAGAGACTGTCGATCAATGGTATGCTACATAAGTCAGAAACCTAGTCATTCTAATAGCAATGCTCTGCCATTCAGAGAATGAGTTAAGTTATTAATTGTTACCAATGAGGCAAACAGAACATAGTCTTATAGCTTTAGCTTAAAACATCAAAGTTTCGTAATGCATTCAACAGGTAGATGTTATGCAGCATTTCCGTGGGGCAGATCTATGGAGAGAGTTTTTTGCTGAATGTCATCAGGAAAAGACATACTGATGCGTTACAAATGTTGAAAATGGAAATACAATGCCGAGGTAAAAACTGAGACATCATAAAGATGTTTTCATGGAAACAACATTACCATCCATTACGCTAATACTTCCGGAAAGGTTTAGAATTTAATGATTTCGTTTTAATAAATTTTAGTATTTATTCAGCCCTGCTCGTGTTTAGTTTTTGTATTACAAACACAATTTGTCAGGTTTAACCTAAATTCCAATGGCACATTTCAAATGTATGCAATTGTATTTTAAAGAGATTAAATTATCAATGGTGATATAGTTGTTAACTACTGTGTCGTTTGGTTCCTTGTGGAGAGTTATCTCAATGGCAATCCTAAGCCACATTTTCTTATTTTTAACGTTATTTTCCGATCAAGTTTAAAAATGTGAATACATTTCTGTTGGATAAATGATCATGATATATTTCGTGAACTCAATTCAAATATGCTTCATTCGTGTAAATCTTTGGTATTTATATAAGATGCTAATCAGACAGATCAATATTGATAGCTTTGAATTTGAATTTCAGCTTGAAAAAAAACCTGCAGAAATTGCATGATTTGAAATCTTGACAGTATACTATTCACATGAGCAAACATAAAGGTTAGTTGATAGCTATACGCAAAGATTGTTTACTGCATTATTTTATGTAGTTTATGAACATTTCAATATGGAATTAATTGTCATTCTGGGTATATAGCCAAGTCTTTGCTCATATTCATTTTGTCAAAAAACTTTTTTTTCAAATGGTAAGTTTTGGCTATTTTCATCATGTTTCATTACGTCACAGTAACATCAGAAGTTACATACTCCACTTTAATATACAGATTATTTTAAAGTGTTCCCGTATGAAAAAAATCTGACAATGTTTTAAGGCTTCCCTTATTTTTAGACCTAAAATTATGCCTCTAATCAAAGTCCGCCTTCTCAGTTATTTCTTCACGCAATCCTTGTTAAAGCAATAGTAGCCGATAGAATTACTAGGTTTCTATTAATTCCCACTCTGTTTAGTTTTTATTTTAAATGATTAATTAAATCATTGTTGAAATTTAAGATTCCACCAGCCAATCATACAAATATAATTTGTAAAGTGTAAGTGAATCCTTCGCAATACATTCTACATTTTGATGAAAAGTTAATTTGACAACTTGCATCACAGATTTATAAAATCCAATCTTCTGCAAAAAATTACATAACCTAGAAAACAACTCAATATGGGAATGAAATTTACATCATTATGTGATTTGGCAAAGTCATTTTTTATCCTGTTTTTATCATTACAACAAGTTTAACGGAATATTGAAATTCATCTTCCCCAGGGAGTTTCAATCATTTTCGTTACCGAAATAGTTCAATCTGCTTTATCACCTATAATTTTCTGCATAGTTACAGACACTTTCTAACATTACTGATCGTTTTCACACTGAGTTTAATTTTTCTCCTAACCATGCTTGATAACCATGTCGTTCTCTTATGTCGGTTATTATTTTATCCTTGGGAAACAATGGTTTTTAGAAAAGCCATTACTATTACATTTGAAATGATAGTAGCTGTTCAAATCCACTTTTGTCAGTTTTCCTATCGCGAAGGATGGTGGTTTTCCATTCGTTTGATGTGTTTGAACTTTTGATTTTGCCATTCGATTTGGGACTTTCCATTTTGAATTTTCCTCGGAGTTCAGTGTTTTTGCGTTTTTACTTTTCACCGAGCACTCCGGCTTCCTCCACCAATAAAATTGGCCACCACGAAATAGCCCCAAATATGTCGTTAAAAATCAAAGTGGCTTTGAAACACAAAAAGTCAATCAAATCTTATTGTTGCGATAATCACCAAATTGCATTATTTGCATTGATTAAAACATCGCAATGATTTTTACTGTGTTTGCTAATTTTTTATCAAGTAACTTTTGCATGCAAAGACTAACTGCACATTTATTCATGGCTCAAAATCACAACACACACCGAACTTCATCTCAAATTCGAACCAAAATTTCCAACCTCACTTGAAGATTAAAAAGTCCCTTAGAACCCGGTTGGGTGAACTTATATATTTGCTATACTATTTGGACAGACTACCCCGTATACAGTAGATTGACACAAACGGGGGGACATGATTGACAACAAATAACAGAATTCAAGACGATGAAATCTTTCAAATACTTTAATAACAATATAATCGTAGAATCAATAAACACACATTTATACAATCAAATTCAATATGTTTTAAGAAAAGACTTGACAGAAGTTCATTTCAGTAGGCCAAACAATTTAGATGGACTGCATAAATGTATACCTGTTACAATTTAGATAGACTGCATATATGTATTATACGTGTAACAATTTTGATAAACAAACCGAAAGGGTAACCAATTAAATAGAAGTTATCTAAGGAATAGATACGCCATACATGGTGTTACTGTAAAGAGATGAACACTCGTTTCCTAACATTAACTGATTCCTATCGGCCATGCGTCTAGACAGTTTCATGTTAGATGCATACATAAACCGTTAATTTTGTAGAAATACCGAATGGACAAGTACTAGCCGATGGCATATATGAACTACTTATTTATCAATAGGAATTATTTTTCAGATACGAAGAGGCGAATACTTAAAGTTTTGAGCATCGTTGATGCCTCAACAATTTAATATGTTAAGACATCTCTTATGTATATATTGACCTCGTTATTTGAAGGTTGTCGACTTGTGTATAATTGAATAAACTTGGTCATCTAATTGAAGTATTTGACAACTGTGAAAACAAGAGGAGTGTAACAATGAATCTGGGTCTCATGATTGCTGGAACCTAACACACTGAATGTACAAAACAAGTTTAAAAATTTAATTGCAGTATGGAATTATAAAAAGCCTCCGTCGTAGGAATAATTTGACTTGCTGTTGGACATAACGATAATATTATACACTATACTGACATATATAAAAAATTTCCCAATTGTCGATGTTGTAAAATAAGTAATGTAACCAAATTAAACAGTCTCAAAGCAGTCCTATGGATCTGCTAATTTTGTCTTGCATCATAGTATTCTTCTTAAAAATCTGTATACAGTTTGTACATAAATCATCATTTGGAAAACAAAGGTTTTTACATGATTCTGTAGTTTGTTTGATAGACATTGACAAGGATTGCCAGTTTGCCTGATCGAATCATAGACAAGGATTGCAAGTTTGCCTGATCGAATCGTTGACAAGGATTGCCAGTTTGCCTGACAAAGGCTGGTGGTTCGCTTTTGATATTCAGGTTTCTAACATCAAGAACTGGCGCCCATGATTGCTCACAGTGGTGTTTTACCACAACAATTAATCATTCACGCATGATGATTATAAGCTCGTTTGGAGAATTTTATCCTATTCTACTTTTATGAACTTAGTTACGTTGTTTAAATTACAAAGCACGAATCTGTATTGTCTTACTTTTTTTTAAATACAGATAATGATAAAGCAAGATAATAAATAAAACAAACGACTGGAGAAGATGTGTGCAAAGAAATCATGCAGGATATGATAATCTACAGTAATTACCAAGTACAATGTAATTATGAAATTCGTCTGAATTTGGCCGATTCCGTACCCTGGATAGAAGGAGAGTAGCGGATTCTACAGAGGATTGCCGAATGATTATTGAGACACTGAGAGAATACAGAACAATTTAGGATCCATAGAAATGTATTCGTCTCCTCTATATCAATCATTATTCATTTGTAAGTGGATCCTGTACACGTATGTTCCCGTAATTTGTAGTCAGTAAAATAGTACATGTATATGCCATATGTATACACATTGTATAAGCTACAACTCCAAGCTCCGATAAAAAAAAATTGTTTAAAAGTGTGTATGCACTGCCGAAACGTCAAACAGCTGTAAATAGGGTGAAATTATCACTTCGTATACCTCCGTAAACTCTGTAAGTATGTAGCAAAACATACACTATCAACAGAAATATCATATATGTTTACTGTTGACGTGAATTCTTTCCGTTGTCACAATAACAAGGTAAAACAGAAAAAACTATGTTCGACTCAAAACATACCGACGAAATATTGAATTAACATTACATGTGCTACACCATATGTGCAGAACGAATTTCTGTATAAATAAATAAAACTTATAACCTACCTTTATAAATACTTTATCTATGGCGGTCTCCACAGTGTAAAGAAATATACTTTTGATGTGACATAAAATCCGGTAGATGACTGTCCTAAATGCGTGTTAAATCCTCATAAAACCATTCGGATTCAAACACCACATTAAGGTTACATGGAGTAATTTGTTGTAACTTTTATATTAACCTGAAACAAAATTAGAAAATCTTGTATAGTTCACCTTTATCGCTTTGTTTTCCAATATAGTTCCAAGGATGTTTCTACTGAATTAGCTTTACTGGACCAAACGCAATAGTTTTGTAAGGGTCTAGACGAGTACGAAACTTATCTATTTGAAACACGATACTTTTTTTTCAAAATGAGATAAAAATAGTTTTACAACGACTATATGTATAATATCTAATCGAACATGTTGCGCAATCATAACTACATGTTCACATACCGTAAGTCGTTATTCTAATCAAGTACAATGTATATATACAAAACCTTAATCACTAATATTTTCGAACATTTCTTTATTAGATTTATGTTGGGAGACACATGTGTATTTTAAAAGACATTTTATACCATGACAATTCATACCCTCTGGTATTAGGACAGATGCATGCTTAAGTTAACTGCTTTTTCCAAACCATCCTTTGCCTTTATAAAAAGTATTTTTAATTACAAAGGAGTCAGATATGAAATCCTCACACAAATAGGTGACCTTATATACTAAAATAAATGCGATCTTGTACATAAAGCTTCAAAGTTTCCCTTTTTTTGTCATGTGGCATTCCAAGTGTTTAGGTCTTATACAGCATTGGTTTTTAAAAGTGTGGATTGGGCTTTGCTGATGAAGGTAAATCCGGATTTAACGTTTCGAACGAACGAAATTTATATTTTTTTAAATTATTTATTTTAGTATGATGCATATATCGTAAAAAGGCTTTCGGTGCACTGGAAAATAAAAAGCTAGCACTAGACATCAATCCCAAATTCCGCCAAAGAGGGAGTGTTCTACCACTGAATACTTTAAAATGTTGTGACTTAATTTTTTATAACAGTTTGTAATTGAAATAACAGATACCACACATACAGCTAGGTGTATATCATATCTTGAAATACAGCTACAGATTAGTAGCAACGTCTCATTGAGAACTCAAATTTACAACATAATAGATGATTTCAGTGTTCCCTTACGCTATTTGATGTTTAATGTAGCAAAATACCATGAGCGCCTGTTGAAATGAATACTTCTCAGTTGATAGGAATTTTTAGATAGCGCCGTTTCAAATCAGGATTCCGCATATCCAGATGTTCTTCAAGCGAAGTCATTTTCATTGCGTGACTAACTGCTATGGACTTTCGCCATTTGTCGTACCCATTTCATATCGATTGATCTGTGATCAATGCTTCTTTCAGCATTATTGTGTAATTTGATGTTTTTATTGGTTGATGTATCCAAAGTGAGCGGAGAGAACCACTGACCTTCGGAAGGAAAACTAATCGATAACAATTTGAGTCAAGCATATATGCAACTTGCGGTGTTCAAACCCACAGTGAACAATTATACTTAGACCACCTCCCCCTCCACAGTAACAAAACACATATAATCAAACCGAAATATAATGACAACCTAAATGATGAGATTAAAGACATATTATACGTATTATAAATAATTTCGAATCATAAAATTTCCATTTTGTTAGATTTGATAGCTCACAATTAGAAAGTTATATAAATTAAATCTAGCCGAAACTTTAAACTTTCATTAGTCAATTTTTCAGGCAAACAAAATGAGTACAAAGTAAGATTACAAGATGGTAGGAAAGGAAATCACCGTCGAAACAGTGGTTAACTGATGTTCAAAACTAGTCAATCCATGATGAATACATACCAAGAAAAAACTGGAAGGGAAATTCAGTGTCATGAATTTCAAATGAACTGAGATACTTTAAGTTATTCTTTAAGTGGTTTTTTTTTATTGTTGTTTGGTTGTCATTTTCCTGTTTCCATTATATATTTAATTTCTTGGACTTGATAATTGGATAATGATTTCATCCTCGTCTCATATGCAATGTTAGTAAATATCTCTAGATTACTATATTGCAATGATCTAAATGAAGGCATTCTTAGGACTAAGGCATGCAAAAAAGCAACAGATACCGGCATACCACTGAAACCTAACGGCATGCGTACTCACAGTGCGAATGGCGCTGTATCTGATACTCGGTCAATACGATCTTCTATTCATCAAGAAGCATATTCATCATTACGCAAAGTGTAAACCATTGACATCATTACATTTTATCAAAAATGAAGAAAAAAACATTTTTGAAAAAAATTTTAATAGAATGAATTACCGGCTTCGTGTTGATGTTGCCAATCTCATTGCATTAACATAACTTGTCCGAGCCTTGTGGAACCTTCTACGTCATAACAAAAAAGGGTTTGACGTCAAGGATCAAAAATCTATCTTTAGCCTTTTCGATAAATTGGCCAACATTTTACCTTTGTGTGTAAACAGTTATTGGTTTTTTTTAAAGTTTAAAAATGTGATGCAAAACTGAAAAGGAAAATACAACTTTACATAAGACTGCAAAAATGAAAATAAAACAGTAATATGGTTACTTACTGTTAGTTGCTATGAAGATATGAATATCGACCTTAGGCTGATAGCAAAATACTACTTTTGATCCCTACAAAAAATATTTCATTGAACCTTGCAACTTCATAATCTCTCCTGTAAGGTGAAATACTTGTGTTGAGTGGAAGGATTAAAAGTTTCAATAGATGACATCTGTTTTGTATGGATTTTAGCTGTCTGTTTACATGATTAATGGACAAAGAATCGCTCTCGTCCTTATTTGTCATAACGTAAAATTAACACCAAACTGGAGGGTTAGAATAATCTTGATTGACGGATTTTTGCTTAAAGGAAATACGGTCGTAGAAACACCTTGACTATTTCAATAATTGTAATGTAAACTATCGAACAAACGATCATTTATTTCACATATAAAACCCACACGGAAATCATAACTATTATATCGTCATCAAAATCGTAGGCTATGCACCTGCAATTCAAAATTGGAAAAAGGTGCAAAGCAGGACATTTTGGATCAGGTACATTTATTATTAATAAGATAAAACTCGCGCACACGTCTCCATACCTACATCACTATACGAAAAACTATATATATATATATATAGATCAAATATATGGGATAATTGATACGAAGAACTATAGAAATTCATAAAGAAGGATCTGACGTTAGCCGTTTTCTCAAATGCTTTCTACAAGGTACAATATATATTAAGTGAGTGATGATATGATTTGGAGTTCTTACACCAAAGGGCTTTGACATATAAATATCAATGTAATGAGGTTGCTAAAAATGAAAGTTTGTTTTGTAAAAGAAAAATAAAGATTTATCGGGCACGAATGTTATTCCCCAAGGGTATCATCAGCTGAGCTATTAGTGCTTCGTACTTTTTGTTCATTCACTATCAGAAATAGTATCATTTGAGTGATAGCCATCCACCATTTAGGCAAATACGATTAAAACTATTCACATTTATACATAGGAAGCCGATTGGCTATCGTATACCATCTACTGTATCACTTTAGCCTTTCAACAATGTGGCGGTGAGTCGAACACAGCCCGTGGCAGTTCTAAATACCCCTTTTTATAAGATTCTATAGATTCAAACATAGTAACCGATTGAATGATGTTCGAATTTCGTGCACTCTAAAACACAAATGTATATAACCACCGAGATATTTGTACCTTGGTGCAGTCCTTCACTCGGAAGTAACCTAAAAAAGGCAGATTACAAAACCTGATAAAATACATCTGTGTGATTTTATTTTTAAGTCCATGCTAACCTACTATTTCTGAATGAGCATGATTTTAATGTAATAGTATACGCTATGAATCACTTAATTAGCATTTATTGCATTTTCTCAGTGATCGACCACAATTATGTAATTTGTCAAGGTATCAAATACACAAATATCATTTAATTGTTTAATTGTGACAGTTTTTGTTTAAGACATAACTTGAATGATTGACATGGGCACGCACAAGGAATCCCACGGGAATAATATATAATGTGTACTATCGAATTAGCATTGTGTTATCAAGTAAACCTGAAAAACATATGATCTCAATCAGTTTTTAATGTCTAAACATGAAGAGTTCATGTAAAGTTTAGCTTAATGAACCATTTCGAGCACAAATATGAAGCATTATAAAGTATAGTTAAACTGCATCAAGAAGTCGCTACAGTAGAACGATTCTATGCGCAATTTTACTAATTTTTGCATAGTCTTCTCTAGTAGCAAAATACAAATTTGAAAAGAAAGACATTCGATGAAGATGATTCGGCCTCTTTGCTTCAAATAGCTTGACATATGTCTCATGATCGCAGTTGTAGAAACTATAGAAGCGGCCAGGGTCATTGGATGCGCTAGTATACATTTGAAACTCAATGATCAAATCAAAACCATCAGTCTTAATAGTTTTAAAGGAACTAGGATTATAATTTATTACGCCACACGCACGTTTCGTCTACACAAGACTCATCAGTGACGCTCAGATCTAAATAGTTGTAAAGCCAAACAAGTACAAAGTTGAAAAGCATTGAGGACTCAAATCAAGGTCAATTAAACACAAGCTATCCATACTTATTTTCTAAAGTTTCAATCTAAACTGTAAAACTTTACTCCTATGTTCTATTCTTAGTGAGACCAGTAAAGTGTATTTGTCGGCGGTATGAACAAATAAAGGCAACAGTATAACACTGCTGTTCCAAACTCGTAAATCTATGGACAAAAAACAAAATCAGGGTAACAAACTAAAACCGAGGGTAACGCATTAAATATAAGAGGAGAACAACGACACAACATTAAAATGTAACACACACAGAAACGGACTAAGCATTAGACAAAATCCGACGAGAACAACAAATATAACATCAAAACCAAATACATGAATTTGGGATAGAACAGTACCGTGACACGTCTTATAGTAATGTGAATTCACAATCAAATATAAGAGAAAACAAACGACACAACGAAAACACAACGTTAAAATGTTGCACACACAGAAACGAACTATGATATAACAATGGCCATATTCCTGACTTGGAACAGGATATTTTTAAAGAAAAAAATCGTGGGTTGAACCTGGTTTCGTGGCATGCCAAACCTTGCACTTTAATGGTAATGTTAAATATAACATTACAATGCCAACTTATATTACAGGACTACAATACAAGTAAATAGGAGAACGTATTCGACAAAAAAAAACACATGAATAATAGATAACAAAAGACATCAGGTTTAAAATTCAATACGCCAAACACGCGCCTCGTCCACACAAGACTTACCAGTGACGCCCAGATATAAAAGTTCGGAAGGAAAAAATAAAAGTACAAAGTTGTACAGCACTGAGGATCAAAAGTTGAAAAAGGTTGTGCCAAATACGGCTATGGTTTACTGCTTGGGATAGGAACATCCTTTTTATTTAGAACAGTTTATGCTATTGCAAACAGTAACTTTTATCAAATGAATATAAAAGATATACATGATAAAACTGAAGTATTTACAGAAAACAAAACCCGGATACATAATACAAAGACCAACACAGAAAATAGACACACCCGTCTTAGTCCTGGCCTCAATGCAAAAATACAGCTTTAAAATTAGTCATCATATACATTGTACCAAAGAGGTTCTATAACCTCATTGACTGTTCTTACTAATGCAGTGGTTTCAGAAAGAAAAAGATTTTTTTTCTTCACAAAAACAGCAGCCAATTTCAGCCATTCCTACCAGTTTTCTCAAGCAAAACCCTCCGATATTGGACATAACTATTGCGAAATGATATCAACAAACGCATGCATTGCTATAGTGAAATGACATTTCGCAAGATAAAAGAATAAATGACTCAGATGCTAAATAGTCGATGCATGATAGCAACCAAATCTATGTCAGCACTTATAAATGGCTTCATATCAAATCATTGAAATTATAAAAATTTCTACAACTATAAATGTCAAATGGTACTACAGAATAACCATATAGTAATTACATCACAACTTAAAGGTCGTAGCTCATAACACGTATCCTTAAAAATAAAACAATTTATCATTTAAACTGATGATTGCACATATAATACGGCATTATTTTTTATTTATAAGGTGTTTTAAAATAGCTAAATTTGATCCACTGATAAGGGATAAAATCAAATAAATCATTTGAGTTTTGATCAAAAGATGTGAATATTTTAGTATGAAGTTGCACTTAATTAATAACTATTTAATTTAGAAGGCATTCCTTTAGTAGTATATTAGTGAAGCAAATATTTATCGAAACATTTATCTGTAGTCCTCATATTTCATAATTTAATTTTAAATCGATAGATTGTATGTTAAATTCTAATGGGAGAACTATTTGAATTTGTGTTCTAGCAATTGATTTCAGAATTATAAGTTAGGATGAAAAAAGGTAATGACATTTTTTTAACCTACCTGGTTTTGTATGGAAATAAAACATTGACATATTTGAAATATTGTATTTTGAATACTAAATATTGACTGGAATCAAATGTTTACAAATACTTGTCAAACCCTGGTCCGTAATAAATGTGTTCTAATACTCCAATCGTTTTATTTTTAAAATCTTTATCTTTCAGATAATTTCACCTATAAAAAGAGACATTTTTTACCAGGGAATGGTATTTTGTAATCGTATGACAGTATGAGTCAGTCTTAGTCTTTCATTTGAATTGATCTGGTCTTAAAACATACTCTCGATCTCCGGTACTCATGGCGAGACCACCGAGACGATTCGAGAAAGAATTACACAAACTAACGTACAATATATTCGCGAGCTTTTATTATCTTGATTCATCGTAATACATTAAATCATAAAATAACTTCATTTCTGTTATTTCTTTATTATAAAATGTACATAAATAACTTGATTTAGTGTATACTATAAATATATATTAAATAATCAAACGAAACATAAGATTTATGCATTGTAATACACAAAGGTTTGTTTCACAAACAGCCATTTTATGTGCAAGTTTCCATTCATTTGTGTCTTTGTTCCTATTTAATTATATTTATTTCCAATTTTGTAACGTTTATAGTAATATATATTACGAGATACAATAAAATAGAAAATTAAACCTCATTTTAAGTAAATATAAAAAGTAAATTCACAAAAATACTGAACTGAAAATTCAAAAAGGTAAGTCCCTATCAAATGGCAATATCAAAAGCTCAAACACATCAAACGAATACAAACCAATTGTCGTATTCCTGACTTCCTACAGTCATTTTCTTATGTAGAAAACGGGGGATTAAACCTGGTTTTATAGTTAGCTAAACCTGTCACTTGCATGACCGTCCCATCAAATTCCAAATATGTTGACAACAAGTTAAACAGACATGAAAGGTAAAGATATAAAAATAAGGGTACACTAGTCAGCATTGTGTTATAATCTATAAAGCAAACACATATGTTACAAATAAGCACAAAAAGACATATGGACATGCGACAAAAGCAAAACGACTTTTTAAGCAATTTGATCACAGTTTATATTGAATTAAAATAGGGTTTTAATAAAACCGTATATAAATATTTGTATATTGAAGGTATATAAACTAACTAGAGATATGTTTCATCTTCTAGATGCACGTGAGTTTTTTTAAGATTATAGGTATCCATATGAACACTTAGAACAAGTGGCCCCACATGCCAACACATTGGTAAACAATTCAAAAGAGGAAACCTACCCACTAGCTTATACTACAACAATATGTACAATAACAATGAAGAAAATATAAATATGACAGACAGCATACTTTAACATGTTTGTGAATACCTCACCCTCATCCTAAACACTGTTTGGCGGAATAATAACACAACATATGGAAACACTGTTAAATAAATGACTATTTCCCAAATCGGTCTAAAAGTACAAGAACATACAGTTACATGATAAAACAATACAAAGTACAGAACAATAAATAGTACTTGCGGTTACTTTTAAAACAATCCACTCCAAATTCTAACTAATAAAATAAATAAACCCTGTTCTCTAAGTCAATATATCAATCGGAATACTTGCAAAGGATTTTGTGTTTAAATTTCATAAAGTAATCTGATAAAAGCACGACCATGTGCAATGTCAAACTATAGGTATATATGGGATAAAGGACCATTAGAGTTAACCCGGGTATCAAAACTGTCTTAGTTATGTATAAACTACCAAAGATGAAATAAATATATGAACCGATAAAGACGATACTAGTATTCAAATAAAGCCATATAAATAACATCACTGTAAACATGAAACATTATGATGCGATCAATTCTGCTTGTTTCCAAACTGCATGGCTAGGGAAATGACATTACATAAACTGCTTGAAAAAAATATTTAGGTACATAATGTACAACAAGTTATCCACGAAACCTCTTTCAATATTAATAACATCCCTTTTATCAGCAATCAAAGACGGACTTCGACGTTATTGTGGGAGCGGCATGAATCAAATGCAAATACTTAAGTGTACATACTAAAAAATATAACTCTTCTACCATTTTCACAAGTATTCCCCATTTCAAATTAAAAGACAAATGGAAATAATTGATCCTGCTTTTTATTATGAGATCAATATACTTTGTGAATATGTGGCGATTCAAACAAAACATGTCCCGAAACTTGCATTATTTTGATAACTATTAGCATCATTAAGATATTTGATTAACAAAATGTGCTACGTTTGTAGGATATCATTTTGAACAACTTAATCGGCAATGTCATCGGAACTTATTGTTCCCCTATTCTTTCCGACATGTTTCTATTCAAATGAGGATGACTTCATACAGGTGCTTCTTATAAAGAATGAAATAATCTTGCATTATCTGTTAACTTCACGTTCCGCTTTATATTGACGATGTCCTCTCGTTAAATAATTCGAAGTTTGATGACAAAGTTAAACGCATTTCTCCTATCGAATTTTAAATAAAGGATACAACAAATAGGTCAAGTCTGCATCAGGTACTGGTTTACATCTAATGATAAACAATGAAGATCGATTGCAAACAAAAAATTATATGGCTACATAGAAATGTAAAGTTCACAATAGGGGTGCTGAAATCAACTCTTGTTTTGGAAATTTTTGTTTCAACTGCACCTCATTGTCATTTTCTAGATGTTAGTCAAAATATGAGAATATGAGACTTGGCTGTATCTATCGTTTTCTTTATATCTCAAGTTCGATGGAATAGATCCGTTGAATATAATCACCAAATTCTAAATTATAAGACGAGGGAACATCATCTTTTTAGCGAAAATTGTAGTTACAGAATACTTCTAGATTTTTGGTTCCTGTGGGAATGCCGATTGTTTGTTTGAAAAAGCGTTGTCCAAAAGTAACAGAAAGTAAAACCACAAAAAATAATGAAGTCCGTGAAATACTCAAAACGGAAAGTACTTAATCAATTGGCAAAATCAAAGCTCAAACACATCAAACGAATGGTTATCAACTGTCATATTCCTGACTTGGTACATGCATTTTATTACGTAGAAAAAAATGGTGAATTAAATCTGGTTTGAAAGCAAGCTAAACCTCTCACTTTTATGACAATCGCATCAATTTTCATTATATTGACAACGATATATGAACAAACAACTACTTACTAAAGGCAGCAGTAGTATACTACTGTTCGAAAAAAAGGTGAACATGTCAAGCAGTCAACATTATGTCATAATCCTAATCACTAACGGCTTAGAAAATTTCAAAGTCCCTTGAATTGTATTTTTCACAAATAAACCTCCGTAACATGATATATCTGTCAAACTGAACTATGTCACATGTAAAGTCTGGTAAGGGTTTAGAGGCCAAATCAGTTAACTGATGTCCAAATCTCAAAATTGATTAAGATGATACATGTCAATGTAATAAATTTCAACAGAGGCAACGAATAAAATCCAAACAGTAGCTAGACCGGGTACGTCGACAGGGTAAGCGTCTTCTTTGTCATGTATCACTCAGGTAAAATGTTAACATCGGGAATAGAGAGCATTATCGGTACAATTACAGATCAACCGACTTTACTGGTAATCAATGACCGCGAAAACTTATTCGTTTTGAAGCCGAGTTGTGTTGCTTTCAGTTAATCTTCTTCATAACTCTGCTAGTCTAAGAACAGGTTTTGTGTGCAACACAATTTACGGTTATAGAAGTCCGGATAGTGTGAACATGTACGAATGTAACTTATTTTTGTAAACGGCATACGATGGCGGTTTAATACCACCAAATTATATTGCGTCAAATCCAGTTGCATACGAAGAAATGGTAAAAAAGGGTATTTTGGGAACTTGAGGTTACATAGTTACTATATCTCGTACACGGGGAATAAAGAATAAAAATGTCATTGGTCAACTTCCTGTAATGAATATTTCGTATATGCAATGAAATGTTATATGAAATATTGTCTATAGTACAGACAGAAGAAAACTTTACTAATACAAAGGTTTTTATTATTTGAAATAAATATAAATTCTGCACCCTTTTTTGAAAAACTTAACAAAGACTAATAGGGGAAAATTAAAGAGGGTAAAATTTATTGCACCTGGAATGCAGGAATATAATGTGTAACTATTATTTCTTTTCAAGCGCATGAACAAATAGCTACTACATGATTTAAAATAAATTGATGTAAAAATAAAAGAGTAGGTTCGGTAAGGACCGATTTTTGCCTAAAATTTAAGTTTCATCTGACAAAAGATTTTGACCACTTTTTTAACACGTAAGTGTCTATGTCATATGATTCAATTAATTTATGTGCAAGATTTTAACTTCTTTAGTCATTAAAAACGATCCGATTTAAGCTCAAATATGAAAAATCTACCAAATATGCGAAAAAATGGCACTTTTTAGATGGTTTTTGTCAAAAATGAAAGTGGCCGCATACGTGTTCATCCTCAATCTTTACATATGTTATGTAGTATTATCAAATACAACTTACATTTCAATATTTTGGATGAACACGAATGCGGCCACTTTCGTTTTACCCGGAAACCGTCTAAATTTTAACTAAAACGCTGTAGTTGTGAAGATTTCAGTAATTTAGCACGACTTCATGGTGCTAGTACCCAATATATGAGCATTGCATTGTCAAAAACAGCCCATATTTATGTAGGAGAACCATTCTACTATCCAAAAACTAAGAAAAAAATTAAATTTTAACAATTTTGTAAAACTGCTATATTTTGGGGCCAAAAAGAGGTCTTACTGAACCTACTCCTTTAAATTTTAGTATTATCTCTCAAAAGATTTCAACTGGGTAGTATAATATGAAGGCACTGTAGCTATTTGCAAGATATTTTCTATACATTCAACGAAACAATTATTGTAATAGATAACTCAAGCGCTCCTTGTGTTCGAGTAATAAACTTACATTGAAATAAAGATAAAGAACGCTTAATAATCATGAAAAAATATGTTAAACAAAGTACATTCCTGGCGCAATCAGTTTACAATTTCTATAAGGGCCTTACAACTTTATTTAATATTATATGAACAACATATATGACACTTATACCAATCAACAGTAACAAAATAAAAGACTCAAATGTTGACTCTTCTTCTTATGCATGCTACTAAAACAAAACGTACATGACTACAAACTTACAAATCATTGATGGAAAAGTTATAATGTTACGTTTTTATAGTCCATCAAAACATTGTTCATTTATACCCAGTCATTATAGATTACTTTTTAACAGTTAATAATGGGCCCCGAGTTTATGATTATCCCTTAAGGGTCTTCTACACTTTTTTCATTAGAACATATTTTGTTTAAAAATTAAACGTCTTTACAAAACTTGAAAAGAAAAAAAGACCAAGAAATAGAGTGTTACATTTTTATTTTGTACAACTCTGCTCTCTGCTCATACAACGATTAGACAGAAACGTGTACGTGTTTTTGTACTTATGAATGTTATGCATATGTTTGTGTCATATTTCGGTATTTTAATACATCCTTGCCAAACAAGTAATTCTGTATCTTTTCAAATAACTGTTTTTAAAAATGTAAGCTAGACATTTTATTTTCGTACACAATTATGTAAAGTATGACATCTTTCATGTACTGACGTCACAGAGATGTTACAACGAGTTACAATCTTTACTTGATGATTCGCCCACTAACGAATGAAATTATAGAAAAAAATTAGTCTGTTTTATAATTAAAATATTGTCTACAAAGAGGTTGTTGCGGATGAATTATTTTGTTCAGCACGGATATTGCCCATATTTGATTTACCATCTGTATACGACATGCAAGCAAGCTACTTTATCATCTAAAGCTATATCAGTTACTGCACGTAACATTTGTGCTCTTTCTTGCGAAAGAAATGTTGTATCAACTCGAATATTCTGACCTATCTGACTTGTTCCGCTCCGATTCAGTTTTGCATGGGCATGGTTTAACACAATCAACAGACATTTATAATGTCCTTATTGGCACAAGTGATACTGCACATAAAATGTTTGCTTCAAATTAAACAATTATTTACGGATTTCTTAACTCAAAATTCATTTTTCATGTTTCATGTTTCTTCTCATGGGTGGATCCAGGTGGACTATATATTTTTTTAAAAAGATAAATGCGTTGATGAGGAAGTATGGTTAGAACCCCCTATATCCCTAATTGGATCCGCCCCTTCTGTTAAAAGAGGGACGAACGTTACCAAAGGGACAGTCAAACTCATGATGTTCGTAAATTCATGCAATAGTAGTTTTAAAGTTCATGGACAGTATAAGCATAACTAAAAAAAGATATTTCTACATGCAGTATAAATTTTAATAGATTTCCTTCATTAAAGTCTTTGTTAGCTTTAAGAATATTAAAGGTCACTGGAAATTGTTAAAACAATTTAATGTTCATGCACAGTTTAGATCTTATAGAAAGCCTTATTAAATCGGGTGATTGAATAATGATTAACATATCTAATATTTTTGTTGTTACGAATATCGTTTGCACATTTAACTAACAGTCTTGATCAAAAACAGTTTTAAAGAACACATTCATGCAAATATAACACGTAGTCACTACAACATAAATTTGTTGGTAGCTGATTACAAATTAAAATAAAACAAGATAACCGTTAAGGTTTAGTAATGACTCCGTGTTTTAATTTCGTAATGTATCGGATTAAGTCTGTTTGCGTAGCCAGTTACCAACTATTCAAACATTTTCGTTTATCTTTTTAAATGCATTATTTTCATTAAAACGCCACTGTAAATGTATATCCTCATTTATATAATTTACTCGTTGCTAAGTGTTAACTTCAATATTGCAAAATTATTTTTCGTTTTCTGTTTATTGTACGTCACCACATGTCTATCAGATGCATGGTAAAAATCTAAAAGTGCAAATAGGAATCGAATAAAATCAATTTAAGCTTTCATGTTTTATTCACTTAGAGAATTAAATTGCATAATATAGTATGGAAAGACATGTAAGCACTAGCGTTGATCTTTTACTGAAAATTGAAAACTATAATGTTAATCGTCAATCATTTTGTAGGCACGGAAAATCCTTTCATGAACATAAATGAACTTTTTTATAATTTAAATAGTCTTTCATCACAGATATGACTTTTCAGGTTCTTTTCCCATGATATATTGATACAAGTACTTAAACATTCCAGACGCAATTATTTAATAATAGTTGTACATATTCAAACTCAACATTCGAAGACAGTCAAATTGGCAACAGTCTATAATACCTAGCTTGCTTTACTAAAGACTGAGCAATACGAACTCCACTAAACAGGTGTTAAACTTTATGCAAAAGTGATGCAACTTCAATAAATTGAAATTGCCGACACATATGTGTGCTTAAATTATGAAAAAAGTCTTGATTAAATTATAACGTTTGTATCTTTGTCTTCGGAGATATAATAATTATTTGAATATAGAAATATATGTATTGTGATCCCTTTTCATCTTTCACCGGCTTTAAAACCAATGTTGAACAGTAGGATGTAAAAACGTTCAACAACGTCCGTTCGGAATAGGGACATTTTTTCGATACGTCGTGTAGGAAAATTACTCCATTCTCTGGACGTGAAAGAAGTTAAGCCACTACTTCACCTCTTTTAGTAAGGGAATGTTTTCTGCAATGCTTTATTATTAGCATCATCCAGTTGCAATATAACCTTCCTTTCTAGTGTCAGTCTAAATTCCAACAATTAATTTCGGTTTGCCAACTTTGCCAAACCTACTTTTGAATGATCTAGCTATATACCCAAGTTTAATCTACCGTTTTCTACCAAACAATATGACAGTTCAAACTCAGGAATCTAACAGTTTTTGTCCATTCGTTTGATCTGTATGAATTTTTGTTTTTTTTCCATTTGTTAAGGGACTTTCCGTTTGAATTTTCCTCGGAATTCTATATTTTTGTGATTTTACTTCTTTCACTCCAGTTTCCTTGTTGTTTCTTTGTTTTTCGCTTGTAGTTGATGTGTTTCGCTGGGAGTTTTATTTGTATTCCGGATTTGGTTTTTCACAGTCGATTTATAAATGTACATCGGTATACTACTGTTGCCTCTATTTAAGTATGAATATTTAATTTACCGTGATTATTTTAATATGAAAGTCTCATAAATGACAGACTTGTATACATAATACTTATTTGTATACATGTCAAATATTGCTTTTGAATGTATAACAGTCTGGTTACTCATTTATTACCCAATGCTTCTTTCTAAAAGTTAAAAGAAAAAAAGAACAATTATAGCGCAATAGCTCCAAATACCATTTTCCATTCATTTATAATATGCGAAAATATATATGTTTATATGACTGACGTTTGTTCTGTTTTATGAAAAAATTAAAGAAGAAAAAAAAAGGTTTGCCTTTTTTTGTTTTCTGACAACATAACTTTTCAATTGATGATAAGCTTATTTAGATGATGACACCTCTCATAATGCTTTACATAATGATAGTTATTGCGACTTCTTAATTCCTTACAATTAATTTATGCCAAAACATTACCAGATTCACAGCAGGTAGCTAATCTATCTCTCACATATCCAATTAGAAATTTATATTCATATAGGCGGTTATTTTGCTAATTGGCTATAAACATTATCCTGTGGTTTTCAACTTAGAATGTAAAATTGAGTTTCAGAATTCAATGTTAAAATGATATTAATCAACAAACTCTAAGCGTTTACACCTTTTGTAAGATAATGACAGCAGAAATAAATTGATGCTTTTATATTCTGTGAGGAGTTGCAACATCCATCCTAAATTTTTAATTAACAGAACATGATGATTGTTTATCAGTTCTTGTATCATCAACATATCTATAGCGGCTCTTTTACAATCAAGTACAGCCGGTATGTTTTAAATAAAATACGAAAAATTGTATTAATGATTGAAATTCAAAATGGTGCTGCATTTCTATAGTTGTTGTGTGAACAGCAATTTAAACAGCAATATAGAAACAATAAAAATTATGTGCAACTTAATTAACCGTAACAATAAGAATCCAAAAGTTTAACGTGTTTGAGCTTATTATTTGACCATTTGATTACGGACTTTCCGTTTTTATTTTTCCTTGCAGTTCGGTATTATGTTCCACTTTTATTACATGATATACGCATTTCGACAATTTATGTCTCTTCAGTAATGCACGGGGCAAATCATTTTGAAAACACAAACTGTATACAAACGTTTAAGAGCTGGTCAAAAAGGGCATTAGGTTATGACAAAATAGAAATGAAACAGAGCTTGATATAAGGAAGCTATATTCTTTAATCTAAAATGATTTTTACTATGTATAACAGAAAACACACCAACAGTATTTAATACGAACTACCTTAAATTTTAAAAATAAATCTAAGCATTCGAGCAAGAGGCTGAATACCCTGTTAAAGTAAAACCAAGTAGTCAGACAGACAACAAGATAAAAGAACCAGTACAAATAATGCATTTGTTCTGTTTATACAGAACAAATACTTGAATCAAAGATGACAAGGCATAATTCAGATAGCAAAGTCAATTTTCAATGTCCATTTATATACTTAACTTTGTTTTTTTAAAATGATAGGAAATTGGCCCTTTATTCTTTTCAATACAAATCCATTTTCTACCCATTCCAACTATTTTTGGCAATTACAGCTGTTTTAACCTGTTGTTATAGCAAATTATACTGGCACGTTTAATCTAATTTTTCAGTCGGAAATTGGTCATGAAAGTCCTGTCAATATCTCAGAACAAACATTTGAAATTGCTGAGTTTCTCTTCATCCTAATTTCGTCCAATTAATATCTGGTTGGTATTGTCAATAATCAATTTATATTTCATTATTTCACGCAGTTGCATGAGCACTTTACAGTCTATTTCCCAAAAATAGCAGAACTCGTGTAAAAATATCATCCATTGCAAGAGTTTAAATATAAAAAAATATTTTGTAATTTATAGATCATCAAATCTTTTAATGAGATTCTCCACACATAAAAAAACAACAAAAAACAAACATTTAAAAAAAATGTATTTAAATAATTTTGTTTTTCAATCATATTACATTTAATATGCATTAGTTCATTAAAAGAGAAAATGAATTTACAATGAAACAATGAAACAGTCATTTTTATTTAATGTAACCAATGTCTAGACAAAATCAGGATTAGTGAAATTTCCAATCCAGTAAACACAGCAATCCCTTAGAAACTCATTTGAATCATTTCAAATTATAGGTAAAATGTTCTTGTTGTCTGTGAACCGCTTTTGATTGAAACGACAATATCCTACCGCACACGGGCCTCTATAAAATTAATTTCAATTTGATCATTTAAAACACACAAATATTCAGATCAGGAGTTGATGATGATATAAAGTTTCATACAATGACTTATGTAATTCATGTTGTAGTACAGATCCTCGATACTGAGAATTAATGTAAAAACCGATACAATAATATAGGTACTTGTATAATTTATATTTCAATAACTGTACATTTATTCAAATATTCGGGTACATATGCACACGGTCGTGTTTCGCATTTACAAGTACCACAAGTCGTGCATGTGGAACTTTTACCTCAAGTTAAATTGCAAATAAACTAATTGTTTTTCATAATAAGTATGAAGAATAGTATAGAGAATAGAAACGGGAGTGTGTCCAAGAGACAACAACCGGACCAAAGAACAAAAGAAACAACCGAAGGCCACCAATGTGTCTTCAATACAGCGATAAAATCCCTCACTATAAGGCTGTTTCGGCTGCCCCTAAACAAAAAAGTGTACTAGTTCAGTGATAATTGAGGCCAGAAGAATAAAATACTTAAGTATTTAAGGTTTGTAAGTTTTATGTAACTCATATATTCTTAGTGTAATAATTTTGATCGAAGAAAAAAAAAGCATCTTACCTGTTTTATGGCTTGAAGAAATCTCGCCTCGAAAAGATATTTTTTCTAGACAATAATATCACACAGGTGTTCGAAGTGGTCTATCAAAGTCACATCAGTTTTTGAATCACCCGTTTATCACATTCCCAATTAAAACATAACATATACCATGATATATATTTATAAACAGAGGTGTATATCATGTTGGATAACACTTTTCTACAAAGTTGATAAGAGAATCAACACTAGAGATTCAAAACTGAACATTAAATATCAACCCTACTCAATGGTAATGAGACTTACTATTTTCATTCTTAATTATACGCCTTTTTGCATTTGCTGTTTCAGTTAATTATTTTCTTATACAAGATATTGTATTATTTCTCTGTGTGAGAATACTGATGTATGAGCATCACCCTGTCTGCCAATGTTATATGATATTGAGAACTTCATGAGACCTTGTCACGCCAGATTCCAAAATATTTCGAGTAGATTTTCCTATTCAAATGATTATTTTCCTGCATTGGAAGCGGAAGAAAACACTTTTTATTTTTGGGCTGAATATATTTTTATTTCATGTTATCCCTTAATCGTGCAATTTAATATTTTAAATCGTTTACTTTCTCAATACATGATAATAATAAGCGACAACGAGCGAAAAGGAACGCAATACATACAAAAATGTACCTGTCAATTCAAAGATTCGTGGTACTTTTTATAAAAAATCAGAACATGACATGATTATATATGATTAAATTTCCCAAATCAGACGACAATATGTAAACATCTTAATATATCAATTTGATATGGAATAATGTCTTATCTGCTGTTGACTATAATAATAAGCATTCAACAAAACACGTTCAAAATTCCATGCATTTGAACCGCTTTTACTGGATTTATCTTCATCAGAACCATTTTGAATTTTAATCATGAATAATTCGATACGCTAACAGCTAGATAATTAAAAGTCAAGGATGTGTGAGAACCTGAACAGTTGAATGTTAGGGCCAAATTGGACCTACAAAACTAACTCCATCAACGGTATGCTTTGTCCAAGGGAGCTGAAACTACAGTTTTCTTAGTCTTTTAAATTTATCAACGTACATTTTAACAATTTGGATTTTCAATGCTCTTCAACTTTGTACTTATTTGGTTTTATAAATATTTTGATATGAGCGTCACTGATGAGTCTTATGTAGACGAAACGCGCGTCTGGCGTACTAAATTATAATCATGATACCTTTGATAACTATTAACAAGTTTTGTTTTAAATTATGTCAGTAACGAAGTACTGACCACTGAGGTTTTGGTACCCCTGATAGTCCTTCAGCAGAGGTATCGAATTTGTACTGTTAATGATTAAAATAAAACGTTATATAGTCATGAGTTTGAGGCGCTTTTCTATTATATCTTCATGATGAACGCTCAAAGACAAATAAAAACAAAGAATTATTTTAAAGAACCCAAACAGTTTAAAAACCTTTCCGTCAATGTGGACCTATTTTTAGCCAAATACATTTATGGTTAACCTGAGGGAGTGGAAACCTTAGTTTCTACATAATATCAATGTTTTTTAAAAGACAATCATAAATAGAAAGGTTGGTTATAAATCCTGTACTGATTCCTGTGCTGATGATACCTTTGGTAACTTAGAGGTGATGATTATTGATATAATGAAGGACGAACTAGAGATGCTTGTTTTATTTTCTATATCAACCATGCATACTAATATAAACAAGCACAAGTAAATTGTTCCAGTCCAACATTGTTTAGTATTAAAACTGGAATCATTAATATTATTGTGCTTACCACATCATCGAAAAAAAACTATCATGAAATTTAAAAGTGAAAACAACAGATGACTTTTGTTTATACCATTTGTAAATAAAATTGAATTGTTTAAAATGTGGTGAACTATATGAGTGGTTTTGTCAACCTCATTTGGCAGTAAAACGCACCGCGTGATGTATACAGCAAACTACCATACATTTTTAAAAAGTATTACCATCCAAATACAAATAAAAAATCGAAGAAAAATATCTTCATAAATCACATATCTATTAATGTGTGAAATATGTATTACTGATGAAGTTGAAATTTGGCATTGATGTTTCAATTTAACAGTTTTCGATTGATTTCTACCAATTGTTTCTGATCGGCACTTACCAGCGTTCTAGTATTTCCTCTATCCTTGAATCATGGTGTCATATATTTCCTGAAGCTTTGACAAGGGTGTTTCAATCCTAATGACCTCATTTGTAAGTTTTCGAAATGATAATTAAAATTAGACTAAGAAGGAGTCAAACTCATAAATCGAATATAAACTGACAACGCCATGGCTAAAAATGAAAAATAAAAACAGTCAAACAATTGTACACATGACACAACATTTAAAACTAAAGAATAAGCAACACGAACCCCCCAAAAAACTAGTGGAGATCTCAAGTGCTCTGGAAGGGGAAGCAGATCCTGCTCCACAATTGGCACCCCTCGTGTTGCTCATGTTATAACAAATCCGGTGAAAAGTATAATTCGGTAAGTCAAATTCATGAGAGGGAAGGGGATTGTGGTTACGACGTAAGGAACATATCTTATAGCGTCTGTGAAATGGTTATTCCATAACGGTCAACCAACTCGTGATGGCGTCCGTAAAATTTACTAAGTGATGATTTCAACTTCACCATTTGGATCTCTTTGTTAAATAGCCTTCTTGTAAGCAGCAACCTTCTGTGATCGGGAATGTCGTATCAATTGGGAGACATTTGCGCCGTAAGCAGGTGCTGATGGAATGTTGCTTCTTAGAAATTGAAAGTTCACAATTGGAAAGCTGAAATCGTCTCTTTTTTCGTAAAGTTTTGTTTTCAACACACCCTAATTGTCAATTTCTAGATGTAAGTCAAAATATGAGGCCGACTAAATTGTATCTGTCGTATCTCTAGTTCGATAGAATATATGCATACAACATAGTCACCGACTTTTGAATTATTAGAGAGCATCATCTATATAGTGTAAAATAAAGTTAAAGGATATTGCTAACTTCTTATCTTTCTTTCTAAGACGTTTCTGTATGAAGTCAGTCTCACAGTAATGAATAAACAAGTTGGCAAGTAGAGGGACACACTTTGTTCCAATTGGAATGCCGACAGTCTGTTGAAAAACACGTCCTCCAAATGTTACAATAAAAGTGAGAATGGAAATGGGGAATGTGTCAAAGAGACAACAACCTACCCAAATAAAAAAAAAACAACAGCAGAAGGTCACCAACAGGTCTTCAATGCAGCGAGAAATTCCCGCACCCGGAGGCGTCCCTCATCTGGCCCCTAAACAAATATATACTAGTTCAGTGATAATGAACGCCATACTAATTTCCAAATTGTACACAAGAAACTAAAATTAATATAATACCAGACTAACAAAGGCCAGATGATCCTGACTTGGGACAGGCGCAAAAATGCGGCGGGTTAAACAAGTTTGTAAGATCTCAACCCTCCCCCTATACCTCTAACCAATGTAGAAAAGTAAACGCATAACAATACGCACATCAAAATTCAGTTCAAGAGAAGTCCGAGTCTGATGTCAGAAGATGTAACCAAAGAAAATAAACAAAATGACAATAATACATAAATAATAAAAACAGACTACTAGCAGTTAACTGACATGCCAGCTCCAGACTTCAATTAAACTAAAAAATATGTTTTTAATCAAGAAAACAAGAAGCATCTAGATAATGTCAGATTCAGAGAGGTTTTTGCCTGAATCAGAGTGATCCTTTACAAAGTAGGATGTACCCATCCCTAAAACAAGATACTTTTTATGAAACAAAGCAATACCAACTCTTTGAACTTGTCTTTTAGTTTGGAATGAGGAATACTTGTGTAAAGTGTAGAAAAGTAAACTGTTTAAATTCTATTGCACGATCTTCAATTAAACCTTCAACTGAATAAGGTTTGCACATGTGAATATTCAGATATGAAAAAGAAACGATTCATGATTTGAAAAGTTTATCAAGGGAATCACCATGAAAACCAACAAAAAATCATTCTTATACAGGTCAAAAGAGTGCTTTACATATTTTTCAATCTATCACATAAATAAAAAGAAATTGCAAGTTCTTATCTTTAGATTTGTATTATATTGGCTTTACATTTATGTTAATATCGGGTCATACAACAAATGCATTCCTCAGAGGTCATCTCGGTGATTTTTAATATGACGTCTTGTCTGGAAAGCTGATACTTTAATTCAGAGCGCATTACGTTATGCGCATTTGGTGATTACAATTTATTTTATGTTTGCGCACAGCTTTTGATTAAAATGCATATAATTATCATCAGTGAATTTTACTCGCAAATGCACTAGCAATGCGCGAAAATTTAATGCCCCGTTAAAAGAGTCCATGTATTGTTGGTTGTTTCTTGAAGATGTTTTCTAATTAAGGTGAAAATATATATATATGTTATAAATCAAATATGATAATTTGAATCAAATCGATGAGCACGAATTTGACAGCTAATGTCCCTCTAAAGTACATGTTTCAAACATTTCAAATTACGTAATGCATCGATCAAATTAGTAAAAAAAAGTAAAATTGTTCACACCTGTTATGAGATTTTTGAAAGATTCGTGCAAGATCTGACAAATATAAGTTGTTAACAGAATTTATCAAAAATGAATATGATATATTTTTAGAAAACTAATCAGTAGACGTGCTGAAATTAAATCAAATAATGCATAATACTTAATAGTATCGCTAAACAAATAAACAAGTATGACGAGAGTATCAAAACCTAAAAATCACAAAAAAATAATGAACTCCGAAAACAATTCAAAAAGGAAAATCCCTTATCAATTGTCAAAAATCAAAATGTCAAACACATCAAACGAATGGATAACAACTGGCATATTGCTGACTTGGTACAGGCATTCTATCATGAAGAAAACGATCAATAAAACCTGGTTTCAAAGCTAGCTAAGTCTCTCACTTGTATGACAGTCGTAGTATATACCTTTTTATTAACAATGATGTGTGAACAAAACAAACAGACACAAAAAGTAATAATGTCAAAAATGAGAGTGCAGCAGTTAACACAATTACGTTTCAATGTTCAATCACACTTTTCATGCGTAAATAAAGTTTATGGATTTCAAAAAGAATGTGTTCTACACTATACTGTAATTCACCGAAACAGTTGTAAACATAGCTTAATAAACTCCATCTTATTCAAAATATACATCGGAACTTGTGAAATTGTTTTTTTTTTAAGTTTTAAAGTTTCATTATACAAAAACATACAGTTTGGAAGTATACAAACAGATATGTACATATTAGGAAACTTTCAATATCAAATATAAATTGAGTAAATAAGTCATCGAAATAATGGACAGCAGTTGACAATGTTCTAAGCAGAAAACTTATAATGCAGCGGCAAGATCTCCAACATTAAAGGACACGAGAATGGAACAGAAATAGTTGCCAAAGAGGCAACAATTCGACCAAAAACAATCAAAGTCCGCCCGGGCTTTCAACACAGCGAGAAATTCTGCACACAGAGGCGGGATTTAAATTACCCTTAAACAATAATGAAATTATATACTATTTCAACAAAACCACGAATGAGCTCGTTTACTTTGGAAGGGTTGTTAATCCAATAGCGCTATGGGTCATGTTGGTAATGAAAAGTTTAAAGAGTGTTATATTATTGCATTGTGTTTTACACCAGCAAACAAATTTACACGTTTTTTTTTCATGAGGAGTTGAATGTTGCTGTGGGGTGATTGTGAACCATTCAATATTCGGTAATACCTGCTATCTTTTGTTGTTTGCAACATGCTTGTATCAATTAAAGTAAAGAACCCAAAATTAATAATTTGAATACACAAACATTTTAAGGGGTTTGGAAATTAGAACTCATTTAATTTTGCAGAAGTACATTTTTGTGTATTATGAAAACAATGACTTACATTCTACAAAAAAATAAAAAAATGTCTACTAACATTCGTTTTGAAGTATATAAAAATATCGTTTTTTCAATGTCAGAACTAGTACTGTAAGAATAACCTTCCTCTGTCAAACAACGGGCTATAAAGCAAAGAAAAGACAATCTAAGCCTCAGTATATATAAACAAAAAAGAAACAAAATAAGTGTTGAAGGTCGATTTTGCCTGCAGGTTTTCCAACATTTAGTTAATCAATGAGTAGAAAGGAAAATTGTCTATAAATGTCTTAAATGAGTTAAGTGTTACATTATACGTAGAAATACACTATATTCTATCGAGGAATGTCATAATTCTAGACCCATAAAATTTTAAAGAAGATAAACGGGCTTCAATAAAAGATATATTGACGAAATGACGATATGCATATACAGGCAAACACATGTTTTTTTTTGTATTCAAATGTGTCACATGGGTTTGAGAAGAAAGATAAAACAGTGAAGGATTGATACACGTGAAACTATTAACCTATAAAGCAAGCAAATTATTGTCCGGTTGTTATGATTGTTTTTTACTCTCTGCCATATTTGTATTTCGTGACATTTTGCAGTTGAATTAAGATCATCTATTTTCTTTTGTTGATAGATTCATATTTTTTCAAATCGAACCTATTAATTTTTGACATTGGCTTAACTTATGGTTGATAAAAATTACTGTAACTGTTCATATCTTTGTTCGTTGTTGTCTCACTTGCAATCACACAAAATCTCTTTATTTTTGTACAAAGAAATTTTTCATTTTCTATTTGTATTTTATCTTTATTCCAAACAATTTACTATATAATATAACTTATTGATATAGATTGAAAAGATGTTTTTATTTTTTTTATTTGATTGCTGCTGCAAGATTAACGATATTTTTTCAAGCTTCAACTTCTTCAATGACTGCATGTTGAGTACATGGAATATGCATTATCATACATAAAGAAATACAGATAACATGAACTCGATTTACGAAACCATTTACAAAACATGAGACATTCGTTGGCTCATTCTTGAAGATCGGTTAAGGTTTTGGTTTTAAAAATTCGGATTAGAAATATCATGAACTCAGAACAAAATGAACCACACAATGTGCATGTATAAGTATTGGATGATAGTTAACTTAAAGGGCAACATCACTAAAAATACATCGATGCCCTAAGAAATGTTCTTTGTCGTTTGTGTATGGCTAGCTGCTACATGAAAGCAATTTTGGTAATGTCTAATCATTAGGTTGTCGATAATTTTAAAATTCAAAACATCCGCAAATCAAGTTCCTTTATAATAAGTTAGTTTAAATTGTTCTCATATTTTGTTTTAACGATTCTTTCATTTTAGAAATAATTTACATTTGGGAATGTCTTGCAGTGTGCAAATGTAACAAATAAAAAAATGAAATATAAATAAAACTTTAATTGGTAAGACAAACCAATGTCTTACTAGCATGTGTAAGAAGAGTTAGGATCACTTTAAATGCATGGAATGTACGTATCATCCATCGTGAATTTCATATTCGCTACTTATATCTTTTCAAATGGTATAAATAAGTACAAAGCATGCTATTTTCCTGTTGATACTGATAAATCACATGAACAAAAGTAATGTAGTGAGCTTTGCGTGTTTCACACCTCACACTAATTGCAAATGTTTTACAATATAAAGTTGCTATGTGTAATTAACATTGTTTTCGTGTCTATTTTACGAATGTGGAAACAGTTAATGTGTATCTTACATTGCACAGATACCTGCTTTACGTATGAAAATATGCATTTCTATGCCAAGGTGAGAATAATACACTTATTGCAGCTAAACGGAATTTATTCCAGGAAGCTGGCCTACTCATTGGACACATAATTTATAATACTTAGTAACGTAGACATGTAAATTCTGACCGAATTTCAATGATTAATTTCATAAAAAAAAAAATTCGCATTTCGAATAATTCATACTTTAGAAAACAGTTCATATAAAAATAACACTGCTATTGATATATAGTATGTCAACACCGAAGCGCTGACTGCTGAACTGTTGATATCCTCGGAGACGAAACGTCCACCAGCAGTGGCGTAGACCCAGTGGTGTATATAGTAATCAAATGTACAGGTTTATAATTAAATACGCCAGACCCACGTGTCATCTACATAACTCATCTATGACACTCAGATCAAAATTGTTAGAAAGCCAAACAAGTATTAAGTTGAAGAATATTGAGGACAAAACAAATTCAAAAGTGAGCCAAATACGGCTAAGATAATATATGCCTGGATAAGAAAATCCTTACTATTTCGAATAATACATACTTTTGCTAACAGATAATTTATAAAAATAACCATATAGCTGATAGTCATGTCAACCCCGAAGTGCTGACTAGTGGGATGATGATACCCTTTAGAACGAAACGTCCACTAACAGTGGAATCGCCCCTGTGTTGTAAATAATTATCAACGGTAACAGGCTTATAATTCAATACGCCAAACGCGCGTTGTATCTACTTAAGACTCATCAGAGATGCTCAGACACAAAAAAGGATATAAAAAGGCCTTGTGGATTCGTGCCTTCTAAGTCAGATGTAGACCAGTGTTTACGCTACGATGAGTACGAATACATGGCTGAAACATTCAGCATGTAAGAGAACGTAAAATGTATAGTGCGTATTAAGAAAATTTATGCTCAGTGTTTCACAGGTAAAAGTGTTTTGCTCATGTCAAAGAACCTATGTTTTCAGCTGCAATCAAAGTGAATGCCGGCTATCATCAGTCAAATAACTCTAAGGTCCTGAAGAATTATTTAAAAGGAATAGCGTTAGCTTGATTGGTCTCGTTCAAGAGTTGTTATTTGTTCGAGACTATTTTGGGATTATTAAAGAAAGAGTACTCATATTGTGTTGTGTTATTATATATTTCAGCTTGTTCATTTAAAATTGAACCAACTGTAACATCGTCGCATTTGCATTTTGGAATTTGTGATTATGAAACAACTTAGATGTTGTCTCATCCCAAACGCCAGTTGACTAGAATCGAAATGCATGTGAATATAAAAGGATTCAGTCAATTTCATTCCAAACAAACGCACGAGACTCAGTATATTCTTTTAACACAAGCTTATACTATATAAGTAAACTCCAATAGATTGATCTGATCGTTCTATATTGAATTTATAAGCTGGTTATTGTAATTGATCTTACTAGTTTTGAACTGTTGTTTATTAATGTTATTTATGTGAAAACTATTTGTTCTCGGTAAAGTAATCTGAATCCATCTTAATATCATCGTTTACCTTAACTACAAGATGAACAGTGTCATGGGATTTAAGGCAATTAAACAGACGTGTTTATAGTAATTCCGCTTGACTTTCTTTATGTTTTCCACAAAATATTCCCCTACTTTTTTTTCAAGGCAAAATCTTTTATGACACCTGTCTATATACTAAGAACAAACATACGTACAATATCTTTGTTTTTAGTGACTAGAAGAAATAAATATAATAACTTTAAGAATTACATTTACCGGTTATGGACAACCAATTTTGCAGGACTTATGTGTCTTATTAAAAAATTTTAGAATGTGCAAGTCATTACTACCACACACACAATAAACTATACAGTAGGTATTGTAAAAAAAAATCTATCAAATTTACAGCTATGTTCAGTAATTTTTTTTTTTTTTTTTTTTAAACAAATTACTTACCCTGGCTGCAAATGTGTTATCGTTTGCACGATGAGAGGACCCCATATGAACTAAGGAGCTTTACTCTTACTTAGAAATTAAGTAAGCTGAATACCGTATTGATACACTTATAAAATCTCCAAGAATGCTCCTTTCTACGAATAGCATAGTTATCTTTGTGGTGACTTATGTTGATGTTTTTTTATTTTTTTATTTGTATGTTGTATTGTGTTGTTTGTTTTCTCTTTTTATATATATAAATACATAACGGGAAATGCACTTAAAAGCACATGCGTTATGCTTTTTTCTTTTTAACTATATCAACGATACATCAAAAGTAATCATAATAACAAATCACACATTTAGTGTATTTGACACCTTGTAATTCAGGAATCTCAGTGTGGAGGCGTTTTTCAAGGCTGTAAAAATGAAATTTTCTGTTTACCATTGATATAACGCAGTTTGATAATTTATTTTTTATTTCATTTGAAGATGAGATTATAAATACAATTATTAATTCTGTAGTAAAAGCTTTCAATAAAATTGTATTTGTGTAGATGCTGTTTAGATTTTTTCATTTATCAGCAATGATTAATACTAAACGCCAAACTTCGCATTAGGCTTTTAAATTTATTTTTATCCCTATAAACGAAATGTTTGAAAATCTGTTTAAAATTGCATTCCAAATATTATCCTCTAATTAATCATGATATATACATCTGTATTAGCTAACAGAAATATTTCGACGTCAATAAATGGAATTTTGGTTTAAAAATTGTCGTAATAACCCGTTTTGAATAATTCTATCATAATGTCATTTCCATTGATATTCTAATCTAGATTACTTAATAAATGTTGTATTGTGAGAACAAGGGCAATGGCCATATGTTGGTCATTTACAAAATGTTTTACTGAGAAAAAGTGCGTACATTTAGATAATCATTATCTTCTTTTCAAATATGAATGCAGATTTCTGTTTTTATACAAATACATGAACTTATCCAAATAAAATTAAGAATGGACATCGGGAATGTTTCAAAGAGACACCACCAAAGAGCGGAAAACAGCCGAAGGCCACCAATGGGTCTTCAACACAAGCGAGAAAATCGCATGGACCTCCAACAGGAAATCTTACACTCTTTGTCGATATAAATTGAATTCGAATTCAGCTCGCGACGATGCAGCGTTCAAGCTCGTATCAAATAGGTGGTCAGGCATTAATCACGCAAGATAAAGTTTGTATACCACTTTAAACCGCTAAACTCTGGTGAAAATGAGCACAACATTGTTGAATTTTTTTTTAAGTTTCCTGTGCTTAAAAGTACTCATTTCTATCACTGCTGCAATAGCAATGCGTAGTACATGTACATTTGTACATAAACTACATTTTGTTTTTGTTTTAAGAGATCTATGTGAATCACAATTTCTTGCGAGTGGAAGTTAATTGATTCTTTTTTTATAATAAAAATTAATGTTGAACCAATTCTTAATTTTTTATTTTTTTTTATATATACAATGTATATATCTGCACTCTTATGAATTGTTTGAAAGTTTTGTTGAATTACACGTACAATCATTGATGCTGCGTTTTATTGATAACTTGAAATAACCACGTTAAATCTGTCTGGCAATGAAGATGAATGAAGTATTTATGTGATATAATTATTATCATCAATTTCTACTGATTTTCAAAAGCAGGGGTCTAAGCTTCCTGCTGCATTTTCACATAAAACGATAAAATGTCCTTGGTATCACAATTACACCCACTGTATGCAATCGACAGCATTAAATAATGAATTTCAAGTCTTAAGAACAAGAAGATTCGACAAAGCAATCATCGGTATTACAAAAGGTCTTTTATACTTAAAGCGGAATTCTTAAGAAAGCAAACAAAGTTCTGGCTATATTAAATTTTTCACTTGATTACGTCAATAGTGGTATATTTGGTTTTGAACGTTCTAATTAAAGATATTTTCTCGGTTCTATCATTGTAATGATGACGTATAGTAACGATTTGAAGGGTTTCACAGAGGTGAATAACAAACAAATATCTCTTTGAAGGGTAATAATTCTCGTTTAGAATGTTTCTTTTTTACAAGAATAGCTAGTGACGATAGACTTAATGAAGCTGAAAATTACAAGATCATTAATGTTAAGGATATTCTTATGTCTTTGAATCTCAAATTTCAGCCTTTCATGAAAAGCGTCAAATGTATTTTCATTATTGACAGTAGAACTTAAGTAGAAAAACAGAACACACAACATGCATCTGAATACAAAGCATGCTAATGAATTATTTACTTTATAAATATGCTAAAAGACTATCTTGATTCTGTATACATAAAAACTTCAAATGCGATAATTTTTTAGTAAAAACACATATCATCATGTACTTTTACTGTATAGCCTTGTATTTTAGTAGAGGTCGGTCATTTAGAGACGTATCAACCTTATCATATACGTTGACGTATCCGCATCTGCAGATATACCAAAAAAACAGTATATGATCCCGAGCTTTAATTTTATGTACTTTCAATAATGAAAATGGGCAGAAATTTACAAAACAATAAGGCAATGTCGAGTTTTTGTTGAATATTTAACCCTACTTTTAAAGATAATATATATTCCGGATAGTTGGAACAGTTAACAGGCATGATAGGAGTAAATACGGTAAAATCGTTTGTTTGTGTATGAACTTGTGCTCACGTAGAACACCAAATTGATATTTGACAAATAGAGTGATACTCAGTACTTTCTATTACCTTTTATGATAAATCGCAAATGAACAATATTCAAAGTTCCATACATATATATAAGTAGATACATTTAATATTTTTTTTTGTGTTTATTTATATTAGATCATGAAATATTTTTTAACTAGAATGTTAAAGGATTGCGTACGATATTCATGTACCTGCCCTACATTGGCTCCTTTTTAAGGGCATGTAAAAGTAGTTGATAAAACACCTTATTTTAAAAAATTTCAAAACACCGCTATCACAAATATTGAAAGTATGTTTGATTGTTTCGAAGAGATTCTAATTAGGTTTTTTAAATGAGGTATGGTCTAATTAATAAGCTCGGGATCACATAATATTTGTTTATGTATCTGCAGATGCGGATACGTCAACGTATACGATACGGTTGATACGTTTGTAAATGACCGACCTCTAATTGGGTGAACTATCCTGGCTGACCATGTAATCAGTTAACCCATTTACCATGTGACCATAAACGAAGATCGATTATCCATGTTAAAATCGGAACACGTCAGTATGATACAGTTATTCAGGCTTCACTGGAGATGTCATACGATATTCGCGGGGTCTTCACATAACAAATGGTCTCTTATCCCCGGTTTAGTATTTTTCTCGAGTTTTGATTGGCTTATAACCGTCGAAAAAAGACACATATCCCCGAGTGTTGCTGACCAATATACCCTATTAATCGCTATCGATTAACTCTGGAAAATCACGCGCGATTTCTTCAGTTTCGTGGTTATTGCAACTGGAAATTGAATTCCGTAGATTTTCCATTTGTTAACCACTAATGATTATAACCACATACAATATGTTCATGTTCCCTACACGTAGCTTTGATCCAATCGTATTCCTAGAACAATATAGGAGGTAAGATAATAATAGCTCATAGTCCCTGGCAAGGTGCTATGTTCCATTTACCTGACGGCTTTGATGATATGAAACACTGATAGGGTTTTATGAGCCAATTTTGTCTGTAAAGATCAAGTACAAATACCATATAATATTCTCAAGCAAGTTCACTAACCTTGTGATATTAGTGTTCTCACTCGTCTAGTGTTTCAATCGAAAATAGTTTTAGGTATCTATAAAAATAAACAGTGCTTATTAATAAAGGGACAAGGATAGACTATTTAGAAATTAATACTTGCATTTGCGGCTGTACACATTGTATCAAAAAAATAAAAAATAAACCCTGCAAAATGAATATGAGTTATTCCAGGTTGACTATGAATTTGTTACTGTAGATTATATCATGCGATAAATAAATAACAATAAGGGGATGAGATATGCTTGCCAATGAGACAACTATCCACCAAAAATCAAATGAAATGGATGAAAGCTAAATAATGGTCGGCTATACATATATACATATCAAAAAGCCCCGTAATGAAAATATGAAACAATTCAATTGAAAAATTAACTGCCTAAATAATAACAAATCAATTTACGAAAAACAAAAATGAAAGACACGAACGAACGAACGACAACCACTGTACAATAGGTTCCGGACGTGGTTGCTTATAAAATGTGGCGGGGTTAAACTAGTTTGCTTGCGCGAAACCATCCCTCTAATTTTGGACAGTGGTGAGGACAGTACAACATAAGAACAGTTGGTTTCGTACATTATATTGATAGTTTACGTATCAGTTCATCTTTGCCTCTCGTAAAAATCCCTTTTTTGTTTGTTAAATGAAAAGATTAGATATAACATCAGAATATATTCAATTTCAACAAACCAATAAAGTTGTGTTTTATATTGTCTAGTGAGATAACGTGTTTTGTTTACCAAAAAAACCAGACATGAGTAGATAATTTCTTAATGACATAATTTGATTACTAAAGAAAACTACTCATATGTTGAAAGCTATCTAGAATCTCGCTACACAATATTACACAGAATACAATTGAACCACAGATACGAACGCTTCTTCGTTTCTAGTTGTGATTGCATCTGCATGAAGCAAATAAACCTGAACTGTTATGGCAGAAAGGATGTACTTTCTAAATAATACGAACACTCGTATCTGATCAAACGACTAAGTTGTGCTGTTTTATTTAAATATTTTAGATGCTGTATCACAACAAAGCGTATTCTAATTAGACAGAAGTGGCGCCAAGTGCGAACTTGTTGCTTGATAGTAGCACGAAATTTGCTTTTTTACAAAATACCTGTCATTTTTTATCATTCTCAAGATTAAAAATATATACTGTAACATATGCTGTACATCAGATACTTCCTCATGAAAATTACAATTAATCTCGATAATAAAAGATTAAGTTTTGATCTTCTGTCGTTTTTTTTTAAATTCAGGAACAGAAGTGTCCCGTTGCATGCAATCGGATGGAGGCCATGGGGAAGCCGGAACATATCAGAATGGAAAATTTACAAACAAATGTTTTTCCTCTGTCAAGTGTAAACTATAATTACCTCCAGTTTAACCTGAATTAATTCCTGCTTAATTTTACAGGGTCCTCCACGGGTTAGTTGGCCGACTATCTGTGACAGATGACCAAGGAATTGGTCTTATTATAGTATTCATTGATACATTCCTCGATTGTGACAACCCACAAAGAAACTAACCTCCGAATTTGTACTTTCCACGAGCAACACGACGGATGCCACATCTGAAACAGGATCTGCATACCCTTCCTGAGCATCAAGGATCACCCCTCCTCATTTGTGGTGGTATTCATGTTGCTCTGTCTTGCTTTTTTTATTTATTGTTTAAAAAACTGTTACTTACATTTTTTTTTTTTTTTTTGCCATGATTTTGTCGGTCTCTATTCGACTATTTGGTCCTTCCTTTTGTATCTTTCGTTAAACAATTATGAAAAAACACTTATGATTTTTAAAATTTGTGATTTAATTTTATTCTTTTATCCTTAAAAACAATTACCCCCTTCTTCAAGTTGAAATGAACACCAGTGAGTCTTTCGTACGTCTTGAACTGCTTGTACATGTAGAATGGGCATTACAATTGGGCCGTTTTACAACTCAATAAACCATGTTAGTATTTCCCTCTTTCTACAGCTTACTCCTCATTGATGAAAAGTTGTTGCGGTGGATATAAGTTTTTTCATAATTTTATAAATGGAGCTTATCTTCATCTTCCCCGAAATGTTTTTACCTAATCTCTTTAATGTTTGGCAGTTTAACAATATAACGTACAGTTAATGACATAAGCGGCCATAACAATAAAAACAAAAAACTTCGCCTGATATCTGCATCTCATATTTCTACCCCACATCACGAACACTGTTATTTTATTTATAATGTTGCTGTTCAGAATGTTAGTATTTTTATATGTCTGAGATCATGAGATTAGTAATAGAAGTCGTTTAAACCAGATAGACGTTAAAAGCTGTATGATAGATTTTGTCCGAATTTGTTTGAAAGTCTATGTTGCTGGATATACAATGTAGTGTCAAGAAATATGAGTATCAATATTTAACATTTTAAAAACTAATGATTATATTTTAAAACTAATGATTATATTTTAAAACTAATGAATATATTTTAAATTAATGATTATGTTTTAAAACTAATGATTATATTCTTAGCTAATTATAATAATATCATACATAAACTGATAACAAACATGTATATATATATATATATGTCTAAACTTAAACTGTGTTTCATACATTTGGACGGTGGTGAACAATAAACTTAAGAAAAATAGTTGGAGGGGGCATCAATGACTAAAAAAACTATATATGTATATATTTAGACCCTTCTACAACGAAATTTGTTTTACATGCACAGGTATAAAAATTGCGGTTTTTATCCAACGCAATCATAGGTTTGAACGTAGATTTCAATTTAGACTCGTTTATATTTTTCGTTTGGGCTTGTATCATATTTTCCCTCCGGTTTATATGATCCGTTAATTGATTTCTGTTTAGTATTAAATTTATATTAAGATCCATAGTGTTACATCTTGTGATCAAATGCGTTTTATTTAAATATACTTTTTCATTTTTTTGGTCTTTTGGAAAATGTTTGTGCCGTATTTAGACCCTTCTACAACGAAATTTGTTTTACATGCACATGTATAAAAATTGCGACTTTTATCCAACGCAGTCATACGTTTGAACGTAGTATATATATACATGTATATATTTATGAGTTCTTAGATTGGTTTGAATGCTTGTTAACTCATACCGACTTGAAACAAAGCTAAAAATTAAAAATAGTGATAATGGAAACTAACTAAAGGATAAGAGCAACAAAGATTTAACAAATAAGCAATACATTTAACATAAGGGCGATAGAGGTTCATATACTAAGTCCTTCTTAGAACATTAGGTTAAAGTGTAGTATGTTAAAGACCCCTACTACTACATAGCTGATTATTGTTATAGTATGTCTATCTACATTCAACATGCGTTCATTTCAATTACCTTTGTGTACCTTAATCTCAAATTTAAAAGATCTGAAGTAATGAGTTAAAATATTCACTAAACAATTGAGAGAAAGCATCATCAAAATCAAACGAATCCTAAAGATAATATGCATCATCAACTCTCGCGATATCAAACACCCAAAGAAATATGAAAGTGCAGTTAAGTGAAGTATTTGTTTCATTTATCGATGCATTCCATGACAAAGTTCCATAAATCCTTTAAGAAAACTGTTTTATATTAACCTCATGGCAATTATTTTATCATTTTCGTTTAAGATTTCGAAACAGGCAATCATTGCAGACTATATCGGTTATATAAATAGTAGGCCGAAGACATAATAACAGGCTATTAAACTCGTTTGCCACTTACAGAAAGCTCTATTGTCTGGAATACTAAATATATGCCATATTTTAGAATACGTTATATTTTATATTATAGTTCAAAATTGATTAGTAGAATCCCCTTTTCCTCCCCAAAGTGAAATGGAAGAAAATGAAACAGAAAATTTGGTTATTCAATTGATTACAAGCATGTGTTATGAGTTTACCCAACCCCCTTTTCCTCCATGGACACAGATACGATTGGTTTCTCTAGTCTCCATCATACTATATTCTTGCAACTTTAAGTATATTTTAGACTGTAAAAGTATGGATCTTTGGTATTATTTAATTCTTTAGTTGTGAAAATGTATTAATAGCTATACAAGAAAGCATTTTTGTTGTTCACAGGCTGTGGCGCTTGTTTTAACCTAGTAAATAAAGATGACAAACTGCATAAAACCGATCTTTTATTTAGTTTTCAAATTAATGTTTCTATTCATGTGTTTCAACGTATTTAACGTTATATAATTGTAAATCTTGTCTTTTCCATTTGTTTCTTAATTTTATGAATTTCCTTGCAATATGAGTCGATTAGTAAAAATCAATTATAAGCCATAAATGACATCAACGATCCTCGAAACACCGTGAACAACACGACGGATGCCACTAGTTTAGTACATTATAAAAATAATAAGATGACAGTAGTGTAATTACTGTAACAACAAACGAACAACACAGTAGTTCATCTTTGAATTTTTGTGTTGTTTTCTGTGAAAAATAAAATTACCAAAATACCAAACTCCAAAAATAAATCAAAACTAATGTCCTTTAACAAGTTAATTATTGTTTGGTTTCGTCTTTCCTGGACCTTTTTTTTTCTCTCCAAATGAGCTTTTGTTGGTGTTTCCTCTGTAATTGACCACGGTGTTGTAAATTATCAATTAACTGTTGTTTGTGTTTCGTCTTAACTTACTTTATCGAATACACTGTTGTTTATATTTTGTTTTTAATTGCTCATGTTGTTGTTTGTTTAACATAGTCCGTGGTATTGTATTGTTAATTTGGCTACTTCTGACTTTTGTTTTATAATTTTCTAAACAATTCATTAAATGTCAAGAATAGTTAATTATTCCAATGCGTAATGCATGAAAACATGCAATTTATATAGTCAGTTATAGAATTCATATGTGCGTCATTGAGTTGCTTAACCTTTCTGTTATATATCTGTCAGAACATTTAAACTAAATAAATATCAGCAAATTATGTAATACCACTGACTGAAAATTCACAACCAACGAATTATAAAAGTTTTAGCATTGAACATAAATGTAAATTTACTGAATGTACTCCTAGTTGTTTAAGTACGTAGCATATACAATTTGCACATCTTACAATTTATCAGACTCGATCGAAATATTTCAGAAGAAAAACGTACACAGTTATTAGCCTTATGTTTAGCATAAAAAGGAAACCTGAAGTATTATAACAACTCTTATGTTCATACAGTTTGCATACCCATAATTTTACTAGAGGACTGGTTTGTTTTAATTCAAACTAATGTCATCCTCACGAGTGTTTTAAGGTAGATCAGAAGTATATATTTTTTGAGACAGGATTTTTTTATAATTTGCCAAAATGAAGATTTTACTATGCTCTTTTCAAAAGTTTATTAAAAAGTATGGGTCACCGTGCTATTGTTCAAGCTATGAGGCATTGAAATTTGCCAAAATTTGGTTACTTTGTTCATGAAAAAACAGATTAGTGTGCAGAAAAAACATTCTATGAGATAGAATTTTGAAATAAATTGTGAAAAGAAAGGTTTCATAATATGTTTTAAGAAAATAAAAAGAAAACATGGTGTCACCGAACTTGTTTTCTTTCTACAAGTAAAAATAAAAAAATTCCCTATTAGACCAGTATAAATTTTGTACTAAAAGAGTAATCTCCCCTTAAATGCCTAATTTGAAAAAAAATATTTTAAAACCAAAAAAAAATGATATTTGTTAAAATATTTCGTATTAAACGATTAATTAACAAGTTTTCTTAAAAAGAAAAAAAAGTCTAACCATGGAAATGCAAATCTGTCTCCAAATTTGCAGATTTAGGCAAACACCTAGACCGATTTTGTACTGTGATTGTACAATCCAAGATGGCGGTATACCATGAATCTACCTAAAGTGGTTTTATCATGCTTGTTTCGACATTTTTATTTTAGTAATTACCTTCAACAAAATGTTGTTTTTTTTTTAATTTGAAATGCAATTGAATAAAAAAGAAATCGTTTGACAACAGTATAAACAATTAAGCTATGAACGAAAATGCTATTCACAAAGTGATTGTAAGCATTATTTGCGGTATACAGAAATGAAACTTGTCAAGGTATTATATTTTACGTCCCAATTCCTTAGTTCTGTATACCGCAAATAATACTTGCAATCACTATAACAGTACATATTACATAAGAACATTCATTTATAATAACGTTTTCTTAAAGAATGATTATAAACAATAAACATCTTGTTACTATATGTTGGACATAAATAAACTATTACAAAACCCATCGAATATCCATATGCAAGTTTATTTGCAATATAATTAAACAGATGCTCCTTACATTGAAAAATAGGTGAGCTTATGATAAGTATTAACTTAAGTACCCAGCAGATCTTATTTTATGGAGAAGTAAAAATGTTAAAACAACGAATTAATAAGAAAGAAATAAAACTACTTTCCATGAACTGTGATTACAAAATAATCTGAATTTCATAGTGTGCAATATTCATGCAGTAATAAGATAAAACACTTATCTCTTTGATACGGAAATATGAGAATGTTACGCGCTCCAGCTGAAAGTATATGGTATTTATAGGACCTACTTGCATTTTCTATCAATATTCTAAATGAGTAGTTTCAAGGTCAATTTAAGCTGATTTTATTTCATGCAAAGGTTATTTTTTCAAATCTATATTCTTTCGTGATTCTTTTCACAGTATTAGATGCAAAACTTAATTTAAGAAATGTACATAATATCTTCAATTTTTCACTTATTCTTACAACATTTGTATAAACTTCAAGATTATAAAAAACCGTTTTTTTTTTTTTTTTCTAAAGTGAACATTGATTGGTTAAATATTTCTCAGTGTGTTTGAATTTGTTTGATAGCCTTTTGGTCATGACTGTTTGTCTCTAATATTTAATTAACTGTGCATTTGTATTCAGATATCGCAGATCAAATTTATTCGTTCTTTGTGTAATCATACGTTTTTTGATTGAGTTAAGTCTGCTAATTGATATTTTATCGTATGTTTTTATATGTTGTGATGTTATGCTATTGTTTCAGAAAAAGGGAGAAGGTTTGGGCCCATTAAAACGTTTAATCCCGCTGCAAATGTTTGCACCTGTCCTAAGTCAGGAATCTGATGTACAGTAGTTGTCGTTTGTTTATGTAATATATACGTGTTTCTCGTTTCTCGTTTTGTTTATATAGATTAGACCGTTGGTTTTCCAGTTTGAATGGTTTTACACTAGTAATTTTGGGGCCCTTTATAGCTTGTTGTTCGGTGTGAGCCAAGGCTCCGTGTTGAAGGCCGTACTTTAACCTATAATGGTTTAATTTTTAAATTGTTATTTGGATGGAGAGTTGTCTCATTGGCACTCACACCACATCTTCCTATATCTATCAGTTTCCGCATTTGTCATCAAGTGACCAAATAATAAATGATTTCTTAACACTCAATTCAAACATATTAAGGTATCATTGTAAAATTGAACCACATGCAATTAAATCGTTGTAAGTAATGATGTCCTATGGTACAATAATATTTTAAAGAGATCACAGCTTAACCTTTGTAATAAAGCATCGAAACTGTCATCAATTGCAACGTATTTTAATGAATTTTACAAGTGAGAATATATTTGCTATATCAATGTATGAAATGTCCATGCGAAGAACAAATTTGCACTCGAACTATATTTGAACCCTTCTCACTTTTACTGTTGTTTTGTTTTAATTATTCGTGCTGGGAATGTATACAGTATATATATTTTTTAAGTTGTCACGTTAGTATTTAATTCCCAGGAGCTAGAGTGCTTTTTTGTTTATTCTATTTAAATCAATGTAGCTAAACACCAAAATACAGCATCTACTGAAAATGTATTCCAAGGCTGAGGGAAAAATCAGGTGAAGAATAAAAATGAAATAATTCTACATACAGGTGGAAATTTCTGAAAGTACTTTTATTTAATTTAACTGATTATGTAGGATCTAAGTCAGTGTTACAAAGTGGTGAATCTTTTTTAAAAGGCTATCATTACCACTATGGGTAAGGAAATCCTACCTGGTCACCTTTATGGATAATGTTAAATCGGAAGAAACAAATCTGTTATTACAATATATGACCGAAATATATTGTATTGAAGCTTCAATGCCATGCATTACTATGCTACTCCTTTCAAATAAACCAAATTTTAATTTCCGCAAAGTAAGGAAAAATGAACAGAAGATTAAGATATTTAGGAAATAATTCATGCAAGCTATTTAACCTTATTCCAGTTTTGACATTGGTAGTCACAGTCACAAGTTTTAGCATTGGTATACTACTGTTGTCTTTATTTAATATATAGAACATTACAGTACAAAGAGAAAGTATACCGATAGTTCTATACATAACAAGTTGATTCTTGTTCATTCTGCATGTTGCTTTTATGGCTCGAATGTGTCAATGTTGTCCATAAAAGCCTTATCTGTAGCATATAAACTTTCCAGGTTAAATATATATTTTTTCCAATACAATTAATTTCCTTTAAGAACAGTAAAATCCAATTAGGATAAAAAAAAAATCTCAACCCATCAGCTTTTGAGTAAAATTGTGAAATAAAATGAAGAAAAAATTTGTAAACAGTGTCTTATCTTTCATGAAAATAAACTCGTTAAAAGAATCATGTCAAGAACAATAAACCATGATATTGTTTTATTCAAATAAATGGTAATGATGAAATTAATTTATAATTGTATAGTTTTGTTCCCTTTTAAACCCACTTAAGATAGTAATGACTGTTAATGACCTGAGAAGTTGAAAAGAATCATTTTATGTCGTGAACATAATTGGGTTTATCGGCATCGTTTCAGTGGTGAATAACGACGACGGACGTACAATGTAGAAGGTGAGTGCCCCTTTTTGATCGCCAAACATATCTAAAGTTTGTCACTATCTATATGGTTTTGTAGAATCAAAACGCCAAATATTTTCTTAAGAATCAGCAACTGCAGTTTACCGATTATTTAATGCAAACTATATTGCAATGGTTGTAGCATTTAGAAATTCAATGTAATTTAGGCGAATATTTTCATAAAAGTGTTATTCAGAACTTCACATGGACATGTATGCTATTCATTGGTCGTAATGACTGCCCATATAGCTACATACAAACTGTAATCATCTATTGCCAATTCCAGTAAAACAATCTTATTATATTATAATAAAAGAAACCTTCTTATTCGTTGCAGCAAGTATATCTTTGCAATTTATTTTATAAAAGGAACATTTGATTTGATCAGAAAACCTTTGAGTGACAAAGATATAACATGTAGTGAAGAAGTTTTAAACAAACCCTCAAAGATAAAAAAAAAAAGAAAAAAAGCGACAATTCCATGGCTAAATAAATAAAAAGGGAAGAAAATGAAAAATAATAGCCTGTACACAAGACACAACATATAAAACAATAGGCTAAGCAACACGAACCCCAACAAACATCCTCCACATGTTATTACAAAACCTGTAAATAATATAATTCGGTAGGTCACATTAGAGAAAAGGGAACAGGATTGTAGTTACGACACGGGGAACATATCCGATATTATCTGTAAAACAGATATTCCATAACAAATAACAAATATTATGTTCGAATATTCACTTAATTAATTTATCAATGTATTTCAATCTACATTTGAAACCACATATCTTGATAATTCCGCAATATCTGAGATCCCCACGCGTTTTGTGGAGTTCATGTTACTAAATCTTAATAGAAAGTGGTTTTATTTTTACTCTTTTATGATCACTTTTACAATGTAGTTTCTAGTCAAATTACTTATGAGATTTGAATTATCATATGGTATGTTTAGCCTCTATTTTATTTAATTAAGCATCAAAAGATTGCTTATCAAAATTGTTCAGTTTATACATTTTGTTTTGCACTAGGACGAAATGTGTATACAATGACCTGACGATATTTTGATCTTTTGATCCTTATTCCTCATAGTTTTTGTCTCTCTGTTTTAATTTGTGTGTTTTTTTTAAATGTATACGAAATAGCAGGTGGTTCTATTTTATCATAATAGGGAGGTTTGCATTTTTGAACCGCACAGTCATTAAACAAACTACATTAGTTGATTTTACCTTGGTTACTATATTTGATAATACGACAATGCAAGCTAAGAAAGAAATAGACCTTTGCCAAAACAGAATTAGAACTCATTATAGATATCAGGCTTAATATACGACACGAACGATACTGGCTTAGTCTAAAAAAGACACATCAATGGCGCAGAATCAAAAGAGGTGGAATGTCAAAAGCAAACCGAGATTGCAGAGGTTTGAAAACTGAAATTTCAAATGTATATAGTCTAAATCTTGCTAAGCCAATCTTTGCATAGTATAAATTCTCTTAAATTTTCCGAATATATTGACACTTTATAACCTACACAGTAAATTAACAGACTGTTTCATAGAATGAGTGATATTGTGCTTCAATCCTTGGGATGAAAAAGTTCGCCAGTAATGATATTTATCGAAAAATATGCAATTATCAAAGGTATCAAGTTTATATTAATTAGTACAGCAACTTCTCGTATATCACCTTGTTTATGACGTTGACAATGTGTTTCCGTACAGTTTTATTTATGACGTCAATTAAACATGCAGGTTCGCGGAAATTTAACGTCGTCCGCTTCAAATTAAGAAATGATGTTTTTTACCCAAAATACTTCATTTAGAACAGTTTCAAGCGCTGCAGTATATAAAGAATAACCATACATTGTCTCGAAATACCAATGTTATTTGTACTCGGCTCGAAACAGGTAGAAATGCTCGGCACAGCCTCGCTTTCTACCTGTTTCTAAGCCTTGTACAAATAACATTGATATTTTGAGACAATGTATGGTTATTCTATATGTATGACTCCTTCAAAAACTATTCAATGTAAAATTATATTTAGAATATTTAGAAGTATTTTCTTTTATAGCACTCTATTTCATTCAAACAAAATAATAGTAGTGCAATATCATTACACTTCATTTCTAAACAATTATGATAATAGTAGCATATATATAATTCATAACTCAGATTAATTTTCATAATTGAATATAAACTTTATTTACAATTTTCAAAATTTATATCTACATGAATAATGACTGTATTGAAATTAATCGACAAAAATATCTTTTTATTATACCTAGATAATAAGAGCTGAATGAAATGAAATGCTAAGTACTTGCAAGTATGCATTGTAATAGGTTTTTCGGTGTTTTGCTAAAATTGGAAAAGCGTGCTGATATAATTAAGATTTTGTTATTTCAACGAAAATAAATACATATCACAGTATTATGATAAACTGAAATATTATCTTGAGAAAATTATTGTTAAGCCTAATTGTTTGCTCATGAGACCCTTATTCTGAAATTTACAAACAAGTAAATGTTTCAGAGCCTTTAACAAAACAATACTTTTTTTGTGATGTTATCTCTTTAACATTTCACAGTTCAGCGAATTTGTTTCCTTTTTCATATTTCTTACCAAACTTATATAATACAAAAGATATATTAGCTATAGTATATAATTCATCTTTGTAGATGATGTGTATTAGTTTATAACCCGGATTTGTTTTTTGTCTCAATCGATTTATGACTTTTGAATACCGATTTATTACTGTTCCCTCTATATTTAAATCTTGCAGATGAATACGGAGCCTTGGCTCACACCGAACAACAAGCTATAAAGGGCCCCAAAATTACTAGTGTAAAATATCAAACTTGAAACCCAACGGTATAATTTATATAAAAAACGAGAACCGAAGAAACGACAACTACTGTACACCAGATTCCTGACTTAGGAGGGGTGCAAACATTTGCAGAGGGATTGAACGTTTTAATGGTACCAAACCTTTTTCCCTATTTTACAAAATATCATAACATCACAGCATAGAAAAACACACGATAAAATATCAATTGGCAGGCTGGACTCAAATAAAAAAAAAAGGTAAATTAATACGCTTTGAACGAATACACTGACTAGTTGTTTTCCTCCCCGTAGAATGGCAAGTGTTAATGGTAGATGCCTCACAAAATTGTCGATTGGTAAATAAAACCTGAAAAATTGTTATAATCTAAACAGAAAAGATAAAAATGCATTTTTTTAGTAATTATTTATAAATAATAAATTTGAATACATTTTAAAAGATGAATACCGTAAGAATTGGAAAGACCCACAAGGATGTTTGCACGATCAAAGAAAAAAGATAAAATGATTTCATTAATTTCAACGCTATTACATAATGGAGAAAAACGAAGTGATTAAAAAGAAGTAAAAGTTATAATTTTCATTCTAAATATAGAACTCTAATGTCTTTAAATCAAAACTAGCTTGAAAACTAGAATCGGTGAACATTTTGTCTCTGATCACATAGTTCTACATAGGCCTACATTTACTGTTTTACCGATGGACGACTATATAAAGGGTATCTTTTTTTTCTCTTTAAAACATTTATTATTATCTTCTGATCGGATATTAAATAAAATTGTTGACACAAACTATGACTGTTATTAACAAAACCTTTAGGAATATTGAGTTCTCAAAAGTATTAATCTTGGTACTACGTTGTGTGTTTATATAACTCTTTTTTTTTTTTTTTTAGCGTCACTGCTGAGTCTTTCGTAAACAAAACAATCGTCTTGTTTATAAACTACCAATCATTGTAGCTATGATGAGATTATTGTGAGAAAGTAAAAAAATCGTTTAGATTTCCTCCTGCAAACATTTCTAGTTTGTCGGCTTGTAAGACGGTGGTACACGCTGTGGTAATCTTTTCGTTTGCCTACTTTCTGTTTGTACCTTTTGATATATTTAAATAATTCTAAGATGTATTATTCTCCTCCTATTAAAACAGAGCAAATGAGTTTGTACCACGCGTGAAAAACTTACAAGAAATTTAATACAATAACGGATGTTCGTGTATAGTTTGAATGAGTAGTTTATTCAAAATGACAAGATATCGAAATAAGTTGTATGCTTCGTTTTAAAATTTATTTGCATCAGTTGAGCTAATATTCAAAGATTAAGAAAAAAAGTAGAAAAAAATACCGTATATAGTTTTAAAGATTTTTGTGGAAACTTTCTCCCTTTCATCAGAAGAACCTTTACGTAAATTTTGATAAATGTTTACAAAGACATGTGTGAATGTTGCTAATAGCCTGTCAAAATGGTGCGGAAATAATTATGGCTGTTTATTTCAGAGAACTCAACGGTGAGAAACAATTCACAGACAACTGATTCTATTAGTTTTACGAAATTGAAAGCGATTCAAGTCAGAAAGTGCAACCTCCTTTACCTAACATCATTCTCCGATAAAAGAAGAGAAAATTAATGTTATTCCACGGATTGACTTTCAACTATTTTTGTTAACCGAATCACTTACTTATAAAGGACGAATATATGTGTGATCACATGTTTACACCTCTAAACTGTTCTCAATAGCGTCCTTTTAATAATTGGTCCATACTGATTGACATTGTGTTGAGAACTGTTTTTTGCAAGATAACATAAATTATAATGAAGAACAAAATGACAAACGTTAACTATTACAACCCTACTTTAGTACACACAATCTTGATGTGCATCTGCCAAGATGCGTATAAATTGTACATGTATAAAGATGCATGTAAACTCTATGTTGCCACGTCTTGTATGCCTGTTAATGTGTTCCATTTTTTTTTACAAACAGGACAAGTCCAGTCCGCGATCATTTCGTTATATGGTTCACTACTGACACCCTGGAAATATATAGAAGGTTAGTAAAATCCATTCGGAATTCGGCCTATGGCAGTTTTTATTCATCATTGTTTGTAGCAAGATGTAGGACGTGGGTATATTTGTCCGTCAAATACACTCATTATAATTTTTGTATCAAGCTCGAAATATGCGTATTATATTTTTTTTTTAAATCTCGCTATTTTTGTTAGGCGCACATTGTACATCGTATCAATGCCTATTAATTCCTCCCTGTGTTGGTATGTAATTTTTTTTTATTAGCGCACAGCACAAAGGAACAAGTCCTTCGAAATGTTGTAATTTGTAGATTATTAATGGTAACTATTAATGTGATTTGTAGCTGAAAATGGAAGGCTTGATACCTTTGACAACTATTTACACCATTAGGTTGATGCCACTATTGGTGTACGTTCGTCCCCGAGGGTATCACCAGCCCAGTAGTCAACACTTTGGTGTTGACATGAATATCAATAGTGTGGTCATTTTTATAAATTTCATGTAAACAAAATTTAGAATTTTTAAAAAAACTAAGGATTTTTTTTATCCCAGGCATAATGTTACCTTCACCGTATTTGGCATAACTTTTTGAAATTTTGGATCCTCATTGCTCTTCAACTTTGTACTTGTTTTGGTTTATAACTATTTTGATATGGGCGTCACTAATGAGTCTAATGTAGACGAAACCCGCGTCTGGCGTTCTAAATTATAATCCTGGTACCGTTGATAACTTTTGAACATTATTGGTTCATTGTTAGCTTAGAATTCTCTAGGATTTAGTTGGGAAAACGCGAAAACATCAATGGCACATATTGTAAAAAATCGAGTTCGTGTAGCTTTAGAATCTGATTAAAAACCGATTTATTGGAAATCATTTCCCATCGCCAACTTTTTGCGTCATACTCATCACATCGTACTTGTTGAGTCATATTTTCAAAATTTTTGTCTTTGCAACAACAAAACAAATCACATTTTACAAGGAAAACAGAAATACCAAGTTATAGAATAACATTTTATATTATCTCCCAGCTGAATTTATATTCATTTTTACAAAGTATTGCAACATTCATTGCCAATTTTTTTAGGAAATCGGTCAAATTAGCGCTGTCAGCATTTTTTTTACACTGTTTATGTTTCACTTTCTCTTGGTTAACATCAATTACAATTGATTGTTTTATCAATCGTTAAATTGAAATTTTAAAGAATGAACTATACGTTTAAGGGAACGTAAGATGTCCTCATGATAAGATTTAATTATGTTATGTAACTTAGAACCTTTATTGACATTTGATCTTGTTGCTATTTGGTGCAATTTCAAGTTATAAAAGGAAATTGAGGAAGTACAAGACAACGGTTAATTATTATTTGCCTTTATATACCGTAATATATAGATGTCATTATAAATACTTGTGCATCTTTTTTGTTCTCTCTACTTTTGTTTGGAACACAATTATTATATAACAGAGAAAACTAAAACAACATTAAATCAACTGTTATATCTGGAATAAATGTATCTTTTCTAATTTAACTTCCGTGTATAGTATTTCGAGCTAATGATGAATAATGGTTCACAAAAATAGAATATATATTTGGTCAGTATTTTGCATCACATCTATTGTTTGGGGACATAAACGTAGTTGATAGAAGCACTATATATGTGACTCACATGTATCAGTCAGAATTTCAACCTTGCTTAAACAAAAACGCATTAGTCAAGGAAAGTTACACGTTATAACTTCAGAAGGATCACTCTTAAACCTTTGAAATCACTGGATGCCTAAATACGCAAAATTGCATGGAGTTATATGATTAAGCAGGGACCCTAAAGTAGTAGCCAAATTCAATTTGATTCAATTTTGCCCGAAAGATTGGAACTTTGCATATTTTTTAATTCTTAAGTAACATTAACGTTTACTTTCACTACCTCTTTTGTGCGTTTCGACAATTCAGCCTGCTTAGTGGGGCCTAAATAACTGAAATTCCAAAACATAATACAAATGTTGAAGAACTTATAAAACCTAAAAAAAAAAAGGTCTATATTTAACAAGGGTAAGTGTTTGAAAAGTATTTTACAAATCATGTTGAAACCAAAGCAGTTTGACGAACAACCCGCCAGCAGCGATAATACATAAGACAATTTCAATATTATGAACCACAAAGAAATCAAAAGTTAATAGTTTGTGAAACAACTCAGGTAAAAGATTAGACAAGAATTCAAAAAATAACAATTTGTTGAATATCAATAATTGTTTACTTAAAAGCAGGAAAAAGGGATCGGTTAACTAAATATTGGTTTCAATTCTTCAATAGTTCAATATGTTTGATAATATATATATATATATATATATATTGAAACATTAATTTGAGTAACTATCAATGAATCACTTGAAATCCTAATGGTTCATTGGTTGCAGCATACATTTTACTCTAAACATCAATTCACTGAGTAGAGAGGTTTTCTAATTATTTTCGATAAAGCAGCTAATATGAACGTCTAAATGAAGGACATGTGCATATAACAATAGTGTTGATAGGGGCATTAGCTGTAAAATGTATGTTTTCCGACAAACTCAAATTTTCATAATGATTTATAACAAGTCATACTTAAATGTAAGTCTTAATTAAAGAATGTATCGTTTGCACAATTAAATGCATGGAATCGATAATATGCTTCATTTATCTGTTTGTTAATGTGTCATTTAGTCTTTCAATTCAGCATTTTGTGCGCATGTTAGTCTAGATACCATCTATTTAGCCATCGATATGAACTCCGAAGACTGACAAATGTCATATATTCCGATATTAACATAAATATAAATAGGTAGTGAACACGTGCAATTAAATTTCTCTATGTCTGTTTGATTTTGTATCATATGTAAATTATCGTTTTACATGTATAAATATGACCTTTTTTGTGGATCGAATCAGTTAAATAAATGGTTAACTTTTCCTCTTAGTAGCTGAATACTCCTAGAACATGATATTTAGGATAATATGCATATAGGTTAAATGAAGTTAAATCATAGATTTTTATGTTTGGGCTTATTTTGACAAAGAAGGATTAAACAGGCTGCTTAAAAGCGAAGTATTATATCCAAAATCGGCTTTTTTTATACTCGAAACACAAAGAATTGTATTTCAAATCGTGTTTTAATCGAAGCCGTCGCATATTTAGAAGAGAAATTTATAAAATGTGCAAAACATATAATTTGGTTTTAAGTTTTATTATCTGTTAATTTTTGAACCTTTAAACAAGCATTAATTTAACATAAATGAGAGTAAAACATCATCATGGAGATTGAAAGAAAGATCTCTTAAAGTATAAGGAAAAAAGTATATTTGATTTGATATTCTTGTAATACCTCATTAAAACTTTATGGACGCCTGGTAACATGATAGATTTTTATGCTATTCACTTAGCTTGTATATTTTTACTTATATTACAAGTTGTAGTTTCTAACAACTAATTTATTTTTTTTATCTTAAAGAAACATACTGCTTTATTAAGTTAGAGTAAAAAAAACAAAGAATTATCAGATAATAGTAATAACTACAGTACCGCAAGAAATTAAAAACTACTAGTACATGAAAAGTAATTTTTTTGACTGTTATATAATATGATGTTATTCTCTTATTCCAATAAATATCCTTGGATGTAAGTGCGTGATATCACAATTATAATTGCAGAGTTAGTTGTGAACTTGGGACATTTCTTTTGTCAGCTAGGAAATCCTGTTCACATTCAAATAAAACATGGTGTGCACGTGCATAACGTCACAATTTGAATTAAACCGTCATTTGTATCTTGGAAGACGCTGGAGATCCTAATGGAACTTTCTATTAGTCTCTTCCGTTAAGAATTTACAGGAAATAATATCAAAAGTCTACATGAATTTGTTCAACTTTTTATAGTGCTTTTTCAAATTAAACTTGAGGCCTTTCCCCGTGACTGGTACGTCAGGTTTGAAGAACAAAAAACTCAAAATTTTATATCAGAATTAAAATTCATTTGCATCTCAACATTGCTAGCAACACAAAGTAGTAAATGATACTTTAAAAATGTGTATTAATCTCTGATTTGAATATGTAGGAAAATGAAGTATTTTTGATAAAATGCTATTAGAACACACTCAATACTCATGCTATTTGGGTTTTTGTTTTAATTCGTATTGAAAAACTTGCACTGTTACATGAAGAGCAATGTTATAATTGCATGTGAAGCCGGTTGATATTGACAAGAATCTGTTTGTAAACACGAGACCAAAAGTGGCATTCCCTTATGTTTCACCCAGTGCATGTTAGCTTGTGCAGGCCTAAGATCAAGACAAACACAAAATATATTTCTGTAAATCTTTTCAAAAAGGACATTTTGGTTATATTTGAGCAAAAGTCTTATAAATGTCCTAAATACATCAAAAGTTTACATGGAGCTGATACATGCTAAATAAAGAGGACACCAGGGAACAAACAATTGAGAAAAAAAACCAATAGTTATCACTTAATAATCAGTTAACATTATTTTGGCTCTTCCTATTTTCATTGTTCGGTCATATTAGCGCTGTCAGCATTTTTTCGAATATTTGTGTTTCACTTCCTCTCGATTTACATCAATTATATTTGATTGGTATTTCGATCGTCAATTTAAAGTTTAAAAGATTGATTTGTACGTATAAGGGAACGTTATATGTTCTTATGATAAGATTTAATTATGTTATGTAACTGAGAACCTTTATAGTTATTTGATCTTGTTGCTATTTGGTGCAATTTCTAGTAATAAAGGGAAATAAAGGAAGTACAAGACAACGGTTAATTATTATTTGCCTTTATATACCGTAATATATAAATGTCATTATAAATACTTGTGCATCTTTTTTGTACTCTCTTATGTTTATGGAACACAATTTTTTTTATATAATAGAGAAAACTAAAACAACAAAAAACCAACTGTCTCTGGATCAAAGCTATCCTTTCCAATTCAACTTCCGTGTTCCGTGTTCCGTGTTCCATACTATTTTGATACATTAATTTGAGTAGCTCTCAATATATTATTTGAGATCCTACTTCTTAGAATATTCAATAGTTATTAAACAGTTAAAAATTATTGGCTGCAGCATACTTAAAAAATCAATTAATAAAGTAGAGAGGTTTTCTAAATATTTTCGATAAAGCAGCTAATATGAAGGAAAACGAACGTCTTAATGAGTGCATGTAAAATTAGTGTTGATTTGAGTCACATTTCATGATAAGGGCATTAGCTATAAAATGTATGTTTCCGGATTGACTCAAATTATCATAATAATTTACAACATACTTAATCCATTTTTAGACGGTGACGTTCCCTTGTCACAATCTTACGGTGTTTACATATCTCAACTTGTACGATTCTCTGGTGTATGTAACAATGTTTAAGATTTTAACGAGAGAAATTTATGTATTTCAGAAAAATTATTACACCAGGGTTTTCGATATCACAAACTAGTCAAAACATTTACTAAATTTTATCATCGGTATAAGGACATCATTCGTAAATATAGCTCAGCATGCAGACTTCTTATACATTTAGGTATTTCACATCCAATTTGTTATGGAAATATTCTTTAAAAAGCACAAAATTGTCAGTATTCACCTCAGAAACTAACAAAATCTTTGAATAGACTTATCAAGAAGGGATATAGTTACGATACTGTTGGTAATTAAAGATTGCATATTTTGGCGCTAATATTGATTCACTTATAGGGTCGTTGTTGGAATGACACGGGTTATGTTCTTCTCATATATGTTATGATGGTATGATACTAAATCCCTAACTGGAAGGATTGTGCCTGATGTTCACATGATGAAATCATAATCTTTCAGTCAGTTTTATTGAAGTCTGGAGCTGGCATGTCAGTTAACTGCTAGTAGTCTGATGTTATTTATGTATTATTGTCATTTTGTTTCTTTTCTTTGGTTACATCTTCTGACATCAGAACTGAATTTTAATGTGCGTATTGTTATGCGTTTACTTTTCTACATTGGCTAGAGGTAAAGAGGGAGGGCTGAAATCTCATAAACATGTTTTACCCCGCCGTATTTTTGCGCCTGTCCCAAGTCAGGAGCCTCTGGCCTTTATTAGTCTTGTATTATTTTAATTTTGGTTTCTTGTTTACAATTTGGAAATTAGTATGGCGTTCATTATCACTGAACTAGTATATATTTGTTTAGGGGCCAGGTGAGGGACACCTCCGGGTGCGGGAATTTCTCGCTGCATTGAAGACCTATTGGTGACCTTCTGCTGTTGTTTTTTTCTTTGGTCGGGTTGTTGTCTCTTTGACACATTCCCCATTTCCATTCTCAATTTAATTAAACGTATATCTCAATTATAAAATGTCTCGTATGCACAGTTAATGCATGCAATCGATAATATATGTCATTCATTTGTTTATCAATGTGTCATTTGGTCTCTTGCGGAGAGTTGTCTCATTGACAATCAAAATATATCTTTTCTTTATATTCAGCATTTCGTGTGTATTTTAGTCTATCTGTTTAACCATTGATATGATCTTTGAAATCTAACGAATGTCATATAATCCTATATAAACATAATTATAAATAGACAGCGAACACATGCAATTGAATTTATCTAGGTCTGTTTAAGTTTTCTTCATATGTAAATCATCGTTTGACATGAATAAATGATCAGTCAAACATATGGTTCACCTTTTTTTCACAATTTCAATGTTGACATTCTTTCCTCTAAGTAGCTGAACACGGCTCATACACGATATCTAAGGTGGCATGAAAACAGGTTTATAGCTGACTATGCGGTATGGGCTTTGCTCATTGTTGTGAAGACCGTACGGAGACCTATAGTTGTTAATTTTTGTGTCATTTTGGTCTTTTGTGGATAGTTGTCTCATTGGCAACCATACCATATCTTCTTTGTATATTAATAAAGTTAGATTATTGCCTTTTGTGTTAGGGCTTATTTTCACAAATTAGGGTCTAAAAGGCTGGTCAAAAATTAAGTATTCTTTCAAAAATCTGCTTTTGTTTATACTCGAAACACAACGAATCGTTTTTTAAATGTTTGTTTTAATCGAAGCCATCGAATATTTCAAAAAGAGAAATTTATCAAATGTGCAAAATATATGATTTTGTATTTAGTTTTTTTTTCTGTGAATTTGTTAACCTTTTACATGCATTAATTTTAAATAAATGTGAGTAAAAATATACATCACTGGCATCGAAAGAAACGTTTTTTAAGGTCTATTTAAAGTATAAAAAAAAGTATATTGGATTTGATATTCTTGTAATACCCTCAATCGTCTCATTAAAACTTGTAATTTGAGAGGTTTTTATGCTATTCACTTAGCTTGTATATATTTACTTTTCACTGCAAGTTAAAGTTAGCGTTTCTAACAACCAATTTGTTTTTTATCTTGAAGAATCATCCTGCTTAATTGAATTGGAGTAAAATCAAGGCATAGTTAGATAAAAGTAATAATCTACAGTACCGCAAGAAATTAAAAACTACTAGTACATGAAAAGTAAATATTTTTTACTGTTATTGAAATATAATATTCTTCTCTTATTGCATTAAAAATCATAGGGTGGGCATGCAAGACATCACAATTTAAAATGTAACGTCAGTTGTTTTATTACCGAGGGACATTTCTTTTGTCAGTTAGGAAAATTATGTTCTTATTCCAATAAAACATGGTGTGCACGTGCATAACGTCACAATTTCGATTGAACAGTCAGTTGTATTTGGAAGACGCCGGAGAACAAAATTGAAACTTCTGGTAGTGTCTTCCGCTAAGACCCTACATAAAATGATATCAAAAGTCTACATGTATTTGTGCACCTTTTAAAAGTGCTTCGTCAAATCAAAATGACTGTCTTTCGGCTTAAATTATAAGACTGGTTCGAAAAACGAAATTCCGAAATTTATAATAGAATCGAAATTGTTTTGCATCTTCACATAGCAAGCACCAAAGAGTTATAAATTAAATGATGCTTTGAAGTTTGTATTATTTCTTGAATTGACCATGTAGGATGATGAAGTCTTTTAAATCAAATATATTTTTGGCACACTCAAGCTATTTAGGATATTTTAATTAGTAATGAAAAACCATACACTGTAACATGCATAGCAATGTTATAATTACATTGAAAGCCAGTTGAGATAGACTATAATCCGTTATTGAGCATAACCCTAGAGATGTGATTTCCTTGTGTTCTGCCCGATTGCATGTTAGTTTGTGAAGGCCTTAGGTCAGGGCAAAAACAAAATTTCTTTTTAAACATCTGTTCAAAAAAGAAATTTTAGTTAATATTTGAACATTAGTCTTATAAATGACCTAAATGTATCAAAAGTTTACATGGAGCTTTCACCTGATAAATAAAGACGAGACCAGGAATCAACAAACAATTGGATATTACAATATCATCCCACAGATAATAATCAGTTGATATTTGTTTTACTTCCATGCAGGATTTTAAGATTTGACCTAAAGCCAACCCAATCTTACTGTTTATCTCTAAAAGAGATCATGTTCTGATCAATTTCAGATACATGTGCGTCTGCTTATATTGTTGCATATTAGTATATGCCGAACATACAGTATTATTTTTAAAACCACTTGTGTGAAACTATAGCGTTTTCGTAGAGAGATGTTAATAATACCTTTTCAATAGATCCAACAGAAAGTAGAAAAGAGAAACACGATGGTAGCGTTAAGATTAATACAAGTGTTGAATATTTTTCAACAGGAATATAATAATGTAGGACAATAACATTTTGATAAGACAATTGAAATACAATATTGATATGGCCTACCTTCCTCGAATCAGATCTATCTTCAGAAGTGATCAAACAGGTGGTAACGAATAGTCTATTAAAGTCACATAATTTTCAAATCATCCGTTCATCACATATCAATCTACAGAGAACAAGATAAAGAGTAAAAACCGGAATAACGCATCATGTTGTATAACGCTTTTCTACAGAATAGATAACATTTCTTTAAGAATGAATATTTATAGAAATTATACATAACTCTGACATATTCAATAAAATACACGAGATTCTTTATAGATATTCTGTGTTAGAAATGTTATAATGAGTATCGTCTCACAAGTACATTTTTTTTTAAATCCTTGATTTCATCGAAAATTCAAACAGGTTTCTTACATTAAAAGAGTGATGAAAGATACACGAGGGACATTCAAACTTATAAATCAAAACAAACTGATAAAACCATGACTTTAAAATATACTTATTCACCGCTAGGAGAGAATAATATTTGTGTTCTTTTGTTCAGTTATGAAACACGAGTTATGATCGAGTGTCAACGATTTCAATTTTTGAATCCAGAAACGGACTCGGTGCCCAGTGCGCTAAGGATTATAGAATTTTACACCGGTGATTTCCATTGGAATGGAGTGGATTTTATAAGAAGGAAGAGATGATTGATAGATATAAAAAATCATGAAACACGCAAATTGAGTGACATAAAATGTGCTTATTCATTGGAAAGTGGTATTTGACGAACATTTAAGTTTATGGAAAAATAAATATAAAACTTGATTTGATTTTGATTTGTTTAAATAAATAAATGAGTAATGACACACAGTTGAATGGCTGTGCAAATTTCATTTCACGTATGAAGAGTCTTGGTTGAAATCTGCCTTGAAACACTAACTCTTTGGCTGTAACAAATTATATAGAAATATGATAACTTACTTTCAATAGAATCCTTTAACAAAGATAATTGCAGGATAGCAGATGTAAAATTTTAATATATATGAACTCTTTATGTGAAGCTTCACGGTTCTGATTTTGAATACTCAATATAAGTACCCATTTTGTCACCTTCACTTATAAAAGCCTTAACATAATCATCGCCTAATTTGAACTTTTTACATACCAGCCAAAAATCTGACCAAGATGAATCGAATATCGGAGACAAATACTGAAAAATTGAAATATGGAGAATTTATTAAAGACTCTAAATCATTTCACAGATTGACATTAGAAAATGACACCCAGCGAAGGGGTCAGTCCATTTTTTCTAGCGTTAATATCACCTTTTGGAGTGGAATTTTTGGCTACATTTAAATTAACCAACGTTTCAATCAGGTTAATCCTGAAATTTTATCGCGACAAAATAGAGTGTGGTAAAGTGGCAGCTTTGATTTACACTTAACTGCACAAATCTTAATCTGCCATTGCTATTGTAAACTTCCGAAATTTTTCTACAATATTGACAACCAAGACGTCTGTATAATAGGGTTGGCAGACAAACAAGAGAGAAGAATAGAAGACAATTGAGCAGAAAACAAATAATTCAGACGAGAATGTTACGTACTTAAGACAATGCATTTTAATGATTTTTTATGGATCTGTTCGACGTTTAGGTTTTTGATGTAAGTTTTATAACGCCAGTAATGCGTCTTTGAAACATAATTATGTTGAAGTGGGTTTTTTTAAACAAAAAAGTTTAGTATTCTTTAATATCCACTAATATAACACGGTAAATCTTTAACCACTTATTTCATGAGTAGTTTGAAATTTTAGTAAATTTAGAAGTGATTTTTGTAATAATTTCCTGACAATGCTCTGTAAAAAAAAATGTGTGTAAAGGCAAACAACATCCAGCCTATTACATTGAACAACGAAGAACTAGAGATAGTAGACAGATTCACATACCAAGGATCGGTCATAGATACCAACGATAATGCAACAGCCGACATAAGGAATAGAATTAAAAAAGCAAGAGCAGCATCATATAAGCTAAGAAAAATATGGACATCAAACCAATACAGAAGAAACACCCAAATGGAAATTTATAAAAGCAATGTAATATCAGTGTTGCTATATAGGTCAGAATGTTGGAAGATAAGCAAGAGAGATGAAGATAGACTTAACACCTTCAACACCAGGCACTTGCGTAGAATCTTTAAGATATTTTGGCCAACTATGATATCCAACGCAGAACTGCTACAAATAGCCAACATGTGCAGCATAACCAACACCATTAAGATCAGGAGATGGAGTTGGATAGGTCATATCCTGAGAATGGACCCATGGAATGATTGTAGAATCGCCTTGACATGGACACCACCAGTAAAAAGAAATGTAGGAAGATCAACAGAAACTTGGAGACGAATGTTAGATAAGGAAAGAACAGAATTTGGATGGAGAACATGGGGAAAAGCACAAAAAGCAGCAGCAGTCTGACTCAGATGGATGGCTTCCTTTCGCGCCTATGTGACACATGGCGCTAACGGGAGTTGTAAGTTGTTGTAAGCTCTGTAAAAGGATGTTAACAGATTTAAGTAAGGGTTTTTTTAATGATAGTTTTGACATTAATTTGACATAATTATAAATATTGACAATAATTGTACCAAAACATCTGTTCCTTAATCCATGTTATGTCGCCAATCTATTATCATTTGACAATTAACAATTAATGATATATTATTACAGTGCCAAACGGCTAGTTGTGCTTATCATTTGAAAGCATTATTTTACAAACTTCTTGAGGGTCAATTACATATAAGTGAATATTTCCTTATGTTCCTCGTTTTAAAACAATTGCGAACGTTTAGTTTGAAATCATCAGGTATTCTGATCGACAGAAAAACACTGTGTAACGTGACCTTTAATTTTATTTATAAATGATACATGATTTTAATATGAGCTTCAGCATACAATCTTTACGTTAAGATTTTGAACACCTGCGAATTGATGTGAAGCAGAAATGATTGATTTTAAATACGCAAAACCAATGTTAAAATTTTAAACGTCATAGATTAAGTACACAAAACATGCTGTTAACTATAAGTAATCAAATAAAAAGTTATGTAATTTGCTGTTAACTGTACAAATGTTAACTATGTTTTATATGTGCACGAGACAATTATCACGGATATAGCATAGACAGCGGATATGCCTATCATCTTCCATGTATAAACTATAAATGGTTTACTTTTTTAAATTGTTATTTGGTTGGAGAGTTATCTCATTGGCACTCACACCACATCTTTCTATAACTATAAACGACAGGATAAATATAAGTGCATCCCTGCTGACTGATTTGTTTTTTGTATTCGTGTGTTACAGTGTTCCTACAGAGCCATTCTGTATCTGTATCTGTATTTCCCACTTGTGAAATTAGGATGGGTACGTCACAGATTCCTTTCGGCTATTATGTGACGGGTTGGTCTGCGCACAATTAGTCGCGCTTGCTGAGGAGTGCTGATTTAGACTCCTCGGTAGTAGTGGCGCACACTACTGAGTCTTCCAGATGGTTCCAGTTTATTGCAGTGCGCACAAAAATAGAGTTCTTGTATTGTTCTGTCTTACTGGTTGGAACTATGACCGCACGTTTGTTGTTACGGACTTGGTGGTCTATAATGTTTTTTGTAACAAAGTTATTATATGTTGTTGCTTTGATTTGTCTCTTTGGTCTATGAAATTTAATTAAATCGTCGGGAGGAAGCGCTGGTATCTTCCCCTCAACCACTTTGAAAAAGAAGACCAGTCGTTGTTGTTGGCGTCTTGATTGTAATGACGGGAGCTGAAGTTCTTTTAGCATTTTTATCATACATCCTTCCTCTCTTGATTTGTAGTCTTTGGTAATGAATCTTGCACCTCTCTTTTGTATGGATTCTAGTTTGTCAATGTCTTTTTGGGTATATGGGTCCCAAATAATTGATCCATACTCCATAATTGATCGTATGAGAGCTATATATGCTGTTTTACGGCATTCCATAGGACAGTGTTGTAGGTTCCTTCTAAGGAAGCCTACAGTAGAACTGGCTTTGTTACATGTATTTGTTATTTGTTCTTTCCATTTAAGATCTTCTTGTATTTGGAGTCCTAGGTATGGGTTGGATGACACTTGTTCAAGAGTGTGGTTATTAAGGTTGTTAAAACGCTAACTTGTACTTTTCAGGCTAAGCATATAACATTTTTTGGCGTTGAAGCGCATACCCCAGTCGTCGGCCCATTTTTCTAGTGATTTGAGATCCTCTTGTATTTTGTTATGGTCATTTTGGTTTTTGATTTCCCGGTAGAGCAAACAGTCGTCTGCAAATAGTCGTACTGATGAGTTTACTGCCTCTGGGAGATCATTTATGTGACACAGGAAGGATGGTTCCTAGTACCGTTCCTTGGGGGACTCCGGATTCAACTGAAGCATTTCTTGAGTTTTCTCCATCAAGTTGGACTCGCATTTTTCTTTCGGTTAGGAATGAAGTTAGCCATTTGTGGATATTTCCTCTAATTCCATATTGGTCTATTTTGTGCAAGAGTCTATCATGAGGTACTGTGTCAAACGCTTTTGAAAAATCCAGAATCGCAATATCTACTTGGTTTCCTTTATCGTAGGATTGTAGCATATCATGGATTGTAATGGCAAGTTGGGTCTCACAGGAATATCCAGATCTAAAGCCGTGGTTTTAGTGATGTTAATACATTATGCTTTTCTAGATGTTTAAGTATATGACGGCATATGATGTGCTCAAGAAGTTTACATGGTACTGATGTCAATGAGACTGGCCTGTAGTTTTCGGCCGCATGTTGGTCTCCTTTCTTAAATATGCTAGAGATGTTTGCATTTCTCCAATCCTCTGGTAGTGTACCACTGTCTAGTGAGAGCTGGAATATGAGTGTTATTATTGGTGCCAGATGTTCGGCGCATTGTTTTGTTTCTATAAGCTTTTTTCACAATAGTCCATGAGAGGTTTGTACAATATAATAAAAACGTACGTCACATGCTCTTCAAAATAATGTCATCGGTAACGCCACAGTTTAAGAAGCAAAAGACTTTAAAAGTCTCCTGGTTTTTCTAAGAAGTAAATCATAAAAGAACGGAACCATTATATTGTTACATATGTTTACATCATATAAACGTATAAATGCAATAATCCAAATACTACACATTTCTCTATTAGACTGGTACTATTAACTACAGATGTAAAAATTAATAACTTCCTTTATGTTTCATAGTACTATTAGTGGGTCCTTGTGTGATACATAAAACATAAGAATATATATGTTATTGGTATATAAAAGAGCGTTAAACCAAAGTGAATGCAATACACACTTCCGTCCGAGAGTGGTTTATACAGAACTGGAGTAAATATGACGACTCTTAAAGCATATTATTCATAGATCAGTTGAATCAAAACGTTATCGAGCCTTCTTTTTCTTGACTTTATATGTATATATATCCCATCGTAATTTTATCTTTAGTTTTTCCTGATTGTAATTAAACATGTTTGAAATCATTGGAAGTGTTTAGAAAGTAAAATTGAGAATGGAAATGGGTAATGTGTCAAAGAGACAAAAACAACAACCCGACCATGATAGTTTTTTTTCATATGCACATGTTAGATGCATAATTTTGTATACAACATGCAGCTTTGTTATGATTCACCTGAAACAATTATATCAAGTATTTTATATTGAATGCATATTTTATGCAATTAATGGACTTTGTTGATTTTCTAACATGCTATTCCAGATGTCTTTGTTATGTCAGGAAATAACAATTTTGTGAAAGGAAAAAGATTTAAAATTCTATTAAAGCAATATTCAATTTTGTATTAACCTGCCATGTTATGATTCACAGCTAACAACTATTGCTTTAGTTTGATATTGAATGCATATTTTATGCAATTGGTGTTTTTTGTTTAGTTTTCACTTTAACATGATAATCAAAGTTTCTTTAATAAAGCCTGCAATGACAGTTTTTACAAAGGAAAGAGTTAAAATTCTCCTAATCTTTATCCATGAGTATTTTACCCTAATGAATTTCCGTTCAATGTCTAGTACTTTTTTTTTAAAACAAATCTGTTAGAGTCTTCAAAATTGAAAGATGGAATCTATATATGCATATCATTATTAATTTATTTAAATACATTTAAATAGACCAAAAGACAAACAACAGTCTACTGAACACACAATAGATAACATAAGACTGAGCAACACGAACCAATCGAACGTGTGATCTCAAGTGAAAAGTCAAATCACAAAAATACTGAAATCCTAGGAAAATTTAATCGAGAAGTCCCTTATCAAACGAGTTTGAGCACGTGGTAACCACACATTGTAATATATTCGTCAACCTCTGTGCAACAAACGTTTCATAGCATTAAACAAACACGATATGGGTTCTTTTTTTTAATGAATGGCATTTATAAAAATTAAAAATATAGTGCAATGAGCAACAATTGAGATAGTTTAATAACATTCTGAATTAAATTGGTCCTTAATAGAGAAAGTGCATTGTGCAATTCAAAATAGAATAAAAATAGAAGATTTCCATATGAAGTTTCTTTGAATTGCATGTTGAATTAACAGGATTCTAAAACATTTTGCTATTCTACAAAAAAAAATGTGGGAGTGAGTTTCAAATATAATGAGAGAAAAGAGATATTTAAGGAAAAGAAGACATTAACTGCTTTTTTATTCGACCTGTATCATTAATAAAATTAACGGAACAAATTATTCTGCTCCAGATTAGCTTTTTGACGTCACCTTCGTGTTAAAGATGATGAGATTGTTGTTACTACAAATTGTAATATATTCGTCATCATCTTTGCAACATTTTTTTTTTTATTATTACAGTAAGCAAAAAGATATGACGTCCGTACAATTTTAATGGGATCCTCTGTGCACATTTTTTTATAGCAATAACCCAACACGATATGGTGTCCGTACAAGTTTTAAAGCGATTGCTTCAATTTAACGTTGAAATTATGTTCACTAAGCGTTTGACAGATTATGCATAACTATTCCATGATATCCACATAGTGAACATCTTATTTAATATTATATGATCAACTCCTTTAACATTTCATTCTGATATATGTGTTCGATGACAGCGTATACAAAGGTACATTAATTCATTACGACATGCTCATGATTTTTCATCACATACCAAATTTTTTAGTCGTCTTTGTACCGCAGTTTTTTTAAATCGACCTCTATGGCTTTTCACTAAGGTTCAAACGGGGTCAAACCATTATTTTGTGCAACTTGTGTATTATTATACTCATTTAATACAAAAATGTATGCAAAACATGCAAATGACAAAAATACTCTTTTTAAAACTGTTGTTAAAAGCACCATAAGGTTCCGAGACAATATCGACTCTATATAATAGCGTGCATAATGTAGAATGTTCCATACATTATATAGTTTGACTGTCCCTTTTGTATCTTTCGTCCCTCTTTTATATGATCTGCATCAATATAAAAATGCAAACTTTTTTTTTGCACATTTGAATAAGAAAATAGAATTCCTTGTCAGTAAATGATTTAACGATGCCACTGCTGGTGGACGTTTCGTCTCCGAGGGTATCACCAGCCCAGTAGTCAACACTTTGGTTTTGACATGAATATCAATAATGTGGTCATTTTTATAAATTTCCTGTATACAAATCTTTGAAATTTTTGAAAAACTAAGGTTTTTCTTATCCAAGGCATAGATTACCATAGCCGTATTTGGTACAACTTTTTGGAATTTTGGATCCTCAATGCTCTTTAACTTTGTACTTGTTTGGATTAATAAATATTTTTGATTTGAGCGTTACTGATGAGTCTTATGTAGACGAAACGCGTGTCTGGCGTACTAAATTATGATCCTGGTACCTTTGATAACTATTTACACCACTGGGTCGATGCCTCTGCTGGTGGACGTTTCGTTCCCGAGGGTGTCACCAGCCTAGTTGTCAACACTTCGGTGTTGACATGAATATCAATAATGTGGTCATTTTTATAAATTTCCTGTATACAAAATTTTGAAATTTTTGAAAAAACTAAGGATTTTCTTATCCCAGGCATAGATTACCTTAGCCGTATTTGGTACAACTTTTTGGAATTTTGGATCTTCAATGCTCTTCAACTTTGTACTTGTTTGGATTTATAAATATTTTTGATTTGAGCGTCACTGATGAGTCTTATGTAGACGAAACGCGTGTCTGGTGTACTAAATTATAATCCTGGTACCTTTGATAACTATTTATACCTAATTTAAAGACGATTAAATATTATAGACATGTTTGCATCACCTTGGTATTCCTATAGGCAACCAAAGTAATTTGTGTTTGCTTTCCAATGCTGTCATGTTCTCCTATATGAACCTAATCGAGGTTCAATTGTCTTAACATTTTTTATAGTAGGTTTAGATAAATCTTCTACCAAAGACCTATCTTATCTAGACACTTATTTCTACTTCGCCAAAATATTTTTAAACAACTAACACTTTGTAGTAGGCAAAATTAACTACATAAATATATAAAAAAAGCAGTTATTTATAAACAAGTAAAAGTAGGAAACGGTCATTTTGATATAAACTATTAAAAGACTGGACAATAGATTATCACGTCATTTCAGTTTTTTGTTAGTTTGTAGATTCTGCCAAATGTTGTGGTATTATCAGTAACCTAAAGACCATTTACTTGCAGTCGATTAAGATCTATACAGCCGAATTTCAGACTGTTCAGGTGATGTTATTTACCTGTGAAAATCAATAACATATTGAATTGTTTAAAAGAGTCTGAATTGACTGCAAGAGCAATGTCTGAAAAGTGCTGAAATTACCTCAGTCGTCAATTAATCTAAATATTATCTGAAAGAATGCACATAATTAAATAATTTATTGATCGGTCTTTTTAGATGATATTGAGATTGAATGACCAGTTTGGGACTTAAATTGGTTCGTGTTCAATTCTCATCAAACCCCCAGATTGATACAATATAACAAAGAAGATGTGGTATGATTGCCAAAAAGATAACTCTCAACAAGAAACCAAAATGACACAGAATTTTACAACTTTAGGTCACCGTACGGCCTACAATCATGAACAAATCCCATACCGCATAAAAAGTCCCGAAATGACAATGTAAAACAATCCAAACGAGAAAACTAACAGCCTTACGTAATCAATATGAAACCCAATCCGGGAAATTTACATTTGTCAGATTTACTCTAGCATACAGTATGAATTCTTTATTTAGGCAAATAGTATTTATTTATTAGTCATTGGTCAATTATTTCGAAATACTAAGGATTTTCTTATACTTGTATAATGGTTATTTTTTAAGATTCCGTTTTCGGTAACCCAGTTAGAAAATATTATTTCAGGTCACTATCAAAAGCATTGCATGCTTACTTGAATTAAAGTTTCTGAAAAGAAATGAAAAGTATAAAAATGATTTATTCTTAAGATGGAAAGAGTTCAATGTGCATCAATTAAATTTAGTCAAATACCATTCTGACTTTAATTGGTCCCTAATAAAGAAAGTGCATTGTTTTATTCTAATATCAAATACAAATAGAATATTCCCATGTGAAGTTTCTTTGAATTGCATGTTAAATTAACAAGATTCCAAAACATTTTGCTATTCTACAAAACGATTAAAGTGGGTGTGCGTTTAAAATATAACGAGAGAAGTGGGATATTTGAAGTAAGGAAGACATTACATGCTTCTCTAATTGACCTTTTGCATTAATAATATTTACGCAACAAATGTTTCTGCACCAGATGAGGCTTTTGACGATAAATGTCTCTTCACTGATTCTCGAGGCAACAATATACGTTATATATTAATGTATAAGAATATTTTGGGTTTTTGTTCTCATTTAAAACGGGAAAATGAGTATAATTGTTTGTTAGTAAATGAGTATATTTATTTATCTTCATCAAAACAGTGCCAAATGCATTAAATGCTTTCAAATGTGACATTTTGTTTCTAATATTTCTTTCGAAGCGACCAGTGCTTGGGACTTAACGGCATGACTGAGACTTTGAGTACAGCAATAACAATATTGTTGTAACAGACGTAAACGATCATTGTATTTATGTAAACGAAAGAAATCATGAGAACTCTACTACAGAGTAGCATCCTAGATTTATTAGCTTGAGACATTACCAATAATTAAAATATTAATTATTCTTCTTCTGTAACTACTTGAGAAATTGGACGTTATGCACTTTTGAAATTTAAGGTATTATAAGTTTATTGATGTAATTTGAATTGAAATGATCTTTTTGTCAGTGATTAAAGATAATTAGGTGCGAAAATCGTTAATAGCAAAAACTTTAATTGGTGCAAAGTGCTTAAACGATGACATAGCAATGCAATAATTTATTTTCAAAACACGAGTGATCAAAGAACAAAAATTAATTGGTATCCTGGAAAGTTTTTGTCAGTGGAAATCATTAGGCAAATAATGTGAGCTTCATTGAAGTGGTATGCGCCTTATTACCACTATTTCAAAAACACGAGGAAATACGTTTGTATGGCTTTACGATTTCGTTTAGTTTTCCTTGTTGTTCATTCTTCCTATTTATATCACTATGTCTCGATAAGAACTGTTAAATGGATAGCGTGTAAATACAAGTTGTATCAATAACTTTATATGACAGTTTCGACAATGCCGTTTCACTGTGTTAGATTGTGTGATACTTGTTAAAGCTTAATATCAAGTTTTATATGTATTTTGTGGTATATTATATTTCTTAACCCAGTATTGTTTTTATTCGATTAAAGATTTTTATTGGCTCATTGTTATCTTCTTCCTCTTTTCACATGTTCATAAGATTATAAAATTATAACACACTGTTGACTACTATCTCAGTCTATGTTTAACATTTTTACCTATTATCTGTTCACTAGTATATGTTTGTTATGATCCAACATTGCTTTCAATAGAGTCTGACTTTCATACAAGTGAGCGGTTTATCTAGCCATACAACAAGGTTTAATCAACCATGTTTTACAAATGAAATTGCCTGTATCAAGTCAAAAATATTATAGCTATAATCCATTCGTTGTATGTGTTTGATTTTGCCATTTTCCTAGAGACTTTCGGGTTGGAACTTTCCTCGGAGTTCAGTATTTTAGATTATTTACAATTTTTAAATATGTATAAAAAATGTACGTATTCGTATTTATAAACCTGTTTGTAAAATATGCTGGATAAAAAAAAGAGCAATCCTAGATGTAACTAAATCCCCTGCAATGTAAACGATCAGCAATTTTTCAATAATCATTTTTTTCTGTATATAGAAACAATACTAAAAGGAAAAGAGAAGTCATGCAAGACACGGTTGAAATCACATTACGACATATGTATCGCGTTTCATTCAGTTGAAGCCATAATAATAATTGAATTTCCAGGATGCAGAACATATTTGATTTACTAACTGATCGTGCTATTTGATGAGATGTCATCAGTAACCTTGAAACAATAACAATATTTATGTCATCTTTATTGTGGCAATGATGGAAGGTTCTAATTTGATATCAAAGATTTAAATTTGATGAGAGCAAATTAACAACAAATTACAGATGATGATTCATGAAAATTAAGTAAATAAATATTTTAAATGCGACACAATCAGGAATTTATTAGATTTCATGTAAAAAAAAATACACTTAGAAGCAGAATTTCATTGCTGTCAAGTTGATATTGTCTGAAAAAAATATAAAATGTTACATCACCAGGCTAATAATGCATCGTGAATAGATCCTTGTATCTAGTTATACATGGTATTTCTAGATACTCGATTTATTTGGATAATGTTGTTGAGAACTTGAACCGTATGTGTTTTTCAAACAGTATTGAGTACAAATTATTATGACACAAGCATACTTGACGTTAAAAATTCGTCAAATAAATTAGAGCGAAAACCACTATACATGTATATCATTGTGCAAGCATCTGCATTGTAATACCTACTTTTGACGCAAGTACATAAAAAAAAGCGCCTTATAATGTATGCTTATCATTCCACGTAAGAACCAGCACAGACTAAAACCAGTATTAACTTTAACGACTTTATATAACATTTATCAAACCGGTTGTGCTACTTGACCTGTGGACTTTGTACGAAATGGGCATTGATTAGTTTAAGTAGGTTATTTTGATTCTGCCCGATCTGTAGCACACCACATAAGATAGGCCCCAGAAGTCTTAAATTTGCATTTTTTTATAATCTGTTTTTTCACTGGCGCAAGCTTGTTATAAAATTTTATTCATATGTTTGTTACAACTTTCAGACTATGTTTACGATACTTTATCTAATGAAGCTAAACTTTAAAAAATATTACCTTACTTAAACAACATATACTAAATCATAAGTTTGATTTCATGATTATTTTTAGTTTCTAAAAAGACTATTATACCACACAAGATGTTATGCTAAATTGAATACTGTATCGTCTTTATAGTTTCCTATCTTATTGCATTGCACCGGATAGTTTCTCGATTATTAACTTATTTTGATAAGGGTGAACGTGATCGAGAGTTTCAATGTTAATAACTATGCAGGTTTATTTTCCATGTGTGTCGACTGGAGTAGACTGAAGGGGACCAAACATCTGACGTTAAAAACATGAGAACTGTATAAATCTCCATTATTATTGCGAAAATTGTGTAATTGCAATAGCAAATACTCAATTAGTAATTATGCTGTTGCTATATTGTAAGTTACTTTATGATTGATTTAATAACTGAATTTTATATTGGTTATCAATGAAAAAATATATTTTCTTTTTATCTTAAACAGAGATCTTTTCAGATTCTTTATAATTTGTTTTTAATTTGCTTTAGTACTGATACATGGAAAAGTCTTAAATGGAAAAAACACTCTCAAGTTGTAAATATGATCTTCTCTATTCGATGCAATGAAAATGATTGCACTATTCAATATTTCTATTTTTCTGATGTCAAAAAGTATGCGTTTTTCAAAAATTGACACAGCGAGGAAAAGAGTAAAATATTTTACAAAATGGTACAAAAACATTACAATGTCTAAACAGCTATGTAGCGCAGTAAATGGCTAATATACTTTTTTTTTTATCTATTATGTATTTTACATCATTTATTGACCTATCCTGTCTTATACGAACGTGCTGGATGTAAGTAACCTATTATTAAGACTAAAACATTACAATCGCGTGATCTCCGATACACGCGTCATAATGGATACATCTGGTCAATACAGCATTTAATTGTCATCGAGATGTAACGTAAATGCTGTATAATCACTAGTTTATATTTCTTTGTCATAAAAAGAACACAAGCCAATAGTTATTGTTTCAAAGGGTAATTAATTGTACATTTATGTAGCTATCTGAAGCTTTTATACAAATAGAAAAAGTAGGTCAGTTTCCTTTGAATCTATTCAGAAGCATTCTGAAAAGGTCATTTATTATTAAGTGAAATTAACGGAGTCATTTGACTGTTATTTCACTGCGGATATCATCAGCTTAGTAGGCAGTGCTTCGGTATTGAAATAATAATCAATAGACGGTTTTTTTTAATCCCTGTATCAAATCACGAAACTATGACCCTAAGGCAACATGAACTTTAAAAAACTTATTTTGGTCACATATTTCCTAAGGTGTTGACGAATCGTAAAGGAGTTCCCGCTAAAAATAAATCCAAACAAGCGTGTTCAACACACGAACACATTGTTTTTACTGTTTCCGTCACAATAGAAAAATCGACGAACAAATAAAGGCAGTAGTATATCGCTGTTCAAAAGTCAAAAACAGGGTTACATACCACAACAGCGAAATAAACATCAACTAACACAGGATAAATAAAAGCAATAGTAGTATACCGCTGTTCAAAACTCATAAATCCATGGACAAAAAACAAAATCGGGGTAACAAACTAAAACTAAGTGACACGCATTAAATATAAGAGGAGAACAACGACACAACATTAAAATGTAACACACACAAAAACGGACTAAGCATTAGACAAAATCCTATGAGAATAAGAAATATAACATCAAAACCAAATACATGAATTTGTGATAGACAAGTACCGTGACACGTCTTTTAGTAATGTGAATTCACACTCAAAAATAAGAGAAAACAAACGGAACAACGGAAACACAACGTTAAAATGTAACACACACAGAAACGAACTATAATATAACAATGGCCATATTCCTGACTTGGTACAGGACAATTTTCAAGGCAAAAATGGTGGGTTGAACCTAGTTTTGTGGCATGCCAAACCTCCCTCTTTTATGGCCATGTGATAACAACGAAACAACAGAAACTCTCAAGTTCAACAAAAGCAAACGACAACAAATATCAACACGAACTATTAGATAACAACTGCCGTATTCCCGACTTATTACATGACATTTTAAGAGAAAATAGTGTGTTGAACCTGGTTTTATGGTTAGCCAAACCACCCACTAGAATATGCAATGTTAAGTCAACTAGCTAAAATTGCAACACTATATGACAGGAAAACAGCTCAATATAATGCACAAATAAATAGTATAATAGTCGTTTCAAAATGTACAAGCAACAGAATAACTATGAACATCTCATATTAACGACAGCGAAGGACAAAAATAACCACAGTGACGCATTTATAATCCTAAATAATCTTGAAATTCATACATGTCATAAATTATATTCATAAATCAGGAGACAAGTTTCCATCACCTCAGACCAATCGACCAACAGAGTAAATATAGTGCTGGAGTACATTTTCTTTCAATTGACAAAACTACAATTGTTATTTGTCCTACAATCACAATCATTCTATTTAGTGTACTTAAAACATTGAATTAATATCAACAATTCTAAGATATATTTACTCCATACAGTAGCATAGCAAATTACTTTAATCTATATAATTCTATTAGCTGAATTGTTATAATAAATATCAAATGCGTTTAATTATTACTAAAAAAACTGAAATAGTCTATCTTGTACGGCGTAATTGTCATTCCTTACAACATACAGTACAAGGTCTTCTATATACCAAAATTTTTAGAGAATCTTTTACATCACGGAGTGTGAGTTCCTTATTTGAAGCTTTTCTTTTAATCAATTCCATTAAACTACACTGTCTTATCATCACATTAAAAGACCAATCGATTAGTGTTTAAAAAGAATTAGTCTCTATCAAGTATTTTTGTAATGTCTTTAATGGATTGGATCTTTCTTAGAATCGGTTCTATTCGTTTGATGTACATTTTTCGATAAATCTTTTTTCAGGACCACTCAAAGCCAAAATGTGAAGAGTGCAAGATGTTTAAATTCAACAAATGATAATGTTTTAGAATTGCATTCGAAACTTCAGTCGAGAAAGTAATTTTATGCAAAAATAAATACTTAAAAGAGAACAATTAGTTTTATATAAGAGCCAAACGGCTTAAACAATTGTTTGAAGCGCGGTACGGTGTCTTTCATTAATCGTTATGCTAACAGCTAAGTATTTACGAGCCACTTGAGGCTTTATTTCATCAGCATTTACACACACACAAATACCTATTACGGCATATCCTGTAGAATTGATTATGTATTATCTTTGTCGCTAATTTATCTATGATTGGTTTATTTCAGAAGTAGTAAAATGAGCATCACATGCCATTCAAACCAAGCCTTAAAGCATTTGTTGAGTGATTTATACTTTTCACGATGTCATTAATGTTATTTTCTGAGTTTACATCTGCTTTTTAAAACGTGTTTCATTGATAATCACTGCTAGGGACATGGTTAACGTTTTTTGTTTGAGTAAATTTGATGTTTTAAAGAAAATATGTAAAAAGTAAAATCACAAAAATACTCAGAGGAAAATCAATTTGGAAAGTCCATAATCACATGGCAAAATCAAAAAACAAAACGCATCAAAAACGAATGGACAAGAACTGTCATATTCCTGACTTGGTACAGGCATTTTCAAATGTCGAAAAATGTTTCATTCAAGACGTTGATCTGATAGATAACATTTATAATAACCGTAGAAATTATTTTAAGACATCTTGTGCATAATCTGTAAAAATGTTAAAAAAAAATAGTGGTTTTTATACAATATTTCAAAGAAAAAATGCGTAGACACCGTATGAAGGAAAATGTCTGTTTTTGTCCCTAACTTACTGTTTTACCTTTATATATTGACTACAAGCATGGAATGGAATCTTCAATCTTTGAACGTATAGTAAAGTTTTGTATATTGACTATAGACTTGAGTTATCGAATTTAAGGCATATGAAAATTAGTTGTGAATGTTGTGTTTTACAACAGTACAATTATTAACAGGTTTAAAAAATCAATATCTGCAATATAAACACAGGACATCTAATGCAATGACCACGACATATGTAACGATATAAAAACAAATCTGAAGCGCCTAAAACTTCTCAAAATAAAACAGAGCTACCGTTGATTTTGTTTAATCTAAATTTTAAAACAAAATGATTACATGATTTGTGTTGACAATTGTTTGTCCTGATTAAGTCGGTAAGAAAGTAAATTTCTTAAGGTGATCTTAAAGTGTAAAAACTCGGGAGCAGGATGTTTTCCTTTATATATATCTGTATATGTCACTAAATGTATATTATACGGTAAATGTATCAGAAAACCAATAAAATATGTACATTTCAGGATCTGTTTAAGGTCAAGTTACAGTGAATGGGCTATGTCACAGATTTTAATAAACTTGTGAAGACAACTTTGGATGGATAAACTTCAACTATAAACGAAGAAATAATGCATTTATCTCATTTATCATTTGAAATATTTTTGATTAAATTCTTACAAAATGGGTTACATTTGTATAGAAATCACATAACATCGGCGAAAACCTTCACCCATATTGAAAGAATCCAATCTGTAATATTTAAGATAATAAAAGAGATCAATGCATTATTTTTAGAATTTTCAGTTGTAGTTCAACAATCTAAGGTTGCATGCAAAATTTTAGAAATGTCTGCGACATAGATCATATATTGTACCTTGACCATAAGTACAACACTATAAAACGAAGTGTAACACTTGTTTTTTCCCAAAGGAATAATATATTAACAAAATAAAACTCATCAGGTTTCGTAATCGCTATAACAGCAATCTAAAACAAAATTGCAATTAATTTATTGCGCAATTATGGTATTTAAATTAAGAAATAAAGGTCAATTGGAAATGTTTATTACAAAGTTATTGTAATTACTTAAGCTATGGTAAGCTATTGACTGTCCCTTTGGTATCTGTCGTCCCTCTTCTATGGTACCAATTACGATAAATAAAGTCCGTTTCATAACTTATGACTGATGATTCATGGTTTTTTTTCTATTAGGTAGGTTAAAACATTGTTATACAACCTATGCTAATCTTAATTGTTTGTCTTTGTGTGATTGGTTTTTTTTTGTGTGTTTGTGAACCTGAAATTATTCACACTGAACCTAAAAGCCAGCCACCAATTTTGAATACAGGAATATCTTAATATGTGATTTAATAATAAACAAAGGGTAACATCTTTATTCGCAGATACCCTTGCAAATGTGGCGAGTCATCATGTTTGTGTGTGATGTACAGATAGTCCGTGACGTTTGGTCAGATTTGGACTTCAGATCTGAAACCTCGTTTGGAGAGAGTGCTGTACTCTCTGCACGGTTAGACCACTCGTAAAAAACTTATGAGGGGTATGTTGTGGGCATGTTACAAGTAAAGATTTTCGTCCCTTTTCAATATATCCTCTGTATCCATTGGCAACCAAATTGCTTGGCCTTCATCTCCATCAGTTTTCTGTTACACGAACTACATATTTATTATTGATCTCTTAAAGTCAATTTCGGAAATATTGCCTGTCTACGTACAGAATACACATATTTATCAATTTATTATTTAGCACAGTTTTGTTTTGTTTATAAAACAGCTTGGTCACTTGTCAATGATCTTAAATTAAGAGTATCATGATTTTTAATTAACACAGAACGGAGAGTTGTCTTTTTCATTTTATATTCAGAAGAGAGAGTAGACAATTATTACAATACTGTGTATATTAATGTTGTGGAGTAAATTTTCAATTACGAAATGAGGAGGACTATTGAGATGTCGAATTAATTAAGGGTCAAACTAATTAAGTGCATAATTATTTGGGTGTATTTTGTGTATAGGAATAATTTTTTTTTAGATGAACCGTATACCACAAAATTGGTATTTCTTTAGCCTTTGGTTTTCGATTTATCTTTTTTTCACAAAAAAACTTTGTTTGCACAACGCATTTTCATCTTAAATACTGAATTTTATCCTCAACCTGTTTGAAGTTAGAACCTGTTTTTGGTTTCCACGGATCATTATTGAACATAACATTTTCGGATGGTTTTTAAAGCTCCTCTGACTATAGTTTTTACATTTACATTATTTTAATTATATAAAAAAAAAAAAGAAAACTTATTGAAAAGTGTAATTATTATTTCGTATAATATTGAGCATTAACAAGTTTTTCTGTAAGAATAATCCATGTATTCACTGGTTTGAAATCGTTAGTTATAGAAGGTTAGTAATTAAACGCGAATTGTTGAGTAAGCTCAATTAAGGGTTAACAGACCTCATATACTAATTATTAACATCCCTGATGAACTACTCATTATGAAATTGCGTCGTTCAATATATATATTAAACATCATTTATATGGACCATAAATTGTAATTAAGTCGTATTTGTAAGGCCAAAATTGAGAAGCAGTGGTCGTATGGGAATCAATACGTGCTTCTTGCACTAATCAGGTCCCACTCATTAGTTAATTGCCACTTAAGAGATAATTTCAATGTTATAACTTTATTTGTTTGTCGTTACTGAAAGTGTATAGAAAACAAGTTTAGAATATGTGACCTCTAGTTCCTACTCATTTATTAAGTTTGACTCAATAAACTCTATAAAAAATGTGTGCGTGTTTTAAATCGCGAGTAGTAATTTTAGTAAAACATGAGTTTTTACCATTTGAACAAGTATTGTAACAAAAACCTGAAAAAAAAGTTAGACGCTTCAAACTGTAGCTAAATTTTGACAATTCTTGTCCATCCTATAGCATATAACTAAAACACAGAATGGAAATGCGGAATGTGTCAAAGAGACAACAAACCGAACAAGGAGTCGTCAACACAAATGTTTACTAGTTCAGTGAAAACGAAAGTCATCCTGAACTCGTCTTAACAACCAAGATTAAAATTGTATACGCCAGGCAAACGTTTCGTCTTCTCATACACATCGATGACACCCGAACTTAGAATATATAATAATTGCAGTACAATGAAGATACTTGTTTAACAGTTAACTCTCACTCTCAAGATGCAATTTTGGATAAACAATAAGCAATGGTTCTGTTTAGGAATTTTCAATCAGCCACAATTTTATGATTTATTTTTGACTGGATTGAAATTAAAGTATCAGTCTAACTATATCAGCAATGTACACATGAGTTGTCTAATAAATATTATTTATTATGGTAAAAAAGAAAATAGAATGCACTCTAGGAATAAAGACCGGAATCAAACAAAAAAGAAATGGTGTGCAAAATGTTAAACAGCACTTCAACTTTGTACACGAACTATGTGTTTATGAACCATACATAAGACCATACAAATTTATATATTTCATACGTTGTATGGCTGATGTTAGTTCTATACATAAAGGTGTATAGAATATTGAATTTTATAGAAATTATTAATCTAAATAATCTTCAGTCAATGACAACTGGAAGAACAAATACTCAAGAGGGAATTGCAATGTGCGCTGGATTTAAAAAAACTAAATTACACAATGCCATCTATTTTCTTGTTAGAAGCTTACGTATCGTTAGCAGATTTAACGTAGTTTAAAACAAAATAATTTAACCATTAAAGGTAGTATAAAATAATTCACGAGTTTACGAACAAATGACTGATTGCAGCTGTAGTTTCATCTTTTGATCATCTTAATTCCTATAGTTTCTAAAAAGATTACTGGCCATACGAACGGAATGTATGGATACTATTAAGGCTTTATCTATTATAATAGCCGACCGTGCAAGGGCTGTATAGACAGTCAAGGTCGTTAAAAATCTTCATTATCATGAACTGATTAAACTTTAAAAGGTTATTTAAATCCTTGATAAAAAATCCATCAAGAACCGATCATGTTGTTATAATTATAATTAATCTTTAATAGGGAACGTTATTAGATAATTCCACTAGAGTTGCAAGCGGTAGCTATATTATAACATGCACAAACAATGCAAAAATTAGCAATTAAAATCATAAAATTTAACTTAGATGGAGAAACAAAAAATATTTCAAAAGCTTTTTTTCTACTTTCTAAACCTCATACGCATTCATTCATCCAAATGTCAGCAGGATTCTTGAAATCACGTAATTACAAAGCAAAATAAAAGACAATTTCGATTATTTTCTCGGTGAGATATTGTCACTGGGGTTTAAATATAGAACACATTGAAAGGATAGATGAACATAATGTATAAGCTGTGTCATCGTGGGTTATGAGTTTTAATATTTTGAAGTATAATTGTACTAGGCATTTATCTCACATATAAGGTGTTAATGACCAGATGTTAGCTACGAATACAAGACTAGAGATCAGTGCATTTTCTTGAAAAAATACCATGTCTTTTAGCGCGGGTATTTGTGTCAAAGACATGCGATGCAAAAGCACTTCAAACATTTCTCAGCACTGCCACCATTTTCATCGGCAACTGCCTCTACTGTTCTAATGAATATGATGGCTGTGTATTATTTGTTCCTTTTGGTGATAAAGTCTCGTGTTTTTGTAAGTGTCTTTTTACTGCCCCATTTAAATTAATTTTGGAAGTGATATTGCTATTTTGTTTACATTTCATCCGATTCCCTCAGCGTATGGAGTATATGTGTCTCAATTGATACGTTACTCTAGAGCTAGCTCTAATGACGTTGATTTTGTTAAAGGAGGAAAACTGCTTTCTCAAATAAAATTGAGAATGGAAATGGGAAATGTGTCAAAGAGACAACAACCCGGCCAAATAAAAAAACAACAGCAGAAGTTCACCAACAGGTCTTCAATGTAGCGAGAAATTCTCGCACCCGGGAAAGTTTGTTTGCTAAGACAGGGCTATGAATCAAACAAATTAAGGTCATCACTCAAGAAATTTTACGGTTGCCATCATGAGCTGGTTTGCCATTATGACAAAAGTGAGTCAGAAATGATATCGAATATTCTTTCTCAGTCATAATCACCTTCCATCATTACCGGACTGAACAAAGAAATAACACGACGGGTGCCGTAAACGGTGCAGGAAATGCTTACTCTTCCGGAGCACCTGATTTCACTCCCGGGTTTTAGTGAAATTCGTGTTGTTTCTTAATTATTATTTATAATTGTTGATGTTAATTTCCTTTGGTTTTTTGTGCCTTTGTTTACTCCTTGGTTTTGATTGTTATAGTCTTTATATTTTGCCTTGTTTTGAATCTAATATATCTGGGTTTATTTTGTTTTATTTAAACGTCGGTAACCTACTATTTCTTCAATTCAAAGGGTTATTAATCGTCAAACGTATGATGAAATTACAAATTTGACTTACATTCTTTTTTAAGTTGTTACTTCCAAATTACGTAGAGCCTAAAAGAAGGAGTTGAAAAGTGCATGGGCTTGATAAAATGCATCAGCATGTTATGTCTATGTACAACTACACACTACATTTTACTATCGAGATGACCTTTTGTCGACGGTCATGTTACCGGATACAATAACGAACTAAATTCATACTGGTGACTCCAAATTTTTTAAAGTTGACATTATTTTTCTTTTTATCTCATGTGCGTCACTAACAAAGATTCAAAACAATTAGTCGCATAAATACGGATTAATATGAAGTGTAATTATTGACCTTCATATCAATAATACACGAGAGATATTTTGATCTTATATGGGCGTAAGTATGCAAAATGGACTTCAAATAGGAAAATCATATCAATATTCGTTTTTACAAACACTTATTGGATAGTAATGTTTGGTCTTAATCATAACTTATGCCCCTATTATTTATAGGATACATTTTTTTTACATAATTATATTGATGTATGTCAAAACATCAAAACAACTGTGTGCTTTTAATTGGATTGATCAAGTAACACACTATTCCAAATTATTGCTTCTCCTTAATATGATGCATTCGCACCTTTAAAGTTCGTACAATAATCCTCATTTGGGGAGCTTTTTCCCACGCATCAGACACACACAAAAATCTATCAATTTGTTTCCAGTGAATGTTATAATATAAAACGAATAGCGAATAGGCAGTTTAGAAAATCCATTGAATCATGAATTACTGAACTATTGTTTTTAAATGGAAATTGCGGAAAATGCAGCTTCCCGCACGAGGTTATGATTGAAAATGATGACTATAACCAACATCAAACTATTGATGAATTGAAAGATTTATTGAAACTTTTTTTGCATTTTCATGACTTGTCACAGGTAGCAAGATACGCTACAGTCTAGATAAAACATACCACGCTCTTTTTAAAGTTCATGTCTCAGTTTTTGTTTGACTTTGATTTGTATCTTCTTACTGAAGTTTTAGATTTAAGACATTGGTAAACTCAAATTAAGTATGTCTGTTAGGAAATTTTGTTGTGTTGTACGTAATTAACAAATTTGTAACCAAAGGAAAACATATCAATATAAGCAGGTGTAGTGTAAGTTGTGTAGGCAAGAAACCCATTTGACATCAAATTTGTTACTTTGGTAATCATCTTCGTCAAATATTAAACAGACATTACATCATTTTTTTCTTATTCTAAATCATTTACACGTGCAACGTATCACAGACATATAGCACAGGAGTTGCAATTAATTATTGAATGAACATTGTAAATGATGATAGTATTCGCTTTGATTTGTCACATTCATTAGAAAAAAAGCATTTGGTTGATTTCATTCTCGTCAATTTAAAGTATATTACTTAACAATATTTTTGTGGTGAAATTCTTGTAACCACAACTGTTATACATACCTAAGATATACAGATAGTAAATGGTAATGGTACATATTTGAAGCAACTTAGGGGATTTTCTTTCTCTAACGTTTTTTAACATAATAAACTGATTTGGTTTTAAAATATATTGTTCATTCCAGAGCCACTAATGGGTCTTGTTTAGTAGACTTAAAACGCGTTTGGCGGGTTAAATATAAACTTGCTTTCTTTAATGAGTTGTTTCCCTTCTTACCTTTATCCACTTGCCGTTTGGGGAAGCAATTATATATTAATTTATCGTCTTACGTCATAACTGAACTGTTTGCTTTTGAAAGAAATTGGTGATTTTGGAAGATCTATGAAAGGCTGCAAAATTTGATACAATTTGTCTTCATTCATAAAAGTATTACATCAGCTGCATTCCTTTGAGAAATAGTTTGTGTTGTCGATGACAGCTATTATTCTCACCACATTAATATTGCCTAACAATTTGATACAATAGAAGTTTCAAAATGTGTAATATTTCGCTTAATATTTCGTGTTTGTACCTGTTATATTTGAAACCATTTCATTTTTGGAATAACATCCAATAAAAGATGCATATATTGAACATTAAAGGATCGACAGAATCCTATTTTGAGGCTTGTAATTAAGAAAGTGTATACAGTAAAGTGTTCTCTTTTCAAGTAAGGACATCTTTTTTCCCTCTAACAGCACCCTTTTCGTTTTGTTTAGTCTCGAAACTTTTAATGTTAAGAAATAACTATAAAAATCCTCAATGACGTCTAATATTTCAAATTTCATTTTCTGACAAAAAGAATTATACATTAATCAATACTTTTACCAAATTATACCAGGTTTAGGTTTTGACTTTTTGGCCATAAATTGAATTGTTTTGTAGGAATTTTACAAATCTTTGTTTGAAGTAGTTATTTGTAAAATTGAATCCAAGTTTAATGTATGTCAATTTTACTGTACAGAACTGGATTACAAAAACGTAAATATAAGACACTAAATGGTGAATAAATTCTATAGAGTTAATTTTAAATTCAAATGTTTTGTCAAACTTAGTAGTTCTTATATTTTTTTATAGTTATTTTATTCAGTCATTTTGTCAGAGAAAAAATCTGAAAACACATTCAATGTTCAGTTACATGTCTGTTAATATTTCTTAACAAAGGTTTTACGATAACTTGTCCGAACGTTTTTTCAAAAAACGCATACAGTTTATGTCTGATCCATGCACTTATGTTTGGATATATCAAGATTCCTTGATATTTTATCACAATAAATCATTACATGAAGACACTTTGGTGGCGCCATAGTTGCACTTCTGATGTTTACGACCTGATTATACCACAAAATGTGTTATCTTTAAAGCATCTGTCATTTCCAATCTATTCTACTATATATAAAATATCTTTTTATATCCAACTTGTTGAAGGCACTATTTAAAGGAACTATACTTTTGATAATCAAGTGTATTCCCGAGGTATTGTCAGTCTTCTAAAGCTGCATAACAAAAGCAGTATTCAAAATGTTGACCTACTATGTAGCTTCCTACTCTAGAGGAGATGGCAAGCAGAAGTTTTAAAACGTTACATGATTATAGATATAAGAAGATGTGGTATGAGTGCCAATGAGAAAATTTTCCATCCAAGTCACAATTTGTAAACAAACAATGACTAGTGTTAAATTATTAACACAGGAAAACCAGCGGTCTAATCTATATAAAGAACGAGAAACACTTATTAACCACATCAAGAAACGACATCAGACATCAGGTTTCTGACTTGAGACAGATGCAAACAAATGCAGCGGGTTAAGACGTGTTATTTGTACCAACCTTCACCCTAACATTAAACAATAGGCATTTTTGACAAAGTAACGGAGGGTTCATGTAATTTCATGTGTCATAATGGTGGTTTGTGCATGGTATCTAATATAGTGCGCTGTATAGCCCAACATCATCGTCATCAGGACTCTACTTTCTGAAATTGAGGCGTCAGTGGCTTCGTCCCTTCTCCAGTCAGTTGAAACAGTTCGATTCGGTTTATAAATGATAAACAACTCGTGAAGGTTGGTGTTGGACTTCGGTTTCCAAAGGCTTTTTGCAACGTATGACGCCGAAAGGAGTCTTTTATGAAATATGAAGCCTATTTCTCAACTCATTCACCCTTGGCTGAACAAATTTCCAAACCAAACGGAGACTTCATAAGATTTTATGATTGTATATTATATTAGAATTTTAAAGACTAAAAAAATACTTGAAATTCTTTTCATGTATCATCATGTTTTCACCTAAATTTTCTAACTATACAATTATAAAAAACATTATTAAATGCTTTTTCATTCATTGGATGCTAGTCTTTTACAACTTACCACTTTATCCAATATCTTTGAGCATTCACAAAGAAGCAACACACACCAATTTAAATTGCAAATTTGACACAACTAACTAGACATAAATATTGGGCATAAGAACAACATGACTTGCGAACTGACAGCTTGCACTTTTCCCAGAGAGAGGTACCTCACTGTAAATTTTATGGTTAGATGTCACGACTATCTCTCATACGTACATCCTAAAGACGGATTCATTGACATTACTACCATAATTGTGTCTAGTATCTATTTTTGTTATAAAAAACTAAAATGGAAGTCCCATTTAGACACTGATTATGATATACACAGACAAATGTAGACATAATGATAGTTGTAATTGACAGTTGGATTCTTTAAATACTTTCAGTCCAATGTAAAAGTCTAACTTACGACGAAAGTCCTAGTCGGGATTGTCATTTTTACATCAATAGTACTGATTGTTTATGTCTTATTCTATTATTGTACATTTTGTTCACAGTTGATGACACACTATTGCACGCTTAAGCGCGACCATTGTATACATATTACAGTTGACAGCGTACAGTATATAAAGGAAACTGAAAAAGTTAAAGAGAGGAGTCAGATCAAAAAATTTTCAAATCATATTTTTGAAGGATTCAGCTGTTATCAGATTTACACATGTTCAGGTGTTTTGGGTTTGTTTTTTTTTAATGATGACTGCAAATAATGTTAGATGTTTTAAATAAACAAATTATTTTTTTCGATAGAAAATACAATAACCTACTTAAAAAGGGACGAAAGATATCAGAGGGACAGTCAACATGTACCAATTATTAATATTGAAAATGAAAACAAGGAATGTGTCAAAGAGACAACTACTCGACCAACAACTCAACCAGACTAGAAAACAGCCGAATGCCAATAATTGGTCTCCAACACAGCAAGCAAATCGTGCCCCCGTTGGCAGGCATTAGCTCGCATATAAACAAACATTTGTAATAGTTCAACTAAGGTGGACGTCACACAAAAGGTGTAATACAACCAAATCATAGTACTTCACATCCTGTTGCATACGAAAATAGGTTGAATATAAAACTCCCTTCAATTTGACAGTTAAAGGTAATGAATCCGACATCTCATTGCAGTAAAAGATTTCTGGGTCATTAACAGTTGTCTTGGGTATTTCAAAGCATCATTATTTTGTTTTTTGTGGTTTCTATAAAATATTTTGTAAACTTGGGGTCACATGGTTACCAAATCTTGCACACGGTTTACAAAAGGGAACAATTTGATTGGCTAACTTCCAGTGGGATTTTTACTTATATGAAATGAAACGATATGTGAAATAATTTCTACTGTACTGGACAGATTAACACTTTAATCTTGCCAAGTATTTCTTTGCTTGAAACAAAGACAGATTCGTTTCGAAAAGTGCAAATTTAACAAAGGTTATAGGGGGAAATCATAGCTGGTGTTAGACCTAAAATCCAAAAAATATACATTTGTTATATTATTGAAAGCAGTACTACCCATTTACATCTGTATGAACATTTCTTTGATATTATGCACCCTTTTGTTTTCCTTATATATGGGTGTTCTATTAAAAAGTTACTGCGAGTATAACTGAAAAATAAATTAATCTTAATATCAGCTTAATATCAGCCTCAAAATATTAACATAAGATGGTAAAATACGAAAAGATTGGTAAAATGTCGTGTTTCGTAAATAAATACACATGTTAAGATTCTTGTTGATCGTCTGAACATCTTTAATGAAAGTACTTATAGTTTTAGAATGCCAGTTAAGAATTTCGTTTCATACCATATTGTCTCTGACTAATAATTTTCCTGACTGAAACGAATTCTCCAGTTAGAATTATGTTTAACCCTAATCAATATACAATTAATCTGCTGCAGCGGTTTTTCACGAACTCGTCACCTTTTTTCTACAAGTAATCCATTACTTGTCTTGACATACCACTTCAGCTTGTATGGCTCATCATAAACCATTTTAACCTTGTTTTCTGGACAATTTGATTTTCTATCTAATGTTTACTGATGTGAGATTATTCTCAAACATATCTTAATTATATAAAATACAACATTAGCACCGAGGCGAATGTGGAAAACTGTAAGTCCAATATGCATTAACAAACAAACAGATAGATAGACCATCTTGCAACCAAATGCAATGCTTAAAAAGTAACTGTGGTATTATTGCCTATGAGACAACTACCAAAAGACCAAAAGGGCTGAAAATGTAAAACTTTTTTTTTTACAGGATTACCACAAATAAGGCAACAGTGATATAACGCTGTTAAAAAGTCATCAATTGATTAAGAGAAAACAAATCAGAGTTACAAACTAAATCCAAGGAAAACAATCAACCATAAGAGGAAAACAATGAAACAACAGAAACAACAGAAACACTGAAGTGCACTAATGCAAAAACGTGAATGAAATGACTGTGGTACATGTAATCATGTATGAATTTATTGTCGTGATGCAATATACATGTAATTAGAACCAGCAACACCAAGAAATCAAAATCTACTATTATTGTCGAAGTTCAGCGAAGGAAAATAGGTATCTAAGAATAATAGCATGACAATAAAGATAAGCGTTCATCTTGATAATTTTACGGAACAAGACGTTACTTTTTATGATTAATATTATGTCATGATACATTCAATAATAAATAAATATATTTAAAAAAACAACATAGCTGGTTTGTAAAATGTAGATATACAAAATAATAATGACATTTATATTTTCACATGTAATCATACATTGACGCACAATGTGTACTCAAACAACGTGAAATATTTCAAACGTTATTTAAAGCATTTGTATTAATCATCATTATATTTCTCTTTCAAACGTATGAACGAACTTTTTTTTTTTAAATTATAAGTGAGTCTGATGTGTGTTGATGCGGCGTTAAATTGCTATCAATCAATTATGAGAATCGTGGATTTTCATCAAGATTGAAAGATCATAAAACTAATTTGAGTATTATTGTAAGATAGTCCAGCTCATGTCCGACACAGATAATTATTTAGGATGATATAATCGGTTGATCTCTATTAGGGTTTAATAATTTAGCATCACGTGTCCTAATTGCACTGTCGTTTATTCCATCACGTAAAATTGTATCGTCTTTATAGTATAATTCCATCGCTATCTTATCATCGGCTGCCATCATTTATAACATTCTGTTAAAGTACAATAACAAGTTCACACTTTTCTCACACCGACATTGTTTCATGTATATGACAGTTATGTGAAGCAATTATTAGACTATAGCTTATGTCCTTCATAATATTGAAATCCGTGTCCATTATATCATTGAACCAATAACAATTTATACGAATACAAATCTCTAAAACACATGTTTTATGTTTCAGCTGGAAATAAAATGTATACAATTTTAAAACGTTGCCCACTGAAATTTCTTTCAGGGCATGAGTGAGATCACATTTAACCATGATAACTTGTCAAAAAGTCATTGTTGAAATTGTAAACGTAATTGTCAACATTTGTATCATTTAAGAACATCCATAATTAAAATTAAAACTAATAATAAATAACCTTGTTATTAATTTCTTTTTCCTAACCACTTATATGGAAAAATATTCAAAATATTGCAGTTTTTAACAACATTTCGATATACATTTGGAGCATTTCATGTTCCGAACCCAATACAAAATTTCGCAGTATAAAAATTATTATCAAGTGATATATAAATCATCTATTAAGTTTTGTATAGGGTGACATCTCCTTATAATAAGCATTGGGATGAAATATAAACAAAATATTCCTCTCTACGACCGCAGTTTCTAGATGACGTTGGCAGTATAGCATTATTTCATGCAGAGATGAATATTATATCATTACTAGTACATGTTTTTAAGTAGATGGTAATGTGCTTGATACGAAACTGTAAGTCTCTTTGTCACTTAAAAAGTAACTGTTATCAATAAAACAGAAAATGTTGTTCAAACATTTTTTAAGAATAGAATCTATTCATATTTTGTTCATCGAAATTGACGTGGATTATTCAATCAAAGTGCAGATAAAGTGATGTTGGCAGTAACGTCTCTGTTGTCTGCAGAGATGAAAATACTTGCATTACTAGTTAATATGTTTGAATAGTTGACAATGGTCCTGATCCAAACTGTAAGTCCTTTTGTTACTGAGAAAAGTAATTTGTATCAATAAAACGAAGTTTTATATAGGATTTCCTTTAGTGAAAACATTTGAAGAAAATTTTGTGCAAATGTTTTAAAGGTAACAGAATCTTTTCATATTTTATTACCTTGAAATATACGGGATTATCAGATATAGTGCAGATAAGACATAATGCAATGTATTTATAACAAACAAACACACATATGGTAAAATTGGCGGGAAAAGCAGGGTGAGTTCCAGAAAAAGAAAATTACTATGTAATAAAATTATGATAATTATCATAAAATTAAAGAAATTGCCTTTCAAAATATTGTATCTTGACCTAGATCGGTGGGCAAACTTTACAAAGAAGCAGAGTGAATGTAGTTGTATCAATTCGAAATTAATTACCTAACTTAACTATGTCCAATCTTTAATATTCATGAAAAAAGGTCGTTCATCGCAAAGATCTTTTTGCTTCATTATCTAGGAGTCCTTTGTCTTGAACCTCTTTGATTGGTAATACACAGAATACAGTAAGTATACAATGCAGCCATTCAGAGAGCCAATTTTCTCTTTGTTTAATTAAACTTCCAGGTACTCAATAAAGATAACATATGATTTCGATCAAATTTTCTCGTTTAGAGTTCTCTTGGACCAGGTTTTTTGTAGTGACAACAGGGATGTATGTTAAGACGTATCATCATTGCATATTAAACTATATTGTAGATCCCAAGATAGCAATTAAAAATATATTATGCAATTAAAGTTAAGATGGGGAAGATTTGTGCTGGAATAATTTAATATTGAAACACAACACGACCCTTTATATTCATTTAAACGATTTTTGTAAACATATATACATATATTATAAGAATGGTTATTACTTTTCCGAGCCATTTGTGAATTGTAAATATTTTAAATCGTTATCTTCTTAGTTATAATTATCTAATGATATAGTTCCAATGAGTTATTAAAACACAGTCATATTCATGTATGATATTTGTATTACAGCTAGTTATATAGTAAAAGCAATTGCATTCTCTTTCGTTTAATCATTGTTACCGTGTGATGCGATTTCGCATAACTAGGTGGCTTTATCTGCTTATTTACTAAACAGTGAAATATACACTATTTAACGTAATGATTTCGAAAGAGAAAGATTTAAAATGTTTTGTTTAAAATTGAGAATGGAAATGGGGAATGTTTCAAAGAGACAACAACCCGACCAAAAGAAAAAACCAGCAGAAGGTCACCAACAGGTCTTCAATGTAGCTGGCCCCTAAACAAATATATACTAGTTCAGTGATAATGAACGCCATACTAATTTCAAAATTGTACACAAGAAACCAAAATTAAAATAATACAAGACTAACAAAGGCCAGAGGCTCCTGACTTGGGACAGGCGCAAAAATGCGGCGGGTTTAAACTTGTTTGTGAGATCTCAACCCTCCCCCTATACATCTAGCCAATGTAGTAAAGTAAACATTTCTGTTTGTATGTTTTGGACATTGACAATAGGTTTTATATTGGGAAACACGATTGGGATATTCGTAGACTATCTCACTTGTTTCCTTTTTTTTTTTTTTTTTTTATCTAACAAGCCTTTAAGTATACAGTTTCTTATCATACCTTTACTACATTCTGCATGCGCAATCTACACATGAGTATATATAATGATTTAAAGAAGACATTTGAAAGACATTTCAGCTATATTTCTTTCATGGAAAAACAAGTACGTTCCCATTTAACGGATGTTCAACTCAAAATAAAATTTATCCCAAAAATGATTTCATATCTCATTACATTTATCTTCTGTTTATATCTTTTTATAAATTGAATCTGCTTACATGTACACATTCATACATATAATATGTCAACTAACATTGCTATCATATTCGATTATACTTTAGAAGTATGATTTTCGCTATCCTTTAGTCAAGCAAGTTCTTTGTCAGATAAGAGATTGATGACTTACAAAAACAGATAAAAAGTTGCTTAAACTATAGTTAATAAAATTGATTCTTTTTTTATTTGGGCTATTTTCATAATTTATAAAAACTAAGTTTTTTTGTGTTCCTCTATTTTACAAACAAAAGTGACTTCTTTTGTTCTTAATGCATACATCTAAGTTAAATGTTATTATCAAACTAGAATCAAATTGAACTAAGCTTAATTTTCCTAAAGTACAGTATGTGCGTTTTAAGTAAAAGTAGAACAATGTTGGTCTAAAACGATTCAGTCTTTATTTTAAGCTTGTGGGCTTAATATCTATCACTTTTGTTAGTAGTCACAAACTTTCGTAGTAGATGATTCTTTATTTCAATATTTTTTGTCGAAATATTTTTATATTCATTTTTGTGTATGCATGACAAAATTCCATCACAATCTCTTACAATTTTCCATTGTCTGATTTTTGCTCAATCTGGAATAGGCTGTCTTTCAAAGAAGAGATAATATATAAATTTTGACAGAAGAAGAAACCGATAAACAAACCTGTCAAACAAAGAACTTTCATTGTGTCCCAGTTGGACAAATAATTGATTGTGTCTGTAACTCCTGTCACTTAATATCATATTGCCTTTCTTCTGGTGCCAAATTAGTTCCAACTGTATATTAAACATCTTGAATTTTCTTGAAATGGGGTTAGTAAAGGATAATGCGGAAGTCGCTTGAATGTAGATACTTGTCTATCTTAATATATAAGTTTTGTATCAAAAAGTAATGTTTTCAGAAATATTTAGCATTTTTTAGTGGTCATTTTAACAATTTATAAGAATTTCATATATCTACAAAGATTTCTATAACATATTTTATTTTTTAATAAAGACAAAATTAACCATTAAATTATATAATTCCTGCATTAAAGTACTAAAATGCATTATGAGTTTGTTCAAATTGATTGACGGTTAAAAAAAATGTGTTCTGATAATAAACACACAGTCCTGAATGATTAATTATTAGCAAATAAAACAACAAAAAAAGTCAATTCGAACCTAGCAAGCAGTTGTTTTTGTAAGTTTTGATGAGCATCATCCAAATTTGGAATATGGATGTTGTAGTTGAAAGGCAAAGTTTACTATTATACAAGTGTACATGGACTTTCTCGTAAAACAATCAAGTCCTTCATTTTATCAAATTTTCTTTGAAATGTAACGTTCAATGTCCACCTCTCGATTTATGTTTTTTGACTTCAGTACGTTGTTGGTACTGTCTTACTAGCGTACATTCTTACCCTATATCTCCTTTTAATCACGAGGAAGGTCAGTTATAATGATCGATCAAAGCAAAAGTCAATAATACAGTAGAAATTCTGATTCTGCTATTGTCATCATAAATACATAAAGAAAACTAATAACTTGGTTTTGTGGAATAAAAATATATATGAACTGTTCTGATGAAATGTAATGAATTGTTTACTCGAAGTAAGAAATATTATACCTACCAAATGAAAATTGCATATTGATCTGGCTTCTATTGTCAAGAATATCATAATTTGCTACTGCATGTAGTCTGGATGATTTTCGATTATTTGTTTCTTTTCCAATATTATTACTATCATTTACAGATAGATATATGCTATTGATTCTCTCCTACAATGCATTGTCACAATGAATGATGCAATAACAACTCTATAAAAAGGCACCTACTTAATAAATTCAAAATAGAAGCCTTAAATAAGAGAAGGCAACTTATTTCTATTAATATCATGTAGGTAGTTTGCTTATGTTCTGTCATAAATTGATGATAGTGAAATAAAGGGAATTCATGTAACGTAGTTCTGTATACATATCATGAGGCATGTTCTTTGTGTTCTATAATAAGTCTTAGAAATCATAATAGTTGAGCATGGTGAGATAACTTGTTCTTAGCTACCAAAAATATTCTTAGAAGGTGAATTAAGTTATTTCTATTTATATCATGTCGGCATGTTTCTTAAATTTATATCATACGTGTTAATCGATGATAGGTAAAACGAGAAGCGAAAAACACCAGAGGGACATTCAAACTCATCAGTTAAACTGAAATCGCCATGGCTAAAAAAAGAAAAAAAAGAAAAATCAGTCTTCATATCAGAAATGTCTTGTGTAAACTAAAGGGAAAAAAGGGACCGAGGATCAAATCTCGCGTCTATTTAGTAAATTTGTGTTGCTTTGCACACACCACCTTCAAATCAATACGCTTTTTATAGATTCTAATGTGAAGTCTTCTTTCTGTGTCTATTTTAAGTAATAGATAAAGATGGTACGCAAACTTTATACTTTCGATAATTACATAAGCTTTTTATAGATGATGTTCTCTCATTAAATAATTCAATATTTGGTGACTTTGTTGAACGTATCTATCCCATCGACATAAAGAATACTACAAATACAGTTAAAAGATATAGGAAGATGTGGTGTGAGTGCCAATGAGACAACTCTCAAATTCTGCCTCATATCTTGACTTAAATCTAGAAATTGACAATGGGTGTCGGTTGCAAATAAAATTTACGACAAAAGAGATTATAATGGCTTCCCAATTGTGAACTGTCCATTTCTGTGTAGAAAAATTCTGAGTATATAAATGTGTATCTCCCAATTGATACAATATTCACTGGCTTGTATTTCCTTCCATGATTTTTTTTATAGAGGGTTGCTGCTCACAAGGAAGCTATTAAACCAAGAGTTCCAAATGGTGCAGTTGAAAATGCAGTTTATTTTCGATCTATGAATTGGACTGTTCCTTTGGTATCTTTCGCCACTCCTAAACTATAAACGCGTTCACTTTGCATTTCTATAAATGCTTGAACATGTTTGATTGTTTGTTTTACATTGTTTCTTGTATTATTCATTCTCAAACTATTTTTTAGTACCGTTTTGATGACCGTTACTCATAACAAATGTCCAATATATAAAACGTCCTCCATAACTTGTATTTTAAACGTTCGTTAAAGGAATTGTCCTTTTTATTGTAGGGGTTTTTTGAACGAGTTTTGATAAAGAAAGTTGACATGAAAATAAAATGATGTGCAGGAGGAATGAATATAGGATAGGGCAACCCATCCAATTAAAAAACAAAACGAGAAATGGAGAGTATGATGAAGTATTTTTTCAATAAAGAATAAATAATAACACCTACAAGTGATTCAGGTATACACATTCTTATATTGTGGCATGGGCAATAATACAATATTATAATCTGTTATATATTAATATTTTTTAATAAGTGTTGTTAAGTCTAGCTGATTGCAAGTATCACAATAAAAAGTGTCTAAAACCACTTCATATCATATATGAAGGGATGTATGTTGTCTGGATTATTACACTGTCTGTAAATTGGAGGCAGCGAGACATGGTATCCATGACTTGATGATTATATAAAACAAAAACATATCTCATGTCAACTTCTTCGGGCAAAATTTACTTAAGATAGATTTGGTTATTTTTCAAATCTGTTTTGGTCATATAGCTGTTCAACTATTTTCAGTTTATATAATATAACATCTTTAGCTTTTAAATTTCGATTTTGACGTTCCCGTTGAAGCTTAGTCCAGAATAGCGCTCCGAAATATATTATCTGCATTGTGATTTATTTCAGTAGTAATGTTACATAAAAGTAATACTGTAAAACACGCGGTTGATAAACAGTAATTTGGTTATTACATTCAAGCGCATGTAGCTTTTTTTACGTACAAATTTATATCAAAACAATGTATGACTTAATTTTTAAATCATGTCAAAGTTATAACGTACTCAGGTGTTTTCAGTGTGCACACTTCTTTACATATAATACTGAGCTAGCTGGGTTTAGTACTAACAAATTGACAAAATATAGAGTACTAGTCTGATATAGAATATGATTGAGTTGTAACTTCAATATGCAACGACAGCTTGCTCTTAAAATACATTATGATTCTACAACTAAGTACTGTTAAACATTTATATATGTGTTTATTATAATATTTGTCACAATGCGCAAACATTATGGAAAAGGAAAACTTAAAGTCTCAAGCTTAATTTACATGCTTATACGTAAATATTTGGATCATTTATTAGCAAGTTAACGGAAAGTTCGTTTAACCTTCTAGTTGTCAAATAAGCATAATATGACCATTAAAAGAACATCAAGGTCATTGTGGATGGGAATGTATTCTGTATAACCCTATTCATTGGAATTTTAATTAGAAAGGAAGACATCAGAAAATAATTTCAAAATACTTTCAAAAAAACTAGCAACTTGTTAAATTACTGTCTTAGAATCAAGTAGCATTTAAATGGATTCATTTAAATTTCACGCAGCGTCATAGAAACGCGATCTTCGATCAATTAATAAAATTATTACTTGACACTATACAAGAAAATAGATGAACTCATCAAAATAGAAATGGAAACCACGTTCAATCTAAATATCACATGTACTATAATTCAACGTGAAATATCTGAAGGATGGTGGAATATTGAAAAATAGTTATTTAAAAAAAAAATTGTCGGAGTAATCTTTTCTGAAGGGACTCTCTTGCTTTTTTTGTTGTATGAATACTAAAATACATACATACATTCATGTCTGTGTCCTTTTGGTCTTTTGTTGATAGTTGGCAATCATACTACATCTTCTTTTTTATATATTCATACAATATAATACAAATAAGACATACTTCAAAAGTTCTTAATTTCTTACCAGATTAAATCCAAATGAACCACCATGAGGACTGAGCATGAGGACCAGTTAGTATGAATCGATATTTGACAGTGGTATTTAGCAACGTTCACCAAAAACAAATCCAAAGATAGAGATTTTAAAAATACCACTCTGAACGAACATTTGAAAAACATATACAGATTAAGATAAAATATAAATGGTTAATTACCTACCTATAGTTTTAAGCTGTAATAACTTTTAAGTAAAGCATTCTATAGTGAAAGTTATCCTTTCGGTTTAAAATCATATGGTGAACACACACCCAGACAATTATTTTTAAGATATTACTACATATGCTACAATGATATTTGCCAAAACTAGACATTCTGTATTAACCTATGTTTGTAAAGTCATTGATTATGTCTATGCCAATTTGTTTTTCTTTACAAGTGATACTGCATTGTCGGGAAAAAATATGGAATGTCAAAACGAGTTACAAAGTACTTCTTTTCTTATTACCAGGATAATGTTAATTTCAGACTACGATCTAACAAGACCAATCTCATTCTGTAAAAAATATATTGAATCGGTTTTTGCAGAAAGTTCAAGGCGGTTAAATGGGAATATGATTATGTCTTTGATGGTATTCAAGATATTAAGACATTTGACGACGACTTCAAAGCAGCCACTCGACTTAATTTTATTATAGGAACAACATTTGTTTAAAGTGTTACTGATGAGAAAATCGTCATTCAAGACGACGTTTAAACTGTGCATGTCATTTACATTTGCAGAACAAATTACTGAGTTTGCGCTCATAATAGTTTTACTAAAATGATGTCAAATAGAAGTCATAAGATTTAATTCTTCGAGAATATAAAACCAGTTAACTACAAGAAAATATTTTATAATACATGTTATAAGTTTAAGGATGTGAATAGAAATAAAAAATGAAATAAAGAATCAACTAAGAAACATGGTAATTTCACTTCAGCACAAGAAATTTACACTCTCGATCAAACAATCTTTTAAAATACCGTTGCAAAGATTGTTTGAATGTTGCTTGCTGTAGATCAAGTTGCAAATGTTTCTTACATAATCAGCTCATGTTTAAAGTTCTACAAAGTCGTTCATATAAAGGATAAACAGACGATTTAGTTAGAGTGCCACAAAACAACGTAATGTTGGACGATACATCATGAAAAGTTGATATTGTTTGGGTTTTAACATGCAGATGGTTTGACATGGTTCCTACACGAGGCATTTTTTTTTAGATTCGTATTCTGACAGCATGCATGAGGCATCATATTCGCACATATTGCAAAGCAACACGTACACACTATTTTCGTGAACTCTTCACGAGGAGACCAGCTGCCCATATTCGTATAATTTAAATACTAAAATAGTTTCATGATTTTAAATTATCAGTTCACATACCCAAACAAGGTTTGACGACACCATTTTCCCGGAAAAATCGGGATGCTGTTGATTTGGTCTCACGAATCAATCCATCAAAAGAATTGTTAACACTTTTTTAATATTAAAGTTGAAAAAAAAGAAGATGTGGTTTTATTGCCAATGAGACAACTATCCACAAAAGACCAAAATGACTCAAACATTACCAACTATAGATAACCGTACGGTCTTCAACAATGAGCCCATACCGCATTGTCAGCTATAAAAGGCCCCAATAAGACAATGTAAAACAATTCAAACGAAAAAACTAACGACCTTATTTATGTAAAATAAAATGAACGAAAAACAAATATGTAACACATAAACAAACGACAACCACTGAATAACAGGCTCCTGTGTGTTTCATGGATTTTAGTTTGCAACCCAGGTTTTGTTTTTCTCATTCGATTTATGAATTTGTAACAGCGGTATATTACTGTTGCCTTTATCTATAAATTTGAAATTTCTATATGGTCCAAACAGTGAAGCATTTACGATGTACATTAGATGATTTGATGTGATTTGTATACTTTTGTTTGTATTTAAGGTCGTCGATCAGCTTTTTGATATGACTATGTCCATTCGAATCTGTTTTAAGAATGTTGATGTCCCTTTGACATATTTTGCATTTCTTTCCTTTTTCTATTTCAGAAACAAATGTAATTGCAATAATTGTAATAACTAATGCCTTGCATTGTAACTTGTGCATGCGTCATGTTTAAATTCCATGTATAGTATGCAATAAAGCTATCAAATGATATAGCTAATCTAACAGTTAATGCTAATGTATTAATTTTGCCTTTGTTTGTTTTCTTGTATATTTAACATGTTTGAATTAAATTATATCATCAAAAGCTTCAATGTCAACCCCCGCTCATTGGTATCAGACTCTGGCATCAAACAACCAAGACATCATTCCTTTTTTATCGAGAGCACTTCGAGTAAAATATCTAACCAGATACATGTTATTACGTCCAGACTGATATGTTTGCTTGGTACTCCAATGACACCAATTCACATTTGTAAAGAAACAATCAATGAACATTACAAAATAAAGGTTCACTGACGTTTTACAAAAATGTACACTGACAGCGTCATTTTTAATGTTACTAGAACACACCCGTGATATCACGGGCCCATGACTGAATTAAAATATATTACTATGCGCAAGCCTTATGTTAGTATAAGTATTGTCATCTGATAAAGTCTTGCCGATTATAAGATACACAGTTTTTCTCTGCTTTCAAATCTTTTTGTTTGAACCCGTCGAACTGGAACTTATCAGTTATTGGTAATATTAATTATTTGGAAAACAAAAGGTCCTGGAATGGAGTATTTTTTAATCAACAGCATTGTCCTATATTAGTTATAAATAAAGTTGAAATCTTTGATTCGCTGTTTTACGTCATGCCCACTAACAAATTGAAAACTGTCCTTACACGCCTTATTTTTATTCCAGATTTTAAGTATTCGTATTGTTATTTAAGAAAGTCTTACTGATTAAAATACTACAATAGGTAACACTTTGACAATTTAGTGTCGTCAACCCTGTGATTATGACCCGTGTATATAGCATAATTATATTAATCCTGAATACACCGTTTGGTGGTGCGCCTGTCAGATGCGGAACGTACAGATAAGGTAATAGGTAACAGGTGAATATACTATTGGTATCGGTATCGGACTCGATCCGGAACTTCTTATTTATTGGCAATATTAATTACGTGGAAAACAAAAGGGTCTGGAGTAGTGTAATTTTTAATCTACACCTTTGTACTATATTAGTTATATATAAAGTTGAATTCTGTGATTCGTCGTTTTTACATGATGACGGCTGACAAATTGGACCTCGTAATTTTAGTATTATAGATGATCACGATCTTTAACATTTGATATGAGGAAATAACCAGATAGGAATAAAATATTGGTCCTCTGTTTGTTTCTTTCGATAAATTTTCTCATGAGAACTAACATTTGTTACAGGTTTGAGATGTCTTAGCTAAAATCATCCTAAGACAGCGTCGAGACGAGGTCTGAGATAGGTGTTTACTTATTTAATCACAAACGTAAGTGTATGAGTACATGTACATGACTATATATGGAATTGTTTTTGAATTTACAGAGGAAGATTGAAATATGTTGTTGAGGATAAAAATACAAGATTTTAGTAAATAGAAATATTTTGGCGATTACCATAATTCTGTGCATGCGTATTCTCCCACTGGTGTGGTGTCCATATTCTGGTCTTCTAAATGATGTTTTTCTTTGCATTGAAGTTAAGTGTTCTATATATCCATATTCTATATTCTATGTTTCTTAAATTATGAGGTCCCACTTGGTGTAATTTAAGTTGCTTTTATCAAGTCTTTTGATTTTTTCTAGTAAGTTTTATACTCCAGATAGCCTTTTACGTTTTGTTATTTAAAAAATCTTCTATTAAACTTAGAGAATTATCAAATCTTCTATTAAACTCAAAGAATTATCAGGGTATGACTTTTTGCCACCTTGGAGAGACCTTTTTTATAAAACTATGTTTGTCAATAAATTTGAGACATCGACTCTTCCAACAAAATGTTTATGTTCAAAGTTAGACAACTTAATTTGTATTCCAAAATTCTTACATTGTTCTTTTTCCAATTAATTTTTTTACCTCATGAATATGTTGTGTTTACTCTTGAACACATTTCTGTATACGACGAAGCTACGATAAAATTTAACGTCTTTCGTCTCTTTGAAGTTAAGCAAACGTCATCATGCAGGATTTGATCAACGGTTATTGGCAATCGTATTTAGATATTATCGTTTCAAAGTGACCAACATAGTCGCTATTGCAGTTTTTAATTTGATTTATAAAACGAATGTGTTTTTTTTTTTGTGGCTGATTTTAGCACAAAAGCGGTTGACAAATATAAATATATAGGTACGAGACGAGTTTTTTTTTATCATTATGTTTATATACCAACAACTAGCAGTTAATGCAACTTGCGTCTTCTGGTGAAATCTGGATATGATTGTATGGACGGCTAAAGAAGCTCAGCATCGTTCAAGAAGTCACTGACATACTTTGTAGTGTTCTGAGCTGTACAGAACTTTTACTACATTCAATGTCATAGTGGTAAACCTTGCTTTTTTCAATTTTAGACTTTGTAAAAATGCAAGTGAATTTGTCGATCAGTCTCAAACCATGTAATTATACTTTTAGGGGGCATTGAAATTTTATTGCCATTTTCAGTTCGAGCACCATGATCATGATTATTTTACTAGAAAAAGGGATGTTCTACTAGTATTACTTGTTTTACGAATCAGATATATAACTCGAGTTGAGGCATGGAAATCTGGATTGTACCGCCACAATCAGGATATGCGTCTTCGTTGCGTTTTGTATCATGATTTTCTGAAATGAAGGAATGCTGCTCACACGGAACATACTTGATTAAGGGTTTCAATGGTAAAGTTGAACTCAATACTTTTACATTTATAAGGACGCTATCCAGAGTTTATTGACCATTATTGAATATTTGTGTGACTGATAACCGCGGATACGTCTACTTTTCATCGATTTGTACTTGCATGAGGTGCACCAGAGTCTATTCCCAGTATTGGTGGGGTTCGAGTTGCACAGACTTTAACTTTGTTTTTCTATGCAATATTTAGATGATTTATCGTTTCGTCTTTTGCCATGCATGGTTTGTCAGTTTTTTCGAATAATGTATATGAGTTTTGAAAATCTCTTGGTATTTTTAGCCTATTTTGTAATAATATACATATGATACGAATCGACTTGGGAACATTTCTGCTATTGCTGAAGTCTGTTTAGTTTACATATACATGTTTCAGTTAATTGGGATGTTGTCTCATTGTTATTTTCAACACATCTTTTATGCTTTTAATTTTAACAACGCTTCATGGTTTTTTTTATGTTTTCCGTAATTTAATTATACATGCACATGATATTTGTCTGTTTGTCTTTTTACTTTTAGCCATGATATTGTCAGTTTATTTTCGATCTATGAGTTTGACTATCCCTCTTGTACCTTTCGTCCCTCTTTCATTAGTGTTCTATCTATCAATTCGGTCGGTGGTTTTATTTTTGAGCTTGCCATATTTTATTAAAAAACAAACATATGTCGATTGTTTTAATTTTTAATATCTTTATTCTTACTGACAATTAATTTGTTAATAAGAAAACAAAGGATATGATGTACCCACCCATGACACCGAATCAGCACATGCACAGCAACAAACACACAAAACGCAAAGGAACACAGTGAGGTCTTCATCACGCAGCAAAACAATAACAATCAACTCACTGCAATTTTAAATGGTACCTAGTACCGGTTTGTGTCGAATTCTTTGTAAACTTAGAAATAAAGTCACAAAAATACTCCGAGGAAAATTCAAAACGGAAAGTTCCTAATGAAATGACAAAATCAAAATCATCAATTGTTTTTATGATAAAACACATCAAACGAATTCCTTACTTGGTACAGGCGTTTTGAAATGTAGAAAATGGTAGATTAAACCAGTTTTTTTAGCGTTAAACCTCTCACTTGTATAACAGTGGCATTAAATTCCATTATATTTACAACTATGCATGAACAAAACAGACATTATTGGTAAACCTGTCTAAATAGAGGTACAGAAGTCACCACCGTGTCACAATCTCAATCAGAACAAAATCAAAGTTTTAATATTTAACACAGAAGCTGAAAAAAGCATACATCAAATTTAACAACCACGTTCATTGCTTACTTATTTTGGTATATAAAGGATTGAATTATTTGAAGTCCTGTGACTGAATGGCTAGACTCATATCAACTCTAGTGAAGAATCGCGTAGGTAGAAATATAAAATAATTCAGTTGTTCAGAGTATTTTTACAATTATAATAGAACAATAACATAACGGCATTATAATAGAACAATAACATAATACCATTATAATAGAACAATTACATAATGGCGGGATGTTTAAAAGTACAGAGCCACTTCATATGTACCAAAGAAACACAAAAAATCACACATACAAAGCACAACAGCAAAAATGAAAGAAAATACAAAAACCCATTGACGGGATACATAAGTACCGAGTCATGTCAAATGGATATTATCAAAAATAGACCAAACAGTAAAAGTAATATTAATAATAGAACAAAGACAAATAAAATAACAATATAGCACGTTATTAAGATGATAAACAAACAACGTCAGTACGCAGAATCTATACACCAAGATTATAATGATTTTTTTGTGAAGTTGATACGAAATATATAAGGTCTTGGTACCTTCCGATGTACTTTTTTAGAAAAAAAAAAGGACAGAATGTTCTTTGAAATATTCATGGATCATCAACTTTCTCGTCTCGTTTATCATAGATTCTGTTACTTAAATAACCGTGTATGACAAATTCAAATTATGAGTCTAAAATTGAAGAAATAGTTGTATTAAATAAATTATGATTTATATTAAGCAGCCTAAGCACACTTCTGTTTTCTCAAAACACTTCGTGTAAAACTGCCAACCGGGTGCAATTGATTTTGGAATCTCTGTCAGAACCTTTCCACCAGCACTCAGTAACTCACATCTATATAAAAAAAATACTGGTGTTTTAGTTTGGCATATCAATCACAGAAAAATCTGTCCTATTAAACGAACAAAAAAACATAAATCTGGCCAATCATTTTTTTTTTAAATGTTTTATTCTGACAATTTTTTATCGATAATCGGTATGGGACTTTCTCATTGTGAGAGGTATTACAGTGTCTTAAATTAACTGTTGTTTACGTCCTACTCCTTTGAATCTAGTAGATATTTGTCCCATAAACACTAGCATACCACTTGCTACCGATTTATTTGTATATCGACACTGATTGTAACTGGTTCAGCATAGCAAATTCACAATACAAAATGTACATTATCTAATATAGAAATTCAATCCATCCCATTAAAAGTTTCGAATTTGATTTGATACTACAACTGAGCATCGGGAACTCCAATTAATTAGTCAAAATAAAAAAAATGTAAAAAAAAATATTGTGTGTTAGATAACAAGACATATGACCTTATAAATATGAACCACCGGCAGTTCGGATAAGGGGCATCTACCAACATGGTTTATTCCGTAAAATTTTCTATGTGGCCATTAGAGAAATATCCTTATGATTGTTATATAATTTATTGTTTCCAGCTCGTCATCATTTCTGGTGTCAATTGAAGATATACGAAAACAGTGTTATACTCGTTTACCTATCTTAAGTCAGGTTAATAGTTTGTTCATTGCAAAAGGCCTTACAATGAGATATTATAATTCCTAACGTATATGGCATTGGTGTTACATGTAGCTGGTGGTAATTTGTCTTAATGGCAATCTTATCTATATATTTAGTTCAATAGAATAAAGAAATATACTGTGTACATCACTTTGTTTTGACTGTCCCTTTGGTATTTTTCATCCCTCTTTTATAATTTATAGATAGAACAATAGAATCTTCGCAACGTAGGCTTTTGTAAAACCTACTTTTCTGTGTTTTTGCATTTTAATCGAATTTTCAATAATATGTCAAATTATTGTCTATTGGCTCAATTATTCTAACTCTTATCAATCACCTTCAAACTTGTCAAATTTTATGATTTGTTCCATTGAATGTGTAATGTACAAGCTTAATATACTTACGTCATGAAAAATATTGAGCGGCTATGGAGATGAATATAAATTTTATGGATGTCAAAAGTTATACCAACAAACCTTAGAAATAATATTTATATGCATCCGGTCTCGTGCAAAGTTATTTACATTCCGTTCGTACCAGGCCAAGTTACTAGTTCTAAAATTTCTTTTTCCTCTCCTTCAAAAACAATAAAATGGTCTTCTCCTAACTACACTACACCGTGGTTGCTACCGTCAACAATGACAACTGATATCAAAGACATCGATTTTTGTTACCGTTGTTTTACATATTTTAGGACTAACCGTTTGCCTTGCGCTTGATAGTTAATTCCAATACACGTTTGTATCAGATCACATTTTGCAGAGCACCTTATAACGCTTCTTGCCTGGACTGAAACTACAATCTCTAAATTCGCTTTAGTATCATTACGCTGGCATTTATTATACTGCCCAGTAAACCGATCTGGAAAAAAAAATTAAACCCGTATTTGTTTCTGTCATTATTAAAACATTTGAAAAGGTTAGTAATATTTCCTAAAAATATTCTGAAAATTACAATCGTTCACTGTAATTGTACTAACATCAAAATACTTTGGGTATACGTCAACGAGACAGCGACCTGACGACCCAAATAACCAAATTAATTCTAGAAGTCTCTATAACCGAATACGCATGTGTCAATTAAATATGCCAAACTCTCATTCATCCCGAGGTGATTATTTAATTGAATAGAAATGTACATAGACATGCTGTTTTAAAACACCAAGTCTCCAAATATGTTCCTTCATCTAAATACCGAAAATGACAAAAATAACACACACCTTTTTTAATAGAGAAAAGATAGAAGAAAAATAATAAGTTCCGTCATAGCGTCGGTCTTCTTCAATTCTTAGAAACTTAAACACGCTATTTTCAGAGACAAAAATAAATGATCGTCTCCTGTTTAGTACAAAAAATGTATCTAATACCCAGTAACAAGTAATATTTCCATGTCAGGAGTCTATATTTCAGTGGTTGTTATAAGTTGCTATCTATTATATTTGGTTTTCGTTTATTATTTTGTCATAAATAAGGCCGTCGGTTTTTCGATTGAAAATTTAATTCGCAACGAAATACTAAAATCATCCGCTTCAGAAAGTATCTCCAGTGAACCCGTCAAACGTTAAGGAACTTTTGAATCTGGTTTATTTTTTAACCAGCATCACATTTTACCGGCCTTAAAGCAGTTTTACCTCTACTGAGTTATATGATTCATTAACAGCATTAAACACTTGTTAAAGGAAAATTCTAGGTAGTATCAAACATGAAACTGTTACTTACCAACTATTGTAATCGGTATTTTCCATTTTCCAGTTGAACCCCAAGCGTTCATTACACCTATCTCTCTTATTAAAAAGGGGTCATTGTCTTTATAACAGTATATTTCATCGATGCCATTTACTGTTACTCTTCCTAACTTTATTTTCCCTTCCTTCCAGCTGACCCAAAATGTACGATACTCATTACAATTAAGACGGTATCTTTCTTCATTTATAGTTTTGAAAACAGACTCATATCCATTCTGTTGTAAGGCCTTATCTTTTCGACGACTCACGGCCATTTTCCAATTACCATCATGATTGGAATCACCAGCAAGAAGAATCTGGTAAAATGGTTCAGAGGAAATCATACTTGAAGTGCTTGCTAGAACAACCATTGTATCACGGCATGCTTTAACATCAAAGAACAGTGATCTTATTTGAGAAACGTTCAGGCCATAATTGCTCAATTTTATTTGCGTAACAAAATCCAAATAATTAAGCGTACTGGCCGGATGGACTGGTCCTTGGTTTGGTGTGTCTATTTTTAGATCAATCTGCAACGACCCTGCAGATAAATTCCAAAGAGTTTGTAAAAGTTTATAATGGATATGTGTTATTTAAGAGTATAGCAGTGTCAAGCTTGGCAGTAAATTTAAAGACGAAAGTTAGGTATATGAAATCTTCTGTCAAAATATATTTTTTTAGTAAAGTTGTTCAATCTTTAATTTTCATTGTAGTGTTTGAAAAATATGTGTTTCTTAACGATAAAAAAAAATATATTTAATTTGTTTAAAGTTTAAACCTTAGAAAAATGAACGGAAATCAAAAGCCTTTCAAAGGCACATGGAGTTATCTGTCTTTGCATGCGATGCGTTTAGTACTTAAAATAGAACGTGATTTCTTTCTGTGAATAAAATTGATTTTGAGTATAATGTTAAAATAGTTTTAGCCCTTGCATAGTTATTTATACAAAAAGATTACATAAAGATAGTATTTCAAATATTTTGTGATCTACATGTACAATGTATCTCCAAAGGTAAAGTCGTTATAAAAAAACGTAACTCAAAAAGTTAACGTTTTTAAAAGATAACATAGACAAATAAGTATGTGCTCAGATTAAACAGATGTTGCTCCTATTTACAAAAAAAAATAACAAGGAAATAACAAAACATGACATTAAGAGGTTGAAATTAAATTAAAAACCTTATTTTTCTGCACTACAAAATTGTTTATCCGTGTCGATTCAATCTAGTGTTGCTTGTTACACAGTACATATGGTTAAAACGTCCCGGAGAATGTGTAGTTAATTTTCGTCTTTAAATTTACTGCCAAGCATGACACTGTTATACTCTTACTGTGTTACATGCAACACTTGATTGAATCGACACGGAATGGGATAAACAATTTGTTGTGCAGAAAAAAAAGGTTGGTATTTTTATTTCAACGTCTTAATGTCATGTTTTGGTATTTCCTTCTTCAATTTTTTGATAATAGGAACAACATCTGTTTAATCTGAGCACATACTTATTCGTCTATGTTATCTTTTAAAAACGTTAACTTTTTGAGGTACGGTTATTTATAACTACTTTACCTTTGGAGATTGATCACACAATATTTAGAATACTATCTTTATGTAAACTTTTTGTATAAATAACTATTCAAGAGCTAAAACTATTTTTACATTATGCTCAAAATTAATTTCATTCACAGAAAGAAATCACGTTCTGATTATCTTTTCAGTACTAAACGCATCGCATGCAAAGACAGATAACTCCATGTGCCTTTGAAAGGCTTTGATTTCCGTTCGTACCAAACTTTGAACAAATTAAATATTTTTTTATCATTAAGAAACACATATTTTTCAAACACTACAATGAAAATTAAAGATTGAGCAACTTTACTACAAAAAATATATTTTGACAGAAGATTTCATATACGATATAACATGTATATAAATTTATACAATTAATAAGCGGAAAACGAACTTTCAACCACTCATTCTTTCATGTATTTGGTTTTGATGTTATATTTGTTATTCTCATCGGATTTTGTCTAATGTTTAGTCCGTTGCTGTGTGTGTTACATTTTAATGTTGTGTCGTTGTTCTCCACTTATATTTAATGCGTTTCTTTCGGTTTTAATTTGTTACCCCAATTTTTTTTTTCGATGGATTTACGAGTTTTGAACAGCGGTATACTACTGTTGCCTTTATCTATTCGATGTTGAAAATAGACATGTACATATGTAATTCGATTTCTTCTTTTTTCAATGTATAGGTGAGCATTATAGTAAATGGCATGCATGTCCATCTGTCCTTCATGGCCTTATTTAAAGAATTCTTGAGACTACTATGAAGTAGTGTTGAAAACATCACTGATTAATTGATTAATTGATTGATTGGTTGGTGTTTAACTGCATTTTCAACGCTATTGTGCTATTTCATGGTGGTCAGTTGTTATTGGTAGAGGAAACCAAAATGCCCGGATAGAACCACCGACAAAAAGTGAGAATATTAGTCAGTTAAGCCTGGAGTTATGTAAACATACTCCGTGTGGGATCAGAACTCACAACAGACCACTCGGCAGCCGAAACCCCCGACAACAACATGAAACTCGACACATGTATTGTGAGCTTTTAAAGATATATCGCAAATTAAGGTTTTGATCAAGATGTTTTCGTCACCGATCCTTTTTAATAGATTCGGTTAAATGTAGGTTAAAATTTCAGTAAATGCAAATGTAGTTTACCATGAAAATAATAATGATGGTCACATCAGGTTGAAAAATTTATAAAATGCCAATTTAGGGGGGTTAAACCCAGTTTTCGAGGTTTTCTGAACATTGAAATGATCTTTGTGATATGCAAAAGGGTAATTTTTCAATATCAATAAATTATGTCTTTCTTGATGCTTCTATTTTTTCAATTTTATATAATTTATTTGAATAAAACATTCGCAACATTTAAAACCCCTTTTTTACTGTATCAACACCTTTATGTCTAGTATGCTTAAATCATAATAAAACTCACCAATGATCATGTTAATTTTCCAAAGAATAGTAATTACAAGAATTTTGTAATGAAACTTCATTATGTCAAAACTGAAAAGTGATGCTGACTTTGCGATGTAAACTACTAGATTCTTGATTATTTTTTCTCTACGTGTTAATTAAATAGAACTTTAAGGCATATGGTCTTATTTGCATGTATGTATAAACATACTAGACTGTATTTTTTTTTTTTATAAATTATTATATAGTTTGGCAACGCGTTGATAAAGAATGGATTATAAAAAGCAAACTTAATAGAAAAATAAGTCAACTCAAACATATGACGTATTTTATGATAATTGAAAATAATGTTCGGAGGAATCAATGTAAAGTAATTAATTTAATGACATATTTTTAATATAAATAAGAAGATGTGATATGAGTGCCAATGGAATAACTTTCCATTTCAATCTCAATATAAAAAAAGTTAATAATTATTGGTAAAAGTAAGCCTTTGCTAACACTGAAAAGGAATCTAAAAAGGACACCAACGTGACTAGTATAAAACAATTTAAACAGGAAAGCTAACTGCAACGGTATTATCAATTTAAAAAACAATAAACGAGAAATACCTATGACAACCACTTAACAACAGGCTCCTGACGAAGGAGAGGTGCATACAAATACAGTGGGTTTAAACGTTTCATAAGGCGCCTACCTTCACTCGTACCTAGAAAGTCGTGTAACATTACATCTTATAAAAAACAAACTATGAATAAACGATTAAAATAGATTTACTTAAAACTCGATCAAAAAGACATTTAAACAAAAACAAGTAAGCATACACGGCTTTTTTTAAGTGGAATAGTGTAAATTGTTTTTGTTGTACCTTGAAAGGAACGAAAAATCATAGTATTGAAAAATTCAAAAGGAGATTGCGAACAAAGCATGCATATTTATATTCAGACACCTCAGTGTTTCTATTGTTCCGTTGTGTTCAATTTATGGTTGATATGTTTCCATCGATTTAAGTCTGTAATCCGGATTTCTTTCCTCTCAATCTAATAATGACTTTTGAACAGAAGTATACTACTGTTGTCTTTGGCTATTCATATAAACAGCTTATAAACTATTGCCAACATAAATTCTTACTAAATTCAATTAATGATAATTTTTAATTGTTTATGCTTCCAATTGTTTTGTATATTGGACCAAATATTATCTAAAGGCGGTTGTTATTGAAATGCATGTCGTACACACTAGATGCGAAATAACTAGTGTATACGTATATGGTATTTAGTATTGCTACCACTTTGAGATCACTGCTGTGTCTTGACTGTCAACACTAAATGGTATCACCAACGCAGGGGTGCGAATGTCCAAATTCTAATCAATGAAAGATATCTGACCCATTTGCTATCTCATTCCAACTCTCTTTTTAATCGGTGTATTGAAAGACGTATATACAAATTCGTGTCAATGTACAATGTATCCATGACCGCAAGAAATTCAAATATAAAATTCAATGATGATTGTAATAAATTTATTTTATTTTCCTTTAAGATAAATAGTACATTTCGGAGATTAGACTTTGAAAAACGGAAAATAAAAAAAAAATATCATACATTGTAATGAAGCAGTCTATGAAAAAAAAGACACATAAAAAACATCGAGGCGAAGTATTGCCGTTTTACTAAATTTTTATTCTTTTTTAGTTTCTTGTTTTATAAATTCTCGTTTTCAATTATCATTAAAGATGGTTATTTATGACATTTTACCTTATTATCAATAAAAAAAAGTTTATTTTAGTACTTTGTGGTTTGACAATTCGTTATTTTGAAGATTTTCATGAATCCAAAGGACGCATTGAAATGTATCCTCACTTTTTACACAGTAAATGAAACAAGATTAATAAATAAAACAAATACATCAACAATTGTAAGCAACCTTTACAAGCACAACACCGCACAAAACGTCAATAAAATGGGTTGACAAGCGGATTTCAGTCTAAGATAAACGGAATTATCCAATTGAACATGACAAAACAGATTCCCATATCTGTTCTTTCTTTACGAACTATATCTATAATTACTACAATTATTCATAGGAATATAACTTTATTCATAAAAATACATTATTACCCATTCCACGTGCCGCTATTTTGCGATCGTGTTCGTTTCTATTGCAATTGACATTTATCACAAATACGATGAGTTTATCTCCCTTTCTACGGCAATGTTTGTATAGAGATGCGTCTTCTTTTCACTTTGATAGTTTACCGATGTTCAAAAGTCATAAATCGATTTCGAGAAAAACAAATCTAGGTTACAAACGAAAGACCATGGGAAACGCATCAAATAAAGATGAAAACAAAGGAACAACAGAAACATGAGAAACACTGAAGTGAAACAAATAGTTATCAAAGTTACCAGAATTATAATTTAGTACGCCAGACGCGCGTTTCTTCTACATAAGACTCATCAGTGACGCTCATATCAAAATAATTATAAAGCCAAACAAATACAAAGTTGAAGTGCATTGAGGATCCAAAATTCCAAAAATAAACGCCAAAAAAAACAAAGAAACGAACTCTTCGATAACAACTGCCATATTCCTGACTTGTTACAGTAAAAAAAAACAAATCACAAAATTACTGAACTCCGAGGATAATTTAAAACGGAAAGTTCATAATTATACGGTAAAATCAAAAGCCCAAACAAAACAAACGAATGGATAACAATTGTCATATTCCTGACTTGGAACATGCATTTTCTTATTTTAAAAAAATGTTGGATTATACCTGGTTTAAAAGCTAGCTAATAAATCCTCTTACTTTTATGACAGTCGCATCAAATTTTCATAATCATACACCCGATCTGCGTATTTATCAATTACAAAAATCTTGACAAATCTTGTTTTGTTTTAATACTTTGCTAACATCTAAACAAAATTACCGAATAAATATATCTTTTAATAAATATCGAATTAAAACTACAAATTGCATACGTATTTTAAAAGATAACTGTGTTAATTATTTTGAACGCTCTTGTTATTTACCTGTGAATACAAATGCTACTCAACAAAACGCAATATAATGACAGCAAATAAGACATAGAGAAAATAAGTGGTTGTTGCTCTACATAGTGATATATTAGGTTGAATGAAATAAAATGCAGATCCGACTGATCACCATATATATTGTCATACATAAAAAAAAATATATATCATCAAAGATATCATGGTTATGATTGAGGACGACCGATGCGCATTAAGTCTAAAGAAGACCTCTCAGAAATGCTCGATTCAAAATAGTTAGAATGGCCAAATCACGATGAAAATTTTAGATACCCAAAAATGTCCAAAAAGCTATGCCAAATCTGGCAAGCGATTTTTAATGCAAATATACTGGTAAATGTTCGTGTACCAAACCGAACTCGAAGGTCATGAAATTGCCATGGCAATGACATATCATCAAACGCTTATTGTCATCGAAACTTTACTTGTTCCAAAAGTGTAAATGACATTGCTTTCCAGTTTAGATTTGATTGCAGATTATATTATAGTATTAGTTTACATGATATTTACTTGATCAAGATCACCATTATTTAGAATTCATTACAGAGAATAACAACCAGAATAGTTGCCTTTTTTAACCAACTTACACGTGACAGTGTATGTTATATGTTATATGCTCTTCTCCTGACCCCTATGGATCCTTAGATTTTTGGCAAATTCCAAAAGGGGTGTATCACTATGGACCCAGAGGAGGTCAGTAGTGAACCGTAAAATAATTAAAGCTTAAATATGAAAAATCTATCAAATATACCAAAATATGTCACTTTTCAGATCGTATTTGTCAAAAATGAAAGTGGCCGCATCCGTGTTCATCCTTAACCTTTATGTATGTTAAGAATTATCATCAAATACAACATACATTCCAATTTTAAGAATGAACACAAATGCGTCCACTTTCATTCAATACAGAAACCGTCTAAAATTTGATTAAAGTGCTAACATAGTGAAGATTTCAGTAATTTAGCATGACTTAATGATGCTAGTATCCGATGTATGTGCTGTGTATTGTCAAAAACAGCTCATATGTATGTAGCAGAAGCATTCTACTCTCCAATAAATAACTAAAAGTTTACATTTTAACAATTTTGTAAAACTGCTATATATTGGGGCCAAAATGGTCTTACTGGACCTACTCCTTTATTGCATCAGTCGCGCGTTTCATGAAGGAGTTTATTGTCTTTATCGACTCAAATGGAATCGAAAGTCTAAGCTATTATTGTTTCTCAGAATACCCCCAGACGACAGTAGTTTACCGATGTTAAAATCACGAAAATCGATTTCGAAGAGACAATCCAATTTAAAAAGGTAACAACAAAACAACTGACTCTAGAAAGATATATGAATGATAACAAACATAGATTTTGTTACCATATTTTTGCTGTACTTAACATGATACACCCCGTAGATTTGAAATAAAAGTGTTAACTTTTATATTAGTTGAATTGTTTTGAAAGTCTTTATTGGATTTAATAATAATCAGCTAATTATTGCTATTTCTTTAGAATGTGCTACGAATTCTAAGGGGGTACTTAACATCTTGACCATAATGAATTTGGCTCTTTACATTTTTCTACAATTTTAACAAAATATAAAACAAAATATAACTTGACTCTTTGGCAAAAATCGTTTAAAAAAAACATATACCACACACTTTATCGGAAATATTTCATTAAAATCGAGAATGGAAATGGGGAATGTGTCAAAGAGATAATAACCCAACCATAGAACAGACATCATCCGAAGGTCACTGCAGCGAGAAAGTCCCGCACCCGGATGCGCCCTTCAGCTGGCCCCTGAACAAATATATATACAAGTTCAGTGATAATGAACGCCATATCTAACTCAAAATTGTACACAAGAAACTAAAATTAAAAAGATACAAGATTAACAAAGACTAGAGGCTCCTGAAAATGTATATATAGCAGTTTGACAAACACCATTTTTGATCAGTATAATATTTTCTTAACAATAATACGTGATTACAACGCTCAGTTCATTTTTACAGAATTGTTTCCTGATTACAACGCTCAGTTCATTTTTACAGAATGGTTTCCTGATTACAACGCTCAGTTCATTTTTACAGAATTGTTTCCTGATTACAACGCTCAGTTCATTTTTACAGAATTGTTTCCCATCTTTAACTGCTTTTTACAGACTGTAAAGAAAGATCGACATACTAGTACATTTATTATGTACTGAAAAATCTCGTTTCATTTTAAGATTTATAAAAGTGCAAATACAGATAAAGGCAATTTTATTTCAATACTGATAAATTATGTATTTATGTTTATGTTTATATATAAACGAATCATATGTATGAAAAGCTACATACAAAAATCAGATATATTATGCTAGAGGCATCTAAGCTTTGAAATACCTTATTAAAAAGATGTAAAAAAATCACCATAAGTCAAAATATGTACATTAAAGTTTTATTGCTTTAATTACAATTAATACTTCATACAAATCTAACCAGTAGGTCTACATGTCCACAGAAATCTTATTTTGCATCTAAAACAAACAAAACAGCATCATGATGACCCATGGCCTTTGGATGTAGGTATTACATACATTCACTGATATCTACTGGAATCAATTTAACCGGAAGAAATATCATTTGAAAGTATGGTAGATAGGAGTTCATATGGGTGGGATTTTTTTGCATAGTTATAGCTGCAAAATTTAAATTGTTGTTGGGTATGGATTCGAAAAAACAAGTCCAGCCCTAAAGTGATATGTCTGACAAAATACAAAAAAAGAAATGATTGATATCTGACAGAATTGTGCCTTACAAGTTTCTGGAAAGAAGAATACTTTTTGATATTCAAATTCAAGCGACAAATATATGACCTTATCATACCTTTTCTTCCAGAAGATAAAAACATTAAAATTAAAAAATATGCAAATCTAAACAGCTTAAAGACAAACAAAAAAGAAACGAACTGATGTCAGCATGACAAGTTCTTTATCGACATCTTCTCAAGTTGCAAAATAAACAATCCGTAATATACATTTTATTTAATAAAAAGGTTGTTGTCAGTAATACTATTAAAACAAATGCACTCATAAATAATTTACAGATTTTACAGATTTCATCATCTGTACAACAGTATAGTGCATCAATTAGCATCGAATGGAGAAAAAAAGGGCTCATCCTGTTCCGCTTAACATTTGTTTTATTTTAAAGTTCAAATTCAAATGTTTTAGAGTTTTTATGTTTTCAACACAAACAGACAAAAGTTGTTACCGGTGCTTAAAACTCATTAGTTTTAATATATAATATACAAACTAAGATCAAGAAAAACCACAAATTAACCAGACGAACTCAATCCGAAGCTAGACCTGGTTCCTAAACAAGGTGAGTGTTTCCTGGTACACCTGATATATCACCAATCAGCCATACAAATCCTGGATAAAAAGGGATGAAATAAACCAAAGGGACATTCAAACTAATAGATAAAAAATAAACTGTCAAAGCCATGGCCAAAAAACAAACAACAAAAAGACAAATAATAGTACAAACGACACAACATTGAAAACTAAAGACTAAGCAACACCACCAATAAGATATAATTCTAAAATGAACAGGATGTAAATAATATCAATTATTTATTTATTTTATTCTAGGATCTCCAGATCTAAGATTGAAAATGATATATACACATTGAACTAATTTGTAATCAGGATTACTGTAAAACAAAATTAAGACTAGTGCCTTCATTTATCTTTTTTCTGATGTTCCCAAATAAACACCTGGGAGATTAGTTTTCAGTTTACCTAAGTGACATTCCTGTATGATAAAGTAAAGTAAAAAGATGCAAACTTCACTCTTTTGTGTTTTAATTTACTGTAAAACAAAAGTACTCAAAATATTGCATAAAGATATAATTTTATGACCTATTTAACTGTAAAAAATGGTGATAATTTACAACATATAATAAGTATATGATATGGTTTCTCACTTCAAAGTGGAGGGTCAATTCACGATTTAATCAAGTGTAAATAAAATAAAATGACATCATACATCTAAGCGGACATTAGTCTATAGCTAAGCATGGCGTAAAGGTAATGTGTTCATGTAAATTAATGACAACCTTGCTACAAGTACATGTGCCTATTGTTAGAAATCGTACTGAGCAAAGATTGCAAGACATTCCTTTCTACTTCCTTTTTTCCTTTTTTGGGGGCTAAAAGGAACAGATTGGATTTTTTGTTCTGACTGAGTTATCGTCCTTCTAATTAGGGCCGTAAGTTAACTTATCGTTGGATAAAAAAAGATAATAAAAGAGAGGCAAAGTATACCAAAGGGATAATCAAACTCTAAATTTGAAAAGGAACTGACAAGGTCACTTATGAGTCTTATGTAGACGAAACGCGTGTTTGGCGAACTAAATTATAATTATGGTACCTTTGATAATCAAGGTCATAGCAAAAAACGAAAAAAGAAAAAAGAAAAACCACAGTATGCAAAACACAACGTATAAATCTTAAGACAGAGCAATAAACTCCATATAAAACTGAGTTTGATATCAAGTGTTGTGGAATACTGGTAGTCAGAAGATACCCGCCACATGTGGCACCAGTCGTGTTGCTCATTTAGCACAAACTTGGTGATAAGTCATATTCGAGCAAAAGAGAAGGGGACTGTATTTCCGACAATTAGAACATTTGACGTCGACAGTCAACAGATATTTCATATATCTGTCAACCAACTTGTGGTGGCGTCTTTTAAATGCCTTTCGGTTTAAGTTCAACTGTACCACTAAAAATCTTATTTTTCATTTAATCATAAAATCATGTGTTTTGTTGCTAAGATTTGTTTTTAACCGTTCTCATTGTCAATTTGAAGATGTAAGTAAAGAAATAAACAGACTAAACTGTATTTGTGGTGTCCTTTGTTAAAAAGTCCATGGGATAAATGCGGTCAACACAGTCACCAAACTTTTAATTATCAAGATAAAGGACATGAATATTAAAGGAAATGCTAGCTTCTTGTTTTTATTTCGATGAAGCTCCTGTATGAATGTTTAATCATATGAAAACGAATATCAGTAAGAGGAGAGCACAGCTTGTTCTAATGGTAAAATCTATTATTTGTTGAATAAAGGCAACAGTAATATACAGCTTTTCAAAACTTGTAAATCTATGGACAAAAACAAAATCGGGGTAACAAACTAAAACTGAGAGAAACGCTTCAAATATAAGAGGAGAACAACGACACAACATAAAAATGTAAAACACACAGAAACAGACTAAGCATTAGACAAAATCCGATGAGAATAACAAATATAACATCAAAACCAAATACACGAATTTGGGATAGAAAAATACCGTGACACGTCTAATAGTAATGTGAATTGAAACTCTTCCTACAAACGTGATAAATATGTTTTAGTTTCAGTAATGAAGCAACATGATAAAGTCTGTTTAGAGAATGTTTTTTGGTTTGAATCCGAATAACTTTGTAACTTTGTGTGATATATCCCTCCATTTTACAAAATAATGGCAATCATGTCGCCCATCTTTTTTTATGAAATCGACAGGACTTTTTATATCTATTGGTGTTTAAGATTTGAACGGGGTAAATGTGTGCATTAAAAGGGTAGACAATCGAATAGGTAAACATGTTATACTGCTGGCATTTAAGTGGCGTAAACGAGAATATACATCGTAGAGTAAAATGCGATGAACAAATTCAAGGCTAAAAGAACTATATATCAAATTAAAATATTGTAATTGTTATTTTTAAATTTTCCTTTAATTGATCGGTATTATGTAAATTTGACGTCGAGATTAGTATCTAATAGACAACCATGGAACATGAGCCTTGTGGAATGTAAACTAAAATAAGACAAAATTGTTGATAATTGTGTTTTAATCATTTGTGATGATATAGTATACGTTTGTTGGATATATGGGATGATATATAGTCCCTACTATATTTAATTGTTATATATCCTATTATAATTACAAATATATCAAATAAGTTTCAATGATACATGGTTAACGTTATAATAAGAATGCATACTTATATCCAAAGAAGACTTAGTGTTTATAATCATTTGAAATGTTAAATTAAGTGTGAGTTATGGATTCATTATGTTTTCTGATGCATCTGTAAAATTGTCATTACCTTTCTGTTAATAAAAACTGTATGCATTTTTTATAAATATTTTAAATGATATTTAGGCAACAATATGAGTGCATAAAAGGTAGTAAATTTAAATGGGGTGAAACGACACACTGTATACTATGAATTCAATTACTTCTGTGGGTTGCAGAAATTCATTATACTTGACTTCATGGTTTTGAAAAAATATTAAATATAAACCTACCGGTTCTCCTATGCCAACGAAATTTTCCACTATGAGAAATTAAAAAACAAAGTATATGACTCCGACTTATTAAAAAGAAGATGTCGTGTGATTGTCAATGAGACAACTGTCCAAATCAAAGAGACCAAAGTGACACAGACATAAACAACTATAGGTCACAGTACGGCCTTCAACAATGAGCAAATCCCATACCGCATAGTCAGCTATAAAATGCCCCAATATGACAATGTAAAACAATTCAAACGAGAAAACTAACGGCCTTATTTAAATAAAAGAAACGAACGAAAAACAAATATGTAACACATAAACAAACGACAACCACTGAATAACAGGCTCGAGACTTGGGACAGACACATACATAAATAATTAGTTCCGAATACAAATAAGACTAAGATCGTTCTGACAATACCTCTAATTGAGATATTGGCGTATTTGTTATGTTTGTTTCTCTATGTTTCTATTTATTTATTACAGTTTTAGTATAAAAGCAAAAACAAACAAAAATGTTTAAATAAAGGGATCGACTGACAATATTGGCTATGTTGTTTTATTTACTGATCAAGTCTTGGACGGTAATTAATTTTTGATAACGCATATAAAAATGAGCAGATATACTACTGATTGCCAATTAAGACAATCCTTCACCAAAAATGAAAGTTCAAATGAAGTAGATGTTAACTAATCATAGGCAAAAGTAAAATCATAAAAATTCTGAAATCTGAGGAAGATTCATAATGGAAAGTCCCTAATCCATTGTCAAATTCAAAAGCTCAAACACTACAAACGAATGGTTAACAACTGCTATATGCCTGATTAGGTTTATGCATTTTCTACAAGTGTTCGCCAGTACACTGGTTTTGTCTTTCCACGTATTTCGATTTGTGGTATGGAACTGATGGGTGTTTTTGTCTTTCTTTTGACTTCATATTTCATTTTCCCGTTAGTATCTTCTTCTGCCATTTTTTTATATTGTCATCTTAAAAACATCCGTTTGAAATCAATGTATCTCTTATAGCGTGTAGAGTGTTATTTACAAAATAACAACAGGAATGAAAGGCGTGCATGTGTCCTAAAACAAAGTCTGCAATGTCAATGTTCATAACATTACACAATAGCATTGCAAATTAATTTACATCTGAACAAATATTAAGGGTTATAAAAATGTTTAAGCACACCTACTTTTAATAAATCTTTAATTATAAAATAAATGGTATTGCAGTAATAATAGTAGTAGTGCTCTAAAAGTTATCATTTATTTTATTATTGGTGTCGGAGTATGTCATTTTAACAAACGCAAATTAATAACACCCGCCCAAATTTAAAGCAATATAGAAATTGCATAATTTCACTGATTTTTTTTTATTGTAATTTGTATGTATAAAAGACAGGCTTTTAATTGTTAACACTAGACTGGCATTTGCTTAACATCGTAGATTTTTTGTGTCAAATAGTCAGTCTATAGTTTCTGACTAGTTACAAAAGAATCATTCAATATAAAGGACTTACGATTTAAGTTTTAAACTTGTCCATCTGTATAATCCTCTTGCTACTTAATCATTTATAAATATGATATGCCAGGTTTCAACATTATTAACTTTCGCTATGAAAAGCTTTCACAACATTAAAATATAGTTTCTCTAACAGACGTGTTTTAGATAGATATAATAAAGAAGATGTTGAATCGAGGGCAAATGATATAAAAGTTATTCAGTATAGGTCAAATTAAGGCTGTCAACCCGGAGCCTTGGCAACACCGAACGACAGGCTCTAAACTGACAAGTGGAATACCATTCAAACAGGCAACAAACGGTCTAATCTAGCTATATGAAACAAACAAGAACCACACGTGTGTGAACCACATCAATAAACGACAACCACTGAACATAAGGTTTCTAACTTAGGACAGGTGAACACAGATGCCGCGGATTTAAACGTTTAATAGGCGCCAAATTTCACCCTAACCAGAAACAATAGTGTGACATCACAACATACAATGTAGAGGGACACACTATAACATATCAACTGAAATGACTAAACTCAATCAAAAGACATATTAACCAAAGCAAGTGAACATACACTGATGGAATACATTTGATCTATGACACAATGTTAATACGAAATAAATTTTAAAAAAGGGGATGGTTGTACAACAATATCTGATAGACAAAACAAAACGTTCACAGGTAAAATAAAATATATTTTTGTTGTTAGGTATACTAGGACGGAAATATATTTAAAGTAAAAAAAAAAGCAATGAACACATATATACATTCTTGGTTATTGGCCAGCTGAAGACTGCCTCCGCAGGTGCGGGATTTTCAAGTTTTGTTGAAGACCTTTTGGTGGTTGGACTGTTTTCTTCTTTTTGATCGGGTTGTTCTCTCTATTTGAAACATTCCACATGCACATTCTCAATTTTATTATATATATAAATATATATATTAAGGCATTGGAAAATGTTGCTTTCCGCTGACCGAAGTAATATTGATTTTCATTACACGCTTTTGAAAAAAAAGAGGTAGGAATTTAGGGGCTTACATTTTTCAAATGTACCATTCAAATTAAGATATGAAAACGAGGTAATTGGTTTTTTTATATGTCCTACCTCCAATCCATACCAACTCGTAAATTCAAAGTGATAAAGAATTACTTTCTTGTTATTCTTAAAGTTGAATAAAAATGTTAACAGATTGCCATCGTTGCATGCTTCTGAGATCATAACTAAATTTTTTTAAATAAACGGAAGAGAGCCGACTGGCGCAAATGGTAAACAAATGCGAAATATAAAAGAAAATGAAATGTTGGCACGAAAAAAAACAATACATAACAACAGGAAAATTATTCATTAACCGTTCTTTTTGTGGTATACTTCTTTTTATTTTCTGCATAAACGTTTTTCTTCTCCCCCCCTCCCCCCCTCCTTATCAGTTTGCAAAACGAAACGTCTAAATGAATGCTGTGGGTATATGTTACATAACTAGAATTTATGTAAATAACAAACAGCATAGACAGTCTGATTTAACCTAAAGGCTCCGTTAATTTGGTAGTTTATATGTGCTGGACTTTTACAAACAAAATTAATTCAACAAACTTGCGTTACTTTGATTAGTTTCATATCGTTATCTTCATGCAATTGACAAATGTACAATTTTGCTGCAAAAAAAGTCAGTATCTCAGTTGGATAATTTATAGATTTAATATCTGACGGCAATTTATGACACTCTATCTATTTTCGAGTAATATATCAAAAACATAATTCATATTCGAATAATTTAGTCACAGATTGTGTAAGTAAGAAGACCAATATCGGATATGTATCTGCGTTGTTGCGTCTAATTGATTCAGGTAACCTGAATATTGATGCCTTACTAATCGTTCCCTTTCATTTAGGCCAAACCTATCAGCAAAAGGAAATGCCTGTTCAACATATGATAAAGAAAATGCAGACCGACCAAATATACAATTATTCCATTTCATAGAAGCCAAGAAAATGTTTACGAAATTTCCCGAGTACAATGAATGTTGAAAAACTTCATACTTTCGGCGAGTGAAGTGACTACAAAGCATATCTACAAAGTTTCTGCGCCGCTTCAACTCAGCATTATAAAGCTGCTGACCAATATAGAAAGAAGCCAAGAATTGTTTGACTAAAGTTTTCCTTCTACAATGAATTTCAAACTATCGGCAAAAAAGGTGAAAACCGCTACAACTGAACTTAATGCAGCTATTGATAAGATATAAGTTCATTCCCTTACATAGACAATTTTCTACTCAAGGTATTTCGGACAAATGGAACCAAACGGTAACTAGATATGAATTCACCTTAGCCTATGTGAAGCAGGTGTAAACTACAAAAAGTCAGTGCAAAAAAGCCCTCCTTAATGCAACTGCAGTGTGTGTTAAGGTTCATACAGACGTCAGATACCCATATTGGTTTTTTTTAATCGAATTATGACTATATATTGAACAGTGGTATACTACTGTTGCCTTTTTTCGTGTATTAATGGACAGCAAATGGACAACAAAACAATTGTTTAGACCCTTTATAGTCTAATTCGGTATGTCAAATTCGGTGAAGTCGGTCTGAGTTGTTGTTAGTATACGATAATTGGAACATATTGGTCGTCATCTGTGAAATTTCATTTCCATTTAGCAACATTCAAAGTACGACTATATACATTTGTACGGACAATAAATGTTCCAATTGATACTGCGTACGAGACAGTTAATAAACCAAGGATTCCATAGAGGTAAACCAACTCGTGGTGGTGCCCATAAAATATATGAAAGGATGATATCAATAACACCACTTTGAGTTATTGGTTTATTGACTGCCTTGTACGCACCAACTCTCTATTCTCTAGGAAATGAAGCACTGGAATATCAACTGGAATATGTATTGTCCGTATGCCGACTTGTTTTAATGTTGATAAATAGAAATGAAATTTCACAATTTTATCTGTTTTGTCGTAAAGTTTTGTTTTTAACCGACCATTATTGTCAATGTTTAGATGTAAGTCAAGATATGAGGCAGACTAAACTGTATCTGTTGTATCCTTTATCTCAAGTTCGATTAAATAAATGCGTTCAACATAGCAGATAGAATAATGTTTCTTTTGTGGTACTTTTACAAAATGTTTAGTAGTTTCGAAAGGGAAACTGTGTCAATGGGTGAATTTTATTTCCACATCATATATACTACTTAATTCGATGTATCTGGTTTGTTATCACTTGTAATGCACATTCTAGATTTAAGGATTACACAAGGATATTATATCGAGCTAAAAGCGTATATTTACGATGGCCGAAATAAGCCGACAAATATACAATTTAAACTTTGTATAGTACTGTACAGAAAGTTTGTACATAGTACTATCTTGTTGTTTTACTTCCGGGTAAAAAGATAGTACTCTGTACAGGCAAGTTTGTACATAGTACTATCTTTTTGTTTTACTTCCTTATTAAAAGATAGTACTCTGTACAAAAAGTTGGCACAGTGTACTATCGTTTTATGGGATTAGAAAGTACAAGAGCAGAGTTTTTGGAGACTTTTTTCGTCTAGCAAATGATTATAACCCCTTATCAAAGTTCACCTATGAAATCAAAAACGATAAAATGTCGTTCTTGGATGTTGATGTAATTAAAGGTCAAAGATTTACAAAATATGGCATTCTTGACCTCGAAATACATTTTAAAGAAACAAATTCTTATCTGTTTCTGCACAGAAATAGCTGTCACTCACAGCATGTATTCAGAGGATTTATTAAAGGTGAAGCAATACGGCAAATTAGAAATACAAGTGACCATAACAAATTAATAAACAATCTAACTAATTTCAAAGTGAAATTATTAGATAGGGGTTATGATAACGTGGAAATATATGATAGTATTACTGATGCTTTATCAATTGACCGTACTGATTTATTCCAACAAAACAAATATAAAGAGAAGCAAAGTATTCCGTTAGTTTTAATAACTAAATATAATCCATATATACGTAAAATAAAGAAACGTATAATGAAACACTGGCATTTATTACAGTTCGACGAATACTGTGTACAAATATTCAATACAGCACCAATAGTTGCATTTAGCAAACATAAAAGTATTGGAGATATGCTTAGTAGATCAAAGTTAAAGACTTTAACATTAAATTGACAGTTGGACCCCTGATGATGGTAGATCTGTCATAGTAACTAGATATATTGAAGAACAATGAAAATATAAATATATCAATATAAATATGAATAATTTTTCATATTTGATTATATTCAAATAATGCATCTTAAAATGACCATCCCAAGCTTAACTACCGAAACACGAAATTGATATTTGTGTCGGGTCCTATCAGCAATATGTGATGCGTGGTTGCATGGATGTTTTATTATAACAAAAGATAGTACACTCTACAAACTTGTCTGTACAGAGTACTATCTTTTACCCGGAAGTAAAACACGAGATAGTACTATGTACTAACTTTCTGTACAGAGTACTATCTTTTTACCCGGAAGTAAAACACGAGATAGTACTATGTACCAACTTTCTGTACAGAGTACTATCTTTTTACCCGGAAGTAAAACAATAAGATAGTACGATGTACCAACTTTCTGTACATAGTACTATCTTTTAATAAGGAAGTAAAACAACAAGATAGTACTATGTACCAACTTTCTGTACAGAGTACTATCTTTTAACCAGGAAGTAAAACATCAAGAAAGTACTATGTACAAACTTTCTGTACAGTACTATTTAAAGTTTAAATAGTATTTTTGTCGGCTCACTTCGGCCATCGTATATATTGTCTATAAAAGTCATTTTTCGTCTTAGGGGTTTACAACTTTTTAAAAAAAAGTATTTCCGTAAATTCATTACTTAAAAGTTAAATCACAAAAATACTGAACTCAGAGGAAAATCTTATTGGAAAGTCCATAATCACATGGCAAAATCAAATGACAAAACACATAAAAAACGAATGGACATGAACTGTCATATTCCTGACTTGCTACAGGCCTTTTCAAATGTGAAAAACAGGGAACAGGATGTGTCCTATGCATTTTAGAACATCAGGGAATGTTATGAAGTACCACATCTTTTGAATTACTAGTATCAAATTAACGTGCTTACAATAAAAAAATTGTTTCTCTACTTAAATGTTATATATTTCGAGCATTCAAGCAAGTAAAAATAACCGTCTGTCATCTAGACCAATGCTAACGTATGTCTGCTTGCTCTTTGCCAGCCCCGTGTGCAGATATTCGTTACCCCAGTACTGGGGATAGGTCTGCTGGTGATAGGTCATCACTCTTTATACCAGCCTTTTTACTTTTATTCTATAACACCACTGTAACATGAAGATAAAGCAGGATTTCCAAAAGTTAACATTTTCGACAGTTGCACAATGAGCTAGACGAAGGGCTTTAAATATAACTCATCATAGAAACTAGGCTTAAACTTTGTACGGAAACAGGCGCATTTCGATCACAAATTACTCGACAGTAATGTTAGAATCATCAAATCATAAAAGGCCAAAAAAGTACGAAGTGGGGGGGGGGGGGGGGCATTTAGAACGAAAATTCCGAAAAAAAAAGAAATAAAAGCCAAATAATGTACGAAGTTGAAGAGCATTGATGACCAAAATTCCTAAAAGATTTGCCAAATACAGCTAAGGTAAGCCAAACAATTACAAAGTTGCGGAGCATTGAGGATCCAAAATCCCAAAAAGTTGTGCCAAATATGGCTAAGGAAATCTATGCCTGGAATAAGAAAATCCTTAGTTTTTCGAAAACTTTAAACTTTTGTTAACAGGAAACTTATTAAAAAAAATGACCACATTATTGATATTCATGTCAACACCAAAGTGTTGACTACTAGAAAACCTTAGTATTTCGAAAAATTTAAGTTTTTGCAACAGTAAATTTTTATTTATGACTATATCACTGATAATTTATGTCAACACAAAAGAGTTTTCGGCTTGTGATAGCCTCACGGAGGAACCGTTCATCAGCCAAATATTTTATTATTGAACTTATCTTTTTGTCAAAGAATAGGTCAAGGATAGGTCTAAACGATCAGAAAAAAAGGCTCTCGCTTGCCTTAATTTTTTGCTTAAATTTTTCATCAATATAACAGTAATTATGGTTATATTTTTTCTTTTCAAAATATATTAATGAGTGGCTTTAAAATGTCATTTAAATGTTTTCTGTATTAGTCATATTTTTCTTCAAATTCAAAGAAGCATTTTATCCCCAATGTCTAATGTAAGCTATAGTGGCTATGTTGACTGACGTACAAAGGAATAAAATACAAAATGTATACTTCGTCTTGATACTCGGAAACTCAGTCAGGACAAGTTTGGTTGAAATTGATTCCTTAAAATCATCAATTCAGGAGATATAACCTAATAGAAAGTTGTTTAAGAGGATAACATCTTTGATATACTTGTACATCGGACGGACGACGACGGACAACATGTGAAGGCAAAAGCTCACATTACCTTTTAGAAAAGGGTAAGCTAACCACTCGGAAGCTATCAAGTTATCTTGATCATCATAAATATACAGTGGAGATCACTTCTAACCTCTCATTAAATCTGTCAGAATCTGTCAGGAGAACTGTTCTAGGACAGTACGTAGAACTGTCAGCCTGACACCTTTTAGTCAGTTCTAGGTTAGAACTGTTCTAGCTAGAACTGATTTGGTCAGTTCTACCTAGAACTGATTTGGACAGTTCTACCTAGAACTGATCCTGACAGTTCTACCCTAGAAGTGATTTGGACAGTTCTACCTAGAACTGATCCTGACAGTTCTACTCTAGAACAGTTTTAGTCAGTTCTACTTCTAGAACAGTTCTGATTACAAATTCTACGGCTAGAATTGATTTATAAATTCTACGGCTAGAATTGATTTATAAATTCTACGGCTAGAATTGATTTATAAATTCTAAGGCTAGAATTGATTTATAAATTCTACGGCTAGAATTGATTTATAAATTCTACGGCTAGAATTGATATATAAATTCTACGGCTAGAATTGATTTATAAATTCTACGGCTAGAATTGATTTTTAAATCCGACGGCTAAAATTGATTTATAAATTCTACGTCTAGAATTGATTTATAAATTCTACGTCTAGAATTGATTTATAAGTTTTAAGAACTCTTTGTCTAAATATAAAAGCTTCGGCAAAATAGCGATTAATATTATAAAGAGTTTTGCTATTTGCCGGTTTTATTACAAATTTTTCGTCGGCAAAGAACATGTTTAACCCCGTCATATTCTGAATGTATAATGACTGTTCCAATTCTGGAGCCGGTTATTCAGTGATTTTCTTTTGTTGATGTGTTACATAAATTATTTGTTTTTCTTTCATTTTTGAACATAGATTAAGCCGTTAATATTGGGAAAAGGGGGGGGGGGGGGCATTTTTATTTCAATTGTTTTACATTTGTCATTTGGGGAGTCAGGATGGCTCATTTTACATAAAAAAATTATCTGACCTTAATCTTTGTGTAATATGTTATTCTGGCCCAAACCACTAGGGACGGATCCAGCAGTTTTAAAAAGGGGGGGGGTCCAACTAAATGTCCTCATTCAAATGCATTGATCGTCAAAAAAAGGGGGTCCGCCACCGCTCTGGATCTGCCATTGAGCCACTATTAACTTAAACTGATCATATTTGATTTCATCATATAAATCTATATACATTTAGCTGCAAACTGCAGGAATCCAGTTTATCTTTAGGCAAGGATACCAATTATATTGGAAAACATTAATGATTTCAAAATTTTATTTGCACTCAATTTATAGTAATAGCATGTCCTCTTTTTATTTAAAATATTGAATTGTAAACAAATGTGATATCTTTTTACAAGTAGTTTTCATACCTCGGACGGACCTGTTATACAAAAATCTTTTGACCGCATCAATCTAAACTGGCCTTATTTGCTCTTTCTTCCTGCAAATCTATATAGCTGCACAGTAAATCAGTTATAAATTTAGGTCAAGAGGGACTGTAATATACAAGTTACAGCAATATTGGAAAACAATGACCTCAAAATGTTGTTCAGATGAATTTAAAGTGCTAGCATGATCTCTTTTTATTCAAAGTATTGAATCGTAAACAAATATCAGTAGTTTTCATACTTCAGACTGAGTTGTGTAATAAAATATTTTGACCGCACCAATCTAAACTGACCTTATTTGCTCTTTCTTTCTACAAATCTGCTTAGTATATAGCTGCACAGTAATTCAGTTATAATTTTAGGTCATGAGGGACTATAATATACAAGTTACAGCAATATTGGAAAACAATGACTTCAAAATTTTGTTCGCATGAATTTATAGTGCCAGCATAACCTATTTTTATTCAAAGTATTGAATCGTAAACAAATATCAGTAGTTTTCATACTTAAGACTGAGACGTGTAATAAAATCGTTTGACCGCATCAACCAAAAATGACCATATTTTCTTTTTTTTTATGCAAGTCTATATAGTTGGACAGTATATCAGTTATAATTTTAGGTCAAGAGGGACTGTAGTTTATAAATAACTGCAATATTGGAAAACAACAACCACAAGAAAAAAAATCGCATTGATTGAGAGTGCCATCATTTCCTACTTTTATTCAAAATATCGCATCAGAAACAAACATCAGCTAGTTTTCATACCTCAGACTGACTCATGGAACAAAAATATGTGTCTGGGCAACAACAACCCAACCCTAGAGCAGAAAACAACCAATCACGACGGATTGTTTAATTCAAATGACAGCGTGTCCTCTTTTTATTCAAAATATTGAATTGTTAACAAATTTCAGAAGTTTCGATATATCAGACTGAGTCATTTTAATAACAAAATTATTTGACCGCATCAACCAAAACTGAACATATGGGACCTTTTGTAGCTTGTTGTTTTCGGTGTGAGCCAAGGCTCAGTGTTAAAGGGCGTACATTGACCTATAATGGTTTACTTATTTTTAAATTGTTATTTAGATGGAGAGTTGTCTCATTGGCACTCACACCACATCTTCATGATCTTCCTATATCTATATATTCTTTATCATGTCAATATATATGGCTTCATTGTAAACCAATAATATTTCTAAGTCAAGACAGATATTGTATGATAAAGAGGACACCAAATTTTATCCACATCATTTTAGAGCGCCATTATTTCCTCTCTGTATCGATAATATTACTATTTAAGGAATGACTGTAATATTTTTTTCTGTCTATGAAGAAATAACATAAAAAATTTGGTGCACACTGATAAATGCGCGTAGCGGGTTTTTTAACAGTGTGCACCACATTTTTTACATTATTTCGAATAGACAGAAAAAATATTACAGTCATTTCTTATAATTTAATTCTAAATTTCATTTTAACAAAATGTTTAAACCTTGGCAAACCATAAAAAAACATTGATGATGTTACGTTCACATGACTAACTTATGTCTATGGGTGTTGATAACAAAATAACGTCAGAAGACCCGTTACATCCAAGCTTAAATTATTAAATATTGAACCGTCACAAAAGTGACTTTTTAAGTCAGTAGTTCATGATGGTTTTTTTAAACAAAACGGCATAATCCAACACTCACATGACTGATTCATATACTTTATTTTAAAATGAAAAGTACATGTACATGTATGAGAAGTTCTCTTCTTGGAATAGTATACTGACTATACTGTTAACAGGTTAATATATAATTTGAAGAAGGACAATGATTGGTTTTGTTTGTAGCCTTACGTCCAGTGGCAAATATTTCATTTATGTTCAGATCGAGTATATTTTTCAGAACTTCAGGACTCCCAGATATTATTCATAATCGTTATGGATAAGTTTGGCAACGAGCTAATGCAAATGTACATATAGTCGCCGTCACGTAAAATTGGCACCATGATTTTTGTCAAAATTTTCTTAAATATCGACCGCGTTTACTCGATATCATGTTTTTCAATTAGCGGAATAAAAATCCAATCCAAATATATACTACTGTCCTACCTTTTATTGTGTTTGCACAGTATAATCCTGACCTTCACAAAATCCAAGATTAATTTGTATGGTGGAATCCGACATTGTTATTACCGGAAGTGTTGCCGTGGAGTCCACGTGCTCTCAATTTTCTTGTGTCTCTCGGAGCTGTGCGTCATCTTTAATCAAAAAGCGCGGGAAATCGTATCATCAGTGACAATGATATTACCAGAGAGTAACGAATGTTATGTAGTAAGGGATCCTCATAGAAACCAAGATGGCGGTTTTACAATGAAAACAATCTTGAAAAATGTGAAGGTCAGGATTATACAGTGCAAACACAATAAAAGGTAGGACAATAGTATATATTTGGATTGGATTTTTATTCCGCTAATTGAAAAACATGATCTCGAGTAAACGCGGTCGATATTTAAGAAAATTTTGACAAAAATCATGGTGCCAATTTTACGTGACGGCGACTATAGTTTTTTTAACGTTTAACAACACTGATTTCAATAATCCCATAATCCATCCACTGTACAATTTTCGTTTGAACATTTGTCAAAACAGAATCCTAAATCATGAATGTAAATCCAAGGCAAAGAAGGTAAATTAAGATTAAATTTCCATGAATTAAATGCAGAGTTATATTTATGAAGAGACTGTTAAAGACGGGGAACGAAGAAACGTAAACAATGATGTTTCATTTGCAATCTTATAAAAATATTTCTCCGATGAGTTGGATAACCTCCTATCCACTTCGATATTTGTACATGTAAATTTTTATCAGTAAAAATATAGAAAAATCCGCTATTATATAAAGTAAAGTAATTGGAACTGATTTTTTCTTCTGAATTCTTAAGTGCCCTTTCTGCAGTGACGTCATTTAGAACTGTTCTTCAGTCCTGACTGATTTGGTCAGTTCTGCTGACAGTTCTACAGTTAGAACTGATTTGGTCAGTTCTACCTAGAACAGTTTTAGACAGTTCTACCCTAGAACTGATCCTGACAGTTCTACCTAGAACTGATTTAGTCAGTTCTACCTAGAACTGATCCTGACAGTTCTACCTAGAACAGTTCTAGGGTAGAACTGTTCTAGCTAGAACTGTTCTAGGACAGGTTAGAACAGTTCTATGACAGATTATTCTGACAGTTCTACTGAGAGGTTAGAACTGATCTCCACTGTAGCAATATTTATTTCTTTAAAAACAAAATAAAAGCCGAAAGCATACAAATTGTAAATTCCATGATGACTTAATTCTTTCAATCTAATTGCTTTTGGTAATGACTCAATGTAACTATACTTTCTTATTTTCCATATTTTGCACTCACAGTATTTTGTAATATTGATAAATCAAGAGCCTCTGGGTACAGTTGTCCTTAGTTTTGTATGATATATCAAACGCCAAATACCGGTAGTATATATGATATGCAATCTACTATCATATACTGATTGAAAAGGCAGAGTGTATCTACAAACGTTAGTTGCTTCCATGGTAAGGTTACTTGAATCTGAAACTTCCCAGGGGAAAGTGATTAGCTATGTTAGTAGCTTTAGCGTTTTTAATGTGTTGTTTTGTTTTTAGAAGCTTGAGGAACTATTATTTCTCGTGAATGCAAGCTTACTTTTTAAATTTATTATATATATCTCGCAAGTCAGCCCAATGAATTCTACTACATGTATAATCAAAAAGGAGGTGAAGAATATAAGATGTATAAGCGACGAGAAATCGTTTAGGTAATTCCCAACTTCATAAAAGCGAACATGCTGATCATTTAAAAAGTTTAGTTTAAACTCTTTAAAAAAAATGCGATCTATTATAATAAAATGTAAAGGTTTCGTAAAATTATATGCCAGATTGTCCTACATGTATTCACAAATATTTACAAGATATTACCAGTAAATGTAGGCGTAGACTGAAATTGAATTTCAAAACGATTAACTCAGTTGGAAAAAATCTTAAGAAAAGATATCAATAGCAGATTTTATGTAACATTAAATAAATAAACCTCGCCGTTGTAGCATTCTTCTTCTATGTATACTTAATTCGTTATCATGGAAAATCTATTGAAATAAGAAAAAGATGATGATTTTTCCACTCGCTTTTAATATATGTAATCTTTTTTTCAAAGTCAACACGCAGAATATTTCATGACTTACGCATGCCCTGATTGTTCCTGGGTAATACACACTTTTATAATCGGATTTGAACTTTGTTATAATTATGTCACAAAAATTAAACAATATGCTTGAAACAGTAAGACTTGGGATAATAGAATAGGAATTTATGATCGTCTACACATTTTACTTTTTAACCTAAATAACATGCAGTCGCAATTTCTCTGTTAAAGTTTTCCTCTTGTATTTGGATATGAATTGGACCTATTCATAAAGGATTTCTACAGAAACAATGTGGTAAGTAGCATGTTTAAATTGGGGCTGAATATGGGAGAATTATATTGACTCGATATTACTGTATTGATCTGTATTGGCTGTTGGGCCATCTCTTGATTGCAAAACATATTGCAGTTTCAGAGAGATAATTCGAAAGACTTGGGTTGCATCACAATATATGTATTAAGCCTCGTTAGTTGCTCGAAGTATATAGACAACACGCTTATTTGTTTTGCCGAGCAACCACCTATCATCAGATGTATTATTTCGATACCAGATCTGTCTTTTTTTGTGCAGAAAGTTCTTAACCAGAATGGCTCCGATATTATCCAGACACTGGTGTTTTGTTATATCTCTAATCTTCATCTCGTTGACTTTCCTAGGTAATGGCGACGTTTTAATTTGATTATTACCCTCACAGTGTCACAGACCTGACATTTACAGAGATCTTTATTGAAAAACTGTGTTGTAACTTTATACATGTAAAATACTTATATTAAACTAAGTCTTCAACTTATTTAATTATATATGTGAAGGACATGACACAATTATGTGGATTGGATAAGTGTATAAGAACTTTTAATTGTACTAATGCTAGAAGTGAGGAAGTAAACTTGTCCAGAGGTTCTTTTTTCTCGTCACTGTACATCTTCCGTCCGGTAGTAAAACCTTTGATTATTTGCGACGCTGTTTGTTTGTTTAAGATGTATGATGATAAAGCTATATCCATTCTCAATGTGGACGTTAAAACCGATGCCTAAACGTGTACATACCTTTGTAACGTTTCTATGAGGGATCATCATCAAAATGAATTCGACTATCCTATATACCCCTTATATCCAGTTGCAGTCTAAATCTCCCGCTTTTCCTCCCGATCGACACACCTGTCAGAACCTACAATGTACCTATTGTTTTTATTTTTATTTTTTATGTGTTTTCGTTCCAAAAATATTTAAAATATTTGCCACTGGAATTAAGCAATTATAAATCAATGAATCTAAAAATACGTGTCATTTTTTTTAGTGTAATAACTGCAGTTTGCAAATTGATTCATCAGAGTTCAAAATATAAATCGGTTCTCTATAATGCAAGATTTTGGGGATTGCTGGCTGACATTCAATCAACTTAGAGCAGTGATCGGTTTGATTGATATGGCTTCGTTTCCAGTTGATTTGTCATGGTGAATGCTTTATGATGTTTTAGAGAATTTAAGGTTTATAAAAACATGTCGCCATTCATCCTTCTGATATACTTTGGCTATTATACAAGTACTTGTTGCTTTTTTTAATAAAGTACTTATTTTTAGTATGTATCACTTAAAAAAAATAGTAACACGTATCAACGATATCTTATGCGATCATTTAATATAACTATATCTATAAGGAAAATTGTTCTCATAGCACCACTTTTATCAAACTGTCCTTTCTTTTGCTTGGTTCACTTACTTAATGTTAAGAAAGCGCATTAAGTCAAAGGTCGTGTTTATAAAAAGTTAATAAGCGTAATGAGCTGTGATTTAAATACTTAAAATTATGCAATGAGTGTAGTGAACGAAGACGAATGAAAGTTAATCAGTAATTCAAAAGATTTGTTAAAAGATGCATGTCGACAAAATATCAGTAAGGAAAGAATATCTTAAGTTTCAAATGCTGAAATTTAGTAGAATATTTAAACATCATTTACACGACGATGAAAACAGGGTGTCTCATTATAAAATGATTTACAAAGAATATATTTCTAACACCCTTTTTACTAGTGTTAAATACATGCGAGTGTCAATTAACTCACTTCATATCACAAAATACAATATAAATTCATTATAAGTGTCCCAGTTTCAACCTTTATAGTCAAAAGATTGTTACGCCTATGTCGTGAGAATGTTGAATCACAAAGAATCGTAAGCAGTTGAAATAAATAATTGCAAACAGTACACACAGCTAATTTTCTAAAAACTATTATTAGATCTGTTTTGTTGTTGCTGTTATTCACATTGTATTTCGAAAATTATTTTAAACTTTTCTGACTTTTTTCTTGTGTATCACAGTATATATTTTCAATTTTTGGTATACATATATACATATTGTATTTTTGTATAGTATTTTTGTATTTTATATGTCATTTATGTACAACGCCATTGAATACATATTGTATATGTAGAAATAAGTTTTCATGTTTCATGGAATGAAATGAAAGAATACTCTAAGGTCGCAGTAGGGCATGAAACAATGAGCAAATATAGAAAAGAAAATGTGGTATAATAGCCAATGAGACAACTGTCCACAAGAGACCAAATGACACAGAAATTAACAACTATAGGTCACTGTACGGTCTTCAATAATGAACAAAGCCCTTATAGTCCGCTATGAAAGGCCCAGAAATCTATGTACAAAACAATAAACAAACAAAACATATGATATACAGCGTTTAACGAAAAGCACTAAATTACATTTTCCTGACTTCTCGCTAGGCACAGACAGAATGTGGTAAAACATATTTACGGAATGCCAGGACAGTGGGATAACAGCACAACATTAAAACAAACTATAAAAATCAGTTGAGAACGGCTTAACTCGTCAGTTTTACTATTAAAAAGGACGAAAAGGCAATCAAGAGTATACCATTGCGTTAATATTTATTGAAAAAAAAACATAAAATGTATATGTTAACTGTTTATCTGTAGCTTCGCGTTAACGTGCTCAAATTCCCGGATAATATGTAGCTGCTCTTCTGGAAAACGCTAGACATTTCTCTTCAGTAATTTTTAAGTTGCATTTTATTCCATTGCAATAATAATTCTTATTCATACATGTATATAAACCCGCTTCGGGAGAAGGGGTATACTTCCTTTATCTTTTTGTTGCTTTCACGGATTCGTAGGAACTATTTCCTAGGAGCCGTTCTACCAAGCTTCGTGTGAGCACGTGATGATACCTTGTGGTGCATTTTCCCATTCATCGCATGTACATTTCCTGTTTACTAAATATCTGGATATTCTGACACTTAATGTTCATACATGTATATGAAATTTTCGTCGTGTTTTCTGACGAACTACAACTCAGAACTTCTTCTGTTTTCGGGCACTTTAAACATATGAATTTGAGTCGATTTTTTATAAGAATAATTTTATTAAACTAGGAACGTCATGTACCTTAAGTTTTTATGGTTTGGTTTTATATGAGAATGCATTAGATTTCTGTCATTCTTAAATAACATAAAGAAATACTGGGTTTATAGCATGGTGTTAATATATCTCAGTTATTACGTAACGCTTATGCATGTTTGCATTTTAAAGTATACCGACTTTAATAACATGGGTAGGTAGCTTTACAACCAAGGAGATATAAAGGAAAACAACGGCATTCGACACTTCATATAAGTGTTACGGTCACAATCACGAATTGGTTGGCCGAGACGACTAACTTTCAACATGTTTTCGCGCGGTCTCAGATCTCTAGATTCCAGAATACTCGTCTGACATATAAAATTGACTGCTTGTTCAGCGCCTCTTGTGAAATTTTAATGTGGTGTGGATGATGCCCTTAGTTATATTTTTTTTTATCATAATTGTAGATTTATACGATTTGACAGTAAGCTACAGTAACTATTGCCTCAAATTCAATCCTCGTAAATACAATTTCATATAATTTCTCAAAATGTATTAATCTATAAGCAACATTAAGCATACCGCCTGTATATAATGAAAAGCAGAAAAAATATAACAATAGTAAGAAGTGGGTTTTTGTAGGTCAGAAAATTAGAAAGTAAAACACAGCTGTTGTTTACAGATTTATACCTGACAAAGCTTAGAGAAGATTATTTGATTATTTAACAAATTTATTTAACCTCTTCACATTTATACTAATCTATCAACTAATCTGCTTTTGTACATGGTGATCATAAGAAAAGTCACAGACTAAATAAAAGAGTAAAATCCAATGTGTCGAATGTCATGTAAACCTTAATGCTGTTATACAGTATTGGGTACCTTAAACATTTGGAACGAAAAAGCTACATGTAATAAATAGGTAGGATAACACTAACTATCTTACAAAGTACGAGAAAGTGTGCACAAAGAAGATTTTGATATGTTCGGGAAAACTGATGAAAACATTGTTTAGGAGTTCCATGCAAATATTTATCGTTCTATAATGAACAGAAATCTAGCGTTTTATTTACTCGAAACTTGCAACAAACACCAGTCAACCATTTTGTCTTCCACCCTTTTTGCTCTTGTTTAAGGTTTAATGTGTTGCATTTATTAGATTTCTTTTAATTTTTGAATGTCTTTAATGTTTATACTAGTAACAGTCTCGTTATACTTTGTGATGGAAAATTGTTCGAATTTGAAAATTTCTTTTTCAATCAAGTTTCAGGCTTAGAAATTTTATATGACCAATGGTTTTTGAATTTGGTGTTGTCTTATGGTTAGACAATAGTCAATTAACAATTCACTATTGCATGGTGCCTGATGACTAGCAATAGCTTGTATGTTATACTAGTATCACGACGAGTATCATATATTGAACAGGATTTACCAAAATACCAGAGCAACTTACGCCAATCCTGGTTTTTGATAGGATTCTTTTTTTGGTCAGTCATTAGTTTTGAATGTTATATTTTGTAAACTGCAACAGTTGCTTGTCTTTTGGTTCTTTTTGTCATGGCACTGTCTGCTTGTTTTCGACCTGTCAGTTTAAATATTCCGTTGCTATTTTTCGTCTCTCCTCTATCTACTAATATTTCTCTCTAAACTTTCCGTATACAAAATAAAATGTGTATAATGATTACTCAATTCATTTCTCTGTCCTATATCTCCCTCTAAAAAAACCAAAACAATTCACCTACCCGACCAACCACCCACCTTTATACAATTTCACTTTAAAAATTTAAAACTATAGGCTAGATAGCGGTATATTTGTTCATCGGAAATTAATACAATCCTGGACTTCTTATTTATTTTTTAGATTACTTTATTTTTCGAATTTACATCCATTAAAATCTAAATATTAGATGCATTATATCATTCGTATTAGTAAAAGGTGTCCAAGTAAAGATATTTTTATAATTATGTAGATTTCATTTATTCAAATTCATAATTGTTTAAATCGTGCGAAACATTTATCAAAACATTCGTTTAAGGACAGTATTTACCATGATCTGGTATTTAAAAAATTCAAAACAGTATGAACTAATATTAATATTCAGAACCTTAATAGATTTCATTTTTTTTTTCTTTTGAGAGAAAGTTATTTTTTGTAAATCTAACATTCTATGCTTTACAAAAAGCACAACAGTGTATTATTTTATTTATTTCATTATATCAATACAGAGGTTCTTATAGAAAAATAGACCAAAAGGGACCAAAGATTGACAATATTCCCATGTTTGTTATAATGATGTTCCGGACCATATGAGTATTTGGACCATACGCGTATGGTCATGACCATATGGGTATATACTCATATGGTCCGACCATACGCGTATGGTCGGGGTAATTAACACTCTGTTACAGTTTACTTTTAATACTTCTAAACTCTTCATATGGTATGACCGTTCTTTCAAAAGTCGCTATCATATAGGTAATTTTATCATTATATTATAATCAAAAGATAAGCTAAATAAAAATAAGAAGTTTCACAAAGTTAATTTTACTTAATTGTCAATTTTAAAGTAAACACATTTTATACCGATGGTCATTACCGATTTGTTATTACGAGTAAATGGCAATATGTCGACTAAAAAATCAAATTCCAAAAAATTCTTAATGAACTGTTACATAAGAAGTCACTGGAAAGTAGCATACTATTCAGTAGTTTATTTACGTTGTTTTGTGAAGATGGTGTATTGCAGTCATTTTACGATATTTGGAAGTGAATGTCATCCAAGCCTACATGCACGACATTCAATGTAACTAGCGATGAAAACTAACTATGGCATCAATATTAAATATTTACCTAGTTTTTTGGATTATAAAATTAAAAAAATCTCATGTTTTAAACCATTACTGTTTTTTTTTAGATAAAGTTTATGTATTATGGAAACGTTTATAATGTTATTTGAAAAATATATATACCTATATGGTCCAAATACTCATATGGTCCGGCCCGTTAATAACCAAACGAGTATTATACTCATATGGTCCGACCATACGCGTACGGTCGGACCATACGCGTATGGTCGGACCATATGAGTATACGCATATGGTCATGACCATACGCGTATGGTCCAAATACTCATATGGTCCGGAACAATGATATCAAATAGGCGTACGGAAAATAATAATTTCTGGCCTTGTTTTACTAGGAGTTTCAAATGTTCATCTTGATCAATAAAGTACTGCATACTTTGCCTAACTGTTGTTCTATAACTATATATATATATATATAGCCATGCCATAAGTTTATTGAGTGGCATTTTAAGTTCCAGCATCACAAATTGCAAGATCAATTCTATAAACGTGAAACTGTATAAAATGAAAATGATTTAGAAAAGAAGTTGCAATGGGAAACAAAAGAGGAACACTATTTTACATTTACATTGCGAGCTCGGTAGGGACAGAATATCTTTTACATCAAAGATAGATGCTGTATAGAAACCATTGTAAGTGCGTGGAACTGTTTGATTTTCAAATGGGGATTTAGTGGTCGAACACATAGTCCGCAGCAGGAGTTTACATACATACATCAGGGTGAACTTCCCTTGGAATAAACGGTAATCATTTTAGCATTTTGTTTGGTGATATATATAGATATTTTCAATTGCCATTGCTGTAATAAACAAATTACACAATTTGCACTTATTCTTTCATCTCAAGCGGAATCGGCTCATTAACTTGGAATATGTATCTTATCTATACTTTAGATTACCTATTTCCTCATTGTAACAAACATATTGACTGTTATTTTAATGTTGAAGACTGATTTGGTTGTAGCGTATTCGTCTCGCGTGCTCGAGGAAGGGGATACGAACCCCGGCAGGTTCAAACCGAAGACTATGCAATTGTTATTTGCTGCTTATATTCTTAGATCACAGCATTAAGAAGTAATGGGGGAAACTGGTCAGCTGGGAGTTGGAGTAATGTTTCCGGAGAGGATTTCGTATCCTCCTACTTTTTGAACATATTTTGTGACCTTTTGAACTAGCACGTTACCATTCATAGTGACTGTTTAAATTAGTATTTGTAATGACATCTGACATAGTTCAACAAATGTAGCTACATATGTATCCTTTTCAGGGTATATACAATGTACGATGATAGCAAACAACCAATACCAAATGTTCAAATCTGTTTAACGCTAGTCTTGATACAAGGCACATAACTACAAAGAGAAACGATATAGGGTTACATAAATTGTATCTCTGAAGTCTGAATACTTGTCTTGAATTCAGAGGAAAATGTTCGCAGAAAAAAATATCTCTTCTTGCATGCATCATTCTGAGCCATTGGTAGATGAACTGTTCCGACAATGATGCATATAAATGAAAAGACAGTTTTATTGAATATTTGAAAACATGATTTTAGTTAAACACCATCAGCTCTATTCCTAGAATATAATAGATAATCTGAACACTAACATGCAAAGAATCATGATTAAACAAATGTTTTCCCATCCTCGATTAGCTGCTTTTTTTTAGAAAAGCTAGACAATTCTCTTATTTTTTGTGTTGCCTTTTATTCCATTACAATAATTGTTATTATCCATACATGTATAAATCTGCTCTTCGCGTTTATACTTTCGTTGCTTTGTTCTCCAGGATCTGTAAATAAACTATGAAATATGGTATCAAAAAGATAGAATTCGCTTTGGAAATATGAATCTACCAGGAAAAAAAACAAGTTTCACCTAAATAGTTATCATGCCTGTAAAATATATTGGTAGATGATATACGCTATTGCTAATATTGTATTTACGATACAGATGTAGCTAAGATGTTGCCGTGTTAATTTATTTGCTAATTGAAATTTCAAATTTAGCAAGCATTTTCAATTTTGATAAAATATTATATTACAGAACTCGTAGTTTTTAATTCATAATTCATAATTCCGTACTACCTAAAGTCTACATTGAGAAAACGTTTAAATGGTATCGATACTGGTCTATATGCCATTTGTTGACCGATGACTTACAATTACAGACCTAGTATATATTGACATAAGTGATCGACAATGGTCACAGCTTAGAGAACAGAGTTGATGTTTTAGTGTATTAATAGCAGCTCCATTTAAACATATCAATCGTAACCTTGTATTTGGTTAATTGAGTATGTTTATAATCCGTATTATTTCTGACTTAGAAAATAGATTTTAGTTTTTTAAGTACCATTAGTACGTTCAATCATTTTATAAATATGACCAGTAGTTTTATTTGAACATTTAAGTAAACTGATCGTTTTCGCCACTTGAAAAATAATTCCCAATTTAATATTTTAGTTATAACAATCCTCCTTTATAGACAGGATGTATTCAGTTGTGTTTTTGTGAGTAATCTTCTTTACTTTTTATATTATTAGCATACTCTCTTTTTATACTTGATTGTAATTGAGATCATTAATTCTTGCAGATGAAAAGGTATAATGTACCCTTATCAAATTCTAAACAATAATATTTCTGTGGTAATAAGTACATGTATGATTTTTTAAACCATCGCCAGATGTTTAATGAATATACAAACACTAATTCAAAGATCTAAATCTTATTTGCAATGTAATCCTGCTAAAAAAAAAGAATTAATGTATAAGTTTTAATACCACACGTAGAAAAACGCTTACATTTAAAGCGGTTCCACTTCAACATTCCATACGATTTCAAAATATATCTTTATTTATATGAAGTATTGTCGCTCACCACTATAAAATTGCCAGTCATTTTGGATGCAGTAAATTTTTATATCATAATCCTGTCTTTAGCAAATTCTCACCAAAATTTACATTGAAATTAGTTTACCTAGCTCTGAGAGATAAAGGATAAAACAGATACAGTAAGTTTGCCTCATATATTGAATTACATCTAGAAATTGACAATGAGGGCGGTTGAAAACAAAACTTTACTACAAAAGAGGTGATTTCAGCTTCCTAATTGTAAACTTTCCATTTCTATGTAGCACAATTCCAGCAGCTCCTGCATACGGAGTATCTGTGTAATTATCTCCCAACTGACACGATATTCCCGAGTTCATGGGGCTTGTATTTTTATCATGATTTTCTTGATAGAAGGTTTCTGCTCAAAAGTAAGCTATTAAACCAGGAGTTCCAAATGGTGATGTTGAAATCATCCGTCCGTAAATTTTACAGACGCCATCACGAGTTGTTTGACCCTCGTTTACCTAATGTGTTGAAGAGATACCTGTATTATATACCTTTATTTTACCCTCACTGTACCTTATACTAACTAATAACCGCCTTTAAATTTCTTGGAATATTTGAAAGCTAAACTTCTTCGTGAATGTTTATATCTGTTTTAGTAAACATAATATGACTAATGTTTTGCATTGTAATTCGAAAAGTATTTGACTTCCTATTCGATAAAACGATACGTAATATAAGAAAAAACAGTTACAATTCAACTGATTCATTTTTAACGTTTCTTTCACATACGTCGTATTTTTTTTATAAACCGTCAACACTTTTTTTCAAATACGAGCTTATAGAAATTGTAAATTTTGTTCTTTTTTTTGTCAAGCTTACGTTGAAGTGTTAATGTGTAATTCTCTTTTAAAAATTCCACATTCGTTAAACTTTATCTAACCTAAAAGTGACTGTTTTATAGAGTACAATAATTTCTTCTACTTGAAACCACAGACATACACATACCAAGACACACATTCAATAAAAAAAACATGAACTTGGAAGGGACATTCAAATGCAAATATCTATTCTGTAATATATACGTGTTGCCAATTATGCAGTTTGCCGTTAGTCCGACATCAAAGAATTTAAAAGTACTAGACACAAAATTAAAAAAAAAATATATGTCGATATTCTTTTTCAATCATTTTGAACAATTTTCTGTGTCATTATCACCCATTTTTGCAAACAAAGCTGCTGTTGTTTCATAATTTTGTCTAATATTTATGTAGATAAAACTTGTCATTCTCAATAGTTTGAAACAAGACCAAAGTTCAGTTAAGTCGTATATACAACAGATCCCAAGTCAAAATCTAAATCTCCTCGTGGTCTGAAAATAGTCTATCTTCACATGTTATCAATGATAAAAGACAAAAACTCTAAAATTGATCAAAAGTAATTTAAGCCCGCTAAACCCAATAACTCATTTATGAAAAAAATGATGGTTTCAGTCTGTGTTTTGAATGCAAAAGATCAATTTGATTTTTGCAGTTTCTTTCTGTTTGAAGCATACTAAAGTTGGTCAAAAGTCGTCATTTAAGGGCGTAAACCGATGTCAGAAGTCATTGTATGTATAAGAATGAGATATAACTAGATTCGTACTGATTTGATAGAGGCTTATCGTAAAATTGGCGGTTATGTTGGATAGTTGGCGGTTAATTTATTGTACATACCACATAAATTATTTTGACCTTTTCTTCGTGAAATTTTACCAGCAGTTGGAAGGAAGAACAGATATTTAACTTTTACTGACGGACGACAGACGTCGGACACCAAGTAATATTAATAACGGAAACTTGTTCCTTGGACCAATTGATCTTAAACAATTAAAGTCTGATGACTAACTTAGTGGTTCGTGGGCAACATTTGTCAAGTTACATTTGTAATATAAATTCAGACGCACTATTAAAATTTCACCGACTTTTGATGTATTTTAATGACTGCTTCAAATCAAATATTTGATAGTTTTCCAATAGTTTTGTTTAATTGATTGAAGTGATAACTAACACACTTTGTAACAGAAGATGTTTGTTATGTTTTCTTTACATTAGAAGACAAATCGATCTTTTTTTATTATACATTCCACTATTGCTGAAAATATATATAAATTGGTATATCGCCATATAATAACAATAATGTATTATTAATTATAATGTAACACCACTTTAAATCAACTTTCGTGACCTATAGTTGTTAATATCTGTGTCATTTTGGTCTTTTGTGGATAGTTGTCTCATTGGCATTCATACCACATCTTCTTTTTTATAATTTCGATATCATTTGTCTCTAAAATATGGACAAAATTCAAAAATCCGATCTCAAGAATTCAACATAAGAACAAGTTTAGCGAAGAAACGGAACGGTAATAGTTATTTTTTTTCAACACTTCAACGAACTGTATCAACATCAGTCCTCATAATTTCAAAAATAATGTTGTATGTACCTGTACCTATTCTGGTGCCTGTAATTCGGTGATTGTCGTTTGTTGATGTGTTACATATTTGTTTTTCGGGTTTTTTTTGTACCTAAATAAGACCGTCCGTATTCTCGGTTGAATTGTTTTACATTTTTCATTTCGGGACCTTTTATAGCTGACTATGCGGTATGGGCTTTGCTCATTGTTGAATGCCGTACGTTCCCTTAGTTGTTAATGTCTGTGCCATTTGATCTCTTGTGGAGAGTTGTCTCATTGACAATCATATAACATATTCTTTTTTATAATTATTTTGTATTAACAGAAAGATATCATTAATTTCTACCTTTCAACAAGTATTACTAGTTATTTTTTCATATCTTATATCGGTGTTTGATCAAAATTGGATTTTGTTTTATCTTATAACCTATTTCATAAACGAGGGAAACTTCGCAAAAAAATCAAAAATTCATATTATGTCCATTCTGTATAAAAATGCTCAAATTTATAAATATTAAAGTTTTATTCCGCTAGATAAGAGATCACCATCGATTTTAAATTTTGAGTATCAGTTCTTTGCGTTCCGCCATTTTGTTATCTTGTCCAAATAAAAATCACGATATGTCTATAAACCATAAAGAAACAAAACTACAGTAACCGATGTTGTCGTAATTACGTGTCGATATCTTGTCAATCGTACGGTTGTTTTATCTGACTAACTAACTTGATTCGGAAAATGTTCTTATATTTTTAATAACCATATAGTCTGTTATTTTTAAACTGTTAATATTGGAATTAGTTAAAAAGTCAAAGTTCAAATCATAAATAAGAGTTCCGTGAAAATTGTTTTCGAAAATCTAATTCGTTCATAGTTCTTTAAAGTAATATACTTTATTCAAATAAATTAGGATCTTCGCTCCACTGATCACCCGCATGGCTTAATGTATTACTCCCAAAGGTATTGTGAGGGGTGTAAGGTGACACGACCAGGTATTCAAGCGATTTCCTGTCGGGCCTGCAAGTTCATGCATCGTTTCACTTCTGTAGGTATTGATCAGTGTACACGGCCGATAACTTATAACTTTCCATTTTGAACTATCAGGTGCATGTATAATATACATCTCTGTCTTGCGTGTCCGAAAGTGATATAATATACTAGTCATTACTTAACTCATACGCTTGTTTATAAATAAAATTTCTGGTGTAAAGAATATTATTTATATAAAAAAAAAAAATGATACCAAAAAAAAAAAAAAAAAAAATTGAAGATATACAAATATACGTATTTTTTCCAAGGGTTAATTTGGGGAAATCAGAGACATATAATTGTATTATATGTCTCTGGGACAATGTAATATTTACTCGTTGTCAATAGTAAAGGACATAGTTGGATCATTCCAGAAATGTTGATTAAAAAAATGTGCGCACTTGTCGACGATTCGTTTATACGCCCGGATAGAAAGTTACGGAACTACAGCGCAAATTAAAATATATACATTGAACATAAGAAAGAAACATACATTTTGTGCAAATTGGGGTAAAAGTTTTGTAAATAGACTAGTCCACGTATACCAACAGTATGTAATCATCCAATTCGATAGACTATTGTATACCAAAAGAAGAAGAAGAAGAAGAGGACCAATTTGATTTAAATACAGGTCGATCTATAACTTGCTTTGGTTCATCGAAGTTATGAACATAGTAAAATCACAGATTTATATATCAATTAGATTGTTCTCGAATAAAGAAAGAAATTCGTCATCACCACAACTGTTCCGACATATGCAACTGGACGTACACTAATAATCCCCGAGGGATGTGAATATTTTCTAGGAAAGCTATTGAGTATTAAAGTTTCAAATCATTTTCGGGATTTATTTTCTTTCTTGATATTCAATGACAGCAAATTTAAAGAATAAACTGCTTGTCAGATATTTGTCCGCCTTAGGGGTATTCTTGCCAGTTGAACAGACTTATAATTACATTCAAAAATAGGCAAAGATGACATTAAATGCGTTGTCTTTTGTTTTTAAACATCTTTGGTCAAATAGTTATTAAGTATTATACCGTATACGTTGTGAGACGAAGACTACTTTAATAAGGACGTCCCCGATTATGATTAAATTTGGTTGACGTTTTTCACACTTGATAAAGAATATCTATTCGTAATTTTTCGATTCCATTCCAAGAAGACCTTAAATTTGCTGTCAATGTTTTAAGACTTCTCAAGTACAAAAGTATTTTTTCTTTATTCGTTCATATGATATTCCGCTTCGGTAGAGTTATCTTCAGTGAGTTCCAGTTATTAATTTGTACGTGGCTTTTAAAAAGTCTAAATCTAAGTGTTCTCATTCATTTATTTGCCTAATAAAGACAAATAAAAATACTTTGGTAAAGCTATTTATAATTTCTAAGTTCTCCTTTTTATTAGACATCAATCAAGGACAAAAGGTGTAAATCATTTCAATCGGACATATGAATTAAGTTTCCCGTCTTTAACCAAAAATTGTGTATTTCTTAGTAAATTAACTTATTTGAATTCAAATAAATAATAGCACCAAACATAATTAAATAATTCCACGGCGATCAATTTTTATTTGTCACCAACTTGAATATATATTTTAAATATGTATATTGGATGCTCCCCTTGTCTTATAATTCACTGATCCGAATAGACAGTCACACCTGGTAAGGTGTGCCCGAGAGGCGTGGTTAAATACCGAAGTGCAAATAACAATTTACCTTTCAACAAGCCATCTACGAGTATTGCTACAGAACCGTGAATACACACATCGTATCAACCAAGTCAAAGCAGAGATAGTAAAAGGTCAATAAGAGTACACCAACATATTGTCTTTACAGAATATTGTACTTTACTTTGTTCACCTTAGCAGTCCGAAAATACATTAATTAAAAATCAATTTATAACTTTTTGTGTTGTCTACAAAAATAATTCGAATATATACGTTTAACATAGAAAATTTATCTCATGAATATGTACAATTGAACGTATGTGCGTTTTATCTTCTTATTATCGGATGGTTATTAGATAAAGCATAAGTCATCGGCGCGCTTACGATTACGTTAAAATATGATTAAAAACCAAGACTTTTAATGATTGTTTTTTAAATCCCGGCATGCAAAAACCAGGAGAAAACGTCACGACCTACAGGAAGTAGTTAATATTTTTTCATTAAATATTGAATTTCTCCTTTATTACTGCACATATAGCGATAAATCTTTGTGAATATATATATTATGTCATAATGAACATATTTAAACCATAAGTAAAAAATCGTGAATTTTCCCTTTAAATACAAATATCGTGCCGTTGGGAACTGACCTTAAGACAAATTAGAGAGACGTGATCGATCAATCATAGAATACCTGAAACTGACCAGTGGACAGGCTTGACCATATTAATCAATACAGCAAATAATGGAATGAGATATTTAATTAGAACAGAAAATTAATACGTACTTGGCAATCATCAATTTATACAAAATAAAGTTTTATCTGAAGGAATATAGTTAATTGAAGTCTCAGGCATGGGAAGGTAGGACCCTATGGTTCTTTTAAAACAATTAGATACGTAAAAATTAAATGATCTCATAAGATTTTTTATGAAGGTAGACGTGTTTTTTTTTCTTTTTTTTCTTCTTCATTTCAATTCGTTGAATGTAAGTGTATTCACTTTGACTTCAAACTATATAGATAATATGATAGAAAATGATAACTACCAAATATAAAAAAAAACGTTTTTGAATAAGATTTTTTGTTAATTGATGTACTGCCTGATGATGTGTTTAACTTTCTGAAATTGTGTGGAATATTTATAAAATAGAAAAGATACATGTACTCCAGATAACTGATAACTACATGTAACCAGCAGCCGTACCGTCCCTGTGTCTGTTGTTTTGGTAGCTTTTAACTCAATGATTATGCTGAGCAGACAATGTTTTCCATCTTAAACCAACAATTTGGAAACCAAAATATACAGAAACGATAACTAAAGAAGCATACACAAAACAGTGAAATTTGCCTGAATGATAAGTAACTATTAACTAGTTTTTGAATACTACCAAGTTCAAGGCGATATTTCCGTTTCATCAAACACTGAAAAAACACTCTTTAGTTACAAAACATATTCGTATTTGATTTAAAATACCAGCATCATTCACTATAAGCCTGTAGTTTTATAAAGATATGAATTTATTTAACACTATTGACAAAGCCTTTAATGGTAAATACATGAAACAAGTGTAGAAAAGATTAATAAATTTAAAGAAGATGTGGGGCATTCCTCAGGAAGATGTATACCAACCAACACAAATAAAAAGCGGACATCTAGAACATTTCGTTTTTTGTCGAATACACCATAAAACTTAATGAATATTAAAAGCAACAGTAGTATTCCGATGTTCAGAAGTCATAAATCGATTGAAAGAAAACAAATCCGGGTAACAAACTAAAACCGAGGGAAACACATCAACTATAAGAGGAAAACAACGAAATAACAGAACACTGAAGTGCAACAAAAACAAACAATTATGCAAAATACAAACTATTAGATAGCAAATTCCATATTCCTGACTTGCTTAATAGGTATATTACTAGTGCCTGCTCAAACGTTTTAACCCACTGCACTTGTTTGCACCTATCCTAAGTTATGTCCCTGTTGTTCTGAGGTTGTCTTTTACTTTTTTTGTTCATAAGTGTTTTTCGTTACTCGTTTTTTTTATATAGATTAGACTGTTGTTTTTCACGTTTGAATATTTTTACACTAGTTATTTTGGGGCCCTTTATAGCTATAGCTTGCTGTTAGATGTGAATAAGGCTCCGTGTTGAAGGCCGTGCGTTCGCTTAATGGTTTATTTTTTACTAATTGTGATTTTGATGGGGAGATGTCTCATTGGCACTCATACCATATCTTCTTGTATCTAATCTATTGGTTATAAAAGTAATAGCAATATGTCTGTGACAGCTTACTAGAAATTAAAAAAAAGCATGACTTATAGTGTCACTATTCCAATCTTGGGGGAAATTGCAAAGCGTATTATATCAGGAAATATGTTCCAAGATTGCGGAAACTGCAAATCGCATTATAGTCAGAAATACAATATCATGTACAACCATGCAGTGACCTTAAATTCATAATTGATAGAACTGAAAATGGTGTCTTTCGGAAATCCGGATTTCCCGACATAAAAGTTAATCTGGTATTAAACCTGTAAAGACCACTTTAAACGAAGACGATGTCTTAGTTCGAATGACACCGGCATAGGAAATATAAAATATATCCCATGTTATATATTTGTTTCCTTGACAGATAGTTGCATTTTCGTTGTAATATGAAATCGAAAAGCATATGCGGAACTAGGGTTCATAGATATAGGAAGATGTGGTATGATTGCCAATGAGACAACTCTCCATCCAAATAATTTATAAAAACAACTCTCCATCCAAGCAATTTATAAAAGTAAACCATTATAGGTCAAGGTACGGATTTCTGCACGTAGCCTTGGCTCAAACCGAACAGCAAGCTATAAAGAGCCCCAAAAATTAGTAAATGTTAAACCATTCAAACGGGAAAACCAACGGTATAATCTATATTAAAAAGAAAACAAACATGTATGAACTACATACACAAACGACAACTACTGTACACCAGACTCTTGACTTATGACAGGTGCAAACATTTGCATCGGGATTAAACGTTTCAATGGTACCGAAACAATAGCATACCATCACAACAGATTCTTTGCTGTTCACTGAACAATGAAATGCAATACAGCGTAGGGAACATGAATATATATTCTAGATTAAGAACTGTTAGTGTTCGAACAAAAACATTTACTTGACAACATGTATAAATTATTCAATAGGGTATTGATATAAATAAAAAGAGATTTCTTGATTCAATGTCCTGGATTTCACAATTATAAGCTGAACATTGCACCAATTTTCAGGATATTCTAGCTAGTCTAATATTCTAGCATAGCTTATGAGGAGGGCCGAACTTGTTCAAAGACGTTTTTTATTCTGAAAAACAAGAAAAGAAAAACAACAGTAAATCAAAATAGTTAAGAACAAAATCCAGTACTTTTTGTTTGAAGCGGATATCTATCATGTTAAAAATGTAGCGTGTTTTGTGAATGAGTATAAAGACAAATAAAAAACAAAACTAATTGTAATTAGGTAAAAATATTTTCCTGGCTTGTTATATAGGATATTCAAACTTATTAGTTAAAAAATAAACTGATAGTGCCATTGCAAAAACCGGAAAAAAAACGAAATATAAAGAAAAGTATGCACAAAACACTACACTGAAAATTAAAGACCGAACAACACAAACCCAACCACAGATCATGGACCAAGGGTAAGCGGATCAAACTCCACACGTGACACCCGTCGTTTTGTTTTTGTTTATACAAACCCAGGGATCTATTCGGCAGGTCACATTCCATAATTATCGGACGGGATGTGGTAAAAAGTAAAATCACAAAAATACTGAACTCAGAGGAAAATCAATTTGGAAAGTCCATAATCACATGGCAAAATCAAAAAACAAAACGCATCAAAAACGAATGGACAAGAACTGTCATATTCCTGACTTGGCACAGGCATTTGGTAACAAATTGGAATATATCTGCCGTCTTCTGGGAAACAGATGTTCTATAACGGTCAACCAACACATATAATGGCGTCTGTAAAATTGTTGAATTTCAATAGCTTCCTGGTAAGTAGCAAGCCTCTATCGAAGAAATCAAGATAAACTATGGAATTTTGTATCAATATGCTCCATATGCAGGCTCTTCTGAAACCTTTTGTATATATAATAAATCCAAAATCCAGACATACTAGATCGTGGACTAAAAAACCGAGTTTTCATAGATATGTTAAATTCTTTTTTACCATGTGTTGCCATTTTTATTGTTTTCTAAATTTCAGGATACGCCTGTCCACATCATGGTTTATACTACTGCTGATAGCCAGCTGTGTTCTTGCAGAACAAAAAGTGAGTTCAATTTCAATATAGTTTTGCCTTCGGTAATTTATGAATTTAGATTGATAAAACGATAATAAGAAGTGATTTAAACGTTTAAAACTAATGGAACTTATTAAACATTCAATTGATATACAATTGAAAATTACTATTATGGTTCCTTTTCCCATATATTTAATTACATCTTCTGACTCTGACTTCTCTTGAACTGAATTTTGAATGTGCGTATTGTTTTTCGTTTACTTTTCTACATTGGCTAGAGGTACAGGAGAGGGTTGAGATCTCATAAACATGTTTAACCCCGCCGCATTTTTGCGCCTTTCCCAAGTCAGGAGCCTCTGGCCTTTGTTAGTCGTGTATTATTTTAATTTTAGTATCACTGAACTAGTATATATTTGTTTTGGGGCCAGCTGAAGGACGCCTTCGGGTGCGGGAATTTCTCGCTACATTGAAGACCTGTTGGTGACCTTCTGCTGTTGTTTTTTCTATGATCGGGTTGTTGTCTCTTTGACACATTCCCCATTTCCATTCTCAATTTTATATAGATGAATAATTATATGTATAGAGTATGTTTATTCAGAATTCTCAAAGATCAGTTTTTATGGAATGGACTTCGTGGACAGTTTGTTCAAAAACCTGCAATCAAGGTATACAAATGAGGACGAGAGATTGTGCGGACAGGTAAGTTGTTATAGTTGTATTTTTAGGTCCCTTTAAAACACACTGTAATAACAGGTTGCATTTCTTTTTACTGTTCTTATTTGACTGACAGTTATGGTTTTTTCTTGGCCAGAGGTAAAACCATTGAAGACTACCATGGCATTGTCTGTTTATTTTTTATATATGAGTTTGACTGTTCCTCTGGTATCTTCCGCCCCTCTTATATATAGAATTTTAACTGGTTCCATATTTGGAGCAAGAATTGCTTAGTTTTACCGAGCACTTGCGTACACCCCAGGTGTGTTGTAGGGTTTGTAATACTAGTACTAAATCTTGCGTTTTATATGGAATGTTTTGTGCACTTTTTCGTCTTTGTTTGTCATGTCGTTATAAATTTTGAATGTCTCCTTTGTACATTCCACATCTTTTTTAAACCTTTCAAAATTAGAATACATAAACAGACAACGCGAAAAGTAATATAAGTCTGCTATCCATATGGTAGTTTCATTACTTTTCTAGCAAGTGCGTTTTATGATTTTATGATTTCATATCTATAAACAATTATTTCAGATGTGTAGTAAAATTTTCTGGTGTTATTTGTAGCTCCCCTTTTCATTTATTAACATTAAAGAAAGAAGCTTTATCATAGGAATGGAAAAAATAAGTATATAACCGTCATCTGTTTTATTTTCACTTTTAGTAATTCATAAATCTTCAACTAACGATGCTCTTGTAATAATTATCATTCATAAACACATACATTGTTCTAATTACAGAAGTAAAGACTGCAATCAAACTGAGAAGCAACTAAAAGTGTGTCAGCAACAGGTAAAAATTGTTTTATTGACAAACAAAAAAAACCTATTTCCATATATGAACAGTTTAATTTGCATGTGAATTATGTAGTCAGCATTTCTGTGTTGACATGAATTATTATTGAAATGGTACAATACTTTGAATTGTTCAAAATACTGAGTGTTCTCAATCACTGTGTTTGGTAAAACCCTTATGAAAGTTTGGTCATCAATGCACCTCATCTTTGTTCTTTGGTTTTTTGTTTTTTTTTGGGGTGGGGGGGTTTTTTTAATCGATCGATCGTCACCGATGATGAGTCTTTTGTAATCAAAACGCACGTCTGGCATATAAAATTACAAGCCTGGTATCTTTGATGAGTTTTTTAAAAGATGTTTCTTGAGATTAATTATAGCTTAAATATGTTTTGTAATGGAAATCTCACATACATACGTCCATGCAATACTTTGGGCTCTGTTCATAGTTTACACTCGTATGATGAACTGTAATTGTTTACGTCTTAGGTGTTCAGTTGTCTTATTTGCAAAAAAATATCATAACTTATCTTGTTCCTCATTCAACTGAAATGAGTTTGAGGTTTTATCTTACACCCCCTGCCAAATCACTTTAGAAGTATAAACTGTTTTGTAATTTCTTAACAGAAAAACACAACAAGCCTTAATTCAAGTTTATTGTTATGTTGAAAACTATAAAAAACTCGTTTCTATTCAGTCATATATTATATTGTTTCCAGCATCACGATAAGTGTTTATGCTTATCTTTAGTTATTGCTAGCGTTTTGTATGTGTAGAAATTAATATCCCGTTAAGAACTTTGATTCTCTTTGTTACAATATTTGTCTACTTTCATTTGGAAGGTTTAAGTGGAATAGGATCTTCTAACCCTATCGAAACCCATGAGTTTTTCAGGAAATGTTTTCCGTTAGTATGTATCTAGTTTCCCTTTTACCCAAAGTTGGCAGAGTTATGATTGGATTCGGTTTTTTTCTCACTCCCATCCTTTCACCATCATTGATATTAATCTGGTGACAAGTAAAGACATTTAAAGGTGAATAGTGTCTTTCACACATCGTTGTCAATATAATAGAAGTTGAGCGACTGTCATACAAGTGGGAGGTTTAGCTAGTTATAAAACTAGGTTTACTCAACCATTTTATATATAAGAAAATGCCTGTACCAGGTCAGGAATATGACAGTTGTTTTACATTCGTTCGATGTGTTTGAACTTTTGATTTTGCCATTTGATTAGGGACTTTCCGTATTGAATTTTCTGCTGTTTGTTTTTTACTTTTTACATATACCTACATATTGTTTTCTTGACAATGTTTAAAGGGTACTATTAGTAAATAAAATTACGATCCTATTTGTTTAATATCAAGAACTAAATGAACAGCTGATCAGACATCTGCATTTGAAATCCAGTATTTTGATACGGTTTGCTTCCATCATTGATTTTTCATCTCTTCTGATAACCACGATTGCTTATAATTCAAACTATATAATGATTGTATGCGTGCTTTTGACATGTTTTCGTCTGAAATGTCCATGTCAAAAAGGCATGTCTTTCAATTAGGGCGCTGCTGACCAGTAGGTGGGTCATATCTTTTTTATAGTTGTAGTTATATATATTAAAGGAAGACACCTTTCCACATTGATTCCTTATGTCAAACATTATTGGGTCCCACTTTTACAAAATTATCGCAAAAAACATATAGTGCTTGTATAAATACAAATGTATCTTCATAGAAAAAACATTTTGGAGTCCCTTTTTTTTTGTGAAACGGACTCCTGAATTAAGGCCTAGCGCTAAAATTGTTAAATAAATTGATACATATTACGCATCATTATAATTTACGCTTTTCTTGCATGATTATTTTATTTTTGTCTGTCCCTCACACAAAAACGTGCAAGCATGATTTTAATTTCTCATTATACTTGCAGGGATACTATGTCTATTATTTAAACCGAAATTTATATAAGTAATTGTGTTTTCCTTCAGATTATTGCTTTTGATCGCCCATTTGGTACCTACTCCCCGTAAATTTTGACTATAAATTTTTAGTTACAAAATTGCGTACTTGTTAGATTGAATTTTATCTCGGTAATTATGTTTTCCATCAGTTTATTGCTTTTGATCGCCCCTTTTGTACCTTCTCCTTGTATATTTTCATCACAAGTTTTCATTTTCAAAATTGTGTACTTTTCAAGTTTTATTTGAATGTTGTAATTATGTTTATCCTTTTCCTTTATATCGACCCTATGGTGCATTGTTCCAACTTCCCCTACATTTTGATTATGAATGTTTAAGTTTATGGCTTTTTATCGCCCCTTTGGCACCTATTCTTCGTACATTTTGATTATGAAATTGCGTACTTGTTAGATTGAAGTTTGTCTTTGGTACTAGTAATTTTGTTTTCCTTGAGTTATGGCTTTTGATCGGCCATTTGGTACCTAATCCTCGTACATTTTGATTATACATTTTCATTTTCATAATTGTGTACTATTTAGGCTTAATTTTATCTTTGTAATTATTTTTATCGTGTTTCCTTCAATTTATGGCTATAGATCGCCCCTTTTGTACATTGTACCTACTGTCCCTACATAATTTAGATATGTATTTTCAGTTCCAAAATTGTAAAGAAACATGCATAGTGGTTGTTTGGGGTCTTTTCGTCAACCTTCATACTTAATGTATGATTGCCATAAGGATTATTAATAATAATGCATACAAGTGCGATATTTAGCAAGCCTAAATCCCGTTTTATCCTTCATTTTCTTCAAAAATGTCTGTCCCAAGTCAGGAATAACACTTTTGTTTTCCAAACAAATTCCATTGATATATACCCTGTTAGGCCTTGACAGGTTTCATGGACTCATCTACCTTTTTAATTTACATTGGAGTTTATGCATGTCCTGGTATATATGTCTGCGTATACATGTTCGTTCAAACATGATTTGTTTTAATTTCAGGAATGCAAAGGAAAAGTAAGAGATTCGAGAGATCTTCAATGTCAACATTTCAGTAGCAAGGTTGTTCATGGAAGGAGGCATCACTGGCTTGGATATACACATGGTATGTATGGATATCTATTTTATTGAAGTTAATAAGAAACATGTATATTATAATTATAATTGTCCTACAATTATAAATATTTTATGCAATCGGTTTTGAGTTAAAATATTTAAAAATATTTGTAAAACAAAGACAGTTTGATATACTAGTATGTTCCTCACAAACGTTTGGCCTCCAGAAAAAAAATCATTGGCACTAAAATCTAAATAAAAAAGTCGTAAAAAAAAAACCAGAAATAAAAGATGCATTAAACAACCAATATATATTCAAAAACACACATGTCCATTCCTTATTTAGGAAAATGTCAATTATTATAATATTCTTTTGAGCCATTATGGATTATGATTATGGTTAAATGGTCAAATAACCACCGGGTAGTAGTCTAGTTCTGGCCTTGCTTGAAATCAAAACATAAAATCCTAGCTTTTCTTGTCCCAGTTCAATGGATTATATCTCCTCAGAATGAATAAGCATTACATGTTTACATGTATAATATGAATTTGAAATTACATAACTTGGCACATAAAATGAAAAAAGTGATTTCGTAAAATATAACAGTGACTTGAGTCATATAATAAAAGTGTTTAACAATTTTACAGAGTTATCATACACCATTATCTTTTTATGCGTTATTTACAAAATACATATTACGTTCGGAACATTAAATTATTTTATAATAAACGTTACAGCCTATTTGATTTGCACTTCAAGAAATGAATTTACTGATTTTCAAGTGTAAAATATGAAACTTTAATGTATTAAACAGAAGTTCATTGTGAAAAGTGTAATTCGTTTTAAATCGTTTTAAAGTTTGTGGTACATCTTATTAAGAGTCCCCACATGCGTTTTATTAATGCGATATGATTATTAAGTCTCTAAAAGCGGGATTCTCCATGATAGTGGGGCATTCAATGTTGAACTTCGGGAATTTTCTAATCTCACTGAAATTTTGAATTGAATAGTGGACAATTATTTTTACACAACAAAACAATAACAATATACTTTATTTGAAAAAAAAACAGACACATATTGACATGTACAACATGAGGCAAAATGCATAGTCATACAAAACAACAATGCTGCACAGAATTGTATAATGTGGTATTTTTTAACCGTATTTTTTGCAATGAGTTGAATTGTGCTATAATAATATTGTACAAGAACTAGGTTTAATGCAACATACATCTTCATATTCTTGAAAATTATTTATATTTGCATCAATTACGATTTTAAATATCAAAGTGTCAGGAAAGTCATCATGAAAGATTGAGATAGATCTGTGCGGCTGTGTTTTTACGTTAATATAGTGTATGTTCTGCAACAAAAGCTATAAATTGCAGCTAATAATGTTCGGTTACAGATAGGTGGAAGAAGAAATAATTATCAAAACGTTTTAAATCAATTTTATTTTTAAAGCTAGCAAAAAGTATACATTCTTATACCAACGACAAAATATACTTTCCTATTTATTTATTTTTTGTCGCTGCTTCAAGTTTCAGTATGCTTAATTGTACGAATAATGGATATGTTTTGTCCCGTAAAAAGATATAACGAAATCACAACAGTATGATTATCATTATCACTATTAATCAGTTAAATAGGATTTGGTTTCAGCAAACATGTTTGCCCCCTACATGTTCTGTATGAGCTTGCTATTCAGTGGTTTTCATTAGTTGCTGTATATCATATTATTTTTTTAGTTATTGTTTTGGACATACATCAAGTCGTTAGTTTTCTCGTTTAGACACTCAGTTTTCAGGTTTTTTTTATTTTTAGGCCTTTTAAAGGGTGCTATATTTAAAGCTTATGATATCGTTTAGGTTTTGCCCTTTGATGAATGCCGTACAGTTACCAGATTTCATTTGGTTTCTAGTGGAGAATTGTCTCGTTAGTAATACCATACTCTCTAATTTGTATATTCATCCTGCCACATATATGTGTATGACCTTTTTCAAAACTTGTAGAAACCAAGGAGTTTGAATTGAAGGATAATTATAACTTTATATTATGCGATTATCGGTGATCTAGAGATGTCTTTGTACATTTGTTGTATCGTATGGGTTTGTATTCAGTGTAGTAACAAGCACTTAGGATTGTTTCAGTTCAACAATAAGACGTCTTTTATTTTGAAAAAGATATAATGCTTCCAGGTGAAAAGTGGGCACGGTTTGAACGGTATTGTGACAATTTTCGAGAAATGTATATTAAAATCAAATCTGAACATTTAATTTTCAGAACGGAATCAATGTGAATTATACTGTAAAGCTTCATATTATGGATTTTATATGAAGTTTGGGGATAAAGTTGAGGACGGAACCACATGTAAAGATTATAAAAGTGATGGCATATGTGTTAATGGGCGATGTCAGGTGAGTACGTGATTGCAAGAACATATGTCGCTTCATGCGATATGAGGAAACTAAAATATATTAGCGTTATTAAAAAGCTATTGAATACATCAGACAAAACATGTATAAAAAGAGTCAACATGCTAGTTCATTTAAGTTTTTGATATAGTTAATGGAGAAACATGCCAGACGCCTAGCAAAGGAAACTATAGACACTAGAGCCAAAATTGGAGTGTGGTAAACAAAGGTGACCGAGTGTTAGTCGCTATCTTTGGAGTGAATTCAAATTATTTCAGATTGTATATTTTGAGATATTATTAAACCAACTACTCATAACAATCATATATTGTCATACAGTGATAGGAAAACAACAGCTTTGTAAGAGTCTAGTATCTCCTTGACCTAAATATTGACTTTGTGTTTGATATTCCTACTAGACTTCACATGTATTGCTTAACATCTTTGCCATAGAAATAGTGTTTGGAAAATTTCAATTTTCAATAATATGTGTGATAATTTCATAAAATCTACAAATCTAGCATTTATCGAGGTTCTTATATATATATTACCAATACACAGAGTATGTTCGGTGTTTACTGTAAAATTGTATCACTGAACTCATTCTAGTATCTCTTCTGAAATTTATATTAATTAAACGTTTAATTCGGTTACTATTGAAATCATCATTACACCTACAGTACAACTTAATGACAAGCGTCAAGAAGAGTATTAAAGAAAAACAAGGAAAAAAATAAAAATCTATCTTCAGTAAGGAGTATATTAACATACATTGTTACTGTATGACTAAAAACTAATTTATGTAAAGAAACATATTAAAAGCTTGCCATCAAGATTGCAGAAAAGCGTTCCGACTTCGTTTGAATCATTCAAAACTATTTCATAATCTATATTGCATAAGTTTTTTCCAACTAAATGTAAAAACAGCTGCAAGTTCATTTAATATTGTTGAAATAAGTATTTCAATAACGAACAGTTTATAATCAAGAATACTGATGAAATTTTAACATCCGACAACTTGACTTTGTTAAAATTTAAAAAAAACAATTATGAACGAGGAATTAATATTCTTCTAGTACAGATCTGTAGTCACACATTTGTAATGAGAAATACCGAACGTTTTCGAAATCAAACGATTTCATTTCCGATAGAGTGAAAGTTTCAAATATAATTATATAAGATGAGTCTTGATGTGCCTTTTAATCTTAACTGTTACAGCAGACTGAAAATACTTATTTCATCCCAGATATATGTAATTCATCATGGCTCAAGGTGAGAGGGACCTGACATGAAACAGTGTTGTGACTCACGATTCTTTCAGTTGCGTTTACTAACATCTCATCAGAATTAGTTTCTGAATTACTCATAAAAAGCAAGGTTTTCAAATCGGAACTAGGGATAGCTATAAAACCAGCTTTATTCCACGATTTTCAAAAAAAGGAAATGTCTGTTTACTTAGTCAGAAATATGACAGGTCTTTTAATGTGTTTGAGTTTATGATTTTGCCATTTTTAGGGACTTTCCGTTTTGAATTATTCATGGAGTTGGGGTTTTTTTTATTTCACTTTTTAATCTTAAATATTATAATGCGAAAGATGAAATCGTACATCACTTTGCTATTATTAGGCTTTGTATCCATTTCATTGATAAAATAAAATTGGGTACAGATTTTGATTAAGCAAATTAATGTCCAACGTCGGAGTGGACTGGTTTTACAGTACATAGTTTAATATTAATCAATAATTGACATTAGTTTCGATATAATAAAAGTTTATAATTATTCTAACAGCTTAGATTGGTATCATTTGGCGAAATAGGCAGTATTATTGTGAAGGAAGCATACAAATGAATTGAAAGCAGTCAGTTGTACGCGTATGTGTGCTGTCCCACAGTTGAACCGGAAAATACAAAATTCTAAATTGATTTATTGTTGTTGCAGACAAATGACTTTATCGTACTAGAATGTTACTAAAAGGATTTTGAATAATCCGGATATAGTTTGTGTCTTAGCCATTGCCAGTAATTAATTAATTTGTTGAATCATTGAATGGTTCATGAAGAAATTCAGCTTGCAGTTATCAATCATGATATCAAGTACATGTTATAATACTTACACATTCTTATTTATGTTACAAAAAGACAACTTTTTGTGCCAAAAGCACTTTAAAAAGTTTCACCAATTAAAGTCGTATAATTTCCCTAATGCTATACGTATCCTGATAATTTATAAAAGTATATACGGACAATTCAAGAAAAATTCACATGCAAAAATCATAAACAGCAAGTGATTGATTGATTTTTTTTGTTTTTGTTTTAAAAGACCAATAGCAAATATTTCGTGCATATTCGTTGTTATTGGTTTTGGAAGGCGGCTAACTTATGTAGTAATTGCACCTATTCAAATATATTTATTACAGTAGATTTTTTTAAAGTTGAATAACCGGTGAATATGAATTACCATCTGTTATAATTGTTACATTTAAAAACGACTGAAAATTGGCCTAGCACCAAAGTATCCTCAAAAGAGTTTGTTAAATGGTTCTATCAGGAGTCTTCATCAGAAAATGCCTTTACCATGCTAGAAATTTGACAGTTTTTATCCATTTTCTTGATATGTTCGAGCTTTTGATTTCGCCATTTGATAGGGGACTTTCAGTTTTGAAATTTTTATTATTGAACTTTTATTAACGCAGAAAAGTTCTTGCTCTCGTAAAAACAACCAACTGATGGCCATACAGTTTCAGAATAACATGTGAATCCGTTCCAGATAAAATATGTTTTTCAAGTTAACATTTTGGTATAATTAATTTAATTTTTTTCGACCAATACGGAATTTCTTTGTGACATATGACCAAATTTATGCTCACCCTATTCCGTCAACCTTTTTCGATTGTGACAGGTGTCACTAATGGAGCTAGAAATCAGAACACCTTTATTTTAATACTGGTATCTATGATGAGTTTATTTACAACCACTGGGTCGATGCCACTTCTAGGGGACATTTATTTCCCCGAGAGTATCACCAGCCCAGTGGTCCGCACTTCTGTGTTGACTTAAGATATCATTAATATGTTCATAATAATGAATTTACTGTTACAAATACTTTAAATAATTGAAATATTAAGGGCTTTTCTACCTCAGAAAAAGATTACCTTAGCTGTATTTGGGAAAACATTTAGGAATTTTTGTTTCTCAATGCTCTTCAACTTCGTACTTCATTTTACCTTTTTAAACATTTTTTGATTCGAGTTTCACTGATGAGTCTTTAATTGACGAAACGCTCGTCTGGCGTATATATAAAATTTTAATCCTGGTATCTATGATGAACGTATTCTTTAGTTAGATTACCCTAGTCTTTTAATTGGGTTCGTGTGGCTCAGTCTTCAGTTTCTATACATTATTTTATGTTGTTGTTTATCATTTGTCGTTTTTTTGCCATGACAGTTTCTGTTTCCTTATGACCTTCCCGTTTTAAATTTTCGTCGGAGTTAATTATTTTTGTTATTTACATTTTAAACTTTTGAATGTCTGCTTGGAATCATGTACGGCAGACTCTCGTTTGCGTCTACAAAAAACTCACCAGAGAAGCACAATTCACAAAAGTTAAGATGGTCAAATAAAGTACGAAGATGAAAAGCAGCGAGTACCATAAATTCCTACTGGTTTTGTCAATTTGAATTACACTTTTTAAACGTTTATACATGTAAAAGTACCGAATTTCTCATCTTATCTCTACCAATAGCTAAGATAGCTATTTATACATCTTTTTTTCATTGGAATTACATAAATTTGATTTAATTGAGGATTCCCAGGTGTCGATGCGTTAATTAAAGATTTACCTGTATCTATCTACAGGGATGCACTTGTATAACTATACTTTCATTATCTCAGAGTTTATATTAATTGAGAGCTAATATGCAATTACGATGATTAAGTCTGTTAAATTTAGAAACGTGTTGAATCTGCACTTTGTTATATTTGTTAAAGCATTCGGTTGATTGATCCATGCATTAAATAACTTTGTAACATGAATAGGCACACTTCAAGAATTAAGTGTAACAGACCATCTGAAGGTACTGATAAAAGTTTAATATAGTTTAAATTTAATCATTGGTATCTAAACTATCATCATGTATCAATTCTGATGTTTCACAGCATTGGACATTTTGAAAAGTAAACATTAATTAATACTTAATTGTCTTTCTTGAGTGAATAGAATGTCCATTTTTTTGCATTTGAATTCTTTGTTTTATTCTTTGTGCGTGCGTCATACCTGGTTCACATCTAAAACATGCATGTACCTCAATAGGAAAGTAAAAAATTAAGGTAGACGATGTAAATGGCAGTTATAATTTTGTACATATCAAGTGTCCAGTTTAACTTTTATCCCAATTATGTGTACATGACCAGTAAAAGCTGACGTTTTAACAGGAAAAATTCAAAGTCACTATTTTCAACCAGAGTTAACCTTAAATGGACTTAGCTGTTCTTTTTAGGTCCTGTTTGTTCCTGTTTTGTCATTTTGGTTATTCTTCCAATGATTCGGTTCTTATACATCATTGACTTTCAAATATTCGGCTTTTGGTGTCCCTTAACTTAGGGGGGGGGGCTTATGCTCTAGATATTTCAATGTATGTCTTAGTGCATATTAATGTATCATATAACTTGCATAATTGGTCTTCTCCAGTTGGAAAAAAGGTTGCTAAATGCCGATTTTACAATTTTTTCTAGTTTTTTTTCTAAAATCTTCTGTTTTTCCTGCTTCATACACATGTTCTATATGAGGAAAAAAGAAGAAATGACTTTTATCATTCCCGCCGTGAGAGACACATTTTTAGGCGACATGAGCTATATTTATGTTGCTTAGTCAATTGTGTTTACTAGCTTTTATTTTTTCATGTTTTCATCGATCATTTGACATCATCAATCTAAGAAGATCACTCGATTGAAGGTCAATCATCATATTAACGTGGTTTTTAACAACCAATTGTCAAACTAAACAAGGTGCACGATGTCTGGAAAAGTAAAGGAGATAGTTCTTAAGTAACTAATTAGCCTTGAATATAGACACTTACGAATTAAGTGAAGACAAACTACCTTCTAGCTAGTCTAGCTTTTCTTGACTCTTGAAGTAGACTTGTAATGTATTAATATATGTTGACATAACCTGGGTGTTGTAAAGAAGGTTGTTTCCTTTTGAAGTCAATAAAAAGATTTTCCAAATGTGCTAAATGAACTTAAATACTCATCTCTTTATTGGCTTAGATATTTTCTATCTTTGTTGTCATATGACACAACGTTTTTATACTTGACGGAAAACTCGGTTTTAATGCATTTACAATGTTCAATTTTACACAAATATAAGTGGTATAAGATGGAGACGTGTATGATGTATTTAAACTGTTTATAGAATTAAAAAACAAATCTGTCAAATAAAATAACTTCATCAAATTTTAATTACCCTAGTACAAACGGTGCGTTCTACTTGATTATCTTTGTGGCGAATGAAAGCATCCGTAGAGGACTTCACATTTTTATACTGTACTACAAGTATATATTATGAAATAATAATGCGTGTAATGAATGATTTGTGAAATATGACGGTCCTCAGTGCAGTTAAGGAGATTCCATTGAGACAGTGAGACTTCATTAACCAAAGATGAAAACAACAGGGAAAAAGTTATATGAAATATACCATATGCGTTTTGTCGTATGACGTGTATATATGTGCATAGTTTCAGACATTTGTCTGTTTTACCCTTTATAAGCATATTCTTTGTTACTAACTTATGTGACATCACCGAATTAAAATTGGACCGAATTCATACCAACATAAACAACGTGATGGGTGCCACATGTGAAGTAGTGTTATATTTACCTTTCCGAAGCACATGTGGTCATCTTCAATATTTTTAGTTATCTATGTTGCGTTTTTCGACTGTTGTTTGTCTTAAGTAATTTTTTCGGTTCTTGCCAAAGCGTTGTCAACTTATTTCTGATAAACGTGTTAGAACACCTCTTTGATATCTTCCGCCTCTGTTATTGAAAATCAGTATTTAAAATTTCCGAACGACCCATTTTGCAGGACATACATTTTTGTACCTGCTAGATTTTAGTAGATTGGTTTCGTTTTGAATAAACCATTACAGTTTGAGGGGTATAGAAATGAAGTCATCCCTGAATATAGCAAAACCAATGAGTTCGCAGTTTGTATGTATGGGGTTATGAATACGCAGCCCCCTTTAGTCGAATGGGGACACACACGTTATGCTTTGTACATCGTATTTTAGTCCAACTGAGGTCAAGACTCCTAAGCCTCAAATCATTGCCTCGCAAACAATAAGATTCAAGCTACATTACTGCAATGGCAGGTCTTCTTAATCGTAACCATTTGTGCATGTGCCTATCCTACGTCATGAACATCCTCGTTTCTGTTTTTGTTATTGTTATCAAACTTTGATGTTGATACCTGAGACTCAGGGTGACTTTGTCAATGCTGTGAAGTAAAATCACATCTTATAATCATAGGACGAAACTTTAAATGTCGTGCAGACTAAAAATCGGTTATCATTGAATTTGTCGATATTCAAATAAGTCAAAATCTATTTTTATTCTGATTTCTCGTAATAGGTGCGGTTTATTTTCTGTTTACAGATCTGCAAAAGTAATTATATAGTTTCCGATACAAAACACCAATTTAAACAAAACCAGAAGGGGCAAAAAGTAAATGTCATCACCATATAGGAAGTAATCATTTCACGAAACTTATGTTGTTACGTAATTCACACATATGAAGTGTTCATATAAGTGATTCAGTGGATACAAACAATTCTATAACTGGTTTATATTGTACTGCGATATTTTGTTAGAATTATAATATTATAAATATTCTTTTCAAGTTTATGGGATGCAATTTTACAAGTTGGTGCTAAACGTTTTTACCTTTGGAAAAACACCTGGCTAGGAAGATTAAATCCAGCAGTAGACAGTTATACAAATAGTGAAAAAAAATTCTTCAAGAGTACTTGACATGCGTTCTTAAGATACCTGAATTCTCTTGTTTACTTTTAAATTTAAATTGAAAGGTATATATAGACTTAAACGTCAATGGTCGGATACGTTTTGGATATGTATAAGAGAATACATAGGTTGGAAATTATTGTTTAATTTACATGAAGAATTGTAATGATCTAACACGATGGATCGGCTGCTATTGTTGTTGACTTCGTTCGTATTACAGGTAAGCTTATTCTTTCTTCTAGACGTACAATACAGTTAGACTCGATACATAACAAATCTGTTTATCAGCTACGGGTTGTTTTATCGCAGAAATTATCCGTATTTAGCTTAATTCTAGAAAAGTCGAAACATCACATGAATTTTTTAGTCAAATGTGGCTTCCATTTCGTTGAACTAGTATATATTATTGGTTAGGGGCAAGATGATTGGGATGCTCTCGTTGCACGATTTTCTCACCACGTTGAATACTGTAGATTCATTTATTTTCGTGGGCATCCATTTTCGTGGATTGCTGAAAACATTCATATTCGTGAATATTTGATTTCGTGGTTTTGCCAATCTATGTTTACAAAGCCTATTGAAAATATTTTATTCGTTGAACATTTGAATTCGTTGTTCACCTGTATCCACGAAACCCACGAAAATTGGTATCCAACGAATAATAATGAATCCACAGTACCTATTCGTTGCATTGGACTCTGTTCTGCTTTTAATCCTGGCTGTTTTATCTTCGACACATTCCCCTTATCGTTTTGTAAGTCGAAATCTTTTCGAAATTTTGATAGCAATCACTTTATACTTTTATATCAAAATTCACCTTAGATTCGGACTTATAAATACTTCGCCGTATTAAATCAATATAGAAATGCAACAGCAGACACGACTTTTTTTTTTTAAAGATGTGACAGTATTCTTTGATAAAGTATTTTTTTCAGATTTGTTTTACTTGTTACTGTGTTTCCATAGACTTCTACAATACCGGTATTTGCTTTAATGAATCTAAGTATACCATGCATTCATCGCAGTCCATTTCATTCCCAACTGAACGAGATATAAAACGGGTGACAAAGAACTCGCTGAAACATGCGGAGTTTCTCCATGCTATTAGTTATTAAAGTGCCTGTTTCGTCAAATCAACTTAAATTGTTGTCTTTGAGTATTCGAGTATTCTGCAGTTTGGGAGCAAAATATGACAGATTTATTTGTACTAGTGAATGATTTTTATCTGAACACAGAATGGCGTTTTTCCGAAAGCGTTAATTTGAAGACTCTTTCTGTTCTTAACTTTTTTTGTCAAATTAAAAAGATACACTGCACATGCCTAAATCAAGATTAGATTAACAAAACTGTACATATTTAATGGCACATTGCGTAATTTTATAACCCCAAAAAAATAGAACCGAAAATGGTTATTTAATAATACATTAATATAAGTTGGACGAAATGACACATTTTTAATGGGATGTTATATAATTTAGCGCAGTTTTATGACAAAGATTTGCTTATGATATTATGTTTCAGTATGTGTGAGGTAAACTATGCTTATTTGTATATTACAATTGTATTAACAAATCGACTCAAAAATGGTAATACTTTATTAGAAAATACTTTGATAATATAGTTCTGTGTATCAGTTAAATTTCAATCTAGAAATGTTATATATTTTATCAAGCAGAACGGGAATTTTCAATTTTATTTTCGATTGTATTTTTGCTGTTACAGTAATATAACGCAATATTTGGAAGCCCAGAATTTACCTTCTCTAGTTAGATTGTTGATTGAATATCATATGTGTTATATCTAACATATGTACATGCAAATTTTTAGAGCGCTATTTAATGAGATACATTGAAACCGTTGTAAAGTTTTAATTACTTTTCCTAAATATATACGGTAGACACCACAAATTACTTTTACATATGCTTTGTCTAAAATATTAAATTTAGAACTTTGAGGTATCAAAGTATTTGTTTTTGACCCTTTGCCTCTGTGACATCCTGGAAATACTCTATATTTCATCAGCATCAGCATAGCAACAAAAACATGAAACTTCAAAACGGAAAGTCCCTTATCAAATGGCAATTGAGAATATCATAAAGGTGTAGTTCGTCTATTTTATACATCCTATAGTTGTCAGAGTATAGTGGTGGATACACATTTCAGGGACTTACATTGCCTATTATGGGGTATGGGTTTTGCGTATTGTTAAAGGCGATACGTTAACCTGTAGTTGTTAACTCCTGTGTCATTTTGTCCCTGGTAAAACTTTGTCTTATTGGCAATCATCCAACATTCTCTTATATTTAAACTGTATGTGAGAAATTGAAATATTTTTTTCAAATACCGAACTCAGAGGAAAATTCAAAATAGAAAGTTCTTTAATAAATGGCTATATCAAAAACTCAAACACATTAATCAAATGAATAACAGCTGTCATATTTCTTACTTGCCTGGTACAGGCATTATAATAATGTTAAGACAAACTGGCATCTTGCATTTAATTGTTTGGTACGTTAACATAGACTCTTTTAGTCAATATATTTTTCTTCTTCTTATGAAACATTGTCTTGTTAAGCTAATCTGAAAAGATTAATTTGAGATCGAAGTAAATCAAAAGCAAATTAAATAATCTACTCGTTTGAATATTTCATTGTTGCATTATTGTAGATTTGTTCATTATTGAAAATAATTGTATATACAAGTGCATAATACACAAATGTTTCGCCTAAGAAAGAAAGCAACATTGCTAAAGTTACCAGAGAGACCTTACAGAGTAGGAGAATGCAGAAGATTTTAATTTATTTCCCCTTCAATCATAAACAATTTGGGTATGTAGATATTGTTCGTTCCTTTGGTCTTTTTGCGGATAGAAGCACCACATTTTTACCCTCCTGTGGGACTTAATATGGAACTTTTGTCAAAATATTTGTATTCAGAATGCAGTTACAAGGCCTGTTTAATTGAAATTAAATATGATGAAACCCACTATCTTATTCTACCAGTTGGAATGTACAATGAAACGACGGCAATATAATGTTAAATTTTGAATTAAATCTCTCTTATGGAACTTCCCATTTTTTGACTACATTATTATATATAAATACATTTTGTTTATTTAGTAGTGGCACGTTACTTTTCCTCCAGACAAAATCATTGTTATTATTTTATTTTTACATCTGCATAGTGGCAATCCGAGAGAGACTAAATGTACGTTATGAATATATATAGCTGGATTTATTTGTTTTCACGTTTGTATTTCTTAAAATGTCCTGTACCAAGTCATGAAAATGGCCATTGTTATATTATGGTTCGTGTCTGTGTTTGTTACATTTTAATGTTGAGTTTTTCTTGTGTCGTAGTTCTTCTCTTATATTTGATGCGTTTACCCCAGTTTTAGTTTGTAAAACAGATTTGTTCTTTTTCTAAATCGAGTTTGAATTTCGAACAGTGGTATACTACTGTTGCCTTTATTGCATTTTTTATGGGTTGTATATAAAAACTGGTATAACTATTTAAAATAAAAATTCAGATGAACTAGGTTTTGGAGAATTCAGTTTTTGACGATTCTTCCGTTCAAGGCGTCCAGAATTATTAGAATATTCAGATCCAACATATGTTTTGTCTTTACCCTAAACAAGCACTAGAAAAGAGAACCGTGTTAAGGCATTTTATTTCATATACAACAGCTAGTCCCCGAGTGTGTCATAAGCTAAATAATCATTTAGTGATTTGGTTCGGCATGATAGTAACACACATTTGGTGATTTCTCCATGTATTTAGAAAAAAGTATGACAAAGTATGTCTCTGTTATTACATTTTGATCTTATAACTCGGAACCTCTTGTATTAATGCATCCTTGACTATAAAGTATTTAGGTTGGACTTTCGGGATTAAGGTAAATTTGGACTCACCGAATGTGTTACGTGTTAAAATTTAATTCATTTTACACATCTTGGAAACAAAGTCTTCATACAGCAATGAAATAAATCTTAAGGGGCAAGTAACTATTAAAACCTTTGGTGTCCATCAATTGTCGTCTTTTTAATATGCCTTCCTCATTAAACATGGACGATTTTAAACAGAACAACCATTTCAACATTATCTTCTTTTATATATTGTCTTTGGTTACATATTCATCTTTAGGAAAAGACTGTTTGAAGCCAGATATTGATTAAAGGATTTCATTGCAATAGTAAAATATAATTTGAATTGGCATTTGTTAATTTTTCAATTGATTCAGGTCAACCTGTACCTTAAATATATTTTTTCCGTCTATAATTATGGTTAAAGAGTAGACAATTCAGATTACCCAGTTAACTCCATTTGCGATCATCTTATTACCAATTGATTAAGACAAATCTTCAAATATAATACAGTTATCTCTTAATAATAACACCAACAAGATTTCAAAGTAATGAAATTTGAATAAGACTTTATAGTATCCCACACCTACTTTTATTCGTATTTACATTGTTACGTAACTCGTCGGAAAAAAAATTTAGTTTAAATACAGCTGGGAAATGCGTTATACCGAAGTATTACCTCATCTTGCTGACAACATAAAGGATTTGGAAATTAGAAAAACAGAAATCCGGAAAGATATCGAGCATGTAGTCCTTTTCATTTAAAGATAAATTAAAACATATGTTACTCGTATCAATTAATATAAAAAAGCTTATTAGAATTACGCTCCAAATTAGTTTTGAAATACCTTTGGTGATTGCAAATATCTTAGCTATGTGGTGATTTATTTTAGCTGACAGACCAGGATACATTTTGATCAAACTAATTCCTTGACACGAAATTTCAATGAATTTCAAGTGGACATGAGAGTAGAATTGTAGACTAATATTTAAGTTTGGAACAGCCACACACCATGATATGTGACACCAATCCTGTTTCAAGTGGTTTAAGGCATGTTAATGCTTTGATCAAATGTAGTTTAACCCATTCATGTTCAACAAAAAACAGTGCATATATGCTTGCATAATTCAAAATTCAATTTGCACTTCAAATCAAATTCAATATAACTAACTTCTCGGCTGCCACTGTCTACTTAAGTAGCTCCATCAGAAATATCTAATGACTGGATTGGGGAATAATTAATGTATTCCAAAACATTAACTCTGCTAATAGAGGTACAGATATAGCATATCACATACCTTTTGGGTATCTGATGTAGTCCTGCTTTAAGAAGGGCTACGTGTACGGGACAATATTGCAGGGGAGATTTGAACTTATTAATCCGTAATAGATCTGATTGAACATAAGATCAAGCTCTTTTTGATCAGAAATCGTATTACTTTCAAGAGGAGAAAATCTGCGAAAGGAATGTCGATGAGAATAAATAAAACGTCAATATTGTTGGGAAGAATTTTTGATATTTTATGATAAGTGTTTGTCTTTTTTAAGCTCTTCAATTAACAAATAAACTTAGAATACTTACCATTATAGAACACCTGCAATTGAATTTTAAATCTTTGATTACACTTGTGCTGGATTTATTTTACATATAGTTTTCAATTCTTTTAACTCTAATACTACACTTTGGCACGACATATTAAAGTTGCTTTAAATTTTACAAGCAAATCTGCTTTGTAGTTCCCTTTCGAATACTCAAAATTCAATCTAAACTAGAATTAAAAAAATGTGACCTGAACCAATTATGCACAATGTATGTTAACACTTGTCCACCTTAGATTAGATCATGTAATGAGAGTCTTAAACATACATTTGCTTATTGTACGTCCAATGGCAAGTATTTCATGTATTTGAAATAATTTACAATTAATGCGATATTATAATAAAGGAGAATATATTTCAACTCTTTTGTCCAAGCAGGATGAACAATACGTCGTAAAGTAGGAGGACTGAATTGTAATATTAAACCAATTTTAATCCTTGAAATAAGTCAGAGAAATTGACAAAACCATGGCCAAATCAACACAAACACAGAAAACGGATATACACGATCCCCAACTTACTCGAGAGACTCGAATGCATGAAAAGTGTATGCAGACCATGCTCCAAAAGTTGTGTATTGCTTATACGAAGAAATACATGTACCATAAAAGCTCTAACTTGATATTGTTAGGTGTTAGCTTTTGCCTGTAATAAGACATTAATGTTCATACCTCTTACATGTTAAAGGTACAATGTATTCCCAAGTTATATTGTACCTGAAACTCAGTACAATGTATAAACTTTTGTGACACTACTTATGATATAATAAGTACTGTCAATGCCTAAGTAAATGAGTAGGGGCATTACGGCCTGATTTTGGCCACAGAAAATAAAGTGTTTGATAAGTATTTCAATTGGCACATAATTTTTAGAACTGCGAAGGGTTGAGAAATATAAATGAAAAACATAAAGATTTTTATCTGATGACATCACAATTACGTCATAATATTTACTGTTTTCACAAAAAAGATTTAAAAAATACAGAATTTATGCAGTTTTCTATCTGTGTTACCATTCGGGAAACATCGTACGCAGCCAAGAAACAAAAAATAAAAAATATAACAGAACCTTTTTTATAACTATTGACATAATCTCACCAAATATAAAGTTGTTTCTTGGGTGCTCACACACTTTTTCAATCAAAGATATTTTTAAGATTTGATGAAAAAATCAACCATTGCGAGTTTAATAAAAAAAAAAAAAAAAAGATTTCAAATCATGTGCGTTATGCTTTATACAACTCCATGACGATTCAGTGAAATCATTGCTTCTGATTGGTTTAAGTCAACTTGAACATACACATGTACATGTATAGATTCTTCTGTTATTGAGCCATAAAAATTCTTGGTTTATTTTAATTGTGCATAGTTCGAATTCTTTCTTACAGTCTTTCGAGAACATTCGATCATTGATATTACATAACGCCCTATTCAAACCCTTGGATTGTGTTTAAATTTTCTCCTGGTACATATTGTAGTTATTTATGATCTCCATAAGTTTGTTTTGTTCATAAAGCTCTGTTTACTTTCAATCTAAATGCGTTGGCGTAATTTGAATACTTGCATATTACATAATTTAAGATTGGATTATCATTGTGAGGTCCATCTCAAAAGATATAAGTAAAATTGGTTAGTAAATTGGACAGTCTTTGGGCTGGTGGAAAATTTTCTAAAAAAAATATCACGATCTGTTTTAAAGGAATCTTCTAGCAAAAAAGTATAGCAACTACATCCTGAAATTCCACATTATTCACATTAAGCCTTTATTTCTTTTTACTATAAATTCATCAGGAATACCAAGCTTGAAATGCGTTAAAGAATATAAAGTGGAGCTCGAATTTAAAAAGTAAGAAGGCCAATTTGAACACAAATTTGAAGAGCATTTGTTACTCTGAAATTTCAGTAAAAGCAGTTTAAAAAGTTATTTCATACAATGCCCTTTTCAAAATGTCCCTCTATCTTTTAAATTTGTTTCATTATAGCCAAATTGTGTATTTAAGGTTCGAATGATATTATGGCTATTTCTATAAAAAAAAAAGCAAGGACATCAAATTATAGACATCGGTAACCAAAACTTTATTTTTTTCTAGATGTAAAGCTATATATAGTGTCTTTCAAATATACAATTATAATTCATGTACCAAGTATGACAGTTGTTATCCATTCATTTGATGTGTTTGAGCTCTTGATTTTGCAATATGATTATGGACTTTCCTTTTTGAATTTCCCATGGAGTTCTGTAGTTTTGTAATTTTGCTTTTATCATTACGGTTAGCTATGTTCTTCGACACCATTTGACAAAAAATATATAAAATGAAGCTTTTATAAACCTATTTTTATTTGGCCCCTTGTATTAGAAAATCAGAAATTAATATATATAAATCTACCAAATACTATCTGCTGTCTATAAAACATTAGTTTGTAAGAGACCAGTAATTATATATTTTAAAATTTTGTCAATTAACCTCAAAACAACAAAATTTGTCAAACTGTTTATCACAAAAATCATGTCCAGATTAAAATAAGCTGGTGCTTTAATATTATTAAGATTAACTTTATTGTAAAAGGGTTGAATAGGTTTATTATTTTTAGCAATTTCAGTGGTCAAACAATCATTATGGATTAGTTTCGCCCTTTTCCTTATTTGCGCTTTTTTTATATAAGAAAATATACTCATCATAGTTACCAGGATCAAAATTTCATATTTACGCCTGACGCGCGTTTCGTTAGGTGATCCTTTCCTGAGGTAGAAAAGCCATAGTTTTTTTTTCATAAATTCAAAGCTTTGTTAACAGTTAAAAAAAATATTATGAACATATCAATAATAACTCAAGAAGTGCTGACTACTGGGCTGGTGATACCCTCGGGGAAATAAATCTCCACAAGCAGTGGCATCGACCCAGTGGTTGTAAATAAACTCATCATAGATACCAGGATCAAAATTTCATATTCACGCCAGACGCGCGTTTCGTCTAAAAAAAAGACTCATCAGTGATGCTCGAATCAAAAAAATGTTTAAAAGGACAAATAGAGTACAAAGTTGCAAAGCATTGAGGACTAAAAATTCCTAAAAGTGTTGCCAAATATATCTTAGGTAATCTATTCCTGATTCAGAAAAGTTCAAAGTTTTGTTAACAGTTAATTTATAATTAATTATATTAACAAATCAATGATAACTCAAGTCAACACAGAAGTGCTGACTCCTGGGATGGTGATACCCTCGGGGAAATTATTCTCAACCAGCAGTGACATCGACCCAAGAGTCTTCAAATTAAAGTTCAGCCTTGAAATATTTTTCATTTGATTGAAATATGTTACATTAAAAAACACTATTTCAAGTCGACATTATTGATCCCCTCATAATAATGAGGGACTTACCGTTTCGAATTTTCCGTAGAGTTCAGTATTTTTGTGATTTTACATTTTATAATTCCAATTCAAGTAGGATTTGCAAACTTTTAGATTTTGAACACATATCGTTTGAGATGGGCCCTATACTCATTTGACTTTTTATAGGTTTTTGATTGCTCACTGGTATCTTTTCTCTATCTTTTTTACAGCGAAAGTGCTTTTTAACGACTAAAAGAGTAACATAAACCAGCATGTAATAGATATACATTGCCTATTAGAGAAGGTACATGTATTCCCTATTTTGAGACGGCCTATGAAGTGCCAGTATTTACAAATATAACAAAATTTGAACATGTTTAGACATTGTTCCCGGTTTTGATGAGAATTGTTTAAAGTATAAAACAACGAATGAAAGAAAACTGGAGGATTTTATTTGAAAATTATGAAAATGTGTAAATATTTACAATAACTTTGTCAAATATTGTCAATGCGACATGAAATTTTATTAAAAGATCGTAAGAAACGTCAACACATGCAGAGAAAATATATTATGGTAAAAGGTTGCATAGTCGTGCGTTAACATTAATCACAGCATGCTTATTATGCTTTATCTACAGTCAGAGAATTTTTATCACATTTCTGTAACAATCAACTGGCTTTTCAATACATACCAACGAATGCAAAAACATATGTCATAACCTAGATAATAAGTGAAAAAACTGACTAATAGTCACACGCCTAAAGTATTATCAGATGCAAATATTAGAAAGTTTCTTGAATTGCCTTTATCGTGATGAGAGATTGAAGTATCTACGATCATAATGGAGAAGTAGTAAGAAACAGATTCTAACTTTCGTTTTGTTTTTAGATTTTTTATTTTACTCAAATTCTGACTTGCATTTCTGCTTTGATCCCTAAAGGTTATGTCAGTGGGTAAGCAAACAAAATTCCAGGCCCAAATAATTTGATTTTAATGTTAACTTTGATTAGAGAGCTTTTATCGATTTACACTTTTATGACAAACCATACGTAAATGTATAGGGTTTTTTTATTTTATGTTCTGTGAAAACTCAACACAAATATTTTTGAGATTGGAATTGCAACAGAACACCTTTTTCAGTTTTTTAAATGTTGTTATGTATATAAACGATGATCAATGATCGGTGTAAAGGTTTATTATTGTGATAACGAATTGGGCCGTTGCGGACCGGAAAGACAAAATCAACAGCAGTAGCTTTGTGCTCATGATATCTTAAAGTGCTGTCACTGGTACTCGAAATAAGTCCATTTTTTAACAAGGTGTAGGAGAAGAAAAACTTAGAACGCCATGTAACCTTTCCAAATGATTTAGTGTTCTAATTGTTTGGATAAGCACTGGGCTCCATCGATTGGTCTATGTAGAAAATACTGCGCTTTTTGCGTTCCAAATTATAAGCTATGATATCTTTGGTGAGTTGTTATACATAAACATATCGTCCTCACGCTTAAAACGAAGATATAATTCCTCGATGTATTTCTTACATTATGTAATGCCTGAGTTTTTCAATCGAAACCAGTAGTAAAAATAACATAAATATTTTCATTATCTCTTATTAACATTAATTATCTTCACTTTCTACAGGTTCGATTTAATTCAATTATAGCTTTGTATTGGTTTTTGTCAAACTTCGTCGATTGCAATTGGCAATGTGTAGATATTGCGCCAAGTTATCGGTTTTAAAATAACAGTATAATGATTAAATCCTCTCTTGAACAATGTTATCGAACTAATCATAGACAAAAATTACAAAAACTACTGGTGATGGAATGTATACGATTGTATGCCTTTCTCTCAGTGGTAAAAAAAAATGATTATATTTCATCTAATCATTATAACTGAAACGTACTCGAGAAAAGGTTTTTATTGTACACAATTATTGTCAATTTATCTTTTTCATGTGCGAATAAAATCATTCATTGTAATGCATCTTCTCCGGTCGAATATTCTAATTGATACTGGACAAAAACAGATGAATATTTGGTACAATTTTTGTTTAGAAATTTCTAAAACCATCGGAATTCTCGTATTTGTTCATACCTGCATTTGTTACATTAAAATGGGGATAAACCGTCAAATAAAAATCAACTTGAACACGAACGTATTAACTTAATTTATGTATATAAAATATAGTTTCTAAAGTATTTGCAATAAGTTATCGATCACTTTTTGTCCTTATCGTTGTCTTTTTCTTTACTATAAGACGTTGATTTCAAAATTATGGATTTTTTTCAGTGTAAGAATCAGGCAATTTAAAAAAAAATCAAAACGGACGAAAACACTCACCTAACCATCCTTTTTGTAAGTTACCCTATTGTTAGGTAAGAAATTGTAAGTCTATCGTTCCTGAGTTTCTGGTAATTCGAGAAATCTCCAGAAAGCTTTTGTTTAGAATGATTGCAAATTATGGAGTTTGCTCCCCTTAATTATTAATTTTTAGCGCATTACAACCAGATTAGATCTTGCATTACCAGAACAGGAAAAGGAAACGAATGTTGCATATGTGCCCCATCATGCAATGTGAACATAAATAAATGTCAACTTGAGTGGGTTTTTTGTTTTTCATGTTTTCACCACGGCCTGATTATTAGGCAGATTGGCACTTAAAAATTGATAATCGTAAAATACGGCAGCTCGATATGCTATAGTGTTTATGGAAACAATCAACACTGTGCTAACTTTAAAATATAATTGTATTTAGGGACGAGGCATTGAATGAAATATCCTGACAAGATGCTTTGGAAACAGAAACAAAAACTGAATACTTTTATTATACATACCGACACCCATATGAACTGATTTTGTTTTTATATATTTCTCGGTGATTGGGTGGAAAATAATTTGGGGTCAGATGTACGAAAGTTTGATGCAAACAACACTAAGATTTAAACCTATTAATAAAAGTGGTGAACAATTATATAATTGTTCAGTCATGAATCTAATAACGAGGGGTGAAAAGTGGGTATTCCGATGTGCTGTAAAACAAAAAGGAGAAATGTTTAAAAGTCGAGTCGTATATCTGGACTCGACATTAATAATAACATCTCGAGTAAGTGCCACGCAAATCAAACACATACTTTCCTCTGAAACAGATCTTTATTGTCATAATCCTTGATGGTCTAGCCACTTTTGGTATATATATTAACATGTACATGTGCATTGCATCTACAGGTATTTTTGTATTTGTTCATTACACACGATCACGCCTTTCATTGTTGTATGGTATCTACTTGAAAGTACGGTGGCAGATATTAGAGGACAACAAGACAAATGCAAATTGACAAACACATTTAACCATTGAGGTTGATTAAAAACTTTATACAAGTCCTGAAACAGTTATATCTTTAAGAATCTCGTTTCGGTTATAACCCCTTGCAGAGATACATTAATAATATATTGAAGTGAAAATGGATAACATAAGAATAATCTTTTTATTATGAAATACTTCTTCTATATGTATAAGAAAATATTTATTGTAGAAAAATTAAAGTGCAAATATGTTTTTCGATAGATAAGAACTGTGATTAACGAATGTAAGGGTGGGGACGAAGAAGGCAATCTAAATATATCACACTTTCCTCAAAGTAATGGTACAAAATGCACGTATGGATTGATTGATTGGTGTTAAAATCAAGTTGAAACTTTTATTTCATTCCAAGAGAAGAATGATGACGTAACGTGTATAAAGTTAAATAATTTTTGTACCAGACCGAATTTTAACGAGCTATTAATTTCACATACTATGACAAATACTTCTGACTCCCATCCGACCATGCAATCTCTACTATAAATCCTTGATCCAGAAGCAGCAAAACTAGCCCGGGATTGAACCCATGACCTCCCTTATTCGAGGCGGGCAGATAACCACGAAACAATCGACGCAGTTTGCAAATAGTGCATTCGGTCATAAATATCGCTATTTGTAATATGATAGGTATTTCGAGTGTTTCCGAATTCGGTCATATGGACATTATTTATACTCTTTTTATCAGCACACATGCATATTTCATTTTGTTTTATTTTATGAGATCCATACAACAATTAGGACATAAATTAAAAAAAGTAGTTCAATTCACTATCACCACGAAGTTGCTTATAAAGCATTAAGAGTGCTCTCTCTAGTCAAGGTCATGTTAAATGTACAGAAATTGCCAAAATAAACATGCCAAACAGTTTATGAATGAATGTCTCAGAACGCTTCAACTTTAACATTTTTATCAATTTTTCTTTGCAAGATAAGATATTTTGTCAAATTTATAACTGTTTCAAATCGCATTAATTTTACCCCGGTCATAAAAATGAACTATTAATGACGCTCTGACTTAGAGCTAATTTGTATCGTTTTAAAGGATAATCTATGGATTTTCAGATAACTTAGAAACGAAAAAATCGTAACCGCGTAATTGCAGTCCTTGTATACACAGAACGGAAACGAATAGTTTACTTGTGTATACTTCCCTGGTATTTAGGTGAAAAGGTTTTTCTAGTTCGAACTTTTTCTTGTTTTGAAACCTCTTTATATAAATATTTTACATTTAATTAGAACTTTAGTATACATAACCTTTACACATGCCGGACTAAATAAATTAATCTTTACGAGCTATTATACATGTTTGTGTACAACGGTTTTCAATGTGTGAAGTTGTTCTGACCCTGGTTGTAGTTTGCAATTATTGTAAAGGAAAATATTCAATGCTTATAAACTTGACCATAGTCAGTCTGTATGTAGTTATTACAAAATGCACTCTCAATTAAAAGGACAGATTGTTTATTACTGAACTTTTCAGATTCTCATTGTATGTTAAAATCGACGCATCAATCCTTGTTTGAATATAACATACAGAGGCATAATTTGTATAAAATGAGATGATATAATTCTACACACCACTTATAACACTGTAACAGTTCCATTAACCTGTAACATTAACATGCGCTGTCTCAATTTATAAACTAACTTGTGTTGATTTTGTGGTCATTATAATAATGTATTTTCTTGATGCATTATATTACTCATGTACATGTACACATGTTCAAGTTGATGTAAGTTGCACTTATTTGATCCATTGTGTGAAGTGAAATAAAAACTAAAATTGCATTTCTAGACAGATGGGGATTGCATCTTTAAGTAGATTTTCAACACTATATCAACATTAGAGAGAAAACAACCTTATAATTAAGCTGTCTGCTTTCTAACTATTTGACTATATTACAAGTCCATACTTGGTCTTGAGATATTTTTCAGTAATTTAAATGGTTATCGTTAGCAGACAAAATTCTAGCTACTTTCTATTCGTAGTCTCGTTCTTGCCTTTTCATGATCATAAATCAGCATTTCTAAAAGAAAATTTATTAACATACGCTATTCATGTCTTCCTACATACAAAATATTACAAATTTACATTAATAGGTTTGAAAGCATTTAAATGAACTCGAATAAAAGAATATCGGTCTCAAGAATTCGCCAATCTAATATCTATTTTACAGTACTAATGTGTCAATTAACGTGAATAATGATGTAGTTATTGTAAATTTAGGAATTTTAATCACACTTTAATACCATTAATTTGATCCTATGATTAATTATTCATCATTGTAACATCCACCACCATTGCTTACAGTATTTTTCTTGTGATTGTATTCCTTATATTTCAGTCGTCGATTTCTATTCTATTTTTTCAAAAGTCGCCCACTGATTGGATAATATTGTCAACTAAGAAATAAATATCTAATTGAATAGGTAAAATTTTATAATACCGTCAGTTTGTACAAGTTATCAAGGGTGTCTACAATTGCAATCGTCCCTTTTATACTTAGCTTACCTGCTCAGGTAAAAAGGTGTATTGCTTAATATACCTGAGATTTTTCAGTGTAACAGTCTTTTTATTATACATGTGGTCGTGTCGTAACTTTAATGCATCACATAACGTACTCAGCTGGACTACTGTACCTCAATGAAGTCTGAAATATCCATATAGACTTTTAAACTGTGATTTAATATTTGGCTATGAACGATATATACTGAAATGGGATTTTAATTATTTTATTTATTTTATAATGAAGTTAAATTGGATTATCCTTGCACTTTTAGTATTGGTAAGTAGCAAACTAATTATTTTTTTAAATCTTCGAAAATTGGAAAAGAGAACTACAGTCTGCTATCCCCCCTCAAAAGCTTCTCTAATCCGACGTACTTTTGTCTTTTCGTCTTTATATATCCAAACTTGAAATGCCCATTAACCTGAAACATTGTCCAATTATTTTTGTACTTTATCTAAAAACACATTTTCATATATCTAATTGTTACATACATTAAGTATAACAAGATCACTGATGTAATTATTGGTGTCATTTTAATGACAGAATATGTCGTATCACTCTAACCATGATGCATTAGAGGCACTTACTGTGAGAGAGAAATAATTAACAATCTGCACCACGTGCGCTGTACCGCGTGTGCTAGTTCATTGATGTTTTGTCTATGAGCATTTATTCTTGATACTTTGAAGAAAAAGTGCAGCTAATATATATTTATGATTGGTATTGAAATTCAGGATTCAATTTAGATGCAGTTCAGGTGCCATAATTTTGTACAAAAACTTGAATTTGAAAACATGTTGTTAAGTTATAAAATGGTTTTTCATTTTGAACTTTAACATTAAAAGAACGTTCTTCCTGTTTGCAACTCTAAATGAAAATTGGACATTTACACAATTTGAATTCGCTGACTGACTTATAAAACAGTCATACGTTTGTACCACAGAATTATCATTTGATTGAAAACAAACACGATTTGATGAAACCAATCTGATCAAAAAGATTTTTCGTACTGTACATGTACGTACATTCAAATTGAAAAAAAGGGTAATCGTAAAAAAAATGGAATTTCTTCCTCTTTATTTATCAATTAAGGACAAAGATAGTTATTTTCGTACTTCTATATTTGGTTTTATTAAACGAAAAAACAATCTTTCTCACACGGCTTATTTAGTATACATAATGCGTATTATAATTTAAATTATTCAAAACCGGTACAAAATTGTGCAAGTTACTGTATTTAAAATATGCAAGACTAGAGCATTCCAAGATAACGTAAACATCTTTAAATTGAATACTTTATGCACATACATATGAATAATTTAAACCTTTTTATAGTATTATAGCACCGTTAAAGTTGACTTTTGGCTTTAATGCTACAGTGTTTTGTAGTTTATTGGGTTTTATAGATTTTCTGTTTTCATTTAAAGTATTAAAATTTTATATAAAATATATTTTTTTGTAATGTTAAACGATTACAAAAGATGGTCCGTTGCACATGAAGAGGAAAATCTTTTTATTTTGAAATTAGATTTTGCACATACAGATGTTTGATTAAATATTAAAAGTGTTGTTCCCACGGGATGAGCAAAAAGAGACGAAGACGCATTTTCTTCTGCGACTTCAAACGACGTACATCTATATTCAGAACAAGCTGATGCAAAACTAAAAAGTATGACGAGAGTTTGGAATTTAAAACAAAAAGAGGTCAATTTATAATAAGGATACAATACACTATTGGTAAACACTTGTACATGGTAGCCTGCTTTTTTGTTATTCCAGTGGTATATTGCTAGGTTATTAAAACAAGAATGTTGCATGGATTAATTAAAGTTTTCAACTTCCCAATATTAGACATACATGTTGGTGACCTGTTGGTGACCTTCTGCTGTTATTTTTTATTTGGTCGGGTTGTTGTCTCTTTGACACATTCCCCATTTCCATTCTCAATTTTATGTATATAGTATTCACCCAACAACGATAACGCCCTTTTCCCACCAAAATAAAACCTTTAAGGACGACTTTGTGTTGTCTCTAGTTGTCATGTTGGTAGTTGTTTCTATCTTATTGACAACTACCAAAAAGACAACTAGTGACAACACACATTCGTCTTTTTGGTAGTTGTTTCTATCTTATTGACATGTACCTAACATCTCGTTTTTACTCATAACAAATAATACCAATTTCACAAAAAAAATGGTACATTCCTACTTCTTCAATAACCTCCGAGTCTGTCAATGATGATCATATAAACGTGTTTACAATTCCGATCAAATTATAATAAAAAGAATATGTGACGAGGACTACTTTGTACCGATAATTTGATTGTTTTTCTATATGGTATAGACAAGAAACTAAAGGAAGGTGACATTTATGGTCCGTCCTATTCACCAGTAATTGTTGACGAGGTTATCGAAATGTCACTAAAGACACAACAACTCTATCCTAAGTAAAATGGACAAAGATATGAATTACAAATGTGGTAAAAAAAAAAAATAACCGTCATTAGTGCGGACTTTTCATAGCTAATAGAATAGACATATCAGGTATTATTAACTAGATATAGGATAGGTAACCCCCATTTGATATTATCAATGATATAAATGGCGACCGAATTCTTTCCAAACATTAAAGATGTTTACTAAATATGGGCAAAGCAACAGTCAGGTCATTTTTAATCTTGGATTGGTACTACCACTTCGAAAACGTATAAAGTTACACGGTCTAAAAATTAAATTAACGATTGTAAAGCTGTTTTGTGGATATAAACCTCTTTTCATAGCATCCAACACGAGAATGAAACATAATTTGTATAGATTGTAGAGCCTCAAAACGACACAAAAGATATATAACACGTAAAATTGAAGATAACGACTTGTTTTATGAATGAAATGGTCATTTAAAAAGTACAAATCGTTTTCAGACGTATCGCAAATATTGACTTATCTATAATGTGTTTGTTAAAAAACAAGAAAACCCGTATTTGGATGTTTGGTAATATGAAATAAAGCCATTTCATGTTAGATAAAATTTACTTCAAGGTTTTTCACCTACTTTTATCTAAATTAAAAGATTTCTAAATCCACGTTATAACACATGTACGTGACTGTTGTACAAAGAAATGATTTTGTTTCCGGAAATAAAAATGATGTTTTCACTGTTTTATTTCAATAACCTACTGGTATATTTTTAGATTAAGAAGTAATTTGTCTCTAGAGTCCATATAGGTTGGAAAAATGTTTGCAAACAATAAGAGAATTGTCCTGCGTTGTTACACCGTCCCAAAACATGTATGTAGGGTGAAAGCTTGCGAGAAGTAAGAATTGTTATGTATTGACTTAACAGTCTTTGAAATATTGAAAAATACCATTTTGTTCTTCGAATTTAGCTATGTAGATAAGATCTACCATGAAGGTCCGTCTTCACAAATCTTTAAAGGATAAAGCGTCATTTGCCGTAAGGCACGGACACCTGTCTAGGTCGTCTGTCTTTCACATTAATATACCAATTTAATCCAAATTTAATTGACTGAATAGTCGCTGTCTTCTTGACCAAAGGTAATTCGCAGTTTTGTACGTTGAATAAAAAAGATACGGCATATTTTATAGTTGATATATCAACATTGTGTAGCAAATCATGTGCATGGGCGGATTGGGTTGTAATTATAGACTTTTGTTAAAAATTATACAGTAATCATTTATTTGAAAGGTAATTCAAATAAGATTCAGATGTCTTAAACGATTGTAAAATGTACTTAATCATTGAAAATATAACAAAATGTGAAGGTGTTTATTCATATGTGTGTGCTTTAAAGGGTTCTATAAATGGTTTAAACGGGTAAGGGTGTGAGACTTTGCTACTATGTAGTAATGTAAAATTTAACTTCCAACGGAAAGCATACATTCGAGAAAAAACAAGTATGCGGTACGATGTTTCTTGAAAGCATGAATGATACTTTATACTAGAATACATAGAAAGGATGTTTAGCATATATTTCAGGGCGAATGATGCGAAATTCCTATCGCCAGCTAGAGAAGTAACCAATTAAGACTAATACAAATAGATTAGAAAAAGAGTAAATGAGAAAAATGTACTGATTTTGTGTCATGAATACGCCATATCTGTTCCTTTACTGTTCACGAAGCCTAAGGAAGATATGGGCATATACATTTGTTTAACTTGACTTCTCCTGTGGAAAAAGGGGCACCTGTTTGCTTGTGGTATACGAATAATTGCTTGTCACGACCTGTTTGAATGAGAACATTACATATGGCAACTGATGTGGAGAGAATGCAACACTTTCCGCTCATTAAAGAACCGGTTGTAAGATATTTGTTGCAATATCAAAATGTTCAAAACAACATTAATTTCCCTATTTTTCCAATTGCAGTCAAATTTGACCATTATTCATCTTGTTCGACACATTTAACTTTACCTACTTTTATTCATTTAATGTACGGTTTACTTCGTTCTCGTCATCAACATCGATCATAGATGTAATATTTGCCACGGAACGTTAATTAATTAACAAATCGAAAAAAATAGGCATGTACAAACACTACTGAAAGTAATTCGCACAAATCAGGATATCAGATCTTTATATCTCCTCCTTGGCTCTTCTGCGAAAGTCGCTCTGATAATTTTCTACTTCCATGCTTTTAACGCATTGTAATAATTAAGGTTTTATCTTAATATATTATTGCAAATTTTGCAAGTAAATGAACGTATTTTGATATTTTTTATAAAACGTTTGAACTACAAAAGTAGTCCTCTGTAATTTAAAGAAAACAAATGTATTATTACTGTGTCAATTTGTTTTGGTTGTCTTAGTTTTTAATATTAATAGATATGTTGATATTATACATACCAATTGATCAATTGATTATTAGATCACAAGATTACAAGTGATCCTCTTACAACTCAATTCAATTATGACCCTATTGCTTTAAATATGATAGCATTCATGTTATATCCGATGCGTGAATTTTCTTTATGAATGCCAATGGTACAAAATGATCTCATTTATATTTTAGACTTAATATAATGGTTTTTGATTTATTATATTGGATTATTACACATTTGATAATTATATACTTGTATGTAACAAGTAACGAATAATCCGCAGGAGCTAATGAGATATTTTGTCCTTTAAAATTAGAAAATCGTCATATCAAAGTAAACATTGAGAATGGCAATGGGGAATATGTCTAAACGACCACAATTCGACTAAAAACTCAGATAACAGCCGAAGGCCACCAATGGGTCTTCAACTTTGGAGTTTGTGTTGCTCCGACTTTAGCTAGCCTAATATATTTATGTAAATGTAATTTTAAAATTGTTTAAGACTATATATAATAACTTAACAGTACGCTACATTGTATATTAGAATATTTGGGGACAAATCTGAATGTGACGTAAAGTCTTTTCATCTGCACATCAATTAATATGGTAAAACATTTAGACATCTGGGAAATGCTGTATTTCGATAACAAAAACAATTACTCTTGGAAAAAATGATGGTGTTTTCAGACTCATTTGGCTTACCACAAATAATTCTTCTTATATAAAGAGTAGTAACTTATCATTTTAAATATCTGTTGCTAGTACTGTATTTTATTTAAATGTTAGAATGCAATTTACCCATCACCAGTATTCAACAGCATTTTATAGTTTTGCTATTCGAAAAGCTGTAAACTGACGAAGAGTCATAGTCTAAACAGTGTAGCATTACAACGCATCAGTTTTTACCACATAAGACATGCATTATCCATGAGCAGATTATCAGTTCTATTTCTGTCGATCAATTCAAATATTGCTTAAAAGTTAAAAATAGATTGAAGTTATATGTTCAAGATATACGACATATTTATATTTCTTCTTCTTATGGATGCACTTTACATTGCTAATAGTTGCTATATGCATTGACTGTATGCGATACATTCTCTCTATGCACCAGCTTGCATGTTTTATGCCCGATAACCAAATTTTTCTTCAACGTCATCTACAGTGCTTCCGGTTTGTTCCATATTTCACGAATTCTAAGACGCGTCACCCATAAATCTTGTATCGAGCATTTCAGCTGCACATTTCAGATTCCCTTGGGCAAATGTACGCAATAGGACTACGTTTTATTTGTTTCATAAGATGCTTTCATAGTTATTGCACATACAATGAGAAATTTACCGTTTAAACATGTTTGTGCACGAATTTTACGATAAGTTCTTAAATAAACTCATGAAAGATACCAGGAATTAAATTTTGTATCAGCGCCAGACGCGTGTTTCGCCCACAAAAGACTTATCAGTGACGCTAGAATCTTAAAAGGTTAAAAAGCTCAAACAACTTTCTTAACCTTGTTACTTAAATATTTTGGAACATCTTACAGTTGAGAAGCTTTGCGATCATCTAAAAAGCTGAAAATCTCTGTTGCAACTTCCATTCAATGACCGAATCTCATAAACGCAGGAATTCGGGAAAATCCGGAGAGCCGACAACCTTGCTTCGGAAGTTGCCTCTGTTGATGTGTATTGCGCCATCAATTTAGATGTCAGTTATTATCTTCCGACTTAAACAATTTTTATTTGTTCTAACTATCAGCAGCAGATTAGTTTAATCTAAATACTTTTAGTTTATGTACCAACCGATTATGATTTTCAACACACTTGTCAAAATTGAATAAAATTTTAATTTCATATCAAACATTTTTGTCATACTTTTGAAGAAAGTGTTGCTTTCTTTGATAATGTAATGTATCGCTGCCAACAATTTGACATCTAAATTGGCGCATTTAATTCCAAGTAACCTTTGTTTTTCAGTACACTAAATTAAAAAGATTCTAACAATATTACCAAATCTACGAGTCGAAAACAAATACAGACAACACAACCCTATCGACAAAAAGAAAAACTAAGAAAAGACACACAAATGCGCAAAACGCAATGTAGAAAACTAAGATGGGGCAACACGAACCTCGCCATATACGTTTTGACAGGGCCGGTTTGATCATGTTATAATTTGAATATACAGTTACTATATTTTATTCATAAACGAATACATCTTTTAAATGCCTGAAATATTTGCCACTGAATATTAAGCAACAACAATCTTATGGTCCTAACTGTAGTAATCTTTCTTTTTTTAGATTGTTGGCTGTGATGGTATTGCTGGATCAAATGCCAGGTTAGATCACTGTGGTGTATGCAGTGGAGACAGTTCATCATGCCAGCTAATATCAGGAATATTCACTAGGAGATACCTTAAATATGGATATAACTTGATCAGTCGTATTCCTTCCGGAGCATGTAACATCAACATAACAGAAATGTCCCGCAGTAGGAATTATTTAGGTATATTTATAGTATAGATAACGAAAAATTACCATTTATGCAATACTAGATTGTAGATAGAATGAAAAACAATGTATTCTCTTATAGTAAAAATCTTATTGCATTGATGCTTAATACACAATGCTATATATATATGTTTTTATTTTAGTTTGGATATTTTCATATAGAGAACAGAGTGTAATTATAGTTGCTTAGATAAGTTTTACCCCAAGGTTACTGTTTGAAATCGTTAGATTTCTTTGAGTACTCTCTTCAAATACTAGTAATCTAAATCATCATACTAAAACATAAGAAATGATAAGAAGTTTATCTCAAATATTGAAAAGTTTTATTTCTTGCTTATCATCAATGAAAATGTCCTTGAAATAATTGGAACGAAAAGTTGCAAATCTCATTCGCAATCTAAGTTTAGATAAGTCATACATAAGTGTGATATTACCGTCTTATATTATATATAAATAGTATATTTCTCTGAAATTAATATTTTTGTTCAAAGCAAACTGTCAGAAATATAAAACTCACTCCGGCAATAACAACGATACTGTATTTTTTTTCATACTCGAATACCTTGAATGAAAACAAACGTAATCACAAGTTTTTTAAGTGACATATGACATGGTTGTACTATAAAATATTTGCATAATAAATTAAGGTTACAAAACATTTCTTTTTACGAACTGTCCTCTTTGTCAATCTGAAAAAATCAAACCTTTAAACAGCTTACTGACAGTTTTGGTCATTGCTTATTGTATATATAGTATATGACTTTTTCAGCTGACAATATATATGGTGAAAAAAAACAAAAAAAAACTAGTATCTCAATTGTTTGTAAAACAATTGAAAGGTCTTTCCTGTAAAAGTGATGTTTTCGTTATGTTCTTTGTACGACCTTTCGTTTGATATACGACAAGCATACCTTCTGAAACTTTTCGCTTTTTACACTTAATGACCTCATCCGCCTTCATTTTTGAGATCGGAAGTATGATATATGAAACACATAGTAGATGAGCTTTCATTTGATATGCGACAACGCCAAGTTCTAAAACGTTTAAATTTTGCACTTAATAACCCCATCCAACCAATTTTTGGAGGTTGGGAATTTGATATTTCAAATGTACACATCATGACCTTTCATTTGATATACAACAACCCTATTGTAAAAGAAATTATTTTTTTGCACTCAATGACCCCATCCAACTAATTTTTGGGGGACGTCAATTTGAAATTTGAAATGTACGCTTTGTGTTCTTTCATTTGATATGCGACAACCTTACCATCTGAGAAATTTGAATTTTTGCACTAAATGACCCCATCCTTCCACCTGGGATGAAAAAGAGGTTTAAAATTTTCATTTTTAAGTAGAGTTTATTGAGACCTTCAATTTGATATATCAGATGACCCCATTTGACAAAGTGCAAAAAATGATGCAATATCAACTATATAAATAGAAGTTATGAAACTCACAAAGTCAATGCAAAACATGAAAATTTCAAATTTATTTTTGGGTGTTTTTTTTCAATGGAATGTTTTTGGTATTTGGTTAAACATATAACTATGTCAATCTCTTCAATTTCTTAAACATTTTAAGTGGATAGCTGTTGTTGTTTCAGAAATACTTGCCGCCGCTCGAAAAATTTCAAACTGCATTATCTCTAAAACGACAATAGATATCTCAAATCTGTTAAATGGTAAATGATCTGCATTTAAAGGACAACACTATAGAAAAAGAAATGGGACAATTTCAAAGTTCACCAAGGTCACAATTAATCATCAAATATATGATGCAATACCGAACTTAAGAACTGGAAGCCGTGGAGACATGGGACTACCACCATTCAACTCAGGACCACTTGACCTTTCAAATATCACAAGGTCAAGGTCATAGTATACTGTGAAGGTCAAGGTGAAATTTCATCATGACCTGACATTGACCTCAAATTGAAGGTCTTGAATTACTGATCATCTTTTCAGTTTATAGTAGGTTGATATCTGTTACCTTTAAAAAGATATACACAAAATACTATACTTTTATTAATCATCCCGTTGTAACTTTTGAACAGACGGTCGGACATTTTTGGGCTTATTATATAAAATGTAGAGTTCGTCGAGAGGAACATTTTATACGCTGTATGTAGGCAGCAAAGTCTTATCGTTTTCCTAATATGTAAGCTTGAAATTGCAGCGTAATTTTTTTTTGCACTCTTTGACCTTTGACCTTGGGTGCATATTGAAGGTCACATGAATTAAAGATTATTGGTGAAGGTCCCAAGTCTCTACGACTTCCAGTTCTTGAAATAGATTTTTTCTAAAATTGTATACAATTTTCCAAGGGGAATAACTCCTTATAAGGGTTAATAACAAAATGATTGTATATGTTCATTAACATTGCCATCTGTTCCTGTACATGTAGCCGTTTTCAAATCGATTCTATCTCTAACATTTTTTGAGAAATGAGCAAAGGAAAGAAATTGTTTCAAGGGGAAATAACTCTCAAAGGGGATGATGAAATTCTATGCAGCCTCATATGGTAATACATCATTGTGAGATCTACCTATTGTCCAAATAAAGTCATGATATCTTTAAACACATTTTGGGGGGACCATGTTGAAAAAAAATAATAAAAGGGAGATAACTTCTTAAGGGGCAGGTGAAATCCTACAAAAGTTCATCTGGTAAAAGTTCATGTTGAGGTCTATCGATGGTTCAATTTTGGGATTGATAACTCCAATAGAAGCGGTAGGAGGGCGTGCCAAAAAAATGCTGGAAGAAAAAAAAGAAAAAACTAGTATCTCAATTGTTTGTAAAACAATTGAAAGGTCTTTCCTGTAAAAGTGATGTTTTCGTAATGTTCTTTGTACGACCTTTCGTTCGATATACGACAAGCATACCTTCTGTAACTTTTCGCTTTTTACACTTAATGACCTCATCCGCCTACATTTTTTAGATCGGAAGTATGATATATGTAACACAGGGTAGATGAGCTTTCATTTGATATGCGACAACGCCATGTTTTAAAAAGTTTGATTGTTGCACTTAATAACCTCATCCAACCAATTTTTGGAGGTTGGGAATTTGATATTTCAAATGTATACATCATGACCTTTCATTTGATATACAACAACCCTATCGTAAAAGAAAATTTATTTTTTGCACTCAATGACCCCATCCAACCAATTTTTGGGGGACGTCAATTTGAAATTTGAAATGTACGCTTTATGTTCTTTCATTTGATATGCGACAACCTTACCATCTGAGAAATTTGAATGTTTGCACTAAATGACCCCACCCGTGTCCCTGGGATGAAACGGGGGTTTAAAATTTTCATCTTGAAGTAGAGTTTATTAAGACCTTCAATTTGATATATCTGATGACCCCTTTTGACAAAGTGCAAATAATGATGCAATATCAACTATATAAATAGAAGTTATGAAACTTACAAAGTCAATGCAAAACATGAAAATTTCAAAATGATTTTTTTGTGTTTTTTTCCATGGAATGTTTTCGGTATTTGGTCAAACATATAGCTATGTTAACTTCTTCAATTTCGAAAACATTTTAAGCGGTAGGCTCTTGTTGATTCAGAAATACATGCCGCCGCTCGCAAAACTTCAAACTGCATTATCTCTACAACGACAATAGATATCTCAAATCTGTTAAATGATAAATGATCTACAGTTAAAGGACAACATCATAGAAAAAGAATTGGGACAATTTCAATGTTCACCAAGGTCACAATTAATCATCAAATATATGATGCAATACCAAACTTGAGAACCGGAAGTCGTAGAGACATCGGATTATCACCATTCAACTCAAGACCACTTGACCTTTCAAATATCACAAGGTCAAGGTCATAGTATAATGTGAAGGTCAAGGTGAAATTTCATCATGACCTGACATTGACCTCAAATTGAAGGTCTTGAATTACTGATCATCTTTTCAGTTTATAGTAGGTTGATATCTGTTACCTTTAAAAAGATATACACAAAATACTATACTTTTAATAATCATCCCGTTGTAACTTTTGAACAGACGGTCGGACATTTTGGGGCTTATTATATAAAATGTAGAGTTCGTCGAGAGGAACATTTTATACGCTGTATGTAGGCAGCAAAGTCTTATCGTTTTCCTAATATGTAAGCTTGAAATTGCAGCGTAATTTTTTTTTGCACTCTGTGACCTTTGACCTTGGGTGCATTTTGAAGGTCACTTGAATTAAAGATTATTGGTGAAGGTCCCAAGTCTCTACGTCTTCCAGTTCTTGAAATAGATTTTTTCTAAAATTGTATACAATTTTTCAAGGGAAATAACTCCTTATAAGGGTTAATAACAAAATGATTGTATATGTTCATTAACATTGCCATCTGTTCCTGTACATGTTGCCGTTTTCAAATCGATTCTATCTCTAACATTTTTTGAGAAATGAGCAAAGGAAAGAAATTGTTTCAAGGGGAAATAACTCTCAAAGGGGATGATGAAATTCTATGCAGCCTCATATGGTAATACATCATGATGAGATGTACCTATTGCCCAAATAAGATCATGATATCTTTAAAAACAACGAGGGGGGGCCATGTTGAAAAAAATCAATAAAAGGGAGATAACTTCTAAAGGGGATGATGAAATCCTACACAGCCTCATCTGGTAATACTTCATAATGAGGTCTACCGATGGTCCATATTTGGTTTTGATAACTCCAATTGAAACGAGGGGAGGCCATGTCAAACAAATGCTGGATGAAAAAAAAAAAAAAAAAAAAAAAAAAAAAAAAAAAAAACATGCGAAAAACAATAAGGTCTTTCCTCACGGAGAGGAAAGACCTTAAAAACATTAGAAAAACAATAAGGTCTTTCCCATGTAGGGGAAAGACCTTAACAATTTCAAATGTTATACATTTAATACCTATCGATTTACTGACATTATTAATAGTCTTATTGCTTACAAGAATATGTCATGCCAATGTTGTAACACCTATGCAAAGCTTTTTATAATAGTATACGAAGCAATATTGCTATTCGTTGGAATTTGATTTATTTGGACGATATTATATTGTATTTACTGAGTATGACGTGACACTTAGACCCTTTAATGCAGTTCTAGCTTATTTAATAGAAAATAAACTTTATAAAGATCAAACCATTTATCATATATTGACCTCTGACACGACACATTGTGTCTCGATGACTTTCTAGTGTATGGTATTAACACTGCAGTGTTATCATTGATATTTCCTCTAATGTACGATTAAACGAAAACAAGATAACAAACTAGGTGACAAGCAAGGTTAATGGGGTTTATCAGCTGCGTGACCATTAAGTGGACTTGATGGTCATCTAAACCTACTTCACATAATGAAGCTTTGTCTGACCACATCAATCGCTGTCGGTTAAGCTAACAACTGATGAATCCGTTTGTTGTACATTGGCTTTTATTTCAAGATATAGTGCTCGAATTCTGTATCAGGATCATTACCGTTGTTTATTTTTGAAAAGTGATTTTTAAGTTATCGGCCCTAGCTACTTAAGGCATCTTTAATATTGAACTTAATAAACTTCCCGTTGTACTATACTTAAGAGAGAAAAGAGGCCGCACTGATTAGGAGTTATGTCATATGTAGTACATTTATCAGAAGAACAAAGTGATCGCAAATGGAGAAATACAGCTAGGGGGCGATATTCATCTTGAAAATCCTGGTTAATAATATGCTATGAACAACTATTTAAGGGTCTTTTTGACATTGATGTTCACACCTTCATAGTGTTTCTATCTGTAAAATTTCCATAAGGAAATATTTGATAAATATTCAATAAAGACGAATGTTAGCCATTTCTTTACAATATGCAAAAAATACTGTATAACCATCTCACATAGTATATTTAAATACAAGTGTTTCATTTTTCATATTTCATCTTTACTAAATATCTGTACGAATAGTTGTCGCGACTTTCCTTTTAATTTGAATATATAGGATACTGAATAGTTCTGTTTTGAGCAAGTGCATGTCTATTTAGGGTCTTCTTTGGGTACGATTCAGTGCATAATTATCCACTTGCTTACACCGCCCAATGGTAGGATTGTCAAATGAGACGTTAATTGTGTAATAATACAACAAAGATCGCTTCATACTTAGTAAACCATTGAAACGTGCGAGTGAATGAAGTTTTTTAAAAAGTTGACCCTGTGTCGAATATCACCTGAATAAGTATGCAAATACCTGGAATTTTTGTAAGCTTAAAGCCGCTTCTGTTGATGATTGTGATTGTGTTATTAATATGCCAGTGTTCTTCTGAATAAAGTTTCAACAAAAACCCTTGCTACAAGTGTGTTTTTATGTCCGGAACATTTCAAATTAGGTTATTGTTTTGTTTAATTCCTTGTCAAACGTGCGATTTTGAGGGGTTTTATGCATTGATTGTGATTCTACGTGGTTTTTTATATTGATGAAGATTATATTAATAAAATGACATTTTTACTTATAATGTCTGTTTGTTTTGTTCACACATCGTTGTCAGTACATCAAATAGGTTAACGTGGTCACTTATTTTCATAAATATATCTTAACAGAACAAATATAAGATATTTTATTCTTTTATTATATACATACATGTATTATACAGTATATGAAATTAAGTGGTACTATAATTAGGCTAGTAGTAGTTCTTGAAACAGATACATATCGTTATACATATGTTTATGCACGAAATTGTTTACAACCGCATTTGACCATCTGCTTGTTAAACGGACTATGATTGGACATTTATGTGTTCAATTGATATATCAGATAAAAAATATAATATATTTCGGAAAAGCCTTCAAACTTAATGATGTAATCAATAGATATAGCTTACCGTAGAATATGCAAATAAAAAAAACCTGAGATAAATGTTCATATGGAGCAATACTTGGTGTGTTTACATGGTACATACAACCCGCATGGTGAGAACCACCAGCTTTAGGCGAGTTCATACTGCATCTAAAAGTAAAGAGGAGGCATAAAGACCTTGAATTTCCAGAATAGACGAATACTTTATATCTTCAGATCATCTGATGTAAAAACACGTCTCTTGACGTCTAGCTGACTGACATGTATTATTATTTTCGTGTTGGTGACCAGCGCTGTAAAAAAGTTAAAAAAAATAGTTATACTTACGCAAATGTGTTTACCAGTTTTAAATGATTTTAAACTATCTAAAAAAATCAAAAAAAATATAATTATATATACATGTGTTGAAATTGTTAATACAATTAGAACACCTAGGATAATACCAGTATTTTTGGAGACTTGAATTAAGAGATCACAACGCATCATAAATCTACCAAACAAAAACCTTCTCGTGTGCATAAGACATTAGTCTACATCAGATATCAGAATCTATTTTATATATTTGCATAATGACTGAAAGTCGCTTGCATCTTATTTAAATATGCAAAACAACAGCTTATTTGTTACATAGCCTTTAAATTTAGATACGAGTAAGATGGTTTGGGTTGGTCCTTGGTTGATATCTATTTTGTAAAACAAAAACGTGTCAAAAATTCATGGCCTTTTTAGGTCAAACATGTCAATTTCGGCATGTTTATTATATTACAAGTGTCCTTTTTGCACTAAAGTGTCGAGTTTATTAAACGTGTTCATTTATCAATGAATTTACATCATATTAGAAAATCTGCGTTAATTTCACTTTTTTATTATTTTCAAGGGCCAAGTTATTATCATAATTATATTTGTGTACTTCTACACTTTTAATAATTTTAAAACGGGGGAAATAAATAATATACTAGTCTTGTTTTTATCTACAAATAAACGAACGGAATAAATCCTCATAATCCATGCATGAACCAATTTTGTTTTCTCGCCAAGACGAAGTCGCAGATTTTTTTATTTCAAACTGCTGTTTCCAGTAATGCCGACAGATACGTCAACTTTTGTTTGTTTTTAAGGATTGGGATTTAATTTAGGTCAGTCACAAAAAAATGATACTATTGAATTGAAATAAGTGAATGGATAAATTATTTACAAATAGAAAATAATTTTCAAAGCAATCAAAACCTGTAATTCTTCTAAATATGAAACAATTATAAACGTCAGAGAACAACAAACACTATATAATCTCAATCCCATATCGATGGCGATTAACAGTTTGTGTTTAGTTTATACTAGTATGTGTATTGTGCTTTGTTTCAGTGATCTATAGCGACTCTTAGGGCGGGGGTCAATAACTAAAATAGCCAATGTTGCATGTAAGGAAATAACTTGATTAGCGTTAGTTTACTTAAACTTTAAAGTTGTTGGAAAACTGACGTTGACAAGCGAACGAGCCAACACTAAACGACAAATCAAACGGTTTTGGTAATTAATTATAAAATAAAATTGAGAATGGAAATGCTTGAATGTGCCAAAGAGACAACAACTCGACCATAGAGCAGACAACAGCAGAAGGCCACCAACAGGTCTTCCATGCAACGAGAAATTCCCGCACCCGGAGGCATCCTTCAGCTGGCCCCTAAACAAATATATACAAGTTCAGTGAAAATGAACTCCAAATTGTACACAAGAAACTTAAAGTTAAAATAATGCAAGACTAACAAAGGCCAGAGGCTCCTGACTTGGGACAGGCGCAAAAATGCGGCAGGGTTAAACATGTTTGTGAGATCTTAACCCTCCCCCTATACCTTTAGCCAATGCAGAAAAGTAAAGCTTATATCTCACTGAATATCAAACAAATTGTCATGATGTTAAACACTTTTTAGTAATTACTTGAACCTGTTTCGAAAGTGCCTTTACGTAGCCTGAAATGCAATGCACTTTACTAACTAAGTCAATATTACACACATGAAAAGTGAGTGATAGATTGTGCAGTTATATGTGTGAGGTCGGGTAAATAGTTTAGATGAAACGAAAGTCGGTAAATAAGACATGATTTAAATATTTTATGATTGGAATACGATGGAAATTCCTCGCTTGTCACTTACATTTAAAATATTTGATTTTTTTCCTCTCTTACACCATTAATTTCTTTAGCGTTTCAGATGCTCTTCAATTATCACCTATAACCCCGTATTGTTTGTAAATCTATCACTTCCAGTGCACGAAAGTCAGATTTATGTCTAGTATTGCTTGCAATGTTATCAGGATGCATAGATACGAAGATAAATCGTTCTTCGTTCTCTCGTCATTCTAATATTACGTGGTTTTGACACAATGTATGGAAAACCTTGATTGGGAAATTTCCTTTTTGGGTAGCAAACGTATATCAAAGATGAATTACAATGTCTTGAAACCCTTGATCGGGAAACTTCCTTTGGCAAGAAATCTTATATCAAAGGTGTATCACAATGTGTGGTAATTCGTGGTCGAGAAAAGTCCTTCAGGGCAACAATATAATATAAAAGGTGAGAATCACAATGTGGGGAAACCCTTGGCCAGGAAACATCCGTTTGAGCAGCAATCTAATTTCAAAGACGAATTACAATGTTTGAAAATATTTGGTTGAGAAACTTCCTTTTGGACAGAATTCTAATATTAAAGATCATCAAAGATAAATCACCATTTGTGGAAACCCTTGGTTGGAAAACTTCTTTTTCAGCATCAATCTAATATGAAAAGGTTTATCATAATGTGTGGAAACTCTTGGTCGGAAATGTCCTTCGGGGCAGAATTCTAATATTAAAGATCATCAAAGATGAATCATCATTTGTGGAAACCCTTTGTTGGAAAACTTCTTTTTCAGCAGCAATCTAATATGAAAAGGTGTATCATAATGTGTAAAAACTCTTGGTCGGAAAAAGTCCTTCGGGGCAGTATTATAATATCAAAGATGGTCACCATTTGTTGAAACCATTGGTAGGTTTTTGGGCAGAAATCTAATATCAAAGGTGTTATATAGTATGCTGAAAGTCTTGGTTGGAAAAATCCTTTCAGCAGCAATCTAATAGCAAAAGGTGTATCATAATGTTGGAAACTCTTGGTCGAAAGGGGTCATTCGGGACAGCAATATAATATCAAAGACGAATCAAAATGTGTTGAAACCCTTGGTTGGTCAACTACTTTCAGGACAGCAAACTAATATCAAAGGTGAATCACGATGTTTGAAAACACTTGGTTGTGGAACGTCTTTTTTTAATGAAAAGGTGAATCAAACAGTCTGGAAACCTTCGGAAAGGAAACTTCCTTTTGGACAGAAATCTAATATCAAAGGTGTATCACAATGTTTGGAAACAATTGGTCGAGAAACTTCCTTCCGGGCAGCTATATTGTATCAAAATGAGTCACATTATGTTGAAACCATTGGTTGGGTAACTTACTTAGAGCAGCAATCTAGTATCAAAGTGAGTCACAATGTGTGGAAACCCTTGGTCAGGAAACTTCCTTTGAGTAGCAAACTAATATCAAAGGTGATTTGAACAACAGGAATACTTTTAATGGTGAAATACGTTAAGAAAAAATGAAAAGTTATATTTTGCAAAATCTTTCTATCCGTGCCAAAACCTACTTTTGATCTTTGGGAAATATCGCAATTTCAAAATGGGTTGATCTCTGTTGATAATTATTAGAAAATAGTTACCAGATATAAATGATACAGAAAATCCAACACCACACAAACGAATACATTAAGTCAGGAATATGACAGTTATTATCCATTCGTTTGGTGTGTTTGAGCTTTTGATTTTGCCACTTAACTAGGGACTTCCATTTTTATACGACCGCAAATTTTGAAAAAATTTTCGTCGTATATTGCTATCACGTTGGCGTCGTCGTCGTCGTCGTCGTCGTCGTCGTCGTCGTCGTCCGAATACTTTTAGTTTTCGCACTCTAACTTTAGTAAAAATGAATATAAATCTATAAAATTTTATCACAAGGTTTATGACCACAAAAGGAAGGTTGGTATTGATTTTGGGAGTTTTAATCCCAACATTTTAGGAATTAGGGGCCAAAAAGGGCCCAAATAAGCATTTTCTTGGTTTTCGCACTATAACTTTAGCTTAAGTTAATAGAAATCTATGAAATTTTGACACAAGGTTTATGATCACAAAAGAAAGGTTGGGATTGATTTTGGGAGTTTTGGTTTCAATAGTGTAGGAATTAGGGGCCAAAAAAGGGCCCAAATAAGCATTATTCTTGGTTTTCGCACAATAACTTTAGTTTAAGTAAATAGAAAATAATGAAATTTAAACACAATGTTTATGACCACAAAAGGAAGGTTGGTATTGATTTTGGGAGTTTAGGTCCCAACAGTTTAGGAATTAGGGGCCAAAAAGGGACCCAAATAAGCATTTTTCTTGGTTTTCGCACCATAACTTTAGTATAAGTAAATAGAAATCTATGAAATTTAAACACAAGGTTTATGACCATAAAAGAAAGGTTGGTAATGATTTTGGGAGTTTTGGTCCCAACAGTTTAGGAATAAGGGGCCCAAAGGGTCCAAAATTAAACTTTGTTTGATTTCATCAAAATTGAATAATTGGGGTTCTTTGATATGCCGAATCTAACTGTGTATGTAGATTTTTAACTTTTTGTCCCGTTTTCAAATTGGTCTACATTAAGGTCCAAAGGGTCCAAAATTAAACTTCGTTTGATTTTGACAAAAAATTAATCGGTTGGGTTCTTTGATATGCTGAATCTAAAAATGTACTTAGATTCTTGATTATCGGCCCAGTTTTCAAGTTGGTCCAAATCGGGGTCCAAAATTAAACTTTGTTTGATTTCATCAAAAATTGAATAAATGGGGTTCTTTGATATGCCAAATCTAACTGTGTATGTAGATTCCTCATTTTTGGTCTTGTTTTCAAATTGGTCTACATTAAAGTCCAAAGGGTCCAAAATTAAACTTAGTTTGATTTTAACAAAAATTGAAATCTTAGGGTTCTTTGATATGCTGAATCCAAACATGTACTTAGATTTTTGATTCTAGGCCCAGTTTTCAAGTTGGTCCAAATCAGGATCTAAAATTATTATATTAAGTTTTGTGCAATAGCAAGTCTTTTCAATTGCACAGTATTGCGCAATGGCAAGAAATATCTTATTGCAAAGTATTGTGAAATAGCAATTTTGTTTTTAATTAGAGTTATCTTTCTTTGTCCAGAATAGTAAGCAAGAAATATCTAATTGTAAGAATTTTTTTTATTTGGAGTTATCTTTCTTTGTCCAGAATCAACTTAAATCTTTGTTATATATACAATATACAATGTATATATATATTCACTTTTTACTACCAACTGATAAATTAAAATAATCTTTACCATTCAGTGATAACAAGCAGTTTTTTTACATCTTAATATTTTATGATGTATTTAAATGAGTAGTAATTGTTGCAAACTCCATTAGAAATTTTAATTGAGATTAGTTTTGGAATAAGGGAAAGGGGGATGTGATTAAAAAAATTGGGTTCAATTTTCTCATTTGAAATTTCATAAATAAAAAGAAAATTTCTTCAAACATTTTTTTTGAGAGGAATAATATTCAACAGCATAGTGAATTGCTCTAAGAGAAAACAAAAATTTTAATTTCATTAGAACACATTCATTCTGTGTCAGAAACCTATGCTGTGTCAACTATTTAATCACAATCCAAATTTAGAGCTGAATCCAGCTTGAATGTTGTGTCCATACTTGCCCCAACCGTTCAGGGTTCGACCTCTGCGGTCGTATAAAGCTACGCCCTGCGGAGCATCTGGTTGAACTTTCTCGGAGTTCAGTATTGTTGTGATTTTATTTTTTAATATATGATTTTCCACAGAAAACACAACTCTTCTCCATTCGTAAAGTTCTGCGAATCTAAGCAAGATTTGAAGTCCACCGGAGACCTGTAATAAAAATGTTTGAAATAGTACAGTAACTTTTCAATTGTTGTAAATGTCTTAATAAATAATTGCTCTTAATGGTTCGGTTTAAAATGCTTTTGATTTTTGGACTGATCAAACAATATTTTGTTCTTCTTGGGATAATCATGCGATGTATTCTCCAGTTTAGAAAAATATAGTAAGCAGGTATCAAAAGCAATAACTACTGCCAATAAATCGTACATCACAGGCCTAAGAGCCACAACAAATGTATATAACGTAACCATTAAGTGTAATTTTAACTTCAAACGCACCTTCCGCGCTTGATAGAAAGATAATTTTTCGTCTATCCAAAAGAAACATGTCGTGCAGATTCAACGATCCTTTTGAAAATATGGATTATTGTTATATTACGTATTATATCACACAATTGATCAGAAAACGAATACCCAAATTGTCTTACTTTAAAAGACCAAGCAATGACACAGGCTAACAAAAACCACTCAAACTACTTCTATATTGCTGTGCATAGATGTCTCTTAAATAAAAATATGTTAAACTCGTAAGACGAGGTCAATTAATTTGAACAATTTAGAAATACTTGAACGGATACGGAAGCAATATATTAAATTTAACAAATATTTAAAGTTTACAAATGGTCTTGTTGTGTCAATTCTTTCTAGACAAAAAAATGTAGGGCAAGTGATGTGTACTTAGTACCAAATAACAACTTTCTGTAAAGGATTTAGATATCCCAATATTTTCTTAAGGTGTGTTTAGTCGCGTTTAGACAGCAATAAATTATAATATATCTTTTAAACATAGTTTGAATCCTTGTGTTTGTTCGATTAACAATTTATGAATGTTTTATCACCAAATAAATAGCACAAATCACAACTTAAATGAGTGGGTATTTAAGACTAGTTCCAATATTATTCAGGTTTATAGATATTCCGGATTTCATATCTTTCAACGCTGCATTTTTTGTCTGAGTAGGAACATTATAAGACTTATATAGTTTTTATAAATGATAATGTGTAAACCGATGGACATAAATTGTCTTATATTTACTATAACAACTATCATTAAAAATCTACAGCATGGTGGTGATTTCTATTGTAAATCTTGAAAAGGCGCCTAAGGTCTTATATAAAGCAAGCATAAATATCAGATATTTCTCATGATTAAACTTTCTTGAAATGATAAATGTGTCTGCTATTAATAAACTATAAATTCTGGCATCATAATTGCAGGAGCCATTTTCCGGTTTTCTTCATTCATTTTTGTTTCTTTTATTTCCTATTGAGCTCATACAATTGAAATTAAGATGAATATATCTTTAATATGAGTCCAGCAGCTTGGTCTTCTCAAAGAGGTAAAGCCAATTTTCCCTAAAGTTATTTTGAATTTTAGTCATTTTCCGCAGTTCTACTTAACTAAAAACAACATAAAAATTAATCATTCATAATTTAAAAAGTTTTTTTTTAAAACAACATTTTGCACTCTAACATGCGAGCAAGTATAAACACCTAAAGATAATTGCCCCAAACTGCAATTTTGGACATATTTTGGAAAAAGGGGTAAAATAATTAAATGTGAACAATCTTAACCAACACCACAAACACATGTAAAGTAATTATTTCAGATACATTTTAATTCCTATTGTAAATGATGTGTTTTGTATGCAAAATTTCAGCAAAACATGTAAAATTCCAACATTATATTTAATTGCGATGTTGCGGTGAATATCATTTTGATTCTATGGAAATAAGTAAAATTGTGATCACGTTTTAAAGTATAATATATCTTGAGTATTCGACTTCCATTAGGTTTTATCAATTTTTGATTTTACCTTTGGAATGAAACAAATACAAGGAAACGTGACCATACCTCTTTTTGAATCTATTTAAAACAAAAATTGGCACACTTATTTTTCTAACGATGTAAATGAAAATATTATAATAAATCTCTAAAAAAAACTCAATGTATCGACCAATTAAGTTTTTTGTACACAGAAAAATGAGCGTATCAATGATATTTCATGTCAACAAAGGAGGTCTGATTTCTTGGCTGGTGATACCATCGGATACGAAGCATTCCCCAGGAGTGGCATCCAACTAGTAGATTAAAAGAAAATCATCAGAGAAACCAACAATTTTGCATTACAAATAACAATCCATGATTTTGTAATATAAATTAAACAGCGACTTAAAAGGGATCACAGTTACTATGTTACAAGAAAAATCTAATAAACTGACTGACATATAGGGAAATTCTTTTCTTTTGAAAAAGTAATCTCAGATCATAACGTTTACATACGTATTAAATGCGTTTCCTTCAGTTTTAGTTTTGTTTTTTGTCCATGGATTTATGAGTTTTGAACAGCGGTATACTTCTGTTGCCTTTATTTACATACAACCTGTGTTTCAGCTCAGTATTCAGTGCTTCGGTACTGACATTATATGACATTATATTATAAATTTTCGTTGAGAAATTAAGAAATTACCAAGAAACTGTTAAATTCATACTCCCTCGGGCAATGTTGACTTAGGTGACTATGGTTATTTCCCTTTTTGGTCAAATAGCTCCTCGCGCTTTAATTGGGTAAATGGTTAGCAAGCTCTGTCCAATGTTTGGGCTCGAGAGTTTCTGGTGAAGGCAAACCAAGAAAAGTGCTTAGGGCGAATTGTTTATAGTGTGTTATTTGCGTTTTATGTCTTGTTTTCTATAAACTGTGATATTGCTGTTATTCATATTGTCCGATACGTAAAATTATTAAAATGGTAACCATGGCCCGTTTTGTTGCTATTTTACATTTAAGCCATCACGTTATTTCCAATATCGTGGTCCTTGTGTCACGTCATTGTGCTGTTTGTACCTAAAACAATTTAAAGTTCACAAAAAACATTTAACTTTATTTTTCACATTAGATACACATTGTCGGGCACATCAAAAGAATTCATATCCGGTAAAGCGAAAAATCTTGATACGAAAATATTACATAATGTTAGTTTTATTTACATTTCTTTGTTTGACCTTTACTGGCCTTCTGTAGTGTGTCGAAATATTTGACTTATGACACAGTGGTACATGCACATAAAAAGCTAACTGTGATCAAAAATATGTAATTTATTGGATAAATAGTCCTTTGTCTCGCCATTGACTAGACGGGCTTAAATCTATTAGCCTCCTTTCATTAATTTCAAATACGACATTCAGCTTTATCTTAAGGCAGTTTACATTAGTGTATAGCAATGTCATTTGATTACTTAATGTAGATATTTTATTTTAATATACTAATACTTTCATTTAGATATTGAACACGACTCAATATAAGATTTATCTTTTTTGGCTGTCAAATTTTTATGTTAAATAAGTGATCCTTCTGAAATGACATCGAGAAAAGCGTTTCGAAATTCTCAAATTTCCTAATGTTTTAGAATATTCATGACGTCATTCCTTGACTAAATTTTAACACTCTGATTTATTTATTGTGCGACCTAGTTGATGCCTGAATATAAACCAATAACTTAAAGTTATTGACTTTTTATACATTAAATCAAACTTTTCCAATGACACATTTGTATTACTTTTTCAGCATTAAGACAAACAGATGGCGACTACATTATCAATGGAAATTATAGACTTACTAGAAACGAAGTTTTCAGAGAAGCGGGAACAACTTTCACTTATCATAGAAACAAACGATCAGAAGGCTGCCGATCGCAGTGTATTATGGCCGACGGGCCTACAACGAAATCCATTGACTTAGAGGTATTAAAATAGCTTATTATTCAAATGGCACAGGTTTCCATGTTTCAGTATCCGCCAAAAATATAATAATTACATATCTCCAATTCATCATAATTTACTTCAATGCGAGTATCTCTAGACTAGTACACTGCCTTGCCCATTTGAAACGAGAAGTATTCTATAGAAAAACTACATGTCGAATAACACCCTTGTGAAAATACACAAAATTAGTCAACTTAAATTTACACACAGATATCTCGAACCCTGTAAACAAAAATAGTCGAGGAATGACCTACTGTTCCTACAACCCTTGTGGAAAGGTTAAATGAGGGTTTTCAAAAATAGGCATCTATTCAGATTTAGTACAGTTTTTACTGTGCATGGTTCTAAAGGGGACAATAATGTACAAATTGATTTTCATAAAAGGAGTGTGATTATCTTCTGCAACAGACAATTTAAATGTTGAAGACTTTCATTGTTCCCATTTCCAAAATTTTCTATCGAAACTATGTTAATGCCATTGATTTAAAACACTTAAAAGTAAGTTGAGTAAGAAATGATAACATACATATTGGGGTAAGCAAATATTTAAAAAAAACAACAACATTTTCAACAGTTTTACATTGTAAGAATTTACAATATTGAAGTATTCATAAAATAAACATCAAAATGCAAAATGTATACATATAACAAGTAGTTAATTACACATAATAATTTAAAAAGAAAAACCGATTTTGATTCGTTTATACGGTAGTAGATATATTGTTGTAACTTATTATCATTCATGAGAACAGTTGAGTTAAGTGAATTATGGTTTTTACTATTGTCATATATCTGTTCATTTGTCATAACTGGCATAAAACAACATAATTCTTGTTGTTAACAATATAAATGTAATTGACTTTTCACCTTCCTATGTAAACTAGAACATGGTATGCTACCTTGTTGACATACAGTTAGTTAAGTATTTACAATATGTAAAGTATAACTACATATACTCGGCTGCCATAAAAAAGAATTATTAAGATATCTAGACCTTGGTAAAATATTACTTGTATTGTTTTTAAATGGACCATAAGTATTTACTGTCTGATATTGGAGTGTGCATGAACGGAGGTAAAACTTACAGATATCTGTCCAACGCAGACCGACTTTAAACTAAATATTTGGCCTCTAGGTCCTGATGTTCCTGTATCAAGGCTCTAGTTCAAGGTTTATCTTGTCCCGTTGAGACTTCGCATCGTTAAAACCATAGGTGTGTCGGTTTGGAAGATAAAAAAATGACAAACTTATACTATACCACAATATTTATAGAAATATTTTTGTTCAACGATAAAATCAAATAATAGATAAAGGCAACAGTAGCATAACGGTGATCAATAGTCATGATTCGATTAAGCGAAAAGCGGGTGACAAACCAAAACAGTGGGGAACATATCATCTATAAAATTGAGAATGGAAATGGGGAATATGTCAAAGAGACAACAACCCGACCAAAATAATACTGATTGTATGAGGAAAACAATGAAACAACAGAAACATTGAACTGCTGCAAAAACAAAAGCCATACATAGAAACAAACTATTTGATATCAACTGCCATATTCGCGACTTTGGACAGAACATTTTAAGAAAACAAATGGTGGGTTGAACCTGGTTTTATGGGTAGCCAAATAAAATTTCAAAAATGTCACCCTTCCTTTTTATGAGATCTTTTTATGAGATTGATATTGTTCAACGTCAAGTTATATGTTTCCTTCATAAAACTTTCTCTATTCCATGTTGTTTTCGTTCCATTGTCGACTAATGATTGTATATTGTCCCACATTGTTTTATAATATCGCAATGTATCACGGTACATGTGCAAATAGGCAATGTATTTGAAGGGATTAATTGAATTATTAAAAGAATTAATTGAATGACCATCCTGCATGAATTGAAACATACTAAGAATGTGGGTCATCACTAATATCTTATCTCATTTTTGATAAAACGAGTTCCTTGTATTACGTCATGATGAATCTAAGTTTGTGTGTAAAACCACCGATTCTTACTTCCTATATATGCAAATACATACAAGATAATAACTTAAATATTCAGAATCTTTTTTTTGGCGCCATATTTGTTGAGGTTGGTTGATTGTTATTAAACTTGAGTCGGTATTCTAATGGGTACGATCTGTGTATCCCTAACGCTGATCTCACTGTTAAACCATCACATATTTCCCAAGAAATAATAACAACGTTATCTCACACCTTTATCATAACATTGTTGTAAGTGTCATTTCGATACCAGTGTTATATATAGTTTAATTTATAATTATGCTATATTACTACGTATACACTAGATATAATGTGAACCTTTCCAGTCAGTCAAATGATTTCCAAAAAAATCAATCCTTTATGGGTTGATTTTAAATACATATATTAGTAACAAATAAATGTGGTTGTTAAATTTTATAGATACTTGTGTGTGCTTCTTTGTTAAATATTGGTTTGTTTTTGTTCTTTTTTAGTTTGTGACACGGTGCTGTACCCCTATTTTGACAATTTTACCTATTACATCTGTTTTGTTCACGCTTTTTTGTAAATATGAAATTATTTGATGCGACTGTCATTAAAGTGAGAGGTTTAGCGCTATAAAACCAGGTTCAATCTACCATTTTCAACATTTGAAAATGCTTGCGCCAAGTCAGAAACATGACAGTTGTTGTCAATTCGTTTGATGTGTATTAGCGTTTGATTTTGCCATTTGATTAGTGACTTTCCGTTTCGAATTTTCTTTGGAGTTCAGTATTTCGCAGATCCGTTATAAACGTGTTTAGCATATGTAGATGTGTGAAATTGTTTATCATTTTAATCTTGCAGTTGCTGTTTTACCAGGTAAATACTGGTATCATGTATCAATTTACCGTGCCGAATAATTTAACAGACTATTTTATGCAAAATATGGTGCCTAATCTTAGAGAAAATCGACGAAATCCTAGTGCACAACCAACTAATCGTGATGCACATCTTAGTAAACAAAAAGACGTTCATATGATAACAAATCCAAATGAACTTCATAAGTATAGAACACAAGTAAATAATAACCAGAATTCTAGGAATATCAATTCTCAAGCAGCTGTACAGTCTAGACCTAGTTTTGACAACACTTACAACACTAATGATAACATAAGGAATACAAATAGTGATACAGGTAATACGCGTGTTAAACCAACAAAAAGTGAACAGCAACCGGTCGGCCAAGGTGGATATTCTTATTCAGGAGGATTAGGAGCATACAACCAGGCTGCTACTGGTGACTACGGTCAGCAATCGCCAGGAAATAACAATGTCCTATCAGGGCAAGAAAGTTTCTACGGTAACAAGGGGGGTTATCCGGTATATAGTAATGGCATTCCACTGGGCGGATCTGTAAATGGTGTGCCGCTTGGCGGTTCTGCAAATAGGGTATCACAGGGAGGAATTCCTCTCGGTGGAGGTTCAAATGGTGTACCTCTTGGTGAAACAGTACAGAAACCACGTTTAGTAATTGCTAACCATATACCTGACAGTAAAAACTATTTTTGGAGAATATCAGGATTTACAGAATGTTCAAGAACTTGTGGAGGAGGTAGGTAGACATTTTACATTTATAATTGGTACAGTTCAGATTTGTATTATTCATTCGATTCTATAAACCTTTTTGTTTATTATAATTTGTCGCCTCCTACATCCAAATTCAGAAAAATCTAGTTTTCTAAACAAATTTTGAAATCTATGATTTCCCTGCTGTGTTTCTAGTATCTAAACAATAAATAACACCCATATTCATATCTGTTCCATTAACATGTACATATAAGTCAATTCATGTAACCACAACAGTAAACAAGAGGGCTTACTGTCTATTGTATCAACAAAGGATGGATCATCCTACGTTTATAAACATCTTTTAGGGTTCAAACCAAGTTGAAAGATGATTATTTATCTTTTGAAATTATCGGTTGAAACATTTTTTAGAACACAATACTTACTATGAAACTATTTTTAAGATCTTAAATCTTCTCTTCATCTATCAATACACGTCAACTTTTGTTCTCATTTAATGTTTGAAAGATAAGGAATCAAACCACAACCTTTCCAAATATGATCGAGTATGAAAATAAAGAGCGATAAAATTCAAAAGTTTTAATAAACGAAAACTGTAAGTTTTGTATTTTATGTAGGTTTAAGGCCAACTATTTGGTAATTAAAAACCTTTTCGGAGAATTTCATTAGGCCAACGACTCTGTATAATGTAGATTTATATCTTTTTTTTTCTGGAATTTGATGCCTATTTTAGAACTGTTGGTGATCTTACAAATAAATAACATAAACATCGTTGCGGTAAAATTAACCCGCGAAAATTTCGAATTGTATACATAAAATGCTCAAAATCGATATTGCAACTGATCATATTTACTGTTAAGATTTTTTTCATGTAAGGACATAAAAAAAGCAGGATTGATAGACAGGTGGGGGTTATACGAACAGTTCTTCTATTTCATTGTATACATGAAGATTATAGTAAGGTGTAGCACTATTTAGTAATTGAATAACACAATATCCGGGTTTTTTAATTAATGTCTCTTGTCAAATACTTCTGTTGTCCTGTTATCAACTATGTACCGCGTTGGTTTTTTTGTTATTCATTCTTAAACCATTCTCACTTGCTGGAATTTTTTTCAAAGAGAATAGTTTTTGGTGTTCCATACTGCTCTTTGTACTTTTTGTCTTTACTCTTGTCCGTCTCTTTTTGAATGTCTGTTTTGATTGGATCTGAATCACCTCTTATTCGTATAAACAGTTAGATTGTTATTGATTTAGTTGTGAAACGTTAAAACTGAAATATCATTCGTGCCTCTTTGCCTGTAAGTCTTTACTGGTTATAATACAATTGTCATCGCTTCCTTAACTGTTGAATAAGACTTGAAATATTAAAGTTGAAGGAACTCTTTGTGAAGAAAACCTTGGTGTCCGTTCACCTTAACTTCACATAATATAAATATATAATTAGGAACTTGAAAGTCTATGATATGACAACAAACAAATTACAATACAAGTTTAGTACCGTACTTGTGTGGCAATGACTAAATTTAGTCTTCAATTACATATTTTAGTGTCAGATGAAATAAACAGAATAAATTTTAATCGTTAGTGTAATTGACAGCTTTGCCAGATTTAATAAAGAATGGTTTTTCTATTTTTATTAAAATTATTCTATTTCCTTTTAAAAAAACATATCATCTCTAGTTTTGAAGAAAGAAAAAAACGTACCAAATAATTAACGAGGGATGAAAAATACCAGAGGAGCATTTAAACTTATATGTCGAAAGAAAATAAACAAACATCGCCATGGTTTAAAAAAAGACCAATTGACAAACAATAGTACAATTGGAACATTATACCTCTATTTACCTATTAAAATACAACCTAGATAACTACAGACTAAACAACACAAACCCCACTTAAAACTGCACGTACAAGCAAATGAGACGTCCAAATGAAAGCAATAACTTCGAATTAGTCTATGGTTATTGTCACTATTAGAAAATAGGTAACAATTTGCGTACAGTCATGAAGAATGATTTCTGAAGACTTGTCTTCTTCATTCCCCAATACTATCTTTCACATAAAGATTTTGCTATATTGCCATGTCGGCAGTAAAACTTTGGAAAAGCATTAGCTTATATATTAAATACATTTGATAATGAGTTTTCTTTTTCCTAGTTGTCTGTCTACAACTTTGAAAGACATTTTCAACTAAAATTTCAGCTACAATTATGTACATGAAGCTACAACGAAGACAAACAAACTTTATTTGTAAAAGCCCGATTAAACTTTATAGCTAGTCGGGCTTCATAATTTTTCATCAATATACTGTCAATATACTTTAGTATACCTCAAAACACGATGAATAAGTTTATTAGAGTAAAAAAAATGTAAAGTTGGGTTCATCCACCAATCGAATGTGTATTGGCTCTGTAACAGGAACACCAGTTTGGTAATTGGGCCATCCTTTCTGTAACGTTGAAACATTTTAGTTTTAACATTAAACTAATGAATTATTATATCAGCTTTAACGATCAGGATGTTCCATTAATAGTACTATTTTCTTACAGTTATGATTAAAGTTTAATAAAACATTTTTTTTTACTTATTTGACATTTAACCAAAATCATTCATAAACAAAAAAGAATGCAACCCATTTGTTTGATATTAGTGTAGAAGTGAACTTTTAAGTTATTGCTCTGAATTTGTATTATTAAGTTTGACTCTTTTTACTTTTTTTTAAATTTAACTTGATACTCGGTTCCATCCCAGGTTTCTATATTTTCTAAAATTGAATTTTTTTATGGACGAGTTAATTATGTTTTCTATATCGATTGTAAAATTAATAGTTCAAGTTTCATATATTTTAATAATTGCCTTTTGAACAGTGCACTTGTGACTGTCAAACACATACATTATCTGTTACTGCAGCCTTAAATGCAAGCCTGCTTAATCATTCTATACAAAAGAATGTTCTTGCCTGTCAAAATGACAGTTGATATAATCAATGATTTCCTTTTACCCAATTTAATTTTTGTTTAAAAAAAAAGATATATTTCATTTTTTTTATATTTTGAAACAAAACTGACAGTGGGATTTATACTGGGCGGGTGGTGATGATGGCAATTTCTTTTTATGATGATGAATGATGTTCCAAGACCTATTTAAGGATGATTTATATGGTCGTATTGACTAACATGTGAACTGGAATTTTAAATGATGCAGCTCAATTACACATTAAAAATTCTTTTCCACTGTTCTTAAATTTTTGTCGGGTTTAAGTTTATTACCTTACGAGAGGTTCCAGTTAGGTTTGTCTGGATTAAATAAAATTTGAATTTAAATGTTTACGTTTAGGTAGGTTGAATTTACTACGGTTGAAATACGACAAACTCACATTGAATATAGAAGTACCGAATTCATATTGTTATAAAAAGTAATACCACAAAAATTCTTAACTCCAAGGAAAATATAAAACGGAAAATCCCTAATCAAGTGTATTATCTTTTGTATTAACATTGGTGATATAGTGCCTGTTGATGGCCAAAATGAGTGGAAAATATTAAGAACAAGTTTTCAACTGAACAGCTGTTATTAAACTAAACAAAAGTTTGTATGTCCTATTCAGTCTTTAGAATAATAATGTAATGACAATCGCGATTTCATCCGTGTATGCTTAGTAGCAATACTTATCTTGTACGGAACAACAAAATGCTTAATAAGGTATACTGCACAGTACTGGATTGACAGCACTCAAAACGTTTAAACAGTAACGAATTCACTACCAGTAAATTTCGATATATTACTAAAACAAAACTTAACGTTTTCAGTTTTAGGTTTTTGCAATGATGTTAAGACTAACAATTAGTTATCAATTCAAGCGATACAAAAGAAAGCGCAAATGCAAATTTCAATACATAATAAAGTTATTTAATAATTCAAAAAATGACATGAACAACAAGTTACCAGTAAAATCAGTGGACGAAACTCGTAAATACTCTATTTTTTAGATGCAATAAGGCCATACTTGTTTCATGATAATTTTCAAATTTTAGGGAACAATGTTCTGGGAGAAATGATAAGTCAACGGAATTTGTCCGTTTAGTTCCAAGATACATTGTGTCATTAATCAACAGTAAGACAGGTGATTTAGCACCTGTGGAGAGGTGCAACAGGATAGGGGACATCTGTTTATCTTGTTTGACAAGAGATGAACAGATTGCTATGACCTTTTTAACCTTTTCTTATTCTTTTCTTGATGTGTGAACATAAACACACCGGTAAAGGTCATCCGAGTTGGCAGGAAATTTCTCATTACCCCCTGTTAGGGATATGTCTTAATCTTTAAAATAATATTGGAAGATTAACGGGATATTCTATGAATTATTAATATTTGGTATTTCAAATATTTTGGCTTATAATATATATGGTTAATATTAAACTTCTTTACTGAGTAGACATCCTAGTATCGTGATGATGGTAAATTATAGTATATCAGCTTATTCGATCGTAAAAGTTATCATTTTATTGATGACCATATTTTAATTATATTTTTTTAAATATTTTTCTGTGATTTTTTTTTGGTGTTTTTTCTGGTCAGTTGTACGCATATTTGATATTTTAATCAAAATTTCTAAACTTCTACAAAGTAAACTTAAAACAATATGTTGGGCTTTAAAATTGTAACAGTTTGTATGAATTTTATTAGACTATATTCCAACTTAATTGTTACACTCACAATCAAATCAGCACGTTTCAGGCTTGATTTAATGAACAAAAAGTATTATACAGTACAATAATTGACCGTACAGGAGACATGCATTTCTTCTAAATATGATAGGACATTCTCAGGCAAAAAGTATTTTTATTTATCATAATCCTAGGGTACAATACTAATAATAATTTGAACTTTTTTATGTGACATTTATTTTGATGAGGATAGTGAAGCTTTTCTCCAGACTTATTAAAATTCAGATTTATCGTGACTCGCTTGCTTGTCTGATTTGTAAGACGTAAAGGGAATAGTAGTATATCGGTGTTCAAACGTCATAAATCGATTGATAAACAAAAACATATGGGTTACAAACTAAAACCGAGATAATAATATCACCTATAAGAGGAAAAAAAAGGAACCGCAGAAACACCAAAGTACATCAATACAAACACAAACACACATAGAAACAAACTATTTGATAACAACTGCCATTTTCCTGATTCGGTACAGGACATTTTAGGAATAAATGATGGGTTGAATAAATTTAATGGCATGCCAAACCTCCCGCTAGATGACAATGTTAAAAAAAATATCGCTAATACACCTCGTAAAAGAAATACAACACAAACACACGCAAGAACATTCATCACAGAGAAACGCACAATTCAATAATATAAAAGTCGACACAACATGCAACCGCAAAACAAAAACGAACATTTTCCATCAACGAAAACCGGAAAACCGACCTATCAGAATGATTTAATTCATACATACATTAAACCATAGAACTCTTGTTATAATAAAGAAAATGCGATAAAATAGTTCCTAAATTAATTACTCAAACTTCCTCATACGAGTTATCGAACTCAAAGATAAATGTTATGAAATGGGTTTTTTTTTAAATTAAAGAGTATTTGTGACAGTTTTGTAGTCCTTTATTAAATATAAAAAAATATTTAAAAAAATGATTACTATAGGATTATGATCAATTATCGAAAGCTCGAATGCAAGTACCATGACTGGTCATCTGTTGTTTATTTTAACAGGTGCACAGGAAACAAAGATTATATGTTTAAAAAAAGATACCAACGTTATGGTGACTAATGAAAATTGCGATCCTCGATTGAAACCACAGTCACAAGTGCTTAAATGCAATTCTAACATATGTCCACCAAAGTAAGTAAACTTTTTTTCAGTGTTCAGTTTTTCAGTATTCAAGTTCTTTTAACAAGAGAGATGTCCGTAATTACCTGTATATCTTGTCCCTAATAAAGTGTTCCAATCAAGTCAAACTCAAGTATAGTGTAGTTGAGGAATTAAAACAAATCATCACTTATGTTATAAAGTTATCATATGAAAAATATAATATTCGTTCTAAAACTGAACTTTCGAGTGAAAAAAGTAGCATTTCATTTCTACAGAGAACATGTAGGTGTACAGTGCCTCACAAAGAAATTTTGAATGCCTTGACCAGCCTACCTTTCATATGTTTAGATCACTTAAATGGCCTCTTGTTCGGCTGGTTTTTGTAAGGTTTTTGGTTCGATTCCCGGATGGGTCAAAACATAGTCTTGAAAAATTGAAGTGTTCTGCTTTTCTCTTAAAGTATATATCGTTATAATTAAAACTAAAGACACGAAGACTATTGTGTCATAGTAATGCGTCATGTCTCCTGCAATGTGAACAACCATGTTAAAAATAAGCTCAATCTAGTACAAAGATATGTTTATTTCATTTCATTTTATTGATATCAATGTACATTTGCCGCTACATGTTAAAGAGTCAATCCCTATTTAAAACCAGGACATATTTAATTTGTATTAATTAAGATTAAATATTATAGGAAATTGATTTTTAATAAGCGTCAATAAAGTTACATTTTTTTCCTGACACGTTAACGGTTTCAACATTTAGAACGTTATATAATAATTATTTCAGGATCTAAAAGATATTTGCAAAAGTATTTTTATTATTAAGTGTTTGTTTAAGTGAGTTAAAAATTACATATACACCTGGGTAAAGTTTAGCACCACCCTGCATTTCTCACAAATCCAACTACTAGTATTATAACATTTAGTATTGTTTATGGCTCCAAATATATGAATTATGTAATTCTGTAATTGATAACACCACAGACACACATGAAATAAAAAAGGTGGAAGAAAAAAAATAACGCATTTGATCTAAAGTTACATTGTTTGTCTTACAAGACAAAGCTTCGGTACTTAAAATGGACAATGTTAAACTATTGGTGCTTACAGGTTATATGGTTCAATAGCGTAGTTTGCTCTTCCTTGAAACGCAATTATGTTTGTTGTATAAATATTATAAATTCAACAATGTTCAATACATACGTCTTTTCACTTTATGGTTGAAACATTGAGTTTATTGCTGATGTAGTATTTGTAATTCCTGGTGAAAAGCTTGAGATAAATCATCTCTTTTTCATACATTGTGTCTGAGACATAATTTGTCGTCTTGGTAAGTGAGAGAGTATTGAACTAGCTCAGCTTTTGCTGCAGGATAAGCAAATATTCCACAACACAACACAAAAGTCACTGTTTGGTCCATTAAATAAAAAGACAGAGTTGAGTTTACATCGTTTAAATGATGTTTTTACTCAATATTTTTTTAATTCCGCATAGTCTTATTTTCAAACAAATTGGATTCTTTTCTTGTAAGCATCAAAAGTTAAACATTACCAAAGACAACCAATTGTTTTTCAAAACTGAAATTAATTGTATTTGTTATTTTAACTCAACATTTCAAGTCTCGGCAATAACAAACTGGCTTACTTTTATACTTTTAGGGCCATAAATAATAATTCAATAACTGAGCTCCATCACATAGGAATTGGCCTTATGCAAGTTCACATAAACATGTACAAGTTAAAAACTTTGGTTGATTTTTGGAACATTCAAATACGAAACAAAAGTTAAATGTTGGTCTGTGTTGTAGAGTTCTTATAACAACGTAGTTTTCAAAGAGGTACAAACTGTTCATAGAGATTTGTTTAACTCGTATCAGATGAACAGATGTATTGATGTTGATTTACATTGGGTGGATTTCTATCTGACGCAGATCATATGTTATAATATGTAAGGTAGTAAGAAAAATCGGTGTGGTGCGGTAATTTTTTTCCAGGTGTATTTTTTGTGTAATAATAATACGTAAATATGTATTGCGTATTATTTGTTCAACTAAAATAAGCATATTTGCTTCTCAAAGTTTGGTGCATGCAATGGATTTTCAAATATTTTGGCCTTTAGAATTATTAAAGAGACATTAAGATTCGAAGTGTCAAATTGAGAGCAAAAAATAGATACACTTCTTTATTCTCAATTACATTTTTGACAGTTGGGAGTCTGGTAACTGGTCAGATTGCAGTGAAAGCTGTGGACAAGGGATGCAGACAAGACCAGTGCTGTGCAAACAGTTAATAGATTCTGAACTACATTTAGACGTCCCAACTTCTCGATGCGATTCAAGAACCAGGCCAGAATCAGCCAGGAGTTGCAACACAAGAGCTTGTGCTGAATGGACTAATGGAGAATGGGGAAAGGTTATTTTGAATATTCCAAAACTGTTTTATTGGATTTTCTACAAGTTTGTGTTGAATCAGGAACAAAAAATGCATAGACCGTCTTTTAGCCAAATTCATTTTTAGCTCACGTGGGCTTTTCCCATCACTTTGCGTCCGTCGTCCGTCGTCGTTATTTTTTACAAAAATCTTCTTTGAAACTACTAGGCCAAATTTAACCAAAATCAACATAGGAGTATCTAGTTTAAAAATGTGTCGGGTGACCCCGCCAGCCAACCAAGATGGCCGCCATGGCTAAAAATAGAACATAGGGGTAAAATGTAGATTTTGTCTTATAACTCTGCAACCAAAGCATTTAGAGCAAATCTGACACGTGGTAAAATTGTTCATCAGGTCGAGATCTATCTGCTCTAAAATTATCCGACGAATTGGACAACCCGTTGTTGTGTTACTACCCATGAATTGGAAATTTTAAGGAAATTTTGCTGTTTTTGGTTATTATCTTGAATACTAGTAAAGATAGATATGTACTTTAAACAAAAATAATGTTCAGCAAAGTAAGATCTACAAATAAGTCAAAATGACGAAAATGGTCAGTTTCCCCCTCAAGTAGTTCCTGCCTTTATAGTCATTGTTTTACAATTTTCATTAATGTGGTAAATTTTTGTAAATTTTTACATTATATTTTCCTCTGTGTAACTAAAGGGCCAAGTTTATTATAGATAGAGAAATTTGTAAGTAGCAAGAATTTTCAGTAAAGTAAGATCTACAAACACATCACCATCATCAAATCACAATTTTGTCATGAATTAACTCATCATAAATACAAGGACTAAATTTAGTATAAACGCCTGACGCGCGTTTCGTCTACTAAAGACTCATCAGTGACGCTTGAATCCAAAAAAAATTTAAATTCCGAAAAAGTACAAAGTTGAAGAGCATTGAGAACCAAAATTCCTAAAAGTTTTGCTAAATACAGCTAAGTTAATGTAAGCCTGAGGTATATTGGTTTGTTTAATACAGGAATGCACATAGAACAAAGTGAGCGACACAGGCTCTTAAGAGCCTCTAGCTTTAATAAAACTGGTGTACATATAATATTATAAGCAATGATAAAATCTGCAAATTATTATGTTATCTCAAAAGATAAATAACATTCGAAAGAACATTTAACCTCTTATTTACAGCAACTTGGATCAAATGAAGCGTTGTCTGGTCGACGTAATATATTACCAGCATAGTATCCTTTCTTCTGTATTTTGTTTTGGTTTGGGGTGGGGTGGGGTGGGGGTATAACGCCGCGAGAAACAAAACTAAATAAGATCACTTTGATCACAAAAAGTTATATAATTATCCTTTTACTGAAAGCTATGAAAAAGCTATAAAGTGCACCAGCTGTTGAAAATTTACACTATTTTACCATGATAATTCGGTATTTGTAGTGTTCTGTGAATTGTGGTCGGGGAAAACAAGAACGAGAGGTTTACTGCAAGCATGTAGATGGCAAAAATACCACAGAGTCAATTTGTCTAGGTTCCAAACCACAAACATTAAAGAGTTGTGAAATGGGTGTTTGTGCAGTTGGTTGGTTTTACTCAAAGTGGTCAAGACGGGTAAGATTTTAAAACTTATAATGCTCATTAAATGTTAGATTTCTTATCTATGATGTTGCTGGGTTGTGGCCTTATTGATACATATCCGAATCCCCTTATATTTATTTTTAATTTTATTGTATATTTACTAATCAAATGACGTCATAAAGTGTAATGGCATAACTGGAAGTTTTTTTAATCTTATTATTTTATCTATGTTTTAAACTATTATAGTACATTATTAATTTTTAGGAGTATATAATTACATTATATGGTTATCTACACAAATGAAGATAACTGATGTAAACGACTTTACATCACCCTTTGAATGGCAAAACAGTATGGATTAAAACAGTACTAAATTGTTTAATATTTGATATATTATGATATCTAATATAGTGATACCTCCTTTAATAATCTGAGTTGACAAAGTATTTTTATTTGATAGCTATGAATGTGACCACATAAAAGTTACAAAAACATCAGACAAATACAAATATGTCTTGTTTCTTTTATTCATTTTTCATTTAAAGTCATCTTTGTGTCTGAAGAATGCGTGCACTACACCCTTAAGCTTGAAGACAGGTGCTCTATTACCGCCGTGTCATAGGTTTTTATCTCTCGGTCATGAAGTTATGTTTTCTGTGCGATTTTTATCTGATTTTAAAGAAGATTACTTATAATTTATTAATTGATTTATCGGGATGATAAATAAGATTTACATTTAAATTGTTAATTTTACTTACTTGTGTGTTAAATATACACATTTCGACAATTTTTTCTCCAGGGTGCTTTTAAGATGAAATTTTAGAATATATGTATGATGAATCTTGCCCCATATTTTAAATAAGACGAATTTTGATCAAACCTTGAGGATACAGAAGTAGTAAGAAGTAGTTTATAAATGTTAGTATCTTGATAAAAAATATAACGGATGTACATTTTTTGCTGACTGGTTTTTAAGGGCAAATCGGTATATTAAAACATGTAAAATATAAAAAAAATACTAAACTCCTAGTAAAATTTAAAAAGGAAAATCCTTAATCAAATTCAAAAGCTCAAACACTCAGTCGATTGGATAACAAGTGTCATATTCCCAACTTTTCTATGTAGAAAGGGTGGATAAAACATGGTTTTAAAGCTAGAAAAACCGCTCATTTGTATGACAGACAAATTTCATTATATTGACAACGATGTGTGAACAAAACAAACAAACATAATAGGTAAAATGTCAAACTATGGGCACAGCAGTCAACATTGTTTTATTATCTTATTCCCAGAGAGAGATATGCTTTATTATATTAATAGATAAAACTATTCAACAACGTCAAAATAAAATGAATCATGTTTTGCCATTAACTTATAGAAAAAACTCATACCCCCAGCTATGAAAGGCTTCGGCATGACAAAATATATAAAACAATTCAAAGGAAGAACAAAAAACGTATCGGATAAGTGTGCCGCAACAGAATAATAGTAATCTAAATGTCTAAATCGGTCATAAAATGATGTGATTTTATAAATGTTATTCAATCTTTTGACTATTTATTTTTCAGTGCTCATCTAGTTGTGGCACTGGATACGTAACAAGGAAGGTTTTCTGTTCAGCAGCAGACGGTGCACCACTACCTGAAAGCAAATGCTCCAAGTCAAAACCGAGGGAAAAGAGGCCATGTCGCAATAGGATTCCATGTGGCGGCATATGGTTCACGGGTCCATGGTCAAAGGTACAAACAAAAATGTGTCCATAGTACACGAATGCCCCTTTCGTATCATCATTTTCTATGTTCAGTGGACTATGAAATTGGGGTAAAATTTCTAATTAGGCATTAAAACCAAAAAGATCATTAAAATTATCATAGAGAACATGTGTTCTGAATTTCAAGTTGATTTGACTTCAACTTGAAAAAAACCTACCTTGACCAAAAGCTTTAACCTGCAGCGGAAGAGACGATCAGACGGACGAACGACGGACGGACGAACATACAAACGGACCTACTGATTAGAAACCATAATGCTCCTCTACAATCGTATTTGGGGCATAATAGTTTTAAAATTTAAGTGACATACTATTCACGAATCAAATTGTTTCTTGATATAGAAGGAAATATCCACTCAGAAACACTTATTAAATAATTGATTTTTCATAACGATTCTAATCACTTCCTTAGCCATTGAAACAATTCAACCATGTAATTTCCTCAATTACACTCGAGCATGTACAACGTGAACTTGTAAAAATATTACAGATCTGGTGCTTGACATAAATAATAGAGTCAAATACATGTATAGCCAAATTGTGCTGTAAAATGTGTTACTCATAAAGTAATAATCGTTCAATTTCGTTTATATAGTGCTCTGTGACATGCGGAGATGGGATGAAGAAAAGAGATGTTATATGCATGAAAAAATTAGGCGAAAAGCTCATCACTGTGGTTGGAGATGAAAACTGTTTATCAAAACAAAAACCATCAATAACTAAACGATGCAAAGATTTACCGCCTTGTCAAGCGGAATGGTTTATGACTTCTTGGTCAAAGGTATGATAAATAATTACATTTTATTTTGAATGTATGTTCCACTGTCATAATAATATAATTGCATTTTTCATGGAAAAGTGCGCAGAGTTCAGTTAAAAAAGAGGAAAATATGTCGACTGGTGGAAATAAAGACACCCAATGTTAAATTACATTTTTTCTATTCAATTTATAATTTTCGAACATAAAAAAAAAAGAAATTATTGGAAATTTTAACCATTTCAGTTCTAAAAAACTTTCTGAAACAAGTCATTCTCCTTATCCTCAAAATTGTGCTTTCGTAATTCCCTTTTGCTTCATTTCTTTTATAAATGACACGTGTTGATTTATTTCTAGTGTTCAAAATCTTGTGATGCTGGAACAAAGTCAAGATTGGTGAAGTGTTTAGACGAAGATTTAAGTCCGAGTTCAACATGTTCTGAAGATCATCGTCCGACTGTACGTCACGTGTGTAATACTGATTCATGTGACCTTCCACAACTCGATGAAGGTAAATCATATTAGTATCTCTATTAGTGTATTCTATTGAAAATTATCAGGTCGACAAAACATCATTAGCAAAGTATCTGAATTAAAAATGAACAGCCATACTAAAATACATGAATGGTTAATATCGAAGCAACGTTTTTATTTTAGTTTTTGTCTGTTTCTGGTGCTTTTGACGTCTCCTGCTATTGAAAATAATGTTCATCAGAAATCTATCTTCATTCCATTTAACTAACATCGATATTCGACCATGGTTATGTTTCATGCACAACCATCCAGTTCGTACTTCTTTGGTAAAATCGCCGTATTAAATCAATACTCACAAATATTAAGTATAAGCAACAAAACGGGTACAAATAGTTAAAATGGAGAGTTTACTCTTCTGAAGAATATGAGTAAATCATTTGTTTTGTTCCGATTAGTGTAAGTGAATATTAGTAGTTTTTATGTACTGTTCTGTGTTTTGTTCTTCTTTATTAAGCTAAAGTATGTTCTTGTCTTTGATTTTCTTTTTGCTCTTTTAATGAAGAGTACATTTGATTGTCAATTGTTAGATAGGTATGAACCAGGCAGATGCGAAATAACAAAGACATATACACTCATTATAAGATCACAAATTAGTGAATTTTCAGAGTATACATGATTAATTTAAATATTATATATCATTATCATTTTGCTTACAGATCCAACCTGCATAGATAAACTTTCAAACTGTAAATTAGTACCACAAGCAAAAATTGAACTCTGCGATTATCCATTCTACAAGACTGCATGTTGTCGGTCTTGCAAGAAGCGAGAACACATAACACATGCCAACAGAACTCATTCATGAGGATATTTGTAAAGTGTTAATTTACTGTGAGGAAGGTCTAATTAGTTCAAGGATTAAAACAGCATTGTTAATGAGTGTTGTGATATAACTGTGCTAGTGCTGACATAATATTACAATGTGGAAAATTGAGCAAGCTTTTCCTCGCTGAGCTTAGTCATGATAGAAACATTATATAATACTTGAGTTGTAATTTTGTGTACAAACCACTTTAAAGTGCTTTATATGCGTTGACAAAAGTGTAGGGCTATATTATGAATGCATGATTAGAAAGTAGCTACACAGTCGCTGTTATAAATGATATACAATGTACAATAATGTGTATGATAATGGTTATTTGAAGCGTTTAGTTATTACTGTAGTACATGCTTTGTTTTTTTACGTTTCCATTATTCTTTATCTAGTCAAGTATATTTTTCTGAGTTCGCCGAATGAAAGTTTATTTAGAGAATTTCTTCTGTATCAATATGTATTAATAAGAAATCTGTTAATTTTCTATGAGATGAAGATTTGTTCTTCTAATTCATTGTTTTACGAACGATTTGTTCTTGGATGCCGGTCATATTTTAAAATACTTCAGTTAGTAACGTTCAAAAGGGTTAAATAAGTTTCTACAATAACATTCTCGGGGCCAAATGGTCTGATCGTAACTTTTTGATTACGAACTACAGTAGTCGAAGCCACCTATCATAGCAACACTTATATCTATGTCTTGTAAAAATGAGCATTTAGCATAGCTTTTGGCTATTCTTTATAATTGTTTTTGCAGTTATGAATAATTAATGCTCTATATGTGCCTAATATAATAGTTTTGGAACACACAAAAAGATGAAAGACACAAAATTGAATTGAAGAAAAATTCGTTTAGATCTGTTGTGCTTGAGTTTTAGAATTTGTTATTTGGATCGTATTACTTTATTTGATTGAACTCTAGAATAATAAATGTAATCTTAATTATGTATGTGAAACAACAGGGTATGAATGTTTTAACATAACTTTTCATATATATTTTCACTTCTTTAACGAGAATAAACCTATTATGAAGTAAGTATATCTGAAATGTATTGGTATTATATAAAAGTTTATGCTAAGCATAAAACACTAGTGGTTGTGAATGTTAGGGTCATCCATTTCCATTTACCATAGAAATCATCATGTTCATCATCATTATTAAATACTTTTTAATGAAGGGCACATTAAAATATCGATAGGGCATACTTGATAAAATGGCGAGCTTGTTAGCGACATATCGATACTTTGTTATTAAGCAGTGCAGACTTTGTTTCCTATCTACCTCTATCACGTACATTCATAAGATTATTTCTGTAATGTAAAGAGAATGCAGGAATATGTGTATTATTCAGTTGATAGAATATTACATTTTTTAATTTTTTATGTTGTCCATCAACGGGAACTTTGTTGGTAGTCTTAATGGTTTTCCTCTGTTCGTCTATTCTTCCTTATAGTTGTGGTATTTGAATTAATAGTTGTTCCCTCCTTTTTTGTTTTTGCTAGCAACACTTCGAAATAACCAGTAAAATCAAGTAATACTGGAAACGTTATTGGAATATTTTAGATTTTGCTCCAAACTGATCTAACATAATTTTGTATGAGCTGCGTTCTAGAACCAGTGCTCAGTCATATTGCAGTTTGCGGTTCCCAAAAGATGCCGGGTGTTGATTTAACATCTGGGCATGGCCTTTTGCGATGTCAAATGTTCTGTACCAAGAAACAATGTCAACACTCTTTGCAGATATTTGTCATTATACATGCATGCCTTATTTTCATAGATATTGTCGATACAAAATTGTTATGTTGATTCAGCATACTTATTTTAATTCTCATCTAACATTCATGACAATCATGTAATATCTGTTGAATAAATGTGTTCAAAATATGTGTGTCCAATTATTTCCATAATTTATGTCTTGCACATATAATGTTATTCTTACTATCCCTCTGGTATCTTTCGCCTCTCTTTTATAACTGAATTAAAATTTCCTTTCGATTATTGATAACAGCACTGTTATATTGTATGGAAATTGGTTAGCAGTGTATATGACAAGGAAAACTCGTCTATAGATTTAATGCAAAAATATCATGCATTCGAAGCGCTTTACTGGATTTGCTTTATCATGCTCAAAGCTGACGATTTGGAAACCAAGGATTATATTTAAAATCTGAAACAGTCGGAAGAACTCATGACCAAAAAGGAAATAATAATGATAGTCAAATCCGTCTCAGTAACTACACTGAAGAATCATGGGCGATTCGACTGGATGTCTTATTGGCTCTTTAAAATGGTAGTCAGTCAACAGAAATATTATCACTGATAAACAAACGGTGTGCATAATGTTTATACAATTGTCATCAATTGAGGGGTTTGGTTAGCCACTCAACCAGGTTCAACTGACCGTTTTTTCTTGAAATGTTTTGTACCAAGTCAAAAATATGGCAGTTGTTTATCGAATAGTTCGTTTATATGTGTGTTGGTGTTTGCTTTTGTTGCACTTCATTGTTCCTGTGTTCTTTTGTTTTCCTCATATAGTTGACGGTGTTTCCCTCTGTTTTGGTTTGTAACCCGGATTTGTTATCTCTCAATCGGTTTATGAACACCGGTATACAAAGGTTGCCTTTGTTTTACCAAAGCATTTTTTATTTATTAGAATTTATGACAAAATTTCGCTCCGTCTGGAAACTTTAAAGCATGGCTATATCTTCCTTGACTGTATTGGGTATCTAAATTACATTAGTGCCCATACACACAACGTTATGTTGTTGGGTATTCAAAGTGTTCAACGAAAACTATAAACATTAACTTCAACAGCAATCAAAGCCGGGCTTCGACGTGATTGTAAAACAGGCCTGTCGATACTTATAATTACAAAGATCTATTAGTGTACATTCATACCGTATAAGCCTTTTCCCCTCTTGCATTAGTAATTGACTTTTCTACCCTTTAGATTAACTTAGCTGTATTTGGCAAAACATTTAGAAATTTTGGTACTCAATGCTCTTCAACTCCGTACTTTATTTGGCCTTTTTAACTTTTTTGGAAATGCGCGTCTGGCGTATGCTAAATTTAGTCCTGGTATCTATGATGAGTTTATTAACAAGAGTATTCCCCTTTCAAAAATTAAAGGCCAGATTGAAAAAATGGTCTTCATAGACAATAATATCTTGTTTTAGGTTGTATAAATCATACTTTTAAAAAATTCGCAAAAAACTGGCTTTGTCGAGATACTTGATATCTAGATTGTTAACCTAGTTGTTACTTTATGAGGACGTGTTTTTGATTTCAACTGTGCTTCTCTTTTTTTTGATTTGTTCCTGGTTTCATGAGGCTTAGTTCTTATGCGCATCTTTTGAAGAATGAAAATAAACAAGCATGTAATTAAGGTTTCGTTATAAAGATGATATTCTCTATTAAATGGTAAGATCTTTGGTAGATATGTTGAACATATCTTTCCAATATAACCTGAAATAAAGGATACATATATACGGTTTAGTCTTATTCATTTTATAACTTACATCGACAAATTTATAATGAGGTTCGGTTGGGAACACAATTTCACGACAAACGAGATGATTTCAGCTTCCCAATTGTTAACTTCTTATTTCTATGTGGCAACATTCCAACAGCGCCTGCATGCCTTAGATGTATATGTCTTCCAGTTTAATTGATATGCGACGGATTACCTTAGCCGTATTTGGCACAACTTTTTGGAATGTTGGTCCTCAATGCTCTTCAACTTTGTACTTGTTTGGGTTTATAACTTTTTTTATATGAGCGTCACTGATGAGTCTTGTGTAGACGAAACGCGCATATGGCGTACTAAATTATAATCCTAGTACTTTTAGTAACTATTTACACCACTGGGTCGATGCCATTGCTGGTGGACGTTTCGTCCCCGAGGGTATCACCAGCCCAGTAGTCAGCACTTCGGTGTTGACATGAATATCAATTATGTGGTCATTTTTATAAATTTCCTGTTTACAAAACTTTGAATTTTTCGAAAAACTAAGGATTTTCTTGTCCCAGGAACAGATTACCTTAGCCGTATTTGGCACAACTTTTTCGAATTTTGGTCCTCAATGCTCTTCAACTTTGTACTTGTTTGGGTTTATAACTATTTTGATATGAGCGTCACTGATAAGTCTTATGTAGACGAAACGCGCGACTGGCGTACTAAATTAAAATCCTGGTACTTTTGATAACTATTTACGTTTCCTTTTTTGATTAACTTGATAGAGGGTAGAAGATTGCTGTGTACAAGGAAACTATTAAACCAAAAATTTAAGTGAGGAAAAATTCGTCCCTTTAAAATTTTACGAGTACAGTGATATTCCAATAGTAATCACAGTCCAGTCCCGTTTTCCTAGAATGTGATTTATCACAAGGTAAATACTTCCATGTTCAAACCGACCAGTTCCACAATGTGAAGCAGGATCTGCTTACCCTTTCAGACAATCTGAATCCCCACCAGGTTTTTCTTAGTTTTGGGTTGCACAGTGTTTACGGTTGCCGTTGCTTTATTGACTTTTAATAGGTTCTTGTTTATTGCCATACTATTGTCAGTTTGTTTTGATGTAACGAGTTTGAATATCCCTTTAGTATCTTTTGCTTTCATGTTACAAAGTCGTCTTTTAAATATTTGTCAGAAGTCAAAACAAATAAATCCCTTGTCCCAGATATTAATATTGTGGGTGTTGGGTCCTCATTAATTTGTACTTGGACCATATTCCTTTAAACTTGAACTGATATATACAATTATTTTAGGTGTTGGGTCCTCATTAATTTGTACTTTGGTAATATTTTTTTTATTTGATGTAATTGCAATTTCTTCAGGTGTTGAGTCGATATTAGTTTGTATGTAGGTCATATATATTCGTTTTAACTTAGTGTTTTCATTTACAATTAAACCATATACAAAATAAACATAACAGTTTTTAATTTGGTACGTCCGATGCGCTTTCCAGATATACCTTATTCAGATACATTCAAACCATAAGTTTTGACGACCAATTACGTTTATATAAATACAATAGTTGAATATGTTTGGATCTTTACGACCCAGAGTGTCTTACTGTTATAGCCAAAACTTAAACATCCGACTTGGCATAAAGATATAGAACAAAGCAGTGTACAATTCAGTCGTTTTTTTCTTTAATCGGTTACAGTCTTGAATGCAGATGAAGAATGAAGGTATTTGTTGCTGTGGGTAAAGTAAATCATCATATATATCAGGATTGGAACTTTGTATTTGCGACAGACGAGCATTTCGTCTGAAACAGACTCATCATTGACCATCGAATTAAAACAGTTTAATAGGCGAAATAAAGTACGAAGTGCAGTGAAGACTAAAGTTCCTAAGAGTAACCATCAGCCAATCTTACCTGATATATATTTTAACAAGATAGAACCGTTGGAACGGAAGCAAATTTTAAATGTTTTAGTTTAAAGGGGCAGCAATTTTTGAAGGTATCATTTTGCCGTCTATTTTCTTTCTTGAACATACATTCTATCACAGTTTACTAGCTACTTCATACCCGGGTCCACTGCAGTGATGTCACATAATAGAGTATGTGCAGTGTTTAACAATTATCTAGGGTCTATATAATCAGGATATCCAGGATTTGGGTTAAACATGTCCTAACTTTTTTACGAGTTTTAATATCTCCAAGAGAAATTGTTGGTTAATGGACCCTGAATTTGAAAAAAATATACCCAATACTGATTATGAGTCTTGATAAAAGAGTTCGTCGATGGCTTTCTTACTTATTATTTTGGTAAAAGTCTCTGAAAGCACTCCAAGGTATTGTGATATATGAAAATGTCATTCGGTGCTGTCATCTTTGGTTTTGTTTTGTTATGTTTTTAATTATTTTTTGTTTTTTTGTTTATTTCTAGTGGTTTTTAGTATTCAATTTATTTGTTTTGATCTGCTTGGGTTTTAGGGAATTGGGTCTTTTTTAATTATGTATTTCGTTATATATTTTTTGGTACATTGTCTGGATTTAACTTTAACATATTTGATTCGGATGTTCATATCTGTTATTCATGAAATTTATTTTGTAGGTATAATAAAATCATTTTTATATAAAAATATAAATATAAATTTGACGCGCTAGAAAGACGTCGCTGCATTAAATGTTAAGTTATTATAACTCAGTCATAACTGAAAAAGATATTACTTACATAAAGAATTCCTCACATATTTAAAACCAATGAATTACGACACTTAATAGGAGACTAACTTAAATTTGTGGTAGATGTAAAAGCAATTTTATTACAATTTATCATCTTAAATGAATATTTGCATTTATCACCTAATAAATCGCTTAAACGATTGAACCTTGAAATTTGTAAAACGAAAAGATGATTAGTTTGAAATAGTTTAAATACGTATACACAGGAATAAAGAGATGTCAGGGACATTCGTCAATGATGTACGGCAGTAAAAAAAAGCAACCGAACGACGAAAATAAAAAAGTATTTTATTCAATAGCATACTAGCTTCATTTTCACATTATGTTAAATTGTATTAACTAACAACTGTAGTCCTCTTGCAAAAGTCAAGCTTTTGAATCTAAGTAAACTATCACAATAAGAAAAAAAAAGAGGTATCATATTGAAATCTTTAATGGAAGGACTGAAAGCATGGCGGAAATAGCAAACAAAAAATGACGGATAATCATTTTTATTGAAATTGCTGACTCTTTCGTGTATACATATGCGTTAGCATTCGATGGACATTATAATAAATTCCAATTTGTGGGGGGGGGACAAAAAAATGTATGCGAGGCTTTTTCAGTGAGTTGTTGCTGATTTGGGATATAAGTAAATGAGTATACCGAATTCATTAATTTCAATAACAAATGTAGACATCGAAGATTGTACCTAATGGGCAACCGAGTTACCCTTTATAATGATTTGGAATCAAGTTGAACATCTTCATATACTTAGCACAGTGAGAACATTTTATGTCGTCAATCTATAAATGAAAGTAAAAAAATATTGTTGTCTTAGAAAATAACTGAAATGTTAATATTGTATGAGAAATAATAATTAGAGAGGGACGAAAGATACCAAAGGGACAGTCAAACTCGTAAATCTAAAACAAACTGACAACGCCATGGCTAAAAATGAAAAAGACACACAGAAAAACAATAGTACACATGACACATGTTGGCATGCAATCGTAAAAAGGGGCTGGGCTTACAATTATCAGGTTGTCCAATTAGCAAGTTAACCCCACAAAAAAAATTTCATTTCATGCCTTTATTAAGAAGCATGTTATATTTCACATAAATCTATTTTATTCCTAAAGTTGGAAACGAAACCATGATTGAGTAGTCTAGTTCGTCGCCTCGTTATCAAATATCCCCTTACAATAATGCATCACATGCGTACATCTGGTGATGGGTGGACATTTGGGAAATCTAATAGTTTGCACAGACTAGATAAATGACTTTAAAAACTATATGTACATAATTACAAATTACTTTTTTACATGTTCGTAAAGTGTCATATTAAGTTTACACTCAAATAAATATTTATTACGATGTAACTAAAGTCCTGTCATAAATATATTATACAAAATTGACAAGTACTCCCTACAACGATAAAATTCAGGTTTATTATGAAATTCTTCTTTTAATTGCCGTATTATTGCAGAATATGAATGCCTTTATATGTTAAAAATTTTTGTTTACTGAAGAATTGTACGATTATCTTCTTCCGCATTGGATGAAGACACAAAACTTCTGAAATACAAACAACAGGATATGACATTTAGAACAGAGCGTTCTCTATGACATTGATTAGAGCAATATCAATTTATCAACGTATGAAAGTGTAAAGCTCCCAGACTAATAGCGTAATAGTATATTCTTTTTTCGTTATTTCTATGTGGTCCAAGGACACAGTTATCGTCCTTTGGTTTTCACGAATATAGTCCCTAGTGTAAACAGTGTATAACTTGCATGTTTTATTCAATACACTTTCCCAATTAATTTCTTTATATTAAATGCATGAAATATTAAGTAGGGGGATGTAATTACATGTCAAAACAATTTGGGTGCTGAAACTTTATGTTAAGTAGTGAATTGGTCCAGTTCTAAAAGGTCAAATTTTATCACGTCTGAAGCTGTCAAACTGAATTTTACACCCCCTTAACACAGAATTGTCAATATTTTGAGTTAGAGCTGGGAGAAGTTTCTATAATTTTGATATTATTTGTTTCACTGGTAGTACACTACACTGTAAAAATATTTTTGAGAAGAGCAGGTGCGATTTTTTTAATTTGAATTTATAGTCTAAAAGAAATGCACTACGAAATAACTGTGTTCTCGGGCCATGTGTTCAAAGTAGGATTGCAGCGTATCCTACAACCATATTTGACCTTTGTTTGGGGCTCTCAATCGTTTTTACACGTTTGGCTCTCCAAATCTAAGGTACCGAGCACTCCTTATGTTTTTTAGTTCTAGAAGCACAGGTTTTATAAACCGAAATCTTGTTATTTTATTTCAGAAAAATAGTATAGCTGTGACAATGAAGAAGCTTACTCTGGATCTTACATGTAGTTCTTACTATTTCTGATGTTCACATGAGAACGTAAGTTCTATCATGCACATTTTCCAAGGGTTATAGTCATAAATAAACAGACGCAAGTATTTGTGAATAATATTCATGAATGTATAGATTTTCAATCAGTATTTCAAGCTCTCTGTTGCATCTTTAATGACTAGTGAAGTAACCAGATTGATGTATTTTATTTTAAACGAATGTTATGGTCAAAAGAAGTTATCTGAAAAATTGTTCAAACTGTTTTGGATAATTAATAATAATGTTGATAGAAAAATAAATATACTTTTTTTTTAAATGCGTGACATAAACATATCACGAATTACACTGTCTGTTGGAAATGTTTATTTCTCCGTTCATCTTTTTATTCTGGAATGTATTTATTTGATATAATATACCTTTTTTAGCACGAATTTAATACTTTCATTACAAACTAAAATTAACATTCAGTGAAATCAAACTCGGCTCGAGTATACAATGAGTGAAAATTGATCGTTTAAAACGTCCGTATATAGCTTGTAATAATATCTTCCAATTTATCATCTCAAGTTGAACCATTACATAATTCTTAAATAAATGAATAATTATAATGTCTAGCAAGACCGTGTGTGGGTGAAATTTGTCATTTCTTGTCCAATGTTCCAAGCTTGAGTGTAAGCACCTGTCAACATGGTCCAAGCCATTTAAAAGTTTTAAACAATCTAGCCTAAATTAAAACTATTATTATAACAAGTGCTGGGACAATATGTTCTAGATTAGTTTAAACGGAGTAATTCAGTTTGACCATTAGTATTTGCATGCTAATGTAATCTACTTTACCATAAAATAATATATATGTTATCTTATAGAGAAAAAAATAACAGCAGCTAGAAATATACTGGACTCAGACAATCTCTTTTTTGTCTGGTTTCGCTCTTCACAATAAACAAAGTTCTTCATAAGGCAGTGCCAATGCGTCTATATTATTGAAGGAAAAAATTTCTTCCTATGTGACGTATAAATTTTCTGACGTCATACACGCGAATTGAATTTGTTTTTTATTTGATTGATGCTTGTGTGCTTTTTTGTTAAATTGTTTGTTTAAATATAGTAGCACAGTGGTGACTGCTGTACCCATATTTTGACTAGTTTACCTTTTATTTGCTATTATTCGTTTGTTTGTATTGTAGTCCTGGCATGTAATGTTGTCAATTTAATGTTATAATTAACATTGTCATTAAAGCGGAAGGTTTGGCACGCCACAAACCCAGGTTCAACCCACCTTTTTTCTGAAAATGCCCTGTACCAAGTCAGGAAAAATAGCCATTGTTATATTTTAGTTCGCGTTTGTGTGTGTTACATTTATAATGTTGTGTTTCTGTTGCGTTGTAGTTTTCTTATATTTGATACGTTTCTCTCTGTTTTGATTTTAAATTTCGAACTATAGTTTACTACTGTTGCCTTTATTTATATATTAAGTCTGTTTTGTTCACACATCGTTGTAAATATGACGAAATTTGATGAGACTTTCGTAAAAGGGAGAGGTTTAGCCCTATAAAAACAGGTTCAATCCACCATTTTCTAAATTAGAAAATGTCTGATATAAGTCAAGAATATGACAGTTGTTGTCCATTCGTTTGATGTAGTTTGTCATTTGATTTGGCCATGTGATTAGGGAATTTCCGATTGAATTTTCCTCGGAGTTCAGTATTTTTGTGATTTTACTTTTTAGAATATAATTTTGCAATAAACCGATATTTTTAACCACCTACAAGCAAAATCAGCTAAAACTGATACAGTAGCATGTTTTTTTTTAATATATCGTAATTTTCAAAAATGGAATACGTTAGAACAATTGCAGTGCAGCTTCAATTTGAAAGATTGCATCTTTCATGTACTAAAAGCGTTTTTTCAACTGTAATAAATATAGATAAACAGTTCGACCAAGAACAAAAATCAAGACGCTTTATTCAATTTCTTACAGGATTGATTACTAGTAATTGATTGAGATTTTGTTATCAGAAGAGAAGACAAAATCGCTATCATGGCGGTTATATAGTTGATGTTATATGATGATAGAAGATACTCTCTTTTGAACTAAACCTACACACTGAGTGTGAGTTTTACAATTCTAGCTCGATATGTATCACTCCGCTGGAAGACCTGATACCCTACCCAGATACATTATTCTGACTCCCAAGTTGTCCATTCTTTGTTCTTCTTATTCCCTTATACAGTCAGGTACTTTTTTGCTTGCAATCAGAGAATACAATCGAGAATGGAAATGGGGAATGCGCCAAAGAGACAACAACAAGACCATAGAGCAGACAACATGATACACATTCTATCCTTAAATAGCTAGAAAATAATGTGTTATTTAGCAAATATGCATTTCAAAATTTTGGGGTAGGTCCAATCGGAGATCTAACTAGCCCACAACCTCTCGTATTCGATACGACCACACTACCGCGAGACAAACAATCGAGACGGCTATGAATATTTGTGTGTACGTTACATATATAGCAATATAATTCTCTGGCTGATGGAAATTTGTTTATCATATATCACGTCATGATGTTTTAGTGACAATTAACCAATTTACACACTGGTATTCTGACAACAGTAAAATGGTACGATGCTTCGTAATTGTAGATATGATCTGATGCTTTGACAACGTGTGAAATAATCTTTTGACATTTATTGCCATTGCATTGTACACAAGTTGGCAGAGGGAGTATTTAGGCCACACAAAAATTCAATTATTGCTTATATAAATTAAGAAATTAACATAAATTTACTGTGTGTTTATGAAATACAGCATCGTTATCTGTTTAAGAGAATTCATCTGGTATCCTATTACTTGGGTCAGTACCAACAGAAATGATGGAAGGCTTTTCTGCTGTTGTATTACGACCAAAAGTGATTTGTCACTATGACATATAGCTTTTAAATGTTTTTAATACGAAAGGTTATACATGTTTGTTAGTTTATCTATTTCACCAGAAGACACCTGCTAAATCGCGGGCATGTGAATTGGATTTTCAAGTCATATTGTCAACAGTTTTAAAGTACATTTTGTAAATATTTATGTTGGAAGAATTAAGTTTAGATGTTTGTCAATTGCTCATTTGTTATTGTTGCCTTGTGCAAGTCATATCTTGGTTGGTCATGTGCTTACATGAAAATTACAACTATTGACATACATTAGGAATCAGATAATGAGAAGGATATTAAAAAAAAATCCTATATTATTTTCCAGATAATCAAGCATCTTCAGTCAACTTCATTACAAGAGTTATTGCCCTTGAAAGACAGTTTTATCATTTTAACCTTTCGTGTCTGTTTGGATTTTCCACCCAATTTTGTAAGTATAACGCTGTCATACAAGTTAGAGGTTTAGCTAGCTATGGAACCAGTATTACCTTAACATTTTCTACGGGAAATGAGTGTGTAATGTCAGGATTATGACAGTGTTTTCTTTCTGTTCTGTTCATTGATAAAGTTTTAATTTCGATTTTGTCAGGTTGTATGGACTCCCCCTTTTTGAATTTACCATGGAGTTCAGTATTTTTGTTATACCTGTTTACGTCTTTCCAGAGACAAACATATAAATATGAGTGATGAATCGGTTCTGCCAGACGAGTAGCTGCATTTTATAGAGGTTATCTAAGACATCCAATTTACAGTTTTAATCAGCCATAGAAAAGCTTTTATTGGTTATAAGAAAGAAAACAATTTATTTTAGATTTATTTATTTGTATCAAGTGACAATTGTGGCTTAAAGTGTTGATGGGGTTAAAAGTATGTATCAATTATTGGTGATTTGTCTGTTTGTTAATCTAGAATTAGTGCCAAGATCTAATCATTTCTCACATAAAGTTAATAGAGTGTCAAACTTTTTGATTTGAAAGGCTTTAAGTAATAACTTTATAATAAATAAATGATTGTTAGTTTTCAATTTATTATACTAGTATGTACCTAACAACGATTTGCAAATTCATTTTGGAAAGTTTCAAATTGATAATTTATTAAAAGAAGATGGAGTACAATTTCAACAGAAAGAAACAAAACTACTGCTGTTAACATATTTTGAAGAATGAATTAATTTCAGATGACTTTTTTTAATCTCATTTACACCTTAAAACTAACTATGATGTATTGATATCAGAACCACATTGCATTTAATGTAACAATCACATAACTCGAGATTTTTTATACTACATAAATTTATTAGGAGCTTACAAAACCTATGAAATTACAAAAAATATCAGTTGATTCAAGATCAATTTTGCATCATTGTAAATATACAAACTTTCCATCCATAGGACGTGTATGTATGTCTTTTAGGCAACCAATTCAATATCTACTACTAAAACTAACCGTTCAAAGTATATGCGTTTGCCAACCAACCAACTTTTAGTCCTTTAAACAATTCGTTTTAGGTTTCAAATTGTTCTGTTTGCAGTCAATATCCATTCCTAATTAAAAGCCAAACGCATGAAAGTGTGTCCGTATGGTGCTGCCGCATACGCTTTGTTAAACCAGCACCTACTCCTTATACTCTATCCTTAAATTGTCTTTGTTCAACCCTCACTTACAACTTTATATTTTGACGTATGGGCTTTTTTACCAAAAAATACTAACCATCTAAATACCATCCTTATGACGTCGGTGCTGTTCTTTTCAATCGTCATTCATATCTTAAAATATCTATATGAAAATTAAAAGAAGTAGTACCACTGTCCATGCACAAGACATGAAATGACATAGGAATGACAACTATAGGTCAACGTATGACCTTCAACAATAAGAAAAACCCATACCGCGTAGTCAGCAATAGAATACCCAGAAATTGCATATGAGTTATACAATTTAAAACAGTTTGAACCATAGAATCATAGGCGGAAAATAACAACAATATATATAAATAATGAAATATTAAACTGGTTTGAAGGTGCAATCCCTCTCCTAACCTCAAACATGGTATACGAGTACAACAGAAGACTAGACGTGGACGGGTACTTATACATCCACACATCAGAAAAACATTAATTAAAGATCTGAGACTACTCGCAGTTACTAACAACTGACAGCAATTTCAAATAAAAAAAACTTAGAAGAAAATTTCATGCATCTTAGACTAAAATACCACTCAGTACAAATCCAACATGCAATGGATTTAGGGTAAAGATGCCATTAACAGTCAAAGAAACCCCGACCTTGTGCAATGCTAATATACAACTTTGACGTACATATTTTTATTAAAAAGCACCTAGACTACTGAATTACAATCACAATGACTTCTTCGTCTTTATCGACCGACACTCACTTTTAAAACTTTAGAGAATGGTGTAAAGTGCTTTAATCATGCAACCAACACCAACAACTACACCTTTATCCGTATAACACGACGTATTTGGATTTTAGCAACCAATAAAACAATCAAAACTGTATCCGTATCAAACGCAAATTGAATTTTATCAACAACAACAAAAATTAATTAAATGTTATTCATATCACACGACGTTGCTTAACCCTGCCACATTGCGTATGTGCCTGTCCAATTTCAGAAGCCTGAAGTCCAGTTGTTGTCGTTGGTTCGTGTTTTTTCTTAATTTTTTTTTTCTCACAATGTTATGTCAAAAATTAGGCCGCTAGTTTTTTCAATTGAATAGACCACTTTCGAGTTAATCTGTCACCGGAAAAAACTCGTCAATTAGGCGCGCCTTTGTGACGTCATTTACAAGATATAGGGGATCGCCTGTATCTCTGCACTATTAACGTTCATCAAGCGTCTTAGTGTTCGTCATTGTGTAGGATAAACTAGAAATAGTTTTTGTTTTGTAAGTACTTAATCACAATTCCCTATAGCTAATGATAGCAGTGGTGAGTGTCAATTATGAGAATTAAGTTTGCCGAAAAAATTGTGCAATATAGTATTATAATTTTCCAACCACTCGCTCAAAATTGGAACGGAAGTGACGAGTGCACCTTAACGCATGAATGATGTTCACTAAAACCAGAGTTTTTGAAGGAAATGCATCGAACTCAAAAGTTGTCTATTTTTTCATATTTTTGTATGTCGGGGCCCTTTTAAAGCTGACCACACTGTATGAATATTTTTCTCTCATTGATGAAAGACGTACGTACGATTACCTATACTTGTTTACATCTATTTCATTTGAACTTTGGTGGATAGTTGTCTCATTGGAAATAAAACCACATTCCCTTATTTTTATATTAATGAAAATATTATCAACCAACACCAACAACTTTAACTTTATCCGAATCAGACGAAGTCTGTGTTTTTATCAACAAACACCAACTACCAAAACTTGTCAGTTCTTTTTTATGAGTAATATCTGAATTCTTTTTGACACATTGTTTTTGTAAATAGTAAAAGATAATATAGATATGTACTTTTATCTTTCGTTTATATATTTATTATGCCCCACCTACGATAGTAGAGGGGCATTATGTTTTCTGATCTATGGGTCCGTTCGTCCGTCCTACCGTCCGTCTGTTCATTCTGTCCCGCTTCAGGTTTAAGTTTTTGATCGAGGTAGTTTTTGATGAAGTAGAAGTCCAATCAACGTGCAACTTAGTACACTAGTGCCCTATGATATGTTTTTTCTAATTTCAATGCCAAATTAGAGAGTTTTGACCCCAATTTCACGGTTCACTGAACATAGAAAATGATAGTGCAAATTTCAGGTTTAAGTTTTTGGTCAAGGTAGTTTTTGATGAAGTTGAAGTCAAATCAACTTGAAACTTAGTACACATGTGCGCTATGATATGATTTTTCTAATTTTAATGCCAAATTAGAGAGTTTTGACCCAAATTTCAAGGTTCAATGAACATAAAAAATGACAATGCAAATTTCAGGTTTAAATTTTGGTCAAGGTAGTTTTTGATGAAGTTGAAGTCCAATCAAATTGAAACTTAGTACACATGTGCCCTATGATATGATCTCTCTTATTTTAATGCCAAATTAAAAGTGTTGACCCCAATTTCACGGTTTTCTGAACATAGAAAATGATAGTGCAAATTTCAGGTTTAAGTTTTTGGTCAATGTAGTTTTTGATGAAGTTGAAGTCCAATCAACTTGAAACTTAGTAAACAATTTCCCTATGATAGTATCTTTCTAATGTCAAATCAGAGTTTTTACCCGAATTTCAAAGTCCACTAAACATAAAAAAAATGATAGTGCGAGTGGGGCATCCATGTACTATGGACATATTCTTGTTTGGGATGTTTTAAGGACATTTTGGAAGATAAGTTACGACAACTGAAGTAGTGAATCGTTTTGAAATAAAACCATTAATAATTATTTTATTCATGCATTGACCAAGGTCTGATACTTAAACGTTATACGTATGGCGTCTATGCTTTTATCAACCAATACCCATCCCATCTCTATAAATGATCTATTAATAAAAAAAAAAGAAAACATTTAAAAATGTTTTAATATCTTTGCCTGTGAGGATACTATTTAACAGTAGATGAAAAATGCTGAAGTATTCAAAATTGTGTTTGGTACAACAAAGGTAATTAAGATATTCAAGTTTCAAATTGTCAAATATTTGATGGTGTAACAAGACAGATTTTTCAAAACATACGTATTTAAGATTATATCGTACCAACAGAGACGGACAAAGTCATAATAATCTTATCAGTGTGTATTATTAAGTTATTAACCTTAAATTTCTACAATCATATCTAACAAAGACATATAAATCATAGTCACTCACTTATAAGTTAAACGGTTCGGCATTACTTTTATTGCATATTTTAAAATGCTTTTAGAATTGTCAGATAGTTCATTTAAATTGGTTTAACAAGATTGTGGAAGTCCCTTAAACCATTGACCTCTCTCTTATTTTTGTCTTAATGATAATGCATTTTTGTTTTATACCGAAAAAAAAGTTCGAAATTCTTACTATTATTTTCAAACAAATCCATCAATTAGTTTCTAGATATCAAGTTAATCAATAATCTAAGAAAAACAAAGTTGGCGATCCGCCTCGATGGTATATTTGTAAAAGAAGTACAAAAGATACCAACGGGACAGTCAGACTCATGAATCGAACATAAACTGACAACGTCATGGCTAAAAATGAAAAAAACAAACAGACAAACAATAGTACACATGACACAACATAGAAAACTAAAGAATAAGCAACACAAACCTCACCAGGTGTTTCAGAAAGGTAAGCAGATCCTGCTCTACACGTGGCACCCGTCGCATTGCTTATGTGATAACAAATCCGATAAATAGTTTAATTCGGTAGGTCACATTTATGAAAGGGAAGGGGATAGTAGTTACAACGTAAGGAACATATTGATATCATTTGTGAAACGGTAATTCCATAACGGTCAACCAACTCGTGATGGCGTCTATAAAATTTACGAAGGGATGATTTCAACTTCACCATTTGAAACTCTTGGTTTGTATATCTTCTTTGTGAGCAGCAACCCTCTATCAAGGAAATCATGATAGGAAATACAAGCGTGGGAATATCGTATCAATTGGGAGATTTGTACTCCGTGTGCAGGCGCTGTTGGAATTTTTCTACATAGAAATGGAAAGTTTCCAATTGGGAAGCTGAAATCATCTCGTTTGTCGTAAAGTTTTGTTTTCAATTTACCAATACATTTTTAAGAACTCTCAAATTTCCCTATAAAGAACTTAATAATTTTTGTGTAATATAATTGTATGAATCCATTAGTTTTTTTCGCATTTTTCAGTATGAAACAATTTTGAAAAGTTTTATAAAACAAAAACACGTATTTAACAAGCATATCATCATAAAAAAAATATTCCTTCGTAATCAATTCGTTAACAAAAAACTTGCATTTTTCCAGTCGCCTATGTGTCTTTGTTCATGTCTACACTGAACAGCTTTCGTTTTCTCTGATTCTGTAGTATATAGTTTATCATGGCTTGGTAGCTGCCCACCGCACAAAAGTTTTCCTCGTCTTCAGCCGGGCTTGGCTGATTAAATTATATGTACCTTATATCTATAACTATATAATTTTGCTGAATGACTTAATTTATCCAAACATGTGGTACATTATATGTACCTTTTATTTCAATGAAATAAAATCTTTCGGCAAAAGGGCAGATCAGAAATGCATTATATTCCTTAAGATAGACCCTCGTTCTCGATTTGATTTAATGTGGTATGTATCAGGTTCGATGTAGGTCTACCGTGGTGGGCTGAACTTCTATTGATGTTCATACCTAATTTACATCTATTAAATACAGATAAATATTTTAATATGTAATTATTTGGATATAAAGTGTTATTTACACTTGTCTTTCGGTTAGGTCCATCAAAAACGAGTCTGTTAAAATTTTTTTGCCTCATGGGAGATTGGACCATTGATGGAAAAAAAAATGCGTTATCGTGAAATAATATTTTAAAAACTTTTAAAAAAAATTAAAAGGTTGATATTACTGAAACTATATTTGTTAAATGTGTGATTGAAAGTAATTAAAAGCTACAAAACGTAAGTCAACAAAGATTTTTTAAACTTTTATATTCTTTGAATATCTATTGCTAACCCGTTATTTACACTGAAATCGCAGAGAATATATTTTAAAAGTCCTAATCTAGACCGGATACAGTTGTGCATATATACATCCAGCACAGTAGATGGCAAACGCTAAATTAAATGACAGAACGGATGCTGTTCAAACAACCTCTCCCATAATTTTTTTTTATAATCAAACAGAAGAACACAATTGTATTTAAAAATCAGACGCACTGATGAACAACATCAGTATATATATATATATATAACTTGTCCGATATGTTTTTCCATACTAAATGATTGATTTAAGAACAACTCCAAAACGTACAGCTTTATATCACTGTCAAAAGAGTGTAAAACATGCATGTACATATAAAATGTATAGCAGTATGAAGTATAGACATCTTTATGCAGCTAACTATATTTTTTACAAAACATGGACATTACCCATCAATCAAAGGACACAATATAATGATAAATATCAGATCCAAGCAAGGTGAAAGTGAAACTTACCTACCAATAAGAAATTTGTGTGGACATAAACTAAAGTTTATGTTACACCAACAGATGTATGAGGACTATCATGACAATTGTTGTGTTATATAAGTGTTTGTGTCTGAATTAATAGTCAATTACATACAAATTATCTGAAGATAGTATGCTGACAACTTATTTAAAGAAGAATTATTGTCATTTTTAAGATTTGTAGCTTTAAATGAGTTCAACTCTCTTTATGCTTTCATTGTCAGTTTTCTCGATCTCTTGGCATAATGATAAAATTCCCAAATGCATGTTCTTGCAGGACCATTATTGCTTTAAATCAAACTACTGATATATTCGTTGAATGATATTTGATAACCTACTGGAAATATAGAAATTATTGGGAGCATGTTTTAATGTGATTTCTGATCAAGGGACATAGTTGCGTGATTAAAAATAATTTTATTAACTAAAATCCTGAACTCAAATTAACATAATATGCAATAAAATTTCTGGTTATTGTGATATTTATTCCATTGCATTTTCGCAAAAAAGTCCAGTAAGACCCGTTTTGGCCCCAAAATAAAGCAGTTTTACAAAATTGTTAAAGTGTTTATTTTAGGTATGTATTTGAAAGTGGAATACTTCTGTTACATAGATAAAGGCTAGGGTGGGTGGTTGTGTTTTTGCAAAACAATGCACATATATCGGGTACTAGCACCATTAAGTCATGCATAATTACTGAAATTTTCACTAGTTTAGCATTTGAGTTAAATTTTCGACGGTTTCTGTCTTAAATGGAAGTAGTCACATTTTGCTTATTCTTAATATTCAAATGTAAGTTGTATTTGATGATAAAACATAACATATATAAAGGTTGAGAATGAACACTGATGCGGCCATTTCATTTGTGACATATAATGATATTTGATGTATTTTTTTCGTTTTTAAGCCTGAATTTGAGCGTCTTTAATGACTAAATCAGTTCACATATTTAACACAAAATATCTAAAGATAGTACGATGACAACTCATTTGAAAAAAGGAATTATTGTCATTCTGAAGAGTTGTAGATTAATACGATTTCAAAAGTCTTTCAGTCTTTCAATATTTATTTCCAGTTTTCTAGAGTTCTTGTCTTAAATGTTTGAATTCCTAAGTTTATGTTCTTTAATTTTCAATATCGCTTTAAACAAAATTAATCATTTATTTGATAAATGATATTTGATAACCTACCTGAAATACAGAATTATTAGGAGCATATATTGATGTGATTTCTAATAAAAGGACACAATTGTGTAATTAATGTAATTCACTAAAATCGTGAATGCAAATGTACAATAAATGCGATGAGAGTTTTGGTTAATATTATATTTATTCCATCGCAATTTCTGAAAAATATTAATAGATCCCAAACATTTCCTCATTTTCTGTTTGTGGTTAAATGCTTTTGATTTTATTATGGTGTAGAGATACTATTCAGAACATCTAAAATAACGATTGTCTTCACTAGGATAAAACAAAACACTATTTTTAACAGTAAATAGCTATTTAGTTTACATAATTTGATAAACTGCATATGCACATACAAGTTATCAACTGAGTATTTTGATTCAATGATTCAATTTGAGAGAAAAATCAAAAAAAAGAAAGATTGTTTTGCTAGTTCTGGAGATGAATTTTACCTGATGAAAGTTAAAACAAATGGATTTGTTATAGATCAACATATTATTGAAATTAGTATGTAATGTATCATTGTCTCATTGGGATTGCAATGATTGTCGTTTATGTCGCTTTTGATTATTCGTGCATCATTTTAATGAAAGTGTATATCTCATAGATTTTATGGAGAACGCTTTTGATCATTGTCTCAATGTGGTTGTTTGAACTCATCTTGCGATAATACTTGTATCTTTTTCCTCAGAGTGTATTACGCACATGTACATATCTAAATTTACAGCATTAAGTAAAGACATCTTTATGCAGCTAACTATATTTTTTACAAGACATGGACATTACCTATCAATCAAGGGACACAATATAATGATAAATATCAGAACTTAAGGAGGTGAAAGTGAAATTTACCTACCAATAAGAAATTTGTGTGGACATAAACATAAGTATATGTTACAACAACAGATGTATGAGGATTATCATGACAATTGTTTTGTTATTTAAGTGTTTGTGTCTGAATTAATAGTCGTTTAAACTCAGATTATCTGAAGATAGTATGATGACAACTTATTTAAAGAAGAATTATTGTCGTTTTTAAGATCTGTAGTTTAAAACTAGTTCAAGTGTCGTTTTGGGTTTTTTTTTTCTTCTTGTTTTCTCGAGCTCTTGGCATAAAAGATTAAATTAACAAATGCATGTTGTTTCAGAAGCATTATTGCTTTACATCACCATTTTACTATTTTTGACAAATATTTATTTGGTAATCACCAACAAAACCTGAAAATATTGGGAGTAGGTATTTATGTGATTTGTGACCAAGGGAAAAAGAGAAATTAATCATTGTTATAACAAAAACGTAAAATGCAAAGAATATGAGAGAACTGCAGTAACATTTCTTCAAAATTTGAAATTCTAACAGTCATGTGTCCATAGTACACGGATGCTCCACTCGCACTATCATTTTCCATGTTCATTGGACTGTGAAATTGGGGTCAAAACTTTAATTTGGAATTAAAATTAGAAAGATCATATCATAGGTAACATGTGTATTAAGTTTTAAGTTGATGTGACTTCAACTTCATCAAAATTTACCTTGACCAAAAAATTTAACCAAAACTTTAATCTGAACTTCGCACTATCATTTTCTATGTTAATTGGACCGTGAAATTGGGGTCAAAACTATTATTTGTTATCAAAATTAGAAAGATCATATTATGGGGTACATGTGTACTAAGTTTCAAGTTGATTGAACTTCAACTTCATCAAAAACTACCTTGACCAAAAACTTTAACCTGAAGCGGGACGAACGGACAAACAGACGAACAGACGGACGGAGCCACAGACCAGAAAAAATAATGCCCCTGTACTATCGTAGGTGGGGCATAAAAACATTTGCCTTATTTTCGTTTTGCTCTTTTTTACTGTTGCGTTTACATTGGTGTTGGGATAGTACATAAACTATCTGGAAAAACCTTCAGTTGAACTGGGGTCTGTTGTTCATCTTGTTGTTATAACGATTGATTAAATTTAACAAGTCATTAAATCTTTACACGAATCGTTACATAACGAGTCGTTTATTTTCTGTTGCTCAACAATAGTTAACGACAAGTTGAACAACAGACCCCAGCAAAAGTAAAACATGAAAAAACACGTTGACCTGCAAAGCTGAACAAACAAAACTCTGCTTTACGATATGTATTGAGTCAGTTTAGTATCTGGCATCTCTTTTGAATAGAATGCTAGTACTGTGATCTATACTAACTAAAACATGGGTATTAGGAATTGTAGATGAGTTAGATGTTACTTGGGTAGGAAAGATATTATGACATTTTCACAAAATATCGTTTAATTCAGAACAGTTTTTTTGGCGTACTTGGTGTCTGCTGGGCTCTTGTAGCTCAGTCTTTAGTTTTTCTTTGTTATGTTTTGTATACTTTTTTTGTCTTTTTGACATTTTTTTTTTCTATCGGCATATTCAGTACGGATTCTCTTTTGGATTTTTGCACTCATTTCTCATTATTATGATCTGAAGTTATTTTTGACAAATGCCAAATGATGGTTTGGTCAAGATTTCGAATTTTGCTAAACACGAACATGTTTCAGTGGTGTCCAAGGATCATATTTTGTTAGTTTGATATTTTTCTAAACTTTTCTTTACTTCCACGTGTTTTACTTCTTTTCCTTTTCTATACAGTATGCTATGCAATTAATTTTTGCCTTATACATCATTCCATCTTTTTTTTCAATTTAAGATATGTCAAATTCTGTTACTTAATATGTTTGTCCTGTGTGTTCCCGACAATCATGTTAAATATCATATAAAGTTATGTATTTACAAAAAATAAATAATTTATCAAAAAAATGATATACAATTATTGCAATCTTTAACAAAAAGATATCGCCTTACTTTGTCTCATATTGAATTTATGTGCAGAGACTTCGGAAATTTAAGAACAACAACGTCTGCAACAATTGGAAGTTTTATTTTCATGACATATTTGGCAGAGATTTAATAGAGTAACGACATATCTTCATTTGTTTTTCATGTAAAACTTAAGTTTTTTCAATACATAAACTAAAGTGTCACATGCTGACAGTTTTACCACTTTAAAACCATAAACGCATTAATTTACACGGATCATAATTCGATTTGTATATGCATTCAGGATGTATATTACCTAAGTTCTTTCAAATCGTTCCACATGTGTTCCGCCTTCAGTAAAGATGATGGCCACAAGATAGGCAAAATGTGATCATCAAATGGAGCCACTAATTAGGAAGACAAACTGTATGGATCTTTTTAAAAGTAACATATGAGTGAAGAGCATATAAAAACAAACATTGATTTTTCATACACACGCCTATCCATTGGATTCGATTGTTATGTATCGGTGTCAATTCTTACACTGATGTTGTTTATAGAGCCCCAAAAGTAAGACACGATACATATAAACTTATTGATCGTTTGTATAAACATATTCTAATTCGTAATAAATGCAACACAAAAGTAAAATCTTTGTATATTTTTTTCATCAAACTCTCACTGATTTTGTTTCAAATAAATAAATTATAGCATTACTATATTGCTTTAAATCTGGATAACTGAGATCCTACTTATTCGTGTTTATTAAGTGTTTTCGTAAGTTTTAGGTCTGAAAAATGCACAAAATCATTGTTTTTGACAATAACAAATGTGCCGGTTTTGAAACCCTAATGTACCCTAGGAGATTTATTTAACCTAGTTGTAAGGCTTTTGAAAAAGTTTTATGCAAGGACCAAATCACCTGATCACCGCCATTTGAACTTTTATGATAACGTTGAAATTCATGGTCATATTTGGCTTAAAATGAACCTTGTCCTTTTAATTGGTAGAATTTTGAAAAAGTAAAGTTTATTGGTACAAATGTAATACTTCAAACTATACTGGATTCGAAAAATACCTCTATGCACTAAATTTTTTTTTAACGCAAACAAGTTCAAATCTTACTGCTAGATGTTTTTATTGTAAGAACAAGTCAAGGGTTTAAAATGTAAATGTTGGTATAAACGCAAATACAACCACTTAAACACCGAGCGTTCTAATTAATGTCAACTTTCAAAGACGCTTTTCTGTACTTCACATTTAATTATCAGTTTACCTTGTAACAAAAAAGTTTGCACAATTTCTTTGATGTTTTTCATGTAAACATTTCAAAACACTACTTGTACAGGTAGTTAGGGTAATTTTTATTTTTACCTTTAACATTCAAATCCAAAAAACACCACAAGATGAACCAAATATGTGATTCAGATTGACATGGCGTAATAGCGATAATTATTAAGAAAGATTGTGGTCCAAGTATCGTGTCATATACATGTAATTCTACCTTATTTATTGTGTGATGTCTATTTTTATACGACGTGTGAGAAAATGGGAAACTACAGCGGACATTGTGTTTTTTTCCAAGCTCTTGTACAATTGACAGTGAATCCATTCATGAAGATGTATTGTTCTAGCTCTCACGGACAAAACAAAATGATGTCGTCACATTTTATGGACTCTGAATGAAAGAATAAATCACAATCTCTGTTGTGTTACATGCGCCGTTGTGCTAAAACTAATTGCAACTACCTCAAAATTAACATTCGTAAGACAGGGTTGGCCATTCTATTGAGTATGAATACTCTCATATTTCAAATTTTTGGTAAATAGTGAACCTGGTGAAATACACGTGTTGTGCGGATGTATATCATATCGTATTTATCCTAAAATATTTAAATTCTTTTCTCCAGTAAATCAAAAAGTGGAGATAAGTAGGTATTATCACAATTAATACATAAAATTATCATGTACATATTTCACGCTTTCAAGATTATCGTTAATTAACCATATTAATATAAGCAATGGAGAACAGGTGCCTTTGATCAAAAAAGCACAATGCGAAACAACTCTTTAAACGACTTTATAAAGGTGTTAATTATTCCTCATGAATATGATATTTTTGTAGTAGCATACCAAAGTGATAGCACGATAGATTTTCAACCATAAATAGAATTTTCACCTTCAGTGAACATTTATTACCGTTGAACAAATATGAATTTCGTTAGGACAGATAATAAAGGTGTTCCTGTGAAAGCAAGAAGATTTCGGTATCTTTATAAAATTTAACAGTCAAGTGATTTCTTCCGAACGATTAGTCCATTCATTCCACTTTATAAACATTATACTAATGAGCCATCAGATACAATGACAATACTAGCAAATACCTTTATGTCTATGCTTAATGATACTGGTTTTCATGTAAACTTGTAAAAGATATATTTTATACTGAATAAATTCAAAACTATGTCAGACATATATAAAACTTTACAAATTTCGTGCGACCTAAGCACACACCATTAGGAAGTCTCTAACCTTGATATTAGAAAGCCAGTGATGTATGATTCCATAGAAACGTTACAAAAGAGGGACGAAAGATACCAGAGGGACAGTCAAACTCATAAATCGAAAATAAACTGACAACGTCATGGCTAAATATGAAAAAAAGACAAACAGACAAACAAAAGTACACGACACAACATAGAAAACTAAAGAATAAGCAACACGAACCCCAAATATTATGAATAAACGAAGCCTGCACAATTTAACAGATGCACTAGTCTATTGGACTTACTCATTGTTTACTCATTGTCGAAGGCCGTACGGAGACCTATATTTGTTAATTTCTGCATCATTTGGTCTCTTATGAGTAGCTGTCTCATTGACAATCGTACTATATCTTCTTATTTGTATACCCAAACGAATCTAAGGTCAACTTAGTCTTTGTCTGAGTTGTCACCTTAGTTTCTTAATCATTTCAAATTTCATTAGCGGCAAATTTAGATAGATAATGTAAGTTATTGACTATTCCTGCGCTACGTAAAATGTAGTGAGCTGCCGCGGATGCCCTCACAGACTAACAGTTCACCAGTAGTGTTTTTTTTTATACAGAGCAAGTAAATGAAAATAAAACTTTATGAATTCCGTGCGTGAAGATACACTTTTCTTGATGTTTTTTCTTCATGATTACTCAAACTTAATATAAGATACGTTATGAGCTCCTATCAACTTCCTTGATAATAATGTGGTGTTAACCCATTGTTTTGCCGTGATAAATTTTATCAGTTTAATTTTATTTTTAATCGTGATGCATCCAAAGATCTTTTCTTGATTTTAAAACCATTACCAACAAACCATGAAATAAAAAATAAAAAATATTCCAGGAGTGTATGAAAACAAAGCTATGTAATAGTATATATTTATTTATCTCCTATAGATTTATAGATAATATGATTGACTAATTTCTAAACCTTAAACAGAGAATTCAAGAAATATCTACAAAAATCATGCTATTGCCGAAGAACTGACTATATGTGAAGGGGTGATACCCGACAGGGACAAGAAAATCAAAACAGCAGCTTTATCGCGTTGACAGAACATATTTGTTGGTGTTTGTTTCAACCATAGTAAGAATTCAATTTGTATTAAAAAGTGTTTGAATTTGATGCTGTCAACTTTTTTTCTATTTGGGTTAAACATGTTTGTTGAAATATGTCGCCCCTGTGGCATCTTGATAGGATGCTTCATCTGAAGTGTGGGTTTCCGGGGGTCATGGTTTAGATACCCGTGCAGGTCCAACAAAAGACACGAAAATTGTTATTTGCAAGGGGGAATTTAGAACTTCGAAATAAGACAGGTCAATTAGGAGACAGAATAATGTGACATGGGTAGAGTGGCGTGTCTTCCTTTAGACTGTGCACGGGATAGAGAATTTAAAAACTTACCAACCTAACCATTCGTATTTAACACTCAATCGACATATTGCTCAAAGTTATAAGTTGAGCTTTACAAGGCTTCGGTGTTTGATAAATGTGTAGTTGCAGAATAAAACATTATGTTTTCCTAAAGTTACCTCAACAAATAAGAGGTAATATTTTTGATATACACATTCTTAAATGAAGTACACAAAAGTTCAATGTCCGTCTTGATAAATTATCATACAATATAATAGACGTCAAATATTGTAATTTGTCGGTACCTATCTCCAGTAACTGGTTATCTCTGACATGTTATTACATGACCAAACTGGAATCCAAAAACACCTGAATCAATATCGAAAAGTATCAAATAATATTTATATTGTATAGTAATTAATAAATATTAAAAGAAAGATGTGGTATGATTAAAGTTTATTAAAGACCGTACTTTGACCTATAATGGTTTACTTATACACATTGTGACTTGGATGGAGTTGTCTCATTGGCACTCATACCACATCTTCTTATTAATTTTATGAATAAGTCTTTTGGTGTATGAACCTATTCATTCAGATCAAAGGACAAAACTAGTTTCTGATAAAAGAAAAAAAAAACACATGATGTTATTTCGAGCAATATATGTAAAAGTGTATATTCAGCATTTATCATTTACAAGGGGAAAAAATGATTTGAAAACAAGCACCGAAAGTACCAAAACAAAGGAAATTTGGAATAGGACTTTATGCAACAGAATGCTTACGAGTGGCAGTAACTTCTTCATAATATTTTAATTGAATTGTTTGGTTGTGAATGAGAAACAGAGACGGGTATAATACTATCACTAAAGGTGTATTTTTTTTTATTGTTCTTTTAAAACCTATTTCATTTCATTTATGATGCATCTAAGCTTTTTGCAACCGTTTAGTCATTACGAAAATTTCTCATTTGATTCTATAATTATTGACCTTTTCACTTGTTGAATGTCTGACCAAATTGATATTTTAAGAATCCAATCTGTAAATGCAGCTCTGCTTAATAAGCGAAGTCGACTTCCGGAACAATCAGATAAATCATTAGCTTTTGGAATTAAGAATTCCTGTACCTACAGTAAGCGTTGAAATACCCTTCGCTAATTGTGTGTTGTGTTGATTTATAGCTGTCTTATATAACAAATTACTCTTTTTTGTGAGATAAAAAACGTAGAATCCCAATTTTAATTAATGAAATTCATGTGAAAGATATTTTGAGAAAAGGCTTAACTAAGATCATTATATTTTTGCACTTTGAATTTCCTAAATTGTATACCCGTAAACCTGTTTGGAATGAACAGTTTTATTTCTAAGTCTGAAAGTCAGAGCTTAGCAACGTTAATATAATAATCGTAAGATTTTCACATATTTGATTTTTTATTGTTTTAAAGAAAGATGTCTCGTTAGAAATCAAACCACTCCTATAAAAAATAAGGAGATGTGGTACATATGTATATGGTTTAGTATGAGACAACTATCCTACCGAGTTCAAAGGACAATGTTGTGAACAGGAGCGTTTTTCTTAAAATTGAGTCTAAAAGCATGAAGCTGTTTTAGTACCAGGAACATCAGTTTTTTTTTTTTAAAAAGACACCTGAAGCAAGTCATATAACAGTTCTGATCATTTCAGTCTGTGTTTTCTGTTTAAATCTTGTCTGGTTTTGTACATTAGATACCAGTTTTTATTAGTTAACCACACAAATGAAACAAATCACATGTAAAAACGTGAGAATTTATAGAAATGAGCGTTGTTTCACTTTTAGCCCAAAACTCCCAAAAGAAGAACTAATTCGTATATCCGTTCCTCGATCATAGAATAGAAATAGGATAAGATCCAGTATAAACATCTAAAACTTTATCGTTATAACTATTGAGATTATACATGGTCTTACAATGATACTTGTATCAGGCTACACTACTGTACAGTAAAGTATATCGTCCTACGTAGATACGTTATTCCAATCCTGATCTTTAAATTTTGATTGTTGAAATCATGATTGTGTATTCTAATGATTGTTCGTACATAATTGTGCTTCAAAGTTTACATGACTGTACATGTATACAACGTACGTACACTACTAATAATAGCAGTACATAGACAATAACCGTTTGTCCCAGAGAGGACGTATTGGATGCAGAAGCATGATAACAAAGTATGATTCTTAAGATTTCGAAATTCATAGACTCTTATTTATTGTATGAGTTTAAGACTCCAAAACATCAACAGAATTGTGGTTAGGTAATATGGAAAGAAAGGTAACTACACTCTGTACCTATAAAAAGAAAATAATACAGTTAGAATTATCTCCCTTCGTATTGCAGATCCAGTTCTTGTGATATGATAATAATTGACCCACCAAAGCTCAAAAGTGCATGTAAGCAATTAAAGGCAGAATATAATAATGCTTAGTACAAAGACTGTTAGTTTTCAAGTAAAGACTTAACTTGTTGATAACATTTTACAGTTGCCAACATTATATATTTGAGAGAAAAAATCTTTTTGTTCGAGAGAGGGCGAATCGACCGCAAATGCATGTAAAAAGAAAAGTATGATTCCTATGTTCAAGTCAAAGATGCTTTTCAGGACACTGGTCAGGTAATATGAAAAGAAGGGTAACTAAAACTATAACTAGAAAAATAGTTTGAAGTTAGATTATCTCCCTTCGTATTGTAAAATAGGCTGCGATATCGGTCGTACTAGGTTGCTTATTTATAAATGGACTGACTTTATTTGTTTATTGTCCAGTGGCAAATGTTCAATTGTGGATATTTGACACGAACGTTAATCAACAACAAATGGAATATCGGCAAAAATGATTCGACCGGGCAATTCTAGACGAGATGGGCAAACATTTCGTCTTGCCATATGATACCAATCTACCCCTAAGATATAACAATGCAGCAGATAATCTTTTAATTTAACTTGCAGAGTATGACACTCTGGAGCAATCGGGTTTTGATTTATAAATGCTGAAGTGCTAATAGATCCAAAATAAACCAAATCATATGAACATGAAAGATATAAACACACATAAATCAATGAAAATATATCGTTTTTCATGTATTTAAGGTGACTGAATATCTGGTTGCAATGATCTTAAGCAGAACCTGAATGATGAATACTAGTACTCATACTACCACGAACTTTCAACAATGAACATCGGAATTCGACTTAATGGTCCCATGATACGTTGTTTGTAAGATTTTAAAAGAGTGACGAATGTAGATTAATTTACGGAAGCGTATTAGCGCCACACATTTTTTTTTTTATTTTTCTTCCTATGTTTGCGTTATAACGCAAACCTTTGCGTTATAACGCAAACATTTGCGTTACAACGCAAACCTTTGCGATATAACGCAAACCTTTGCGTTATAACGCAAACCTTTGCGATATAACGCAAACCTTTGCGATATAACGCAAACATTTGTTTTATCTTATTTCTTATTTAAGATTCAAAGGAAACAGTAGTTATTAATGGAGGAGGCTGGATATAATAAAATTTATCACCTTTGTAGTAATTGCAAAGTAAACTACTTGAATAATTAGATCATATCAATGACTAATAATGAGCATAATAATATAAGAAGATGTGGTATGAGTGCCAATAAGAAAACTCTCCATCTAAGTCACTATTCGTAAAAGTAAACCATCATAGGCTGAATTACGGTCTTCAACACGGAGCATTGGCTCACACTAAACAACAAACTATAAGGTCCCCAAAAACGATTTCCAAGTCACTACTAGTATATATATTACAAAGAAAATTGAGTAAATTGAGGTTATACCTAAGAAAAAAATCAACCCTGCTAATATAGCTATAACCGAATATAAATATACTTCCAAAGTAAGCTCTCGTTTGAGAACTGTGTAAAGTAGGTTACATTCAAACAAGCTACCCTTTGGCAATAAATGTATAGAAAGAAGATGTTTCATTAATAAAATTATGTTCTCTCTATTCAAATTGCTACTCAAGCATCTTAAAAATACTTCATTATATTGAAATGAAAATTCAATGACTTTCTATCAAAGAATCTTGATCATATTCTGAGATTTATAAAAAATGTTTCCTTATTAATAATTCATTTTAAAGCAGAAAGATCATTTTGTCTATTTGACTTGGAGGTTTCACAATTGTATGACATTATTTTTGATCTTTCAATTTTAATATGACTATATACTATATCTATTTTCTTGTTAAATTATATACTTTTCTGATGCACAAATCAGTCTTAATTTATGTATAATTGCACTTCAATTATTCCATTATTCCTATGCATATTTATTATAATGATTTGGCCTTGTATGTATGTTTCTTTTTTTATCTACTAGTAAATCACATCCGAAATGAATGACAGACGGACATATATACAAAACTTAATGAATAATTGAAATAAAGATGTTTGCGTTATAACGCAAAGGTTTGCGTTATAACGCAAAGGTTTGCGTTATATCGCAAAGGTTTGCGTTATATCGCAAAGGTTTGCGTTATAACGCAAAAGGTTTGCGTTATAACGCAAAGGTTTGCGTTATATCGCAAAGGTTTGCGTTATAACGCAAAGGTTTGCGTTATATCGCAAAGGTTTGCGTTATAACGCAAAAGGTTTGCGTTATAACGCAAAGGTTTGCGTTATAACGCAAAGGTTTGCGTTATATCGCAAAGGTTTGCGTTATAACGCAAAGGTTTGCGTTATATCGCAAAGGTTTGCGTTATAACGCAAAAGGTTTGCGTTATAACGCAAAGGTTTGCGTTATATCGCAAAGGTTTGCGTTATAACGCAAAGGTTTGCGTTATAACGCAAAGGTTTGCGTTATAACGCAAACATAGGAAGAAAAATAAAAAAAAAAAATGTGTGGCGCTAATACGCTTCCGTATTAATTTCCAATTTACTTTGATTAAAAAATCGTCAGGGACTCTTAATATATGTGTAATTGTGTCTGCCAATCTGGAATAAGAGTGAAATTAAACCGAAATCATGCGTTATTCAAAATATTAACTTTATGATGTTTTTTTCGGGAATTAAAATAGCAAATTTTTGAAACGTCATTTATAAATTTTGACCCTTGGAGTAAAAAGATCAAGACACCACACATTTGTAATAAAAAAAATAATCAATGATCGTTCGGATAATGTATAAATCAACTTAAAAATATAGAATACAAAACACCCAAAACACGACAGTTTTAAAAATACCGTATCTTACAAGTTAGCGTTGCTTCACATATTGTATATTATGTTTTATATGTGTAAGTTGCCTTTAAGATATATTTAGATGGTGTTCATTTATTTTATCGGGAATAATTGTTGTGGCTCTAAATGTAAGCTCAAAATACCTTCTTTTTTAAATCTGAAGATCTTTCTTGTAATATACTTGTTCAATGGTCCATTCCTAATAACGATTGATTATTAACTGTCCCGTGAAAGTTTAAAATGCAAATAAAGGACAAACTAGATTTGTAATTGTAAGCAATAACGGATGACACCCTTCCCCAATTGCCAGGTGAACGGCAGCCAATTTGGAAATTCCTAAGTCAAAGACCGCAGTTGTCTTTTAACATTTTTGTAAAGTTTCACCAATTTACAGTCTGCAGACAGTTAGCCAACACACAAACACACATTTTTCTGAGTCCGGGTCAACCAAGTCTTTGTCCTCGTCCATTAAAGACGCTTACTTAGGGAAAAAACAGCTAATGCCAATTTTCAAGTCTTTTGTAAGACCTGCCGGAGATCGAAGCAACGACCTCCCATCTTTGGGGCGAGCATAAGACCACCGAGGCGCTGATCGTTGTTATGAACTATTGAAGTGTATATATTTATTTTTCTGTCATTTGTTGTTTGGTTTTGTATTATGTAAACTAGATCACAAATACGCATGTCTGCTATTAATTGGATAGTCTGTGTCTTTTCACATCTTACGTAATGACAAAAGAAGAACAAACATGCACTGTAATTTGTCAGATGTCTTGTAATTGACGTTTGATTATCTTTATTGTAGAGTGTTTATTACTGGTTTAATGATAGCCTAATTGAATGTCTTTTATTCAAATGTAGGCAAGATATTTTGTTATATACATTTAGAATTATTGTATAGAGAAAAATGTAGTGTCTGTCTACAATTTTTGATAGTGTTGCACCGTGCGTTCATCTGTGCACGAGGGCGCTTAAAATAATCTGTAACATTTTTAAACTCAAACATCATTGGTCCTTGTACATTCTAGCATTTCAACCAATGATGACGAGGCAGATATTCACTAAAACCAATCAAATATACGTAATTCTAAACAAGGAATTGGCGCTCTTATTTTTCTCTTCAGCGAACTGATACTTGCTTTAAAGGCGTGCATAAAGTCAGTGACGGAAACTGTTAAAAGCGCTTTTAAAAGTAGCTTTATACAACCATGTTAAACATTAATTATAAATGGAAAGAGTTTTTTTTGGGAAAAAACTATTAAAGCTAGCCAAAAAAATCCACATCATTACAAAGGTTACCAAAAATAAACCTATACAGTGTGAAACAAACATTGAGAAATTGGCAAAAATATGTAAACTTGTAGCATTAAATAAGCATAAATGATTATCAAACAAGAAGAGATCACTTAGCTTGTTTTTGTTGGGATTCGTGTTGCTCAGTCTCTAGTTTTCTACGGTGTTTTGTCTATTGTTGTGTTATGATGTTCTACTGTTGTTTTGATTAGCGGTATACTACTGTTGCCTTTATCTATGTTTATGTACGCATTTATTTATTTGTTTCAAAATAAAATATTGTTTACACTACTGTTGTTTGTCTTTTCTTCGCTTTCCGTTTATCTTACATTGTCAGTTTGTTTTCGACTGCGTCACTTGGTAAATGAAAATTACTAGCACATATAATTACAAAATATAAAGACAGTGTAGTGAAGACACAGATCAGCACTTAACGGTATATAACGTGTGAACATTACATAAATGGTGAACAGAAAGGATAGGTGTCCATGGTCGACATGTGGCACATGTTGTCTTGTAAAGCTAAATCCATATATTTGTACTTACAGCAAAAGAGCTACAGTCTACTATCAACCATTTTCAACAAGAGTCATTTAATTTGTTCCAATAGAAGTATAAAAGAGGGACGAAAGATACCAAAGGGACAGTCAAACTCATAAATCTAAAATAAACTGACAACGCCATGGCTTAAAATAAAAAAAAAAAAGACAAACAGACAATAGAACACATGACACAACATGGAAAACTAAAGAACAAACAACACGAACCTAATTGAATGTCTTTTATTCAAATGTAGGCAAGATATTTTGTTATATACATTTAGAATTATTGTATAGAGAAAAATGTAGTGTCTGTCTACAATTTTTGATAGTGTTGCACCGTGCGTTCATCTGTGCACGAGGGCGCTTAAAATAATCTGTAACATTTTTAAACTCAAACATCATTGGTCCTTGTACATTCTAGCATTTCAACCAATGATGACGAGGCAGATATTCACTAAAACCAATCAAATATACGTAATTCTAAACAAGGAATTGGCGCTCTTATTTTTCTCTTCAGCGAACTGATACTTGCTTTAAAGGCGTGCATAAAGTCAGTGACGGAAACTGTTAAAAGCGCTTTTAAAAGTAGCTTTATACAACCATGTTAAACATTAATTATAAATGGAAAGAGTTTTTTTTGGGGAAAAAACTATTAAAGCTAGCCAAAAAAATCCACATCATTACAAAGGTTACCAAAAATAAACCTATACAGTGTGAAACAAACATTGAGAAATTGGCAAAAATATGTAAACTTGTAGCATTAAATAAGCATAAATGATTATCAAACAAGGAGAGATCACTTAGCTTGTTTTTGTTGGGATTCGTGTTGCTCAGTCTCTAGTTTTCTACGGTGTTTTGTCTATTGTTGTGTTATGATGTTCTACTGTTGTTTTGATTAGCGGTATACTACTGTTGCCTTTATCTATGTTTATGTACGCATTTATTTATTTGTTTCAAAATAAAATATTGTTTACACTACTGTTGTTTGTCTTTTCTTCGTTTTCCGTTTATCTTACATTGTCAGTTTGTTTTCGACTGCGTCACTTGGTAAATGAAAATTACTAGCACATATAATTACAAAATATAAAGACAGTGTAGTGAAGACACAGATCAGCACTTAACGGTATATAACGTGTGAACATTACATAAATGGTGAACAGAAAGGATAGGTGTCCATGGTCGACATGTGGCACATGTTGTCTTGTAAAGCTAAATCCATATATTTGTACTTACAGCAAAAGAGCTACAGTCTACTATCAACCATTTTCAACAAGAGTCATCTAATTTGTTCCAATAGAAGTATAAAAGAGGGACGAACGATACCAAAGGGACAGTCAAACTCATAAATCTAAAATAAACTGACAACGCCATGGCTTAAAATAAAATAAAAAAGACAAACAGACAATAGAACACATGACACAACATAGAAAACTAAAGAACAAACAACACGAACCCCACCAAAAACTAGGGTGATCTCAGGTGCTCCGGAAGGGTAAGCAGATCCTGCTCCACATGTGGCACCCGTCGTGTTGCTTATGTGATAAAAAATTCGGTAAATATTCCAATTCGGTAGGTCACATTCATGAAAGGGAAGGGGATTGTAGTCATGACGTACGAAACATATCCGATATCATTTGTGAAACGGTTATTCCGTAACGCTCAAACAACTCGTGATTTATCTGGTTTCTCAGCCTTGATAAGATTCTATGTCTATTGCAACTGTACAAGAACGAAATAAAGTCTCAGCATTTTTTTACACAAAATATGATATTGAATCTGCAAGGAATATTTACAAATTGATATTTATATACGATAAGTGCGTTCAGACGTTTCGGGAAAGTGACATTTTCATAAAAGCAGAATTCCAATGATGTAATGTCTGTTTCCTCCAAATATTCAAAAGTAGCAATGATATACATTGATTAATTTGAATACTAGTATTAAAAATCATGATGTTAAATCGTCAGTAAAATATAACCGAAAATTTGACATAAGCATATAAATATCAGTAATGACTGTCAATATGTGAACTGACCTTTATTATGATTTTTTTTTCACTTATAAATACAAATAAATTGATATTGCTGTTTGCCCTCTAGTTGTTGTGTTGTGAAAAAAGTTTCAAGATTATTTTAGGAAAAATATTAATATTTATTTTGATAAGGTCTCAATGCCTCGAAAAAGTACAAAAGTCTAAAATAACATAATCAATAACACAATAATATAGCATTACTTTCCTGTGTATTGAGGTACAGTAACAATTGGTGGGGACTCAATTCAAATGATGAGACCTACACGGACTTTACGATAGTCAGTAAACAGAGACTCTTGAGTGCAGGAATCCATTTCGTATGATTGTGTACTTTTCACATGAACTCTTATTGTGATTCAAAGATGGAAGTTTGCTAAAATTTATACATGAATCTTGTAATTTAGTAATAGTTTTACCCATCTTCATCATCAATGTCATTTTATTGTTCCAATTAACAATTAAATAAAAAAAACAATCTAAGCCATCTGAAGTACATGTTACCTATAAAAGTTAGGTAAAAATTACAATAATTGTGTGCCTGTTTTTGTTTTGTTTTTTTTTCTTCAAAAAGATATGTTAGTTTAACATGATCTACATTCCATGACAGAAGATTTACATATTTTTTATTTTCCCCTGGTGTTTCAAATTGTATTCACAAGTTTATTTAACTTGTTATGCCTGACCATTTTTAAAACAATCACTTTGATAAATTTTTAGATATATTTGAGAGGAACTTCTTGTAGAAAGACAGAGAGGGTGTGTGTGACACTTCACCGGGACTTACAGATAAGAAATAGGATTTTTTGTATATATTTACACATTTGAAAATATATATTTTTTGTACAGTTAATTGCCAACATTATTTTTTTATTATAATTCTGAAAGTTTAAAACAAAATAACAGATTTGCAGTGTATACAATAACAGATAATTTCCCTTATTATGTTTTTTTTTTCTTATGAACATCGTGGTACTTAAAATTGTTCTGGTGCACTTTCTAGGTATATGAACAAATTATATATGTTGTTTTAATATAGTTCAACCTGTTTTCTCTTATTTTGACTATTTTAAATAAACGATATGAGAAGGACCTTCTGTACAAAATTGAAAAAACTGTTTGAAATGAATTGAATTGTTTATCTTTTCAATTTTCCATAATGAGTTCTCTTTCTATCAAAATTGTCTATAACAGAAATCACCTTTTTGAAATAATGATAATAATACAGTTTTAAAAAAATATTGACTTATAGTTTTACACTTTGTTGTAAAATTATATTTATATTACAGGAAAGATTTCTACAACTTTTGATTTTCACCCTTTGGATGGAGCAAATTACATAGCATATTTGTCTGTTACAACTGTTAAGAAGTGAATTGCAATGGAAGATCTAGTGCCTTGTTTTTATACTTATTACAATTTAGTTGTGAATATGATTTATCGAATAAACAAAGAATCACTTAAAGGCTACATGTAAGTGACATCATATATTCATAACAGTCATTCGTCTTTATGCACAACCATCATGTATTCTGTTCCACTTGTCAGACGAACATACATTTTTCTACAACAATCTGTTGATCTGATACAACATCCTCATGCTTTGAAGAAACGGTTCAAAGACGCACCGCAAAAATAATTTTGTATGTTTGACACCTGTTAATATTCCCAGATGCTTCATCCTCAACATTAACCTCTTCGCCTGCTCATTCTGTCTTTGAATTTTTTGTATCGTCTAAGATTATGGTTGTCAATAGTTAGCGTGCTGTTCCTCTCGTATTGCACTTTGATAGCGCCGGCGCCACATTCTCCATCTTCAACGCTGATGTCATCAATTGATATATCACCTCTATAACCAAGTCGAGTAACTGCCTCAAATTTAACCTGAGTAAATAGACAGTCAATTATTAACATAACAGAAATACACTTGTTTTTGTTTTTTATTTTTTTTTAAATAAAAAAGTTGATGGTATTAATAAAAAATTAAAAAATGTCAATATCTTTTTTTAAGGATCTGAAGATATTGACATTGCGATAGAAAGAAAACATTTGTACTGTTACATGTGGAGCAGGATCAATCTACCCTTCCAGAGCACTTGAGATCACCCGAGTATTGGGGGGAGGGGGTAGTATTGCTCAAATTTTGATTTTCTATGTTATTGGTCTTTTTTATCTAATGGCATATATCTGTTTTGGAATCACTCGTACGTAATATCCCAAAAATGTATAAAATGTCATTTAAGGTTACAAATGTGTTTAAATTTAAACATGTGTATTGTGTAATAATTATTGTTTCATAACAAATTCAAGTTTTAATCAAACAATTGTGTAAATTGTATCATTTTATTTTTTGATAAATGAAACAATCTACTTTTTTGCAGTTCAGGGTCCTGAAAATGGCTCTTATAACACCTCTTTTGTATTTTCTTATTTAAAAATAGTAAGATTGGGTTTAAATTTGTCAAAACCTGATATGATATTTATAAAGATAACAATGGTTTTTTTTTACAGGAAAACTGTTGCAGAAACTATGAATATAAAAGAAAATGAACACATATTTTCTTAAAACGAGTATCTCATAATCTATGAAGAGTGGTTCAGATTGTGTACAACTGTTATGACAGTTTGGGTTTTAAAGATTTGTTTTGGTCTCATTGTTGAGTAGTTTTTGGGTGCCACTAATGAGTATTATTTTGACGAAACACGCTACTAACGTTAGTATCGTGGTGTATCATTAACACAGCAGTCAAACATATGGTGCAGTTGATTTCTATAAATTCACTTTTTCTATCAAATGTATTTATAATACGTAACATTATGATTTTTCTAACCGAAAGGCATTGCTGTTCAGTCTTTGATTCGTTGATGTTTTTGAGCTTTTAATTTTGCCATTTGATTAGGGACTTTCCGTTTTGAATTTTCCTCGGAGATCAGTATTTGTGTTATTTTAATTTAATTTGTTTGTAGATAAAGCATGTATAGTAATCTATATCAAAAGACTGTCATACGTGATGGTTTTGTACAAATTAATCTCCTACAGTTAATTACGATATGTGGTTTTGACATGCATGCATGTTTAATTATAACATCCATGAAATTGTAATCAAAGAGAAGCTATTTTAAAGAAATCGTCTCTCTGTCACTTTACTAAACTACCAAACTCGATTGGAATGGAAGAACACTTGACTGAAGTCCCAAAATAGTCTAGCCAACAACGCTTAACGTCCCAAACTAAAATAGCTCCACTCAAGTGTAGTCAGACTTTTCTTAGAATGTATTAAGAAAGTAGATGGTTATAATATACGTTCAGATTATCCCAGTAATCAGCACTTCATTATTATTGATGTAGTCATAATTACAACCTAGCTTTGATTGTTTTTGTTTGGATATTACAGAATTTCCACTGCAAGGATATTTTGGAAAAACTTTCTTTAATTCAAGTCCTCGGTGCTCTTCAATTTCACACGTTATTTTGCTTTTTTTTTAATTCCAGGGCCACTGATTCGTCTTTTGTAATCCATTTTTTTTTGTAATATAATTTTGGTGTGGCTCGGAATAGATTACCTTAGCCGTATTTGGCATATGTTTGGGGAATTTTGGATCTTCAGTGCTCTTCAACTTTGTCCTTTTTTTCCTTTATAAATATTTTGATATGAGCGTCATTGATGAGTCTTTAGAAGAAACGCGCGTCTGTCGAAATAAAATATAATTATGATACCTTTGCTAACTATTTTTACCTCTTTTCTTTTACTATACAGTATGCTATATGTATAACTATTTATACATCCTGCTATATTGTTATTGTGCTATGGTCTTTTTTGTATTCTTATTTATTTCCATTTCTGCTTTTGAACTTAAGTTTCTAAAGTGTCTTAATGCCATGTTTTGTTCGTTATTTAAATAGTTTTTTTTGTGTGTGTTTTGATAGCGATTTAGAAGGAAATAAGGATAAGTATCGAACCCCTAGGAAAATTCAAATTGCAAAATAAAAGCCCAAACATATCAAGGAATGGAAAACAATTGTCATTTTCCTGACATGCAATCATTGCAATCTACCAAAAACTGAGTTAACTAAGAGGATGCAGAACACCTTAGAGGGTTAACTTTTTAAAAAAGACCGAAATTTTAACCACATTCAATTAATAAAGCTGTTCAAGGAAATTTGCGTTTGTCACTCTGGTTTTTTTTTCAAATGAAATTATTCCTAAAATTTCATACATTTCTCAACAGGTTAAAGGGAAATACTTTGTCAAAATTTAATGAAATAATGAAAATATACGAGCTATATCTAGTTAGTCTAAGTGTTGGTTACCTCTTTAAGTACGTAGCTTAAGCTTGCTTTCAGTAATGACAGTTTCCAAGCAAGGAGATTTATGCTTTTAATGCATCCATGTTTTATACCTATGTTGCATTATGTCTATTGTACAGTGGGAGCTTTAGAAACTTAAAATCTCACTTCAATCAATCAACTTGCCAGAATTCTTCATTAAATGCTGTTTTATTAATATGTTTGAGTTTCACACGAATAATATTATGCTAAAAATCTGAATAAGTAATCATTTGCATGTCTTATTTATATATAATTACATTAGATGTAAGTTTCATTATAATACGTTATTCTGATTGGCTAACATGTTATTCCGTAAACAATTGCATCAGACAATAACATTTATCATGCATGCTGACACGAGGTCCCACAAAAAAGTGCACAGGTGAATTAAATAAAACTGGATAAAAATCGTGTTTTCATGATTTTAGCTAAAAAAATGTAATTATAAGTATTGAATACTTCTTTTTGAAACTTTATAGGGTGGTAAAAGCGTTGACCGTGCGTACATTTTTAGTATGAAGCGCTTCCGCGCTTCATACAAAATGTACTTCGGTCAACGCTTTTACCACCCAATAAATTTACAAAAAGAAGCATTCAATTCTTAATTGAAAAAACGTGCAAAATCTTTTTATATTTCGAGACGGGTCAATTGAAATAAATAGATTGCATCTTTCTTTTTTAGCGACACCCATAAACAACGTTTGTAGGTGTATTTCAACGAATAGGTTTCAAACAACGTTATGTGTTTGTGTGTTATAAATCCTCAGGGTATGTATGTATTAAAACTTCAAAGTTAGTGGTAAAGTTATATGGTTGAAACTTGACCACACGGAACGTCCATTATCAGACGGAGACCGATATACCTGTAGATAGTAAAGAAGTTTATAGTTATTGAACGCATAAATTGCTTATATATGATTCCTATATATTTACGAAAAGGCTGGTGCATGACCATATAGTAAATAAACTATGTAGATGAAGAGTTGTGTAATTGGCACTCATACCACATCTCTTCCTATATCTATATACATGTAGCAATTAATATTAGTATCAACATTGTATTTATCGTATTTTATCGCTTTATATTTTCCGATTGTTTTTTGTGAGAGTGGTCACGCCATGATAAACATTAATTGCTCTTTTTCTAACTACCGCCGCCCTGAATGAGAGAATAATATATAATCATAAAATTTTAAGGGCACGATATGAAACACACTAAGCTATCAGTTGTATCTTTTTTTTTTAAAGAGATACATAAATATACGAGTTCAACAAGCAATGATTCTTGAATTCTAAGACATAACCACATAATCTTATACATCAATATATGCTTAGCTTGAACTTATTAGGTGGTTTTCTAGTATTTTATTTGTTCTACAAAGATCGATTGATAATTTTATCGACCACGCATTAGAACAGTGAATACATACCCCATAATATAGCTCTATTGCAATATTGCTACATGAAAATGTTTTCAACCGACCCTTATTGTCAATGTCTAGATGTAAGTCATGATATAAGCCCCACTTAACTGTAACTGTGTGCACGAGCATCACTGAAGAGACATGTATTGTCGAATACGCATCTGGTGCAACAAAATTGGTACCGTTGATTTTATTGTAAACTTAATCTCCAATTCGATGGGATAGAATAATGTAATTTGATCCAATCATATTCATTTCACAAGGTGTGATTCTTCATTTTAATAAAGGCCTAGTTTTAGAATTTCTCACCCGATATCCTGTTCTTGCTAAAGCTTTAGGTATTTCCAATGTAGACTTAATCCAAACATTTCCTTGATTGCCATATGCTCGCCACACAGAATTCAATTCAGTCTCAAAGTCAGTCTGTAATATTGAGAAAATAAAATTATACGTAAAAGCGAAGAACAGAATTACAAAGCTTAAACACTACTATATACATCATTAGTCACTAGCATCCGATTGCTCCGAGAAAACACACCTTATAAACATGAACAACACATGATTCAGATATTCAGAAAACAATGATGGGGCTCAAATATTTGATTCTACTAGCGCAGAATCATCCTCCTTCACTCATTTTGGTTCATGTGTTATAAAGCTTAAATACAGGATAACAAATACTCTACAAAGCTCCTTTGTGTCTGTAATATTACTTTGTGTGTACATTACATATATATGGCAAAACTATTAGGAAATTGGTCCTCAGTGCTCTTCAGCTTCGTAATTTATTTGGCCTTTTTATCTTGTTTGGATTCGAGCGTCACTGGTGGGTCTTTTGTAGACGAAACGCGCGTCTGGCGTATATAATAAAAAATAGTCCTGGTATCTATGATGAGTTTATTTATATGTAGCTGATGGCTATGGTTTGGGTTAAGATTAGAGTTAGGGTTTAAGTTTTGGTGTAACAAACACCGAATGTACTTTCTTCTAGTTTCGAGGCAGAAAACTTTTAATTTTCTTTTAAAATGTGCATCTGTCCCACATCTAGCTTGGTAAGTGACAGATAAGGCAATATAAAACTTACGACTTAGATATTAAATGAATAACATGAATACCATTCGCAGATCACAAACCAAGAGACCATATCTACGACTAACAAACAACAATCTATACAAAACAAAAATTCTACTTACTGTTGTGTAGACATTAAGTGTCCCACAATGTTCCCCGTACATGTGATAGTGAAACGATAAACACTGAGACTTCAGTCCTCTATATTTTGGAGATATCATTATGGCTTTCTTCCCGTCATTTTTTCCTGAGGCTTCAACGAACATATAATGACCTGAAAGAAGCAACCACATTTAAAAATTAAATATGTACCATCGCTACATTATGACCAACTTTTTATATAATGTTTTATATTGGGTTTTTTCATCAATAATGAAATCGGGAATGTTAGTTTGTATAAACTAACCAGAGGACTGATTACTAAAGTTGAAAGTATATCTGGAAATTGTAAAATAAATAAGCGGTTCGGTTCATCGCATTGTGGAATTGTTTTAATCCAAAACAATGTAACCCCTCGAAAGTTCTTGGCGAATTTCATTCTGGACACGCATATCATTTTAAATAATTCTAGAACACACCCGTGATATCGAACAATGGGAACAATTTGACAATGATTGAATTTAGGAGTGTCAACCCTGTGATTATGACCCGTTTGCCTAATACATCTTTTGGTGGTGCGCCAGTCAAATGCGGAACGTACAGATAAGGTAATAGGTAACAGCCAGGTGAATATAATATTGGTATCGGTATCGGACTCAACCCGGAACTTGTTAATTATTGGCAATATTAATTATGTAGAAAACAAAAGGGTCTGGAGTGGTGTAATTTTTAATCTACACCATTGCCCTATATCAGTTATATTTAAAGTTGAATTGTTTGATTTGTCGTTTTCACCCGATGACGGCTGACAAATTGGACCTTGTAATTTTAGTATTATAGATACTATAACATATTAGTATGATATCTAATGTAATATGTTGATGACAATTTATGCAAACATCATCATTTATTCATATCATCAATATTATACATCAGAACCGAAAATCATTCTTACCGCTTTTCTTTTCAGCACATGTATGATCCATTTCAGGTCCTGTACCACTAGATGGCGTCCTTCCAATGTTTCTAAGCCAGTCGAAATCATCCGTTTCCTCTTCCTGTGTGAACCCACATACTTTATCATCTTCGAAACCACAGAAACTCTGTGTTTTAGCTGAAAACGGAAAACAGAGACATATTATTTTATGAAATCGTTTAATGCGTTCATACGAATTCTAGTTGGATAGATTGGATAATATACCAACCGGGCAAAATTGACATAAAACTTCGAAAAATAACAAACAACACTATGAATGAAATGAAAAAAACAATCATATCTACATCAAGAAACTAATGACAGCATAAGAGAACCTAACCAAACACGGTTCCTGCAAAAATGATAACTTGTCTTACAAAGTATAAAATATTTATGAAGCAATCTAATTGGTTAGTAAAAGCAACAGTAGTATACCGCTGTTCAATAGTCAGAAATTGGTTAAGCAAAAACAAATTCGGTTTAATGAAAAAAAAAAAACCAGGAGACACGTCAACAACGAAATAACAGGACAACAAAACAAACGCCAACATACGCAGAAATGGACTATTTGAAAATAAGTGCCACATGCCTGAATTGGTACAGGACAGAAAACACAATCTAGTTCAGCATATGCCAAGCTCTGTTTGATGTTATTGACCATAATGCCAAAGTCTTACTAGTCATCATGATCAGTCTAATGGCCAATCTTAATCTTCATATGTTAATATCGAATTGAGAAGTACACTCACATATTAATTCAATATCAATCAGATACAAGTATCGTTATTAGAAACTGATGTTTTATCAGTTTTTGAAAACTTTGAATTCTTGAAATTGGAAAAATATTCATCGATTAAACAATTTAAATATTTGTGGTTAGATCGAAGAGTTTTCAGATCAATGGATATGATATAATTCCTTCCCAGTATAATGTAAAGATTTTGATAAAAGTTCAAGTTAAACGATTCATAACAAAATGTATGATAGAACTCCCGCTGTTAATGAAAGAGAAGTTCAAAGATCTTGGTCTCATGAGATAGTGATAAGGCCTTCTCGCAATCATGTTTTCGTTTTTTTAGCGTTCAAAATTGTTATCCTGGTATCTATGGTGAGATTTCAAGTTGAACATTTCCACGCAAGTTTATTCTAGAATGGCTCATATGTAAATTAAAAACACATTTGAGATCTATGATTTTAACTTATGCAGACACAATTGTACTTGTTTGACCTAATTTTTAAATCCATAAGTTTATTTTATATAAATTATTAAACTTGCATAGTTATCTTTTAAATGTCCCAAGGGTGCAAATAAGAAATTTAACAGCTGTCAATCTGATACGCAAAACATTTATCAGTAATATTTTAGTTCGGTGCATAAAAGTCATCATTCAGTTTGTGACGATTATATTAACTTTAACCGTTTTGTGGTTTATAAATACACAGGAGTAGAGGACGAGGTGCGCATGTACAATTAGTTTAAATTCCACAAAGGTTTGTGTCCGTACGCAGTCACGTTATACATAGGTAAAGAGGAGGAGTGGGCGTCTATTTCTATGTGTAAAACATGCAAATCTTAAAGGGGCACTATCTGCCTTATTCATATTCATCAATTTGACTAAAATTCTCATATTTGATTCATAATCATGTAAAACATTTATCCAAATTATCAAAAATCTAAAACAAATAATTTACTTGGTATAAGGTCGATAATATGTGGCGTCGTTTTGTGTGTATTTTAGTCTTGACGCCATCTATTAACTTTTGAGTTGACCTCCGAATATCTCCGATGGTCATATAAGCGATACAAATAAATATCAAAGATACCAGGATTATAGATATCAATATAAACAGAATGCGAAATCGTGCAATTTGATTTTTCTATGTCTGTTTTAATTTCGTATTATAGATCAAAAATATATGTTCAACTCGTTTTTACCTGTATAAGAATGATTTTTTGAATATTGATTCAGTCAATGAAATGATTAACATTTGTTTCGCTTTCAATTTTTACATTCTTTTCCTTTACATAATTTAACACGTACTATACATGCGTTATACGTCTCTAGCTAAGGGATCAAATTGAAGTCGAATTATTTTGCTTGCAAGTGAATATTTCATTATCAATGTGTTTTAGCTTAATTTGACGAAATTGAAGCATACTCAATACCGGCTGCTAAAAGCGAATTATTATCTTACTATTCCACTTTCGTCAATGATTAAAAAAATAAATACTTTAGATTGTTCATATCGTAGCTAGTGCCGCTTTAAAAGCGAAAATGAAATAAGCAGCAAATTAAAAAAAAAGGGAAAATAAAAATACTAATTTTTAGACTACAGTTAGAATAATTAATTGTACATTGCCGATTTTGTATATGATAATCAGATACGAAAAACAAACCAGACGTGAATATAGAACAACATAAGATTAACAAATCCCAAAGCAGGTTCAAAACTTTGGACATGCGGCGTAGTTGAACATGTTATTGAGAATTCAACCCTCAAGCCTTACACCTAACTAATTGTCAAAGATTTGATTTGACGTGACCAAGCTTTTTTTTTCAGAAAGCGACATAAAAGATTCAGTAGAAGAATTTCAAACTCGCGTTATCATTTTACATGTTCACTGGACCGTGAAATTGGGGTCAATACTTTAATTTGGCATTAAAATTAGAAAGATCATATCATAGTTAACATGTGTACTAAGTTTCAAGTTGATTGGACTTCAACTTCATCAAAAACTACATTGACCAAAAACTTTAACCTGAGCCTCACACTATCTTCTTCTTTGTTCAGTGGACCATGAAATTGGGGTCAATACTTTAATTTGACATAAAAATTAGAAAGACCATATCATAGGAAACATGTGTACTAAGTTTCAAATTGATTGGACTTCAACTTCATAAAAAAATACCTCGACCAAAAATGTTAACCTGAAGCCGGACGAACGAACGGACGAACGAACTGACGAACAAACGGAGGCACAGACCAGAAAACATAATGCCCCTCTACTATCGTAGGTGGGGCATCAAAAATCATTCAAAGAAATACAAACAAACCCAACCTCATGGTAAAAACAAAATAGACGAAATCTTTCGCATTATGAACGACACTTATATTACCGTGTGTTTAAAATCTATCGTCTAGTGCAGACCCCAAAAAAGATTTCTAAAAACGACCATCATGACACCCTGACAAAATACCAATAAATTTTCCACGAGTAGCTTATTGGAAGGAACTGCATAAGATATAATATTGAGATGCAAGTTTGAACTTTTTTTCATAAAATAAAGATGCTCACTCACATTGGCTTTGAAATTCTGCATATAAATGTTTTATAAGCAATTATATATTAAAACCACGACGATATTAACTATGCATACTGTGCTTTATCAGTTAATCACACAACGTATAAGTGTAAAGAATTCGGATTACTAGACAGATAAAATACATGTTGATATTTGTGCTTGTCAATTTATAATAAAAGTGAAGATAAAATAACACAGACAAAATCTATGATAAACATACTGTATCCTTTAAGACATGAATAAATTTGTATATCAACATGTACTTTTATCTCTGTAAGATATTTGGAGTAAATCTCATTTTAGAATTTATCATCAAAGTGATTTTCTGGAAAAGTTTTCTAACTAGAAGTGCATTGTGGTAATTAAAGGAATATCTACTTCAGGTTGACGCATATTCGTACTTTAAAACGACGATCACTGGCGTATTTACTTTCAAGAAACTGCACATGCAGCATAATTCCAAATAAACAATAATATCAGATGAAAATCAAAGTATATGGATACTCATTCAGTTCCAATAAAAAAAATAAGACTTAAACAATCAAATTGAATATTTGTCAGGATTTGAAACTGTACAACATAGTCTGACAATGATATTATTTAACCTTCTTAAAACAAAAAATAAGCACTCAAATATTTACCATAACATTAAAAACAAGATAAATATAAAGAAATGATTATAAAATGTGTAGTAAGGACTTCAGTTCAAATAAGGTAGTTAAAAGTTTTAATTCTAAATGACGAACATCTAAACCGTAAAATAATCCAAATTTCTTCTGGCATGTTTATAATTTGGTTTCTGTCTCATTAGTGTCTTATATACACTTATAAAGAGATGACTTTTATATCATTTTCAACAAATTTTAGTTTGATATTGACACACCACCTTCATATGGCGTAAACAAATACGGATCTTCCTTGACATTAATTAAGTTCATGATTATTACTGCGAGGAACTATATGTGTGAATATTTATAAAACTGTGTCCGATTGAGAATGGTAAAACATGGTTTTAATACTTATGAAATATATAAGTGTAACATTTTTCAATTACATATACTGTCTATCAACAGTAGATTTATATTATATGTAAGCCTGGGGTATACTTTTGCATTTGACGTGTGAGTTTGATTGTCCTTTTGGTGTTTTTCACCTTTTCTTTGAACATATTTACTATCATTGTTGTCTCTCATTCAGGTGTTGTACAGTAAGATAAATGTAGTATTTTATCTTATCCGATTGGCTATTCGTTGATCAGCATTTAAAAAACAGATTGACATTGACTCTACGAGTCACTTGTATTAAACAATGCTTCTGCTAAGATTTTTCTTAAACTGATGCCTCTATTCAGCTCATATGTTGTCAAGTGCTGAGATTTCTTTATATAGATATACATTACGTAAATGAGTTACTTATAACATCAGGGTTTTTTTTAATAACCCTTCCCGTTTTTCTAACTTTGCAGAATCAAGAATAATTTCCTATTTGTTTGCCATAATTATATTTTGTTTACTGTTTTGTTTTTTGAATATGCATAAAGGTTTTCATCAATGTGCTAGTGAAAGTATTTTTCGAGTTTTATTAACTTTCCAACAGTGCCTAACTTTCCTTTACTGTTTAGCTTCGAACTTATCTTTCATTAGGTAAAGTAAATATGCAGTTTTAACATGTTTTGTTAAACTAAGTGAATGTCAGGTCTTCTTAAGAGACAGTTGTTAAGTTTAGTTGATATTATCTTCCAAAATAATTACGGTCGCTATCACAAATTAATGAACAATCTTTCAGCAACTCCCACCAAAATGACTTGATACACAAGTCATTTTGCATGTTTTGTTCTAATAGGTTTGATAAATCATTGATAAGGTTCTTTGTTTTGTCTCTAAAATGCATTGTTCCTTAGATTTCTGGTTCAATCCTTTGTAACTATTCTAATAGCTATATTATTAATTACACCGAGTATATTTCAAAATCACAATTTTTAAAATGTTAATTTCAAAATAACTATAATCGTTACTTTCAGAGAGGAACAATTCAGAAATAACTACAAGAACTGCGCATCAGTTCTGAAGTTATTTAATAATACGATTCGAAGTCACTTTAGTCAGTTCTAAATTATTCCAGGTTTTAAATGGATAAATTGACATTTGAGTTGCAAGTCACGTCTGATTGATGCATTTGTACCATACGATTTTCATATAAAATTTAAATCACTGCATATTTTACTTTGTGATATTGTTAAAATATCTATAATCGTTATAACCGGATTACTCCTCAGTGAAATCATAATTTTATAGCGAATATTATAGATTACACTGATAATATCCAGCATAATGGGCGTCAAACTATTTTATAAACTTCGCCTTAACATCAAGTTAAATCAAACTAAAATAACGTAATAATATTGCATCCTTTTTATGTCGTTTTCTTCTTTATTTCTTTGAATGTCGTCTCAAATGTCCTTCGACAGATAAAGTACAAGTATTCCGTTTAGTTCGTTTATGGGTTTTGCGTTTTTATACAGAAAGTTGTAAGTTCGAAATTTTGAATACATGTACATTGAATATCATGTAGTCTGAATCTCATTTCGTCGTGTGTCATAATTGTCCTATCTTAAAAACTTTTAGTTTCAGCTGGTCAGTACAGGACAATTGACTTCATAAACGATTTTAAGTTTCTGTTTTTCATTTCATCTATTTGAATTTCGATCATAACTTTGCCTCTTTTTTTGACAAATGTTTTTGTTATTTTTATTTTTGTCAGTTTGTCTCCCGGGTCAACCAAAGCTTACGGTAATAGTGTGCTAGAGTGAAGACCGTGTCAATGCAATTAGGGTTACATGTCGTCATGTTGACTTTAACTTGGGGTCAGTTATAGTCCGGCTCGTTTTTGTGGTCTTGTACAAGAAGAGGTACACACCAATATAACGTTATTGTTTTGACATTAACGTAATAATAATAACGTTAAACATCATTATCATCATCATCCTGACCAGGAAGAGGTAACTGTTTCCAAACATTATACGTTTGTAGTTAGTCTATTAACGATATAAGTTTATTATTGCAAATCAGTACATCTTCCATTAACTATAAACTGAACATGAACATGTTATATGTCATTTCAAGCGATTCTAAGTAGTGAAACCTTGCTATATTAATATTTAAAATACAATGTGGTGATATCGTTTATATTTTGTAACATTTAAATTTCTACAATAGTAAAATGGATGAATTCATTCGAATAAAGATGATTTAGAGAGTTTGAATAATACTTTGTTCACTTTTCGTTTTCCAGATCATCGGGTTTGAAAATTTCTATTCTGATATATATGTTACAGATATCACTTAAGTATAAATAAGTAATCAATTATGTTAATTAAAATGCAATGTATGCATACATTCACTGAGGGCGGAAGCATTGTTATTGATTTGAATCCATATTGTATTGAAAGAGAGCACTAAATAATGGCTCCCTCACTGATGATAATTACTATATTTGTATTACTTTTTGCTAGTAGAAATTTTGTTGCAACAGACAAAAACGCTAGATAACTGCGTCGGGAATAGTCCACCGTCTTACATTGATCAAACTATAACAAAAACCCAAGACAACTCCCAAATCTAAACACATCAGCCAACACCTTCCCAATCAAAAGAAATTGAAAAACCGGTTGCGTTTACTTAATTCAATTCTAATTAGTTGAGTAAAATATATGATTTATTTAACAAGATTGCAAATTTAATTCATAAATTGTGATCAACCACATTGCTTTTCTAAAACTGCAAACGAGGGAAACGTATATCAAAAGAACTTGGTAAAAAAAGTTTTGCTCGAATTAAATTAATATATTTTCATTTATTATATAATTAATATGAATATTAAAACCGAACAAACTAAAAACTGAATGTAATGTAAACACACGGTCTGCTAATTTAAACTCTTCGAAAATATTTTTAAAGAATACTAAGATGCTGATGTAATTGTAAAATTTGAAAAAATATTCTCGTATATATCGTAAAGTCAGGAGCCTCTGGTCTTTGTTAGTCTTGTATTACTTTAATTTTAGTTTCTTGTGTATACAATTTGGAAATTAGTATGGCGTTCATTATCACTGAACTAGTATATATTTGTTTAGGGGCCAACTGAAGGACGCCTCCAGATGCAGGAATTTCTCGCTACACTGATTGAAGACCTGTTGTGACCTTCTGCTGTTCTTTTTTCTTTTGTCGGGTTGTTGTCTATTTGACACATTCCCCATTTCAAGTCTCAATTTTAAGTTCATAGTACGGCCTTTAACAATAATCAAAACTTTTACTGTATAGTAACCTTAGAAACAACGCATATCACATTCCTTTTAAATTATAAATGAAAAAGATCATGGACGACATCGACCAATATCGGCTGGTTTGAATAAATTGTGAGCATTTAATAGTACACTTCCCTTGGGTAGTTAGGTAACACCTCAAAATAAGAACACAATGTAAGAAAACTGCTGTAAATTCAGCTTGATATTTTATCGTTGAAAAAAGTACAGAAAATATTGTTCATAGAAGGTTGAGTCCTTCGTCTGCTTACATGTTTCTAAAACGTTATCAAATATATACCACAATGCGAAGTAAGTATGATTCAAGCAAAACTAGCCTTTCTGACATTGATTAATAATAAGTCTATCAATCTTTATATTTGAAGAAATTTGTTTTTGATACATTGATATTGATCCTAATCAAAACAATACATCTGATCAGTTAAGCCTTTGTCAACTGATTTTTATAGTTTGTTCTTATGTTGTACATGTAGTGTTATACCCCTGTCCCAGGTTAGGGGAGGGTTGGGATCCCGCTAACATGTTTAACCCCGCCACATTATTTATGCACGTGCCTGTCCCAAGTCAGGAGCCTGTAAATTCAGTGGTTGTCGTTTGTTTATGTGTTACATATTTTTGTTTTTCGTTCATTTTTTTACATAAATAAGGCCGTTAGTTTTCTTGTTTGAATTGTTTTACATTGTCTTATCGGGGCCTTTGTATAGCTGACTATGCGGTATGGGCTTTGCTCATTGTTGAAGGCCGTACGGTGACCTATAGTTGTTAATGTCTGTGTCATTTTGGTCTTTTGTGGATAGTTGTCTCATTGGCAATCATACCACATCTTCTTTTTTATATGAAAAAGGATAACTGATATTTGACATGTACAACACAAACCAACATCATACGACTCCTCCTAGAAAAATCGACGGACAAGCAACGACAAGAGAAATTACAACCTGATTTTGGCTCAGGTACAAACTGTTGTGTCGTTGAACCAGTTTTATGTGGGTAAGATCCTGTCCTATGCTTATAGACCTATGTCGATTCAAAACAGTAAAAATTGTCTCATTTGTATTGATGAAACTGATCATGATTGATTAATGATTGTCCACTGAATTGTAACCCATTTAAATACTTTAGTGTCACACGTGTTTATATCAAATGTACCCACGTCTCGTTTCAGAATAAAGAGATAACTTGATAATCCATCTAAAGTCAATGAATGGATTTTAAAAGTAGATCAAAAGAGTATAATTCTGTTTGTATATAAGCTCAAACCATACAACTTGTTGTTAAGTTCGCTGTTGTTTTAGATGGCCCATTGAATCTAGACTTTAGTTCGCCCCACGGGAACGTTCTGATTAAGAGAATTTCATTAAAGATATCAGACTTATAGTTTTGTACTGTAGAAAACCCAATGAAGTTAGACTGATCTTTAATCATTTATTACATTTTTTATTACAGAAAAAAGGTAAAACAAATTATTTGAGTTTGTCTTGCATCCAGGTGAAAACACAACTCCAACTTACTTTAAGTATCAGTCTTGTATTACAACTCCCCTTTTTTTTAGATGCAATTTATTTTGTTTGATTAAAAGTTGAGGCTGAATTGAAAAATATATATATATAAATCTTGTATCTTTTTGGGGATATCGAACCAGGAAAGTGGCGGGATATCATGTTTATTCGAACTGGTGCGTCCTAGTAAGAACAGCAAACAAATGCAGAAAAAATCATTTTAACTCCGGGGTTACTGAGATTAGATGTTTGGTCTGTAAGCCTGTGTAGCAGTCAATTACAAGACTGCAACCTTTGCCATTTTCAGAATTTCTTTTCAACGATACACAAAAGAATAGCAAGTTATTATCGACATCGAACCTTCTTTAGAAGAGGGAATGGTCGGAATTGTTTCGTTATGCTATATTGACATATAGACTACGCAAACAAAATTTGAAATGCGCAAATCTAGTTGCAGTTGCTTAGTGGAACATGCTGAATTTGAAACGGATTAATCTGCAATAGTTTTATTGTAAAAATTGTTGCCATACTTATTCTACACATCAGTAAGAAAAACTGGGACATGATCTGTTTTCCTTGATCGTTGAAAGAAATGTTTGATAAAGAATTCCTTATTTTCTATTTTCAAGAACCTAGTTAAATGGGTTGATTTTTAGATAACACACAGTAAGTCGTCCAGAGTATCTAAAACATCATTTTATCAATATTTACTTTAAAAATGCTGATTTGATCAAAATGTGTGAAAGTTGCAGAAACATGCAAAAATGCATTATTTTCTTGATAGACTGTGTTATCAAGATAGAGTAAATAATGTATTTATGTATTGAAATGACAAAACTGATACACTTCATAGGTGTTGGTTAATTCAAATACATTATTTTTACTTCACTGCATATTTCTCGTTTAAGATATTGCACAGATACGTTACTATATCAAGTAAATATTAGGTAATTTACATTTAAATTATACTTTTACTATTATAGCTTAATACAATTCAATTATTGTTTACAAGGTTTTATCAAGTTCAGTGTATGTAAAGTGCGGATCCTAAAATATCATTTTTACTGTATATGCAATAAATGTCTAATGTAGAATGATAAATAAACAGACGAACTTTTTTTAATTTTTGAAGAAAATGAAGAAAATTAGTTAAAATGTTTATGTTCAGAAATACATAATACTTATAAAACAAAGTTAGAGATGCGAGCGGGGTTTTATCGCGCCTAAAGCCATCCAGCTGTGAAATATATACCAAAATAGGTGAATATTTAGGACATTTCACAAACAGATCGTGCAGGTGCTTTATAACTAACAGGTGAGCTGTTGTTGCAGTAAAAAATATTCATTTTAATACAATTATTAAAGTTGTATAACGTAGAATATGTTTTGTCATTCAGTTTCTCCATATTTAACTAAATTCCACTATCATGATTTCGTAATGCTAGTCATGTTTACTGTCGAATAATGATACTATTCTTTCATTTTCACTGTGGAGCGAATCATTATTATTGTATATGCGGTGCATTTTCACTGTATAATTATTTTTTTTTATCTATTACAGCTCATTTCTTTAAGCATGTAGAGCAAGACTTTAGTTGATTTGCTTGCCTTTTTTTATTGGATAATCATTATGATAACACCCAATTTAATTCAAATATTAAAAATACAGGTTAAACTATGCCTATTCATATTGTTTAAACATGTTAATCTAATTTACAAAGTTTGTATAAACAATTATACAAACAAAGCAAGCAAGCCAACCAAAGTTTTGCTTTACATGCATTAGGAAATTAGCTGTAAAGCCTTAATTTAGCCGACTTGCTCAAACAATAGATAAAGTTAGAGAAAGATTTGATAAAATTTAACTAACGGAGGAAAGTTTGGTTTAAAAACACTCTAATAAATTCAATAGAAATAACATTTATTTCAAATGTATTCCATTTAGTTTCTTATAAAGCGTATAGGGATCTTTATCCTTATTTTTTTATCCATTTCCATTCCATTTACGTACATCTTGATATAGATTGCACCTTTGTTTTCCCGTTTAAAAGGTTTTACACTGGAGCCTTTTATAACTTGCTGTTCGGTGTGAGCCAAGACTCCATGTTGAAGACCGTATTTTGACGTATAATGGTCTACTTTTATAAATTGTGACTCGGATGGAGAGTTGTCACATACGACATCTATATATGGCTCAAAAACGAAACGAGACGGGATAAAAAGGGATAAAAAAAGATCTACGCTACTTTTTTAATATATTAATAATGGGCTTACTATGAGTCAAAATAGAGTAAAATAGTGGGTCGCATTTGGGTATAAGCGTCACGCCGGATTGCCGATTTTTTGCAAGCGTGACAGGTGAAAGTCAAATGATTGTGTAGTGAAAAACGGGAAATGAAGTCTAGCGGGACATGGATAATTACAAAAAATTAGAACTGCATTGTATAAGTGGGATACGGGAATCTGACAAAACAATAAGCGGAATACGGGAATCTGCCAAAAACAGTAAGCCGGACCCGGGATCAGAAACCCCCAATGAGACCCCAGAATAAGATATTTTTGTATATTCATCCTGTTGTTACAGTCATGCCTTCAATAACAATTAATGTATCCGATGCATGCATATTTTTAAATATTTTTGGTCCCTTTCTCAATTTTGTGGGGTCCAAATTTATAGCTAGTCCTTTAATATAGATATTTGGAATTCGTTGACATGCTGAATCTAACCGTGTATCTAGTTTTGGGAATTTTTGCCTATTTGCTGAAATAGCCCACATAGAGTTCCAAAGGGTCTAAAATCAACAAAAATGAATTGTAGCATACATTTCGTGTACAATAACCCAAATGTGCATGGTTTTACCTCTGCGGTAGTATCCATTCGCGGATCTAGAATTTTTCATAAGTAGGGGCCTACTGACTGCCTAAGAGGGCCCGCTGCTGTCACGCTCCAGTGATTCCCTATATAAGTTAAAATCAAGGAGAAACGTAATCTGTAGAATATTATATGACATTTTGAGAATCGCTTTTGTTACAAGTTTGAAAAGCTATATATTTAATGAGGAATGAATGAGGAGTTTGTATTTCAATTTGAAAATACATGTATCATAAATCCTAAAGTCATCAACTAAGTTTTTTTTTCATTTGTTGCAAGTGCATTTATCACATAATTCTACAATAAAAATTCCTTGCATCTCTGAAAATTCTACATTAATAATGACTGCACTAACAGTGATAATTCATCGCATCTATAGTTAAAATGGATCGCTTTCAATAATCGATATGCTATTTTATGATGCTTTTATAACACTTATTTGAACTTTAATGCTTTGTTTGTATATTATAAAGACATATAACAATGAAAATATGTTAAAACTTAACTTAAAATCCTTTAACTTGATATTTTCAAAACGTAAACAAATACAGTTTTCCCATGATCCTTTATTCTACAATAGACATACCCGCATATAACAGTAAAAATGAACTAGCTGGATTCGCACTTTATATACACTGAAGTTTATCAAACCGTATCTGTCCCAGATCAAAGAACCCAGCCAACTATTTTAATAAGGAAAAAAGTAAATATTTTTGACATTGCACATACGTGATAATTGAGAGACATCTGGGGAGATGTGCAGACAAACAAACAAGAAGTACACATTAATTTTGTTTGCACTCTAAATAGTAAAAGAGTAAAATCATTATTTCTATTCAAAAGCGCATTACATAAATGTCATTTCTTTAGTAAAATTATAAATATGAACTACTATTAACATATATTTCACGATTTTCAACAACTTGCAGGTTCCGGTAAATAATTTTAACTGCGGCTTTCTTCCCAAAAAATCTAAAGAGCATAAATACTAAAAAACATTTCAGTATAACTTCAAAAATCAATCTACTCGTAATAAACTTTGCGAATAGAGTGACTGATCTACCAAATGAATAAGTGCATTACTACACGTGATTTTTTTTTCAAGGAATCAAAATTTATTTTCGACATCCATACTTCCATTTATTTTATTTTTTTCTACTGATTGACAGTCCAGTGGGTATTCTATCTATGATATGTGAATAATCATTAATATGATCTTGCTAGCTTGAACACTGACATCTTAAACTTAAAGCACTGCGTGCAGTCTCATTTTTCGCCACATTTAACACTTAATTGGATATATCTAGGCTTTGATGTGGGAAGTCCTACTTTCTTGACACAATTACAACAGCTGACAGACCAGCACCGAAGGTCATCACTCGATTTGTATCAGATTTTTAGTTTTCTGTGTTGTGCTACAGTAAACGTTTGTCAGTCTTGGTTTGTCATGAATTGTTGTGTTTTAACTGCATATTGAGAAGCTCTCAAAATCACTGATTGCAAATTGTTATCGATTTTTTTTTTTAGCTATTATGTTAAACGAACAATAGGGGCTCAAAATAATAGATTTTTATAACCCTGGTACCTTTGATAACTATTCGTATTGTTCATAGTAATCTTAAAATCAGTTGGAATATTTTTTTCATAAATTATTTACATTGAATAAAAAAATTAAATTGTTTCACAGCAGATTTTGCCAATCTTCCATTATTTTTAGAGGGATTTTGATGCTAAATTTCCTTTTTTTAATTCTTTTGAAATCTTTTAAAAGTTTATAAGAATCTGTGTTGATTGTTGTCAAACAGACAGTATGATCCGTTCCGGGCATGCCACTTTGTAGCCATAGTCTGTCATTACAAAAAAGTTAAAATAACAAAAATACCGAACATCGACGAAAATCAAAACGGAAAGTTCCTAATTAGATGGCAAAATCAAAATCTCAAACACATCAAATGAATGGATTAAATTTTTCATAATCCTGACTGGGTACTAGCATACATTATGTTATAATTCGGACCGTCAGCTACTAACTACGTATTTTCGTTTCCCCCGGTTTTAGTTTTGTTACCCCGTTTTTGTTTTTTGTCCATGGATTTATGTGTTTTGAACAGCGGTATACTACTGTTGCCTTTATTTATAATCATCGGATTTATAATTATGATCACACAATTTATTAAGCGATACCAAAAGTGAAGAATGAACATAACACAGATTGTTAGACAGCCATGTAGCTTTGCAAAGAAATCAAAACAGTATTTGATACGAGCTGTACATACAGTAAAATGTTGTTTGCTGGTAAAAAAAAAAGTTATTGCACATGTTCTTATTTGTAAAATAGGTCTTAAAGTAGATAGACATAACAAACAATGTGTGCAAGATTGGTTTTAATCAATTATGGTTTTAACTTAAAGAAACTATGACACTTTGGAGAATCTCAACTGTTGTACTATACTTCTTACAGTGAATTATAGTACCATGAGTTTTCTTTTTGCTCACAAATAAACTTCTTTGAAATTTAGCAAGAAACATTTAGTTTCTATGGACTTCCAATGTAATTTCATAAGGTAGTCATGGTAATTTGCTTTACCATTGAATCAATAGTATTAAATTTTACTTCTGGAACAAAAACACCACATACATTGTGATTGATAACAAACATTTGTAACCTATGGTTTACAAAATATACTGGAAAAAATCTATGTTAGTTGGACTTTTAAGGACAAAAAGTCTGAACAGAATTGACGATGTAACCAAAGTAATCCAATATGAAAGGTGATACAATTGACTATTAATGACAAATGACATATATTTTTATACATTTAGTATCGTAATGAAATATATAGGGGTGCCTTTTAGACTATTAAATATGATACATCACAGGCTTCATTTCCCCTTATTAATACACTACGCACACAAATCCGATTTTAAAGGTTAATGATTCAAGCGACTTTTTTTTCAGCAAAAACTTATTACCATACATAAAATGATGTAGTCTCCAAACAACACGATAACACCAATATAAGTTATATGGTTTGCTACTGACCCCCTACGGATCCATAGAGGGTTAAAAAAAAATCATAGGGGGTGAGGCCGTAGTTTATCGCACGCTGGACTTTTTCTGCTACGTTTTGTTGAAAAATACCCAATGAAACACAACAACATCAATAGATGACGTCACCATTAACGCGTCATGAACCCCCTATGAAATAAAATCTACAAACCCCATTCGGTCTCATAGGGGTCACCACGTGACGTCTTTAAACCAATCACAACGTGATAGTTTACCCGCGGTGCGATAAAGGTAAATATAGTCGTTAGCAATTGGATTTAACGAATTGTGTTTGTTTAAACCTGGTCATTGGTGTTCTCTTTTGAATTGTTTCGCATTTTGTCAGGCCTTTTTATAGCTAATCATCAGTTACTGGTTTTGCAAAATTTTTTATGGGGTCATTGTGTATGACGATGCCAATAATTTGCAGTAATTGTTATTTTGGTCGTTATATGTTTTCCTATGTAATAAAGTACATGAATTAGTTATTTCTTTCCACGGTATAAGTTTGATAAAACGAGTTCTGTTTGTTGTTGCCTTACGGTTAGGTCTTTGAGTGTGCAAAGAGCCTGTCCTGTTTATTTTTCTGTCTTTGGGTACAACATGTCATTATAAATTAGTTATTTTCTTAGTTGTTCTATGCAGTTGCATAGGCATATCAAAATATCTTATCAGATTACTCATTTTACAGCTTAATCAATGTGTAAGCTACAGTTATATGCATAATCCGTCATCAAATACATCACCCTTAATTATCCCGTCATCATCTCGCAATAAAAAAATAAACGCAATACCTTTTTCTTCACCAGACCACACATGATATTGTAAAAAAAAGGTGTAAATGGAATCCATCCCATGCAATGAATGTCAAATCTTAATCTGTTTCGTTATTTGGCGAATGAATTAGGCATTAATGGCACATCTTTCGCTGTTTCTGTTAAATCTTTTCTCATATTTTATAGACTGTGACCAATCAGAGTTATACATTTCATATGGATACTTCTTTGTTGTTTAAGAATAATTTTTCCATATTTGTGTTATAGGGTTATTTTTGTTGTTCTGAGTTACATGTATCCCATTTCTTTTTATTATTCGTATCGACATAAAATACGTTAAGGTACAGATCCTGCAAATATTCTTGTCAAGTTCAACGCTTAACCATGTGTCACTTCAAGTAGATCATCATTATATATTTCCCAAGATATCATTTTATTATTATTTGCAAAAATGAATATTGTGATTTTCCAAAAAAAAAGTAATCAAAAGTATGGATCGCCTGGCTATTTTTCAAGCTACTAATCGTCCAAAATTTCCCATTTTGGAAAGATAAATCATGAGAAAAAACTTTTTTGTGAATCAAAAGAAATCTATGGGATAGAATTTTGAAATAGATTATTAGGAAATATGATTTTTAGTATGCTTTAAGATAATGAAAAGAAATAAATGACGCTATTTTCTTGCTACAAGTAAAAAAGGATAATTCTAGATTTAAGTGTTTGCTTTTCAAGCTTTTCCCCTTATAAAGCTAAGATGAGTTATCGGGAAAAAAAAGAAAAAAACGTTTTGTATTTGTTAAAATAGTATAAGTAATGCATTACTTTTTTCTTCTATATCTAAACGAACAAATTTACCCATTAACTACCAATCAATCTAAATATTTAACGATTTAAGCAAAGAACTAGACCAAATGTGTAATGCTATTTTTCAATTAAAGATAGCGGTATAAAGTTCATTTAAAGAGGAATCTCAGACTGATGTTTATATGTTGATAATTTTATCCATTTACTTTTCATCATTTTTTTTAAATGTAAACTTACTTCTAATGGGAAAATTGGGGATGCGGGATAAAGGAAGCATCTTCTTATATCTATCTATCATCGTAGGTTTCAATAGGTCTCTAATTAACCCAATGCTATCATTGTTTTCTATTAATATTTACTGCATTACCTGTTAAACTTTTATCAGCATGTCTTTACTTGTCTGAAGTTACACTTCTTATATTATACAGAAACACACCCCTTGTTGTCATCGACTTTAGCCAACATCAAAACTAACTAAAAAATTTACTACAGTATTTTTTGTTTTTATTTAATTCTACTTTTATCATTATTAAAATGGTTTTATTAATTTAGATTTAAACTGTTTATTTTTTGGGGAGATAAAAAGTTATTTCTAAATTTGAAATGCATCAATGAACAGAAGAAATGTTTCTACACTTAAACGAAAAGGTGGCTTATATAGTAAGTCCTCAAGTCTTTGAATTTCTTTTTTAATAACAAATTAAGTAGTGCAACTGTTCAAACCCCAAATTTTAATTTAGTCAGATGTGACGTTTACATTTATTTAATACCAAATATAAGCCTCACTGTAACAGTTCTTGATTGATAATTGTACTTTATGAATTAAATCCTCTGCCTCAGCCAAACTCCTAAACTGTTGAATCAATTATTACTTCGCTAAACTGATTATTGTATGTAAAAGTAAAGATATATTTTCATTTGGGTATTCGAGTTGCAAGTGTAGAATAACAGGATCATTAATCATTTTATATATTTTAAACTGAATTTTAAACTTTAATTTTATATTTGGATATTAAGGCAAACCAAAACTTGATACTGCTTAAGTATGACGTCCGTTTTGCTAAGCCAAGTATTTCTAATTTATAAGCCTCATTCGATTGGAAGAGGGACTTTCAATCAGCCACCTCTCTATACGAAAATTAACCTATACACCATTTCTCTTAAGGATCCGTGGCATGTTCGGATATATGTCACGTTCTCAATATAACCATTATGTATAAGAACAGTATTTTTTCGCTCTTAACTCCGGTCTCCAAACCTAGATAAAACTTCTTTTATTCACAATTGAAATATACAAGACATTGTATTAACTGCACATAAAATAGACAACAACCATTCAACTGTAAATGTCTACATTTTCATAACTTGGGAATAATTTCATAAAGTAAAGAAATCATCAGAAGTCTAAAAGTAGAAAACACAACCTGGAATCATTTGCCAACTCATCAATCATCGGGAAGCAAGGTCATTGTTGTCCAATATTACGGCTCATAAATAAATTACATCGAAACCTGTAATTTTCTTACCATCTTGAAGATACATCAATAAAATTATTAAAACGACCTTTAAGTCACTGAACTTTCTTTTTTTATTATTTTCTAAAGAAGAAAGTACGTGGTATAAAATTACCCTTTAACGTATATATACAAACTTCATTTCTGACTAACACTTTATATCAATTAATAATTTAGATAAAAAATAAAAAAGATACATAATGAACCTGTGATTTTGTCGGTAATCGTTATAAAAAAATATAAATTATTTGAGAGAATTTTCTTAGATCTATTAATTATTACAAATTGTCAATGATACTCGACTTCTTCGACCACTACTAAATTTGGCTTTTTGAAGGTTTAAGATACCATATTAACTTACTATGACCAAACTTTAAATTTCTACGTCGCGATCATGTGATTTGGTGTTGATAAAGAGTACCCACACAACACCAAAAAACAAACAAAGAAACAAAATTAAATGAATGTCGTTTTACTTAGCGCAATGTGATTCGGAAATGATCAAATTTAAATATTTAGAGAGAAATGTAAAAACCGATTAACCAGGAAGGAGTTATATGACGACAAAAGTACATAAAAAACATCTGCGGGAATTAATGTTTTAGGGATATAGAATTTAAATTTATATTTTCTAAGTTCATCAACGGGGAATTTTAGAAATTTATCTTATAAATATGTCGGTACCGAAACAATAACTAATGATACCCTCGGGAACTTACAATCCACGAGCAAAGGTATCGACCAAGGGCCAGTGCATTAAAAAAACATTTCAAAAAATATCATAGTACAATGAAAGCCACAAGAAGGTGAACAATACAATGAAATAATATAACAGTTGCTTAATATTATTTGATAAAACATTAAATCAATTGACTTCAGTCTTAGTGTATTTTTTAAAATTATAAAAAAAATGTACCAAACTCCAGAGAAAATTTAATCAATAGAACAGGTGAATGACAACTGCCATAGGTCTGAATAGTTGCATGCATCTGCAAAAGAAACGCGACTACCGAATAAGAATTCAGTTCTTGTTTAGATATGTGACATTAAGCCACCGACGGAAGCGTAACTGCCCAGGTCGTGCCGAATGATCATTGATAATGGTACATAAACAATAAAGTGTAAAACACGCTTCTTTGTTCGTACTACCATCTGAAACAGTTGGTTTTCCACATGATACTATTGATAATAAAACACAGGTGCAGTTTAATTTGCACTGACATGGCTGATACCATTCACGAGTTACGCTAGTTACGCTCATTGAAGATGGAGGGAAAACAAACTTTAATGATTTCTAGATTATTACATCTTTTACTTGGTATACAAGCTTATAAACCTACCTATATATTATAATGTAATAAAGATCAGGTCTAGTTCAAGTTATCGTAACATTACAGTTCATTGTATCTGTTCTTAGAAATATTGAAAAATGGTAATTTTGACAATGTAGATAATTGCATTTTTATTTAAGTGTTATTGTGATTAAATTTGAATTTGATAAATTATATTCTTTAATTGAAAAATTTTTGTTAGACTGATTTACAAGGAAGGAAATAATCGCTTAAGATTTTTCTTTTAAAAAGATGGAGAAGATACATAAAGGGTTAATCAAAATCTAAAACTTGAGGGTAAACATAAAAATGATACATATTTTGTTATTTGTTTTATAGTGATTAAGATTATAACTCAATGTTGACTGCCCTATTTTTGATATTTTTATTATACCTATTATTTCTGTTGTTTTGTTCACACATTGTTGCCTATATCAAGGAATTGTATGCGAACGTCATACAAAAAGTAAAATCACAAAAAAATGAAGGAAAATTCAAAACTGAAAGTCCCTTATCAAATGGCAAAATCAAAAGCTCAAACACATCAAACGAATGGATAACAACTGTAATATTCCTGACTTAGTCACTTGGTACAAGCATTGTTTATGTAGTACAAGTTAGAGGTTTGGATAGCTATAAAATCAGGGTTAACCCATCATTTTCTACTTTAAAAATGTTCTGTACTTGTCAGGAATATGACAGTTGTTATCCATTGAATTTCATTTCATGTGTTTTAGCTTTTGATTTTGCCACTTAATTATTGACTTTCCGTTCTGAATTTTTATCAGAGTTCAGTATTTTTTGTGATTTTACTATTTAAAAATGTCGCATTAATTCTTTATTTGCTTAAACAAATAATAATTATGATTAACGTTCATAGTAACTCTGTATAGCGCTGTCCTAGAGTTCTTTCGTTTAATCGTTTAATTTATCGATTAGCTGTAGTTATATACCATAATTTCAAGTATAACTCAGTATGCCTTCAGTATTGGTATCAATTTAATTAAAGTTAATAATTTGATCAATTTTAAGCGAAAATAATCGTAAGTGCACATACATTAGATAGGTAATTAACACGGTTGTAACACAGATCATTCGGTACACTTTCATTATTAAACAAGTTATTTTTAAGTTATTTGCAGTTGTGTACGACATTCAATGAAATGTGAACCAGAAACGTGCTAAGAACTTTGAACCTATAAGACTACAAGTAAAAATTCCTATAAAATGTTTTCATTCTTTTTCAGTCTTGCCAACGTATTGCTATAACTTTTAAAATCCAATATATTTTACAAATCCCCTTTAAAGAATTAGACGGTTTTACCTGAAGTCAAGCTCAAGGTTAACAGTATAATCCCTATAAAGTCAAATAACTATAATACCGGCCTCCAAGGATTTGTTCAGTTGCTGTTTTTTAAAACGTATAGAAAAATCTTTTCTTTCGTATTTGAATTATTCTCAAAGTAAAACAGAACAATATAATTCAGGTAATTTTGAGGCTTATATAAACTAATTTCCGACAGCTATGAAAATATCAAATAGGTCCGCTCTGTCGGTTTGAAGAAAATCTCTGCTGACATTTCCTTCGAGTTATGGAAAAAACAAACAGGTACTGATGCAAGGGAAAAGGTAAACGCCTTTTTTATTTGTGTATCAGTTTTTCAAGGAAATAGCAAAATGTCAAAACATAACTGCAAATATCACTACTATAAAACGATTTTGTAATTGCAGAACATTAGTAAGACTGCGCATCATAAGTAGGGCGTAGACAGTCTGTATTTCTTCATACAGCATCTATGCATAACATTATCACGAACAAACTACTCATTACTCGTCTCAGCTACGGGTCGTTCACCAGAAGTTAAGCGCAGTGGTGTCACCGCAATTCCGGATTTATACAGCAGTGACAACCGTAATCTTACTATTGATAAAGATCAAAACAGCTATGATTGGCGATAAGGTATCACTCATTGGAAAATATCTCATTATAACTACAAGAATTACTATTGAACTTGGTGTCCAACCCTAATTGTGTGAACAATGTGACAAAGCAGTAAGTTGATCATGAAAATGGATAGACATGACCGTTAGAAATCACACATACCATCAAAAGTAAATTGTTATAAAAGTTTAATTGAAAACTGTAGAAAAGAGCTACAAAATGCATGAATAATTCGACCGCGTAAAATATAGGTATAGATTATTAAAAATTAGTATTCTAATTAATGCTATTATATCAAAAGATTTAGTTTCACTTTGAACTATTTCTAGCATAACACACAATGTATGCCCACAAGATAGAAAAGTTGTGTTAAATTTCATCCTTACTTTTGATCATTCTAAATTTGTCAAGTCTATCTGATACTTTTGTGAGCTGTGTGTTAATGTATATCAAATGACAATAAAATATAGGATGTACGTAAAACACCTACATTGATATAATGTATTTGAGTTTAGTTGCAAATATATTAATATGACAAAATATGTTAAAAGTCCTTGGTATGAATTAGTATGCACATAAGTAGTCTACTTTCTTGAATATTGTATACAGATGGAGTACAGAGTATTTCTGGCGTCTTGAATACACTTTTAAGAAATTCAAATATTTTGGTCAATCTTGAAACATTGTTAAATAATGATACTTTCTCACGACGCCCTCGATATAAAAAACACTTCTCATGACAAATAAAGCAGCATGCAAGCTTGCATATAAACATAAACTTCCTTCAACAGTATGAAAATTGTTATATTTTATGAATCAAATCGGGGCACCTGTATAGGACAGTGCATTTCAACGATGCCCTTGATCTATTAATATAATTCTGGTCAAGGCTTGCATTTCCTATGATTCACTTCTTTAATAAGTTTCTACTCACAAGGACGCTTTTAGATTGCGGCTTACATATTGACATACTTTGTTTTTATCTTTAAGCTTTAAGGACATTACCAAGATGTTGATACATAGGCGGATCCAGGGGGCATTGGGCCCGGGCCCCCCTTTCGTTGGAAACATTTGGTTGGGAATCACTAAAGCATGACTAGAGCGCCCCCTCCCCTTGTGTCAGTCAGCTGCCCTTCCTTATGAAAAGTTCTGGATCGGCCACTGAGATAGACCTAATGTGATATCCGTGTGATTCTACGGATGTGTTCTTATAGAAAAAAGTAAAAACACAAAAATACCGAACTCCGAGGAAATTCAAAAAGGAAAATCAAAAATCAAAAGGCAAAATCAAAAGTCCAAACACATCAAACGAATGGATAACAACTGTCATATTCCTATTGTAATCAGTAAAACTAAATTATAAAAAAAAGTAAAAACACAAAAATACTGAACTCCGAGGAAATTTCAAAAAGGAAAGTCCAAAATCAAAAGTCCAAACACATCAAACGAATGGATAACAACTGTCATATTCCTGACTTGGTACAGGCATTTTCCAATGTGGAAAATGGTGGATTGAACCTGGTTTTATAGCTAGCTAAACCTCTCACTTGTATGACAGTCGCATCAAATTCCATTAAATTGTCAACGATGTATGAACAAAACAAACATACTCAAAGAGTAAAAATGTCAAAAATAGGGGTACAGCAGTCAATATTGTGTTATCATCTTAATATCACTATAAAAACAACAAATGTAACGAAGAATCACACAATCACAATAACAATTTTTTTAAAGGTTATTTGATGTACTCGAGGTCTGCATTTTTTGCAAGAAATCTTTTTTTCTATTATATTTCTGACTTACAAGTATTGCAACATTTAGAAAACACATTTCCCTTAAAACATTCATGGAAAAGAATCCAATTTTGAAGAATCTTACACCTGAAAGGTTAAATATTACTTTTATCAGTATTTTTATCGCTTCACGTGTAACTCGTAAACATTCTTTTGATATCGTTTGTGACATGTATGTATATTGTAATCAGATATGGCAAACACCCCTCACCGTTTAGTATGCTAATTAAGTACCGGTATTTGTATTATGAATTAGTACAAAATGATATGTTACTAATAATATATAACAGTTGTATGTCCCTCTACTATTACATTTTGTAAAGAAGAGACTTGAACAATATATATGCTGTGTTACGCTGTCAACGAATAATGAAAAAGTTAATTTGTTGCTTTGGAAATATGTAAACATTTTGAAATGAAACACATATATCGGGTTACATTTATACTCGGTCATTACTTTGATAACAATTAAAAACTCTTTCGGAAAGTATAGACCATATTGGTACAGTTTGCCTATATTTCCTGTATTTAAAAATGTATTTCAACAATCCAACTTACACAAGTTGTTAATTTGTATCATTTGGGAGATGTTAAAAGAGGATGATCGATGTACATTTTAACTATTTTTGTCAAATGCATTTCATTTAAAAACGAGCTATGCATATCTAAAAACAGTTGTTTTTTGTATTTGTATATTTAAATTACAGCTTATTATGACCACACCTGTATTCAATTTAAATCTTATTGATATTACAAGCTCTTGATTACATCGCATGTAACTGAAAAATATACAGAATTATCGGGACAGATATATATCCGCCATCCACTGACAAAGTTCGAGTTTCCGTGCGACCCTTGTTAGAGTCAACCACTTAAAATGCCTTTCCTCTTACAATATTATAGTCTCTATGCCACCTTAGTTAAAGCCAACAATACACAAGACCCTTTCATTTCAACATAAGAGCTTCTATGCGAACCTGGTTAGATCCAACCAGATAAATGGACTCTCCTTTTGCTACATCAGAGCGTATATTCCACTTTGGTAGTTAGAGCCATTCATATAATAGAGTCTACTTTTGCATTACCGCAGTTCTTTGCCACCATGATAAAGGTCACACAGATAAATAGGAAGAAGACTTTATCCAACATAGAAAAAAAAACGATATAAATCACAAACAACAACAGCAGACATGGGTGAATACAAAATTTTAAGAAATTTATGTATAAATAGTTTGATGCAATAATGCTACAAAAAAAACTTCCTTTGAAAGTAGACTCGTCGTTCCCTTTAACGAAGATGTCGGGGTTTATTTTCTCAATCAGTTTTGTTGAAATATATGAATTATTTATGCTTTAAAACATAAAATTGTGTGATCCATTTATTTGATCAAGGGGTTAAATGATATACTTTAATAACAGAATTTCACAATGAGTGTATTAAAGGAAAACTTTTTTTCAAATCTATCTTTAATTTACATAAGATCTGCACGAATAACAAACGAAATGTTTAAGATTATATTCAATTAGTTTACAATATTTAATAATTGGATAATCTAAAAATAACTTTGCAGAGGTATGGTTAATAGTTTACCGAAAATTCCCAACATCAGATAAACAAACCGCAATACATAGATATCTTTTCTATCGATATGCTTGTTAACACTTACCGCAAACATGCAAAAATCATTAAATATCGCTTACCAGAATAAAAGCGATCTCAAAGAACATTTTTTTTTATTTACGTCAAAATAAATCTTAACTTAACTACCTACTGTGAGGTTAAAGAGTATTTTCTTCACAAATATTACACATAAATCAAACTCGACTTGCAGTTGAACCGTGCAAAAACAGATCGTAATGAGTAGAAGCAAATTTATATTTTATTAAATCATTTTGTTTATTTCAAATTTAAGAATACGTTGAATTTCAGCAATATTCTTCTTGTTGTTTAATTTCTAAGGTGTGTGAAACAAAGCATACCTTCATATACGCTGTATAAACTCAATAGTGGTGCCTAAGCATTGTTAAGATAAATTTTGCAGAAGAAAGTTTCTATCTTGATTTTAGAATCAAAGTAATGGCAATCATTATCGAATAAAATGTCAACGTCATAGTCAAGTGTTTATCAAACATAGGCCTTGTGACAATTTCTCTTTTAGGCCCCAGTTATTCAAATTGTCAATCAAAGATTGGAAAACAAATCAGTATAATTGTTAGCTTTAAATAAAGAATATGAAAATAGGTGGCACATATAAGCATAACTTCATTTTTTTTTAATCGGGTTATTTTAGGGGTGAAAAATTGTGTTTTATTTTTAATTTAATTTAAAGAGAATTAAAAACAAATCAATTGTTAACCATTTACATATATCTAAACTATTTTCTTTTTTGTGTAGTATGATGTTTATCAATTAAAAAAGTAAACTAACAAAACATATCTTACTCCTAGAGAAATTCAAATCGGAAAGGTCTTTATAAAATAGCTAAATCAAAAGGTCAGACACATCTAACGAATGACCTACAGTCTTATAAATCAGATATCTCTTTGAATACTGATACATCAGACACGTGGTCATCACCCCCTTGTCGAAGATGATTATTACACAAATCCCTAGTTGACCTTCCTTTCTCTATGGTATGTATGTACAAAGATAAACTTGATAGTTATATTAATCAAGAACAGAATAACTCGATGTCAACCCCATTTATTTATTTTTTCAATTGTTTAATGAAATATCTTTACTGAGGGATATGATATTGGGTCATTTTGAAAAATTCAACCCAAAAACCTCAGGTCATTGATTTTTTTACTTATCCTGGACAATTGACTCATCATAGATGCCAGGATCGAAATTTTATAATTGCGCCAGACGCGTATTTCGTCTACAATAGACTCATCAGTGACACTCGAATCGAAAAGTGTCAAAACGGCCAAATACAATACGAAGTTGAAGAGCTTTAGGACCAAAAATTCCAAAACGTTTTGCCAAATACAGCTAAGGTTAACTATTCATGGGGTAGAAAAACCATAGTATTTTAAAAATTCACAGTTTGTAAACAGTTAACTTATAATTATGACCATATCAAGGATAAATTGTAACAGCACAGCAGTGCCGACTACTGTGCTGGTGATACCCTCATGGAATTAAATCTCCACCAACAGCAAATTGGTGACCTCAGGCAATTGTCTTCTTTATTGAACTATAAAGATAGTTACAGAGGCTGGTGTATTCAACACTATTAAACCTAACAGGTTGTTGTCCTTGGTCTCTCTAATTTCTATGTTGTGTCTCCTGAAATAATATTTGTCTGTTTGTCTATTTATTTTTAACCATGGGGTTGTCAGTTTATTTTCAATCTACTGATACCTTTGATAACTATTGACTGTCCCTTTGGTATCTTTCGTCCCTTTTTTACACACGACACACATTATGGATTTTTTTTTCATAAGAGTCGCAGTTATTATAGTTATCCAGCATGTTGTCAATCGATTGATGGCTTTATAAAACTGACAATATCTCGAATATAAGCCGGTAATAACCCGAAGTTAAATTTATAAAGAGTATTCATACACTTATACAATTTCGATGATAATGAACTGGGGTCATGGATTACCTGATGCTGATTGCTACTGGACGTTATGAGAATATGCAATTTACCACGCATAGATAGTATGCAAACGGTTATATTTATTAATACATCAAAAGTTGACAAATTGAGTACAGGAATACAGACCAAAAAACAAAAGACTTATCAGAAACTAAACTTACAGTACATACCAAGACAAACAATAAAGAACATCTATAAATGAGACATGCACAAAATGAGTGGTATTTTTTATTATCATTTAGTACCTGTCATTGGTAGCATTTAATTTTGTCAGTTTCAATGGACTTCCCGGGTTTTTTTTAATTCTTTTGTTATTAAGATTTAAAATCTAAATTTTAAATCAGTTTTGCTCAGGCACCATGTCCGTTATACTACTTCGTCAGTTATTAATAATATTTGGTTTTTAGTTGGATTATCGATCTTCACAAGTGATTGATTTACCCATAATCCTCCTTTTGACGTCGACATTTGGCAAAAGCAGACGCTTTTTAGACCAGAAAATAACTGCAAACCCGCCCACCCTCCCCTTAATTTGTTAGAATGCAATTGCTGGGGAAGATATTGCTGTTTGGTTTTTGTTTGTTTATTTCAGATTTGTATGTTCCACATAGATTATATAGTTATACCATGTTGAAAGCTATCCAAAAGTTCAAATATCGAGACTGCCATTCAACTAAACATAGATGATCATAGATGAATACTGGCTGCAAAAGAGTGGACATACACAGAAATTGAAAGGATAACTTAGAAGTGTTTAATTATGGATTTTTATTATATTCAAACATGTAGAAATAGTTGCAGATTGAAATTATCAATGATAGCGATAACTTCTGATTTCCAGAGTTAGTCGTTTGATTTATGGCAGATTTCGCTGCGCTTAAAGAACATATTTGCAGTTTACAGACTTATTTAAATTGTATGATAGCATTAGCCTCTGATTTCAGGGTTAATAGCTTATCTTGAACTTGTCCCTTTTCATATATGGTCTGCAACCTCGAACATATTCGGCGATCGTCATACAACATTTGCAAAGAAACATATGCATTTATATCACTGAATTTCAGTTCATATAATAGTACATATATATAACATATTTGTTAATAAATGCTGTGGCCATTTCCTGCCAACTCTTAATTTGTTATTTTTTTAATGAGCATCTAAGATAATAGATTGTAAACTCAAATTTATTGGAATTATTTCAGGTCAGGAAATTTGCATATGGTTTTAAAAGTGCAAATCCTGGAAACCCCAGTTGATAACTCTGACATATAAAATAATACAATGTGTGTCATCAATTATTAACAAACAAGTCTGACTGCGTCATTATGGAATTAATTTGCAACAAATGCCTAATTATAAGTGGATATTCTCAGTCTACACTTAATATTGTCAGTACTTATATTAAAGCTACATTTGGGTAATTTTAATAATGAAGTATATATAATACTTCTGTTGGACAATAAATGTACACTTTTCAAGCTTTGAATTAAATGCATGCATAAAAGCGTTGTATTCAAAAACTGAGACTGTCCTTTTCTTCCTTTTTATATTACTACTATCGTAATGTATTTCAGTCCTATTTCGGAACTGAGCTTAAAACATCTTAACAATTTTATTCTGTTAAAATTTTCATCATTTTTTTCACTTAATTGGATTCGAGTTTTTTTGGGTTTTTTTAATTGCTTTGTGTTCAGTTACTTATACATACTTTGGAATTGTATCCTTCACGGAGAAAAATATTTTATCTCATTGTGTCACTATTATAAATATGATTTCAAGGTATTCAATAGTTTCCACTCAGATTATCTTTGAAGACAGATAGAATTACCATTCACAACCTTTTCAATTTAAACTTAGACACCCAACAAACGAAATAAATTAAACCTGAGATCACTAGAAATCATGATTATAATACATTGTTAATCGAATTATTTTAACTTTTTTCAAATCGGTTTTATTTTAGTTTTTAAAGTGTTTTTTTCAAGTTTGTATCACATTTTAATAAATAACACATCTTGTAATTATCTGACATGACTTATGTAGACTATTTCCAGTTTTCCCACCTTACGGTTACACCTGGAAATTAAGTTACAAGGACAAATGCTTATTTATTAATTAATAATAGTAGGTTTATTCTAAGTAATAAGGATGTTCTCAACCCAGGCAGAAAACCCTAGCCGTATTGGTCGCAACATTTTGGAACTTTTAGTCCTTTGTGCTCTTCAACTTTGTACTTTTTATAACTTTTTTCATCTGAGCGTCACTGGTTAGTCTTGTGTGGACGAAACGCATGTCAGGTGTATTATATTTTAAATCTGATACCTTTTGTTAGCTATTATTCGTGTGTTTCTCTGTCATATATGTTATTTGTATTGTAGTCCTGTCATGTAATGTTGTCATTTAAATGTTATATTTAACATTGCCATCAAAGCTGGAGGTTTGCCCTGTCACAAAACAAGGTTCAATCCACCATTTTTTTCTTAAAATGTCCTGTAACAAGTCAGGGAAATGACCATTGTTATATTATAGTTCGTTTCTGTGTGTGCTACATTTTAATGTTGTGTTTCTGTTGTGTCGTAGTTCTCCTCCTATATTTAATGCATTTCCCGCAGTTTAAGTTTGTAACCCGGATATATTTTTTTCTCACTCAATTTATGAATTTCGAACAGCTTTATACTACTGTTGCCTTTTTATACATAGTACATGAGGAAATCTCTGTAACTAACAGAAACTCATGACTATGACAGTTGTTTTCCATTCGTTTGATGCATTTCAGCTTTTGATTTTGTCACAAAGGGCTTTCTGTTTGGATTGTCCTTGAAGTTGGGTATTGTTGCTCTTGAAACTTTTAGTTAAAAGGAAAAGATAAAGTAGGTTTCAGCAATCAAGTTATTATCCAAGTGTGGGGTCTATAGGTAGGAAGATGAAAAGTTTTTGATTCTGAAACAACTAAAAAACATGTCAAAGGCAAACTGTATTAACCTTTACTTTTTGCGAAACATAACTGATTTAACAAATGTCTGTTTAGTTTACCTTAGAAAACACTCATCCTAAAGACATGAGATTTTCATCGGTATTGACTCGTTTGAATTTTTCAGTTCAGAAAATCCATATGTTTGTAGTTGGTTTTTTTTGTTAGCTAATCTTATCATTTGCCCTCTAAAAGTAGTTGTACATGCAATTTAGACACAAAGAAGAAACCTAAAAACGGGTCAAACATCATACATTGAGATGGTAAAACAACTTCTTTATACATTAATCAAAAGATGAATAATTGGCCTTATGGGTACGTGTTTTATGTATCATTATTTTGACTTTAGTTCAACACGACAAAAGTGAAACTTTGATTCAATGATGCAGTATAATTGTGCTGAATTATATTTTAGAGTTAATTTTCCTTTATTACAGATAACAACAAGAATGTGTCCGTAGTACACGGACTATCATATTCTATGTTCAATGAAACTTTAATTTGGCATTAGAATTAGAAAGATCATATTAAAGGGAACATGTGTACTAAGTGTCAAGTTGATTGGACTTAAACTTCATCAAAAACTACCCCGACCAAAAAATTAATTTAACCTGAAGCGGACAGACGGACGAGCGAACAGACTGACGAACGAACGGACCTACGAACTAACGGACCAGAAAACATAATGCCCATAAATGGGGCATACAAAGCATTAACGACTTACCTGTGAAACATTCCATTAGATCAAATTCAGCTTTTTGTAGGGTTTGTTCTGTCTTGTGTAACTTCTGTTGTAATCCTGAATAATTTCCTTGCAGTATTCCATATGCTTTTTCCACCTGCGACAATTTCCATTTATAAGTTCCAATTTCTTCTTTTAAATTTGACTCCGATCTGACCAATGTATATAGTTGGTTTTCCAGATCGAATACCTTAGAATCAGTCACATTGAATCTAATCTGTAATTCTTTAAATTTTTCAGTTGTGTGCTTAACTTGATTTTTTAATATATACCTTTCTTGCTCAAGAGTCGCTACCTTGTGTTCTGAAATCATCAGTTTGTCTCCCTGATCGAGAAGTTCGTCTTGGGTTTTAGTAAATAAATGTGTGGTTTCATTCAACTTTGCTTCTGTATCTAAAAGCTGGGTTGTTCTTTTATGCAAACGAGTCCGTAAAATTGAAAATTCATCGTAAAGTTTTTTAAGTAATCCACTTTCAGAATGGTGTATAGTACCTTGAGGGAGAGTTCCAATAATGACCTGGTCATCTTCCAAACGTCTTGTTTTAACTTGTTGGCTAACAGGTCCAGCCACGGCAGATCTTAAAAGTTTTTGAACGGAAGCTTCCAACTCCGCGATCCTGTTTTTATGTTGTTCTGTTACGGTATGAAAATCTTGCTGCATTCGAGACATTTTTTCATCATTTTGTCCGTAGATATCGTTTTCGTTCGCCATTGGAATCTTCGTTCTTTTAGATTCGCACTCAGTATTTGAATTTGACAGGTTAATTTCATAAGTACATTTGCCATTTTGAAATGAACACTGGTTTCCGTAACTCACACAAAAGTTGTCCAAAACAATCATTAATATAACTAAATATTTTTCAAGATGACTATATAAAACACGGATCTCCATTACTTATCGAATTAACACAAAAAAGAAATATTTACCTACAAATGTAACTTCTGAACAGATGGTTTGGCAAAATAATCAAAAGAGTAGCTAGCATATATTGCATGCTGAATCCACTTCCAAAATAAGTTGACATGGCGTTACATAATCCTAAATTAGCATAGAAAAAATTGATAAGAAGTCATTGACAAATAAACACACCAGGATAAATGAAAATAAATAGATATACGCCTCAATGAACTGCCACAAATCTTCCCATTTAACTGGCTAATGTATATGGATCTTTTTAAGGAAAGTCAACTTTCTGTTTAAATGATCTATGGCAATTTGATAATAATAAAACAACACACGTCAACGCGGAATTTATCTACTCTCGGCAACGGTATGTCATCCTTTAGGTGTATTTCTTTTTATAATCTTTTAATTCTCTAACCGTGTAATATGAAATTATAGGTTAGACTTAATTAAAGTATATATTACAGCGCATCACCTTGCGTACATCGTTATACAAAAAAGAGGTCGTTTCGCCGACTTGATTAAAAAAACATATCTATCAGCAGTTTGTTCAAGCCATGGTTTTGAATGTGAATTCATCAGTGCAACACCTGTTTCAAAGAACAGTGGATGTACAGACATTTGACATTGATAATTATCTTAAACAGATTTTTTAATTGGAGCTGAAATTATCAACTGTTACGGCTTGCTCTTAAAAACAGAATTGCGTTTCAATTGGAAACACCAACTGGTTGTTCTTATGATAACACAGATAATAGTTTTTATATTTTGAAAGTCTCAAACGGCTTTTATTCTTTATTATTGGTCAAGTCTTTAAAGTATATCTGTGTTAACTTTATTGATCAAACTCAAAAGATAAATATGCGTCTATATCAAACGTGTGCATTGGACCTCAACGACATAAACATCATAGTAATTAAAACTTTAAGATCTTTTTTTTTATTTTTCCATTGTGGAAATATAGATTCTTACACTGCAACAAGTGTATTACGATATTTCTCTACTCGAGACAGTTAAATTTTATCACTTAAAGCGCGAGGCTTGCCGAGCCCTTTAAATAATAAAATTTAACTGTCGAGAGTGGAGAAAAATCGTAAAACACGAGTTATAGTGTCGGAATCTGTTTCTCTAATGTTTTTTATCGTTCTTTTTCAAAGATTTTCAGAAAAATTGTGCTCTTTATATGCGACGTCATCAGGCAAGGTCGCCTTTTTTCATGACGTCACAATAGGAAAATTGAGAAGAAAACAAAACATTTTGACGTCATAATCAAATTTTGACTAATCATTTGCCGACAACAGATTTTTGACTAGTGAGGAGAAATATTTTTCTCACACCAGTCAGGAAATGTGAAAATAGCACAAAAATTAGAGAAAGATTGATTTCGTTGTATTTACACTGACCACCGTTAAATGTTCTTTCCATTTTATAGAAGAATTCCTATAATCTGAAATTTTATCTAAGCTTTTTCCTCGAGATGGACAAGTAAACAAACGTGTGCAAATGAGGAACGATCCCACTGCCGTCCATCTGAAAGACTGAAGGCTTTTACGCAAGAATTTAACTAACTATTATAAAAAAAAAAATGTTGTCATGAATAAATATCATATATATTTGTCAAAATAATTCTTATTTTGTCGCCAACGAAGGTATATCTGAAATCATAAAAATATTTGTACCAATGTCGAAAACAAAAATATAATTTGCTGATTGTCCATTCTGAAATGATATATTATAGTGTAAAAAAAAGTTAAAAGTTAAAAGTGAAATCAAAGAAATATCAACACCTATTTTTAATATTTGTGCAATATGTTTCTTATTTAGATCTATTTCTGGTAAGTAGGATACATGGTTATCACCAAAGTGGATACTTTAAAACATATTTCATTGTTTCTACTATGCTAACTTTTACTTGACATTTAGAATTGTATCGTGACTGTAAGAGTTTTAATTGTACCTTTAATTTTCAAAGCATGAACATTCAACTGTGTTTTATTAGGATTTTTTTCACACAATCACATGCATTGAATCAGATATTACGACTTATTACGATCAAAGGTTTATTTGATGTTATATTTCTTTTTGAAATGTTCAAATACATGTATAACATTTGAAAGTGACACGTAGATAGTCAAAGGTTATTTATAAAAATTGCAAAAATTGCAAAAATAACATTGGTTACATATAGTTAATAAAAACATACGTCTATATGATGATGACAGAATATCAAGATTAAGAAACCCGCGTTATTCGTGTTCACTTGACGCAGGTACCACATTACTATGGTAAACTTGTACCTTTTCCCACCTGTTTTATTCCAATAGATTTCAGTCTTCATTAAGTGATAACAAATCTTCTGTCTGCATATTCAGAAATGGCATGTACTTTGCTTTGACATTGAAATTGTTCAAATATTCTTATGTTGATATACGTAGACATTCCAGTATTTTTATTACGCTTTATCATTGTAGAATAGGTTGTCAAAATCACCATTTACTTCATTTATTTTAGATTTTCAAAGTGTTGACTGCTTTGCCTCTTTTTGAAAAAGGTTTTTCTAACAACTTCGGCTGCAGTTTTTGAATACACCTTAATATCAGAGATTTTTTAACATGACATTGTACATAGAATGAATGTCTAATCACCAGAAAGGTCACATTTTATAAATGCGATGTTGTTGGGTTTTTGAAAAGTGTGTGTCACTTAAATATACTAGTACGTCATTTTGAAAGTTCATCAGTAAGAGGAAGGTAAGAGGAAGGAAACATGATTTTTTTAGAAAAATAGATAAAATATCAGAATTCTAAAAATGCATGGTAAGATCAAAAAATTACAATTCCGCAAACACGTAATAATATTCCAACGAAAGTCGAGTTCGTACACAAAATTAAACAAAGCTTCATTCCGCAATGTATTCTCACAGAAATTGTAGAATCAGTTGATAATGTAGTGATCGCAGACATCCCATCCATGCAGCATCTATAATAGATACTCTTAAGCTATCAAAATTAGATTTAACATTTGTATTATAACCAGACATTATGTGTAATTTCAAAACGGCTATGTCGAGTGGAACATTAATTCTCATCTGGAAACGAACACTAAAAAAAACTCTCGTCAGTGTCGATCAAAGATACCAAAGATCCTTTGACTGACGGCTGCCATCTGTTGTGCCGAATTTTAAAGAATTGTCTATAAAGAACATAGTCGGTGTTCATGACCCAACTTCCTCTATGCCTCTTATGATTGGACAGGATCCCAGGGTCTATATATGTCAAATAATTGGACATTATGATTTTGCAATTTTGCAGGGCTTTTTGGCATCAGATGAGGGGGGGGGGGATAGGAGGGGTCCTGATCCCGAAATCCCGAGGTCCCGAAATCCGAAATAAAGGATTCCCGGATCCAGAAAGGATCAATCCCGAAATCCCGAGCTTAAAAACACTTGATCCCGGAGTCCCGATAAAAGTCCTACCCCCCCCTCTCAGATGAGAAGGCTATACCTGATACGAGTAATTTTTATTATACATTTGAGGTAGTAGAATGTCAGGGGTCCAAATTAAGTTAGATTGCAATTAGTTCCAAATGATTGGTCTTACTCGTGTTTTTTTCATAAGCTATTATTGCAGAAATGTAATTCATTTAGATGAAAAAGAAATACAGAAAACAGAAAATTATTTTATCGATTCAAAATTTTTAAACTGTGCTTTATCAATTAGTTTTGTATTTTTTTAATTATAATAAATGTACCTATTTTGTCATATTGAAAAAAAAAACGAGTATACGGTAACCCAAGTCATTCCTGTTATTTTCTGAATACACACCATACGAGCTATCTTTTCAAATTATAATTTTTATAGTCTAGTTTTCTCCATATTCACCAAAAAAAGTGCTTCTACCATGTTTAATCCTTACAAAATCTGACAACTTTTTCACAACTTGTACCTTAAAGAAAGATCCGTGATGCATTTTTTTTAAATAACCTGATAAAAACTATATACTTTATTGGCAAAGTATTACAAATTTCATGTCGTTTTTAATTAAGACTCTACGTCTACTTGCAATATGTGTATCTGTTTATGTATGATTTATATATTTTAATTAAAATTATTTTTTAACGCAATTTTAATTGAATTTTAAAAAATATCGAAGGGGATAGCATAATATCCTAATTCATAAATTTGCGAAATTGTTGATAATTTTCATTACAAATTATGATTTTTCAGTATAATGAATATGTTTTAGACCTAGGGAAAATGTACAGCGGCGTGTACAGCCAGAACAATATGACATGGCAATCGAGTGACAATCATACCACGTTTCCTTATTTTCATATGCATATATACACGAAGGTACTGGAAACTATTGTCTGTTGGACTAATAAATGTGTTTGGGGTGAACACGAGTGTTCTTGGTGTGTAAATCAGTCGAGTAAAGGTGTGTCATGTTAGAGCTTTTATATTATGTTTTTATATAATTTTACATATGGTTGTTGAATTTTGTGATACTGTATGAAATCTGTGCGTATGTGAAACCAATTTGTTTTCGTGGCTCCATACCGGTATATATGTTAGTTGCATCCTCAATACTCTTCAACCTTGTACTTGTTTGGCTTTATAACTATTTTGACCTGAGCGTCACTGTTGAGTCTTTTGTAGACGAAACGCGCGTTTGGCGTATTAAACTATAATCCTGGTACCTTTGATAACTGTTTACACCACTGGTTCGATGCCACTGCTGGTGGCCGTTTCGTCTCCGAGTGTATTACCAGCCCAGTAGTCAACACTTCTGTGTTGACATGAATATCAATTATATGGTCTTTTTATAAATTTACTGTTACAAACTTTTTAATTTTTTGAAAAAGAACTAAGGATTTTCTTATCCTAGGACTAGATTACCTTATCCGTATTTGGCACATCTTTTTGGAATTTCGGGTCCTCAGTGCTCTTCAACTTTGTACTTGTTTGGCTTTATAACTATTTTGATATGAGCGCCACTGATGAGTATTATGAAGACGAGACGCGCGTTTGGCGTATAAAATTATAAGCTTGGTACCTATTACATTATAATCCTAGTACCATTGATAACTGTCACTTATCTTTCATTCAACAGTCGTTTATATATGGGCGTTTTTCAATAAAAGCGTAACTTTCAGACCTAAAAAAATGGAAAAAATCAACTTGTCTAAAATTTAATTTCAAGAGTTATTTTTGAATACCTCTATTATAGACCTGTTTGTAAACAAAAATTGCAATTTTAAATGTTTCCTATAGACATTCCAGTTTGTTTACTTTAAATACTAGAAAAATCTCATTTTTTTCTGAATTGGAAAACCATTTTTATCGATAAAGATTAGACAGTACTTCACATATGAAGGCACAACTCATGTTACGTATATATGTGGACATTTTGATGCGTTTCGTAGTGGACAAAACCGTTTCGTAGTGGACAAAAAGTTTCGTAGTTGACATCAACCCTATTATATGTTAATAAAAACATAATAAAAATTACATGAAACTAACCCTTGTTATTTGTTTTGCACGAATATAATTAAAAAAAGATTAAAAAAAAGACTTCAGGGTAGTAGCAGTGTCCACTACGAAACGTTTAGCTCCCATACTTGTTTCGTAAGGGACCGTTTCGTAGGGGACGTATACGCATGTTTTATTTTTTTTCCCACAATCCCAATATTTCAATATTAACAAGACTGATTGTATTCATCAAAGCATTTATTAAGCTGTACACTGATATTTTTTTCATAATTTTAAAACCAGATACTGAAGGAGATTTGACCCGTTTCGTAGTGGACATTAAAAAAATACGGTATCACTCTGGTCCATTTGATGTGCTCAATTTTACTTACCAACAATTTAATTGCCGTTATAAAAGCCACACTTCTTTTGTGAGACCCTAATGTTTATATCTCTTGCAAACAAAAATTACATTGATTTTATAAAACTGTTTATTGGCAAATTTTAGTGACTTCGTTTCGTAGTGGACATTTTGTGAGGGACATATCTTCTGAAATTAAAAATCCTATATTGAAAGCTGTTTATTAGAATATGTTGGCTCTGAACATACTTTTGAATTATTTAAGAACTTATTTAAAGTAAAAATAACATTTATTTCTTCATTTTTTTTTACGATATTTTAGAGTATGAATGTTGAACAGGCGGTCTAGGGACATACCATTTTGGTTGTTTTGGACCATTCAGGAGTCAATATCTTATCAATCCCTCTAAAAATAAACTGTTTCTTTGCTGAAAAATGTTGAATCTAATTCAATGTACTGACTGCACAAAAAATTACTTGCAAAGATCAAACACTTTGTTTTTAAAGTGGCTGGGACAAGAAAATACGTTATTATTGAAAAACGCCCATATGGTTCAAACATCCATCAAATATGGAACATATGCAATAATAACCATAGATAAATTGAATGCATTTACTACACATGTGTACAAGGACTACAAGATATCGTGTTAATATGAATGACAGTCAAACCCTGCAATTCAGATGATTCAATTTCAATAAAATAGTTCCTATCAGCGCTTTTCGTGAGATGTTGTTAATTTAACCTTTTTTTACGACAGATTCAAACCAATGCATTCCATTAACACCTATTTTATAAACCAAAGATATATCTTCGCGTATTCGTTTCAAAATGTGAATGATTTGTATTACTTTCTTAATTAAGTAGCCACCTTTATGGTAAAGAAATTCAAATAAATTTAAAAAAAAAAAAAAAAACTTTATATCTTAAGATCAAATACTTATAACACTTTGTCTGGAATATGTTAACTTAAATAAGTGTTAGAAATTTGTGACTGTCTTATACATGTTTTAGTCTATTCGTTGTAAGTATATGCTTATGTAAGTTGAGACGTCAATACAATATTGAATTGAATTGTATCTTAGTCTCGAAGACGTAGGATTTCTGTAGATGTAAGAAGAAACGGAAAAACTATTGGCACGTTACTAACTATGAGGTGTTTGATGTGACTAAGCCGACATTTTATTATACAATTAAGCGCAACATTAGCTTATAATTACAGGAGACACTGAGCAATTAACACTTGTGTTATTTAGTATATATAAATCAGACAGGTACTAATTACCGTTATTTATTGTCCGCATATTATTGAAATTTGCTGAGGTATATATCAAAGGTTAAATGTGTTTGAAGAACTGAAGAAAGGCATTCATCTTTGTCCATGATATCTTCGAAATTGTCGATCATCACGCAAACATGTTTGACTTACTGTAAATTGGTTTCCCACTAACATGCCTATATATCTCTAAGTCTTCAAACTCCTCTTTTCCATGAGACACGTGTTACGGACTTTTGTACATTTTCGCTGACCTGTACAAACAACGTGTGCTAAATTGTGAATGTCCACAGTACTTTACATGTGAAGTGAATTGAACATGCCTTTATTTGTAATGGTTGGAATAGGATTTGACATAAATAAATATTGCACATACTTTCCACACGCCCGTTGTATTGTATGAAGGTTTTTGTGTCATATGTTCGATGTATCATTGAATTTAGGTTTTAAAGCCAACGGATAACACAGAAACGTTAGTTGCCACCTGTGTATTCTTGTTTCTATTTTTGCTATTATTTTTGGAATTCAATTCTTACGTATGACAGTAGTAAGTGTTGTCTTGCCTTCTCACACTTATAATTCAAAGTAATACAGAAAGTATGAGATCAATATATCCAAAAGGCGCACATCCGTTGTTATTATAGGCTGCTGGTCGTCTTCAAAATTTTCTTTTCAATAAAATACCCTAAAAATATGTAATGAAAAGTTTAAACTTGATTCAATATAATTCAAAGTATCGACATACGGGAAGGTAGCGTGCCGTCTGATAGCTCCTAAAACGTCACAACTCATCACTGCCATGCCCTTAGAAAATAAATTGTTTTGACTAATATTGTCGAATTAAAACGTCCCCTTTTTAACTTACTTTGAAGTTCGATATAATTTTTAATTGTTAAACTGTTAACATTATTTGAAGTAGGCAAACACTTATGCATTTCCCAAAAAAATCATCTTGTGGTCTGAAAAAGACTTGCAGGAACCAAAATGACACAGAAATTAACAACTATAATTCACCGTACGGCCTTAAACAATGATCAAAGCCAATAACACAGAGTAAGCTATAAAGGGCCCTGAAATGATAATGTAAAACAATTCAAACAAAAAAATAACGGCCTTATTTATGTACAAAAAATGACAAAAAAAAACAAATATATAACACATAAACAAACGACAACCACTAAATTACAGGCTCCTGACTTGGGACAGGCAAATACGTACATAATATGGCGGGGTAAAACATGTAAGCGGGGTATAGTATAGTATAGCTCTTGGTAGTAGTACCTCGGCAGTCTCTGTGTACCTAAACATATAAGATCATATAAACCACCAAATATTGGCTAAATAGAGGACACTTATTTGAGTTAACACCAAAACTATAGGCTTAGTAGAGGACAGTTATTTCATTAAAATTATCAACATAAAGAACTTACTAAACTTTTTCATTCTTTTTATTTTTCATTATATAAGATGTTTTTTCAACAAAATTTACTAATTCAAAGGGAAATAACTGAAATTTGACACAATAAATGAATAGTATATATACTGGTACAATGCAGTTTGTTTAAATGTTTGCCTATGCGTTTTAAAAGAGTTAAATAACCTTGCAGATTTGCACATCTTTTTTCTATATCCCAATTAACATACAAGGTTTATAATTCGCTGCATAGAATCTTAATGTTAACTATGAAATTTTAGGTTTTTGGATAATACAGCTTTCACTTGTGTATCCCACGGTGTTTTCCAAATTTAAAGCACCAGTGTATCCCACGGTGCATCTTTACATTTTCATAAATATCTATTTATCTATTTATCTATCTATCTGGTTGCCATATTATCTTCGGGTAACCGACCATAGATCTCTCTATATATATACATCTATGGTCTATCTATCTATATATATATTATATGAATCTATCATATTATGAATAAAAGCTGTGGCCAGATATCGCCACCATATATGTATTTTGTTTTAATGGCACCATCTGAGCTAAAAGGTATATTTATCTACAATATGTCCAGTATTAAGAAGGTTCGGCAAAATGGGTCTAACGAAATTAAGACGAAAAATTAAGACTGCCTTTGAGGGGAGAAACTAGAATTCCATATGTTGGATTGGGAAAGAAATATTGACCATGTAACTAGACAATCTCATTCAAGAAAGAGTACATGTTTAAAGCAGTCGTATAAAAATATTAATCGACAATTGAATTATTTGAGTTTTACTATTGATATTCAAATGATGACGATGTCTTGGCATCATAGGAGTCCAGTGTTTATGCGGCTGCCAAATCGAAGTGTACCTATATAAAAAAAAAATCGATCGTGGTATTTTACTTTTCGAGACGATTAGTTGTGGCATTTAAACGAAATTTTGGGGGTTTTGTTATTAATGTTTATACTTAACTGTTGTGTCCGTGAGAGAGTAAAAAAATACCAAAGAGATATTCAAACTCATAAATCGAAAACAAATTAACATTGCCTGGCCAAAAAATGAAAAACGGTCAAAAGACAAACAGTATGCCAAAACAAAAACCCACACAAAATAGACAGCTAAAGTCCGGTGGTAACTGGGGTGCTCCGGAAAGGTTAGCATGTCCAGACAATTTGTGTGTTCTCAAACTCTAGATTTATCTACGGCTTCAAGAAAAAAATGTTAATTATAGACAAATAGTTAGAAATCCAGACATTTTTGCGAGTGTTCTGAAAACTGTATAGAAAATATATATCAATCTCCATTATTTTTTTTCATGGTCAATGATATGACAAGGTTCACCTATTTGGGCCAAATATGAATTTCAACTTTATCTTAACTCGAAATTTTAGAATGGCTAAATTTTGGTCTTTAAAAATAATTTGTTATAGAGATCTCTTCATAAGTGTACAATTTTGACTTCAAAATAAGCACGTTTTATATATTGTCAAAATCCGATGATTACATGTGTGTAAATCATATGGCTTTCGTACATAAAAACTTGACGAAACTCTTGGACGCAACATAGGATCCAAATTGTCTTGTAATCAAGAGTTGCCCGGCAACACAGGCACTTTCTCAGATTTTTTTCAGCCCTATATATATTTACCTTAATATAACATCAAGGCATATAGGAAATTTTTGTCTGAGACAAGTGCCTGTGGTTGCCAATGATGCCATATTGAATACCCATAGACACAAAAGCTGTCTGGATCTTGAGAGGCAGCCAAAGTAAATTATGCTTGAAAACTGTATACATGTATATGACCAAAATTGATGTTTATAAAACTCAAATAATGCATACCGTTATCAGTAAGGTCAATACTTCGATATGGTTTTTTTTTTATGCGATGTGCAAAATGAAGTTATTTTGTACTACATGTATTATAGTAATAACATAACTATTTGAAGTCTATGTGAAACTTTTGTATTATGGTAGACGGACTCCAGGGAAAAGTTATTGTATATGTGCCACATCACATGTTATAATTTTATGAACAACAACAACAACAGGATGAAAATTGATCAAAATAAATTTAAAAAAAAGTTACACACGTTTTAGGTTGCAGATGAGTGATGCTGAAGTTGAAGTTGAAAAAAGGGAAAATCTAACACAGTGTGATTTTGGGCATCTACATGTAAATGGATTATTCGACAGGTTCAGTTGCCTCAATGAGGATGTTATTACATAAAGTCAATAGTGATAAATGTTATGCTATGCGGAAATCAGGCAACATTTGTTGATCTTTGTTGTACATGAAATAAAAATCTTATTTCCGGAAATAAATTCACGAGAGGCCCGCTTTTGATCCGGAATTTCCGGTCATCATTTCACTTCCTGTTTTGGCTACGCACAATGTTGATATTTTTGATACACTTCTTCTTGATGTCTAGACAATAATGAACTCTTTTATAAATCACAGATGAAGAAAAGGATGTTTAGCAAGTTTTCCAATATCCTGCATCAAGCAGTTGAGGCTGTAAGTTTAAAGAGTCGTTGTAGATTAATCATATTAACCCTACTCTACTGTAAAATTATTATTATATCAGCTGATCAGGTTACGTTGCCTAAAAAAATGCAATTCTGCTGATGTTCAATGCTTATTTTAGATGCAGAAAATTGAGTTTTAGCACTGACACCCCAACACCTTATTTAGGGTTTTGAACAAGAGCTGGTTTTCTTATGGTGTCTTAAACATTAAAATCTATGAAATCAACCACATATTCATGTGGATATATGTATGTTAATACATTGATAGGTCTTTTCACCACCAAACACCACCGAACAACCCAAAAATTAATTTTTACATCTTTTTTTTGTTATAACATAAATATATATGTATAAATGTGACCTAAATATAATATTTTAAGCTATCAATTCTACAAATTTAATATTCCCAGATTAAGAGACCAAATATCAACATGACGTCTTGAAAGGCTATTATATTTTTTTTTTCTTTGACGCCTAACCTCGGCGTATGGCGTCAAAAGAAAAAAAAATATAATAGCCTTTCAAGACATCATAATTATTTGGACTAACACAATGTAATCTGGAAAATAGTGATGAATCCGGAGAAGGTTTTCAGTATTGATTATCGACTTTTTCAGAAAAATAATGCACATAAAAATCAAAACAATTGTTAAATTATATGTAATTTGATTGATTTTATCGTTTTATTGTATAAAATCACTGATTTTCTTGGTGTTTGATGCTTTTTTGGGTGTTCGGCGGTGTGCAGTGGTGTTCTGTGGTGAAAAGATCCACCCTTAATACATTTATGCATAGCCAATCAGGCAAGGTTATATACCTTATCACCTTATGGCTATTTTTCCGTCATTACTGGACATCACACATGTTCCCTGCATTTTCTACCACAGTGCTATATTTAATGAATTTATAATAGAATGTATAGGGGCCTTGCATTTTTGGTGCTATATTTTTTGGAAAACTAGTGCTATGAAGATCTGGAATTGAGATCAAGTACAGGCTTTGTTCTGTTTTTAAATTGCTCTATTTAGGATTGTTCAATTATCACATGCATCATGATTATTGAAAACCTTTAGGTGACTTCAAAATAAATCTCCTGGATGTTTGTTGTGCTACTGTATAATACTATGCGTAATTGTATTCTGAATATTATCTTTTTCAGTTAACGCCTCAACTTACTTTGCAGGAAGAATTTATGTATCATTGGAAATCTGTAACAGAATTCTTTATGGATAGCAAAGGTGATTTTTTTTATAAAGGAGTGAATGTTCAAAAGGTTCTATTTGTAATGGGTACGGAAACAGGAAATCACCAAACTATTGAATCGTAAATCAGACTACACCAACATCCATATCTGGATCCTGGAAATGTTGATTTATAAATGACAAACAAATTTTTTAAAATGATTCAGATAACCTGACATTGTACAAGCAAAAAATATCATGAATATGGTGTGGTTTAATTTAACCAGTTTTACATGCTTTTCCTTTGCCTACATATGTACATGTATCTACATTGTAGACTGATTTTGTTGTTAAAGTTACAGTAAATTTAACTATTTATCTCATAGGTGACAGAATAAATGTGGAACAGACTAGTCTATCTTCTCACTTGGACCAGATGATTGTTTTATTACAAGAGGAAGAGTCTAGTATAGAAAGAGGGGGAACAGGACCTTGTATGGAGTACCTTTTACAGCATAAGTTGTTAGAAACATTATATTCTCTTGGAAGAACTGATGTAAGTTATTGTTTTTGAACAATTCTTGAATAATAATCTCATCTTAAGAAGCTGCATCCAATGTACATGTATATTTATTGTCATTTCTTTTATCAGGGATTACATTGTTAGGGGTCTCTTTGTGGGGATTCTGATCCTTGATCCCTCTTCTTGTTTGTTAGAATCCTGTATTGCGCTTATCATTGTATGACGCTTATCATTGTAATAATAATGATTGTAATTTCACATGTCCCACCTGATTTCCATTCCCATTTTAACACACAACAAATTGACTGGAACATGTAATGCTTCTAGAAGACTGCCAATCCTGCCTCACACATTACAAAAAGACAGCCTATCCTGCCTCACGTTTATACCACAGGAGTTTTATGGATTAAATAATGCATGTGGCAAATTGGAGCTGTGTCCCTCTTTCTGTTACCTGGTCTTCAGATTTTAGACCATTCAACATATAGCTGTAGTTTGTGTAGAAAGGAATTGCTGCCAGTGTGATTTTTTTTTTTTTAATAACCTTAGGTCTTTTTTTATTTGAAACCATACTTGTTTGAGGGTAATTAAACATTGAATAGTTGATAAAAATTTGTTGTCTGTATTTTTTGTAGCATCCTCCAGGAATGAAACAGCTTGTACTTTCTTTCTTCACTAAATTATTATCTCGATTGAAGCAACCATTGTTACCAAACATAAGTGTACACAGAGCTGTTCATGTAAGTTATGAAATGATTATGATATAAAAAAGAATAAAAAAAATATGATTGGGCAGTAAAAAATCAGAAAGAAATAGAGCCCTAACAGATCTAGGATTTTCTCATTAGTAAAGGCTCATTGAAGATTATGTTAGATTTTTAAATGAATTACGTATCAAAATTATATTATTGTTAGGGGTCAATGGTTGTGTCATTTTGGTCTTTTGTGGATAGTTATCTCATTGGCAACCATACCACATCTTCTTTTTTATATTGTCTGCAGATGCAACCAAATATGGATATGGAGTTTGTCTTTCAGCATGTAATATTAGTCTTTGAAGATTAATTTAACATAATTGTTGAATAAGATATTATTCACATGAGATTATATCTTTTAATAACAATGCAATTTCAATTCGTTACAATAAGATTCTAACATAACATATGTCATTCAATAATGCACTCTTATTTGTAACAATGAGAATATACATCTCTTGTGGAGAGTTGTCTCATTGGCAATCATACCACATAATCTTTTTTATATTTATTCATTTCAAATTAACAATGAGAATATGAGAGTCCTGCTAGTCATATATTTATAATTCTAACATGACGTCCTTCAAATGCTTTGAGTACACACCTGTGGTAAAATATGAATAAATTTCATGGGCTGTTCCCATTGTACCCCCACGTCATATGTTTTTTAATGATTGAGGAATCCGACGTCATAGAACGATGACGTAAGAATATAATAAAATTGAGAATGGAAATGGGGAATGTGTCATAGAGACAACAACCCGACCAAATAAAAAATTAAAAAAAAAAAACAGCAGAAGGTCACCAACAGGTCTTCAATGTAGCGAGAAATTTCCGCACCCGGAAGCGTCCTTCAGCTGGCCCCTAAACAAATATATACTAGTTCAGTGATAATGAACGCCATACTAATTTCCAAATTGTACACAAGAAACTAAAATTAAAATAATACAAGACTAACAAAGGCCATTTTAGCATTTTACGGGAAAATTCACGCTTGTGAATCCGAAAACCATCACAACAAGGAAACGTAAACAAACGATGCTAAAATGTGTTACATGTATAAGTATTTTTTTTTATACATGTTAGACATATAAGTTAATTGTAATTTAAATTCTTCCAAAACTATCTAAATAATTTATTTTAAATAGTTAAAACATGTCACTAATTCAGTTTGCTCCGTTCTTTTACGTTAATTTAATAGTGCGTTTATTTATGAGAACGGCAAATATTTGCCTCCACCTAGAGTGCTTTGATCCAAAAGAATTGCCGTATTTTTCCTATTAGAATCGAAATAATTAGTGGGGGCTTGAATATATCTAGATTTTACCCTGAGTTTTCCCTTTATGCCGATATTTTACCCCTCGCTAACGCTTCAATATATCCAGTTATTCCTGAAGCAATATTTTTTTAACCTGATTTATTTGTGATATATTTTCCAGAGATTGATAAAGGCCTGTGGTGAGGTAAAAGCTGGACCATCAGAGACAGAAGAAATCCAGTTTTTATGTACAGTGTGTGCAATTGTTAAAACAGATCCATATCTAGTCAATTTTTTTATTGAGGTAAATATATTAAGATGTCTGTGTCCTTGTTATAGAAGGGGCTTCAGTATCTGAGTGGTCTAATATAAGTAGTTACTACTGTAATCACTAGCCAGTCAACACTGATTTGAGTTTGAAGCCTGCTTGTTCAGGTGCACTCAACTCCAATCTTAATTGACTAGGATTGTCAGTTTTCCTATCGAAGGTTGTGGTGTGCTTGGGGCACTTCGGCTTTCTCCACCAATAAAAACTGGTCGCCAAGAAATAGCCTAAATGCAGTGATGAAAAGTGGCATTAAAACACCAATTATCAAATCAAATCAAATCCTTGTCATAGATTCAATAATGACTACAATTCATTCCCATAATGCATTCATTCAAAATCATTCATAAATTACAAATACTTAAGCAATTTGCATTTGGGGATATCATCGATAGTTTTTCAGAAATAAATGTTTTGTTGGAGAATATTATGACTTGTCTACGTCTATTGATGTATTGTTTGATTGTTTGTTTTAGGTGCCAAAAGACAAACCAAGTCCAGATTGTACTGATCCAGTGCCAAAAAGTGATTTTAGTTTAGTTCAATCATTACTTGCCTTATCTAACAGTGCTGTAAGTTAAAATTGTATTAAATAGTACAGTCAAACCTCAATAAGTAGAAAGGAACCAACATCCAGTCAAGAGTAACAGTATATTTTCTTGTTTAAGTATTTTACCATTTAATAAATCTGGTATGTAGATGTTGAAAGGGTGTTTCAGGTTTTTTTTTGCCATTGTTTTGTCAATTTATTTTCAACTTAATATAGTTTTTAACAGAAGTTTTGGTTCAAACATTTTTATAATGAGTATCTTCTTAAGAGGCAACAAAATTGCTGTATACGTTTGTTTGTTATATTACTATTAAAGAAATCATGCCATCACAAACGTGACATCAGCTGCTGTACTTCATAGTAGATTTTATACAGCAACATCATAAACAGTACTGGAAAACATTATGTTGTTCAAGTTACTAACAATCTATCAGGAAAACAAAAGAAACACCTTAGTATGGTTTCAATTTATGAATAAGCAAACTGGAATTTATTTGTACATGTACAAGACAAAGTGATTGAACAGCAACAGTATAATAAAGGCTATAAAGTAGGAAAAACTTGGAAATAGAGAAATGAAATTTTAAAAATTCCAATTAGATATATAAAAAATGATAATTGTTTAAATATAGGATAGTAGAGTAGCTGTTAAATCGTGTGAGGGTTTGATGTTATGTGCCAGTCTTCCAGAACAAAATGCTGCTGTTACCATGGTAAATGATACTGAATTTTGTACACAACTCAGTCAACGTTTGATAGAATCTTACCTCAAACTTCCATCAAATGTCCATCCAAGTGAATTAGACATGGTGGAAGCAAAATGGGGGTAGGTATTTGTATAATTGCATTTATGTTAAATATACAATTCTTGTACATTGTATCTCACTTTTACTTTGCTGACACTGTAAATTCTGTTATGGGCCAACATAGATAGCAAATCCATGATTTGTATGGGCCAATTGCACGATTTTAAGAAAGCTATAGTTTAGAAGGAAACTATAAAATGATGTCCTTCATTTGATAGGGGAGGGACATTAAATTTTCTTGTCTGATTGTGGGTGCTTTCATTAGTCTGTTCTGTAACTGGTTTCAGTTTTTGTAACATGCGCATCAACTTAAAACTTTATAACAAGCAGGGTATGGTATGTCCACATATATTCTTGTTTAGATTTAATAAACTGTAACTTATTAATTCATGTTTGTTTTACAGGTTAGATGTCATTACAGAAAGTGAAGACCAACAATCATTTTTAGGTAAACGCCATCTGATATCCTTCCTCTCATGGCTAGATTATTGTGATCAGCTGATTGGTGTAGCTAATCCCTATGTAGCCAAATCTTTGTCAAAATCAATACGAGAGACATTCCTAGATGTAATAATGGAACCATCATTGCTTCAGACCTCAGAAACTGGAGCTGTTCTAGCAACTGCTTACCTTACAAGATGTCTCAGGACAGTATGTTCACATCCCTTATTGGCAGGTATGTACAAAAATTAATATAGGAAGATGCGGTATGAGTGCCAATGAGGGAACTCGCCAATCAAGTCACAATTTGTAAAAGTAAACCATAGTTCACAGTAGGGTCTTCAACACAGAGCCTTGGTTTATAACAAACAGCAAGCTATCAAGGGCCCAAAGAATGACTAGTGTAAAACCATTCAGACTGAAAAAAAAACAAAGGGCTAATATACATATATCAAACAAGAAACACTTATGAACCACATCAACAAATGACAACCACTGAATATAAATGTGACTTCTTGTGGTTTGCATATTTCTATTGGGTTAAATGTTTAGAACAGATTGCTTTTTAAAATGTCACCATAGTGTATACTCTGGATTTATTTGTTTTTTAGGCAGTTAAGCTGCCTTATACGAGCACCCTGGATTTGGGTTCCCCCCTGGGAATTTTTGAAAAAGTGCCATTGCTCTGATCTGGCAGGTCTGGTAGATTCTTTATAACTAATTAGACATTTTCACACTTTTTGTTATAAAAAACAATAAATATAAGGAAGATTACCTTAAATGATCGTTGATTTTCCCAAAACAATTGATGTTCCCCATTTGAAAAAGTGCTAATTAAAAAGTTAAGCATAGCTTTTTATATTCTGTGCTTTTGATGAAAATGTAAGTGAACTATCGTAAGAATAATTTCATCGCCAAAAATGTTTGTAATGAAGGCATTAAAATTTGCCAAATGGCATGAATGGGGCATGGATATTATTTTGCGGCTATTACGCCGTTGAATTTGATGGATTTCATCCTACTAAAGGTAAATATTTAAAAGCATTGTCTTACTTCCTCTCTGTATAAGTCTTGAATTTGTAAGAATACTTGATTTTATTTCTACATTGTATGAAGATATGTATTTTATTTAATTATTTAAAGCAAGCTGATGTTATTAATCGTCATCGTGTCTCTCCGTACTTGCTATGTATCGTGTAAACCCCCAAACATTATACTCGATCAGGGCCATTCCAATGTCAATCGGGACCTCATTTGAATACGTATTTATATATTTTGTCGATGTTAATTAAGGTCATTTCAAGATGGTTTCCTTTATCGTGTTTTAGTTAAAAGTAAAATCACAAAAATACTGAACTTAGACAAAAATCTAAAGTTGCCATGGTTAATTAATTGCTTTACACACAAACCTGTAAACTCATTCATGTAAGACGATACACCTGTACAATGTGACCTTTCACCTGGAAATATAGTTTTGTATACAAAATTCCACTTCTTTCAGGTTTACACTTTCAGTATTAATGGTTACAATTTACAATTAAAAAATGTTAGGTCTTGATATATTTAAGTCGATAAGTTAAGAGTTAAACACAAAGTCGGAATACGAAAATATTGATACTTTAATTACACTTATTAAAAATGGCGCATAGTGGTTTACTTGTACTGTACACACGTGAATAACATTAAATGAAATCGATCTTGGGAAGATTTCACTAGGTTTTATCTTGACTATAATGGTTTTACCATTGAAGGGTTCATCTTTTATTGATATTCAGGATTCATGTACACTGTTTAAAAGATGCAATGACACAAATTTTACCAAATCCGAAACAAAGCGAACATTCGATCAAAGGCTGATTTTTATGCAAATTACTAAGTCAACACTGTTAGATTGTTTATTTTATTTAAAAATAATAACAAAGAGAAGTCAAGAATACTTTTATTTCTAAATAATACAAAGAGTTCTCAAGAATACATTATAACATTGACAACACATGATGTTTCTGTTTACTTGGCCAAACCTCGTTCAACATCGTATCCCAGCTCTGGAAAAAAAATGTCATGAAATCCTATAGTACTGCATAGTCCGCACCCCTTCCATCAATTTCATTCCCAGGGTAAAAAACCGCGGACTATACACCCTTTCAACTGTATGTAACACATAAACAAACGACAGCTAATGAATTACAGGCTCCTGACTTGGGACAGGAACATACATAAATAATGTAGGTATATCTCATTACCAGAATATTTAGCCCACCCACTTTGTTATGGTCTATTGACTTACATGTATTAGTTTTTGATTAGGTCAGTTATTGAGAAACCACTAGTGAATGGTCAACGATATTTGGTGTGCAGTTGGATAAACTTTATCACTTTTAATTTCTTGGCTCACACCAACAACAAGCTATAAAGGGCCCAGAAATTACTAGTGTAAAACCATTCAAACTAGAAAACCAAAGGTTTGTTCAAAAAGGACAACTTATGAAAAGTCAATGGTATTTGGTAAGCAGTTGTATATTGCTCCATGCAGCTTGTAACTATTAGCAAAACCTACATGTATAATGCATAGTAAGCTTTAAAAGGCCAGAAATTACACATGTAAAACAATAAAAACTAATAAAAATGTTAAAATAAATAATTTGACATAACTTTTGAAAGTGGCGGGATTGGAAAGTGAAAATTTTAGGGTACAAACATTATTCAATACTTGAGAAATAGCCGAGATAATATTTTCACCAATTTTTCAACAATATTCGTCTTAACTTCTGCCAAGTTTGCCTCTGCTTTTTTTACTTAACTGCCTACAGCGCCTTTGGTGCTTTGATTTAAAAAGGTACCAATTTTTTTGTGGATTGATGAAAAATTGAATTTTCATTATACTTTCTTTATATTTTGAGGTTCTAATGTATTCTGCATACAAATCTGTAGATGATTTGTTTAACTATGCCCTATATAATTTGTTAAAAAAAATTGTAGATAGAAATGTTTGTTTTGAAAAATTGTCAGACCAGAAGATTTTAAATCATGTCTTGTATTAAAAAAATATGTTTTTATCATTTATAGTCTATCTAATATATCATTCAACGAGAAAACTCCTTGAAAATTTAATTCATTAACAAAATAAATTTTTACACTCTAAAATGTTAAAGCACCTGTGTGGTGTCGCGTATTTAGATTATAATATGTAAGAACTGATAACTTATTTTATTTGTAGAGTTTTGTAAATTTATTTTGGGAGATGACATGCTTCCAGAAGTAGAAGGAACAGATAAATGGAGAGTGAGAAGGCGTTTGATAGACAGATGTGATCATCTTTCAGAAGAGGTGAGCTTTTAAAGACAAATCCTTCTATTCAGATCTACCAATAATATCTTCTTTATATTTTATATTTACTTAAGGTTAGGTAAAAGCTTCAAAATAAGCAAATAAAAAAATGGGGTCACCAACCTCGTTTTCGATTTAGAACGCCGTCTTTTTCATGGAATTTGGAAATCGGGACCTCTAGTCAATAGCAGTGTAATATTTTTTTTTAAGTTGGTTTCCCATAAAACTTTTTTGTTCTATTAACCAAGTTGTTAATACAAACTATTTTAATAATATTACCAATTTCTGAGGTGAAAATAATAGCGATAAGTTGCTATAATAATTTTCCCGCCTTTATTTATTGTGAAATAACTATAAAAGAATGATGTTTAAAAAAAAATGACCAATAATTTCTCGATGAGTATTCAACAGAATACGTGTTGTTTATTTTTAGATAAAATCATGAAATAAAACGATGGGGTCACCGGAATGGAAAAAGAGATATTTCTACAAAAGTGTTAACATTTTGAAATGGCGGGAATACATTGCGCCAATTCTAAAATAACGACAAAAGCCGTTACGCCGGTTTTTGGCGTTATTCCTATACAAATTACAGACAACACAACAGTTCTCGTTATTTTTTGTTATGTTGTTTGTTTGTTTTCAACTACTATTAATGCATATTAATTTACACGTGATAGTACTTAGTTTTCAGTCAGTTTCACAGACACAAAATATAAATGCGGTAATTGGAAAACAATGCGTTGAACAAATGTACACGCGAGTGGATTATGCTTCTATGAACACCATTTCTATTCAAGTTATTTATAGTGCTTATGTGTTGAACAGAAATTCTTCTTAAAATAGTGAATACATTTGGTATATCATTTCATAGTTCAGTCAAAGTATATCTGAAAGACAAGACAGACCTTTGCTTTCGATATCATGAATTCTAATTTCGCGGTTAAGAATGTTGTTTCTTTTTAATTTGATGATAATAACTTAAAATCAATAGATATCTAAGACCCCTAACAATAAAGATCGAGGAGCCGATATTGCAAATATTACTCGGAAAGATCGGACTTAAAAATACAACTTCCAAATGTAGTTTTAAAAAGATTGATTTTTTTATGAACCGGGTTCCGTTCAATATCTTACCGGCTACGAAGTTCTACATAGATTTTGATCTTATGAACGAGTAGCTAAGCTAGCTGCAATCAATATCTATGTAGCAGCTAGGCTAGCTACATGTTCAATAGTCATAAATCTACGTAGCCCTATGTACCCGCTACGATATTGATCGTAACCCTGATCTTTGTTTAAGTTTAACTGCTTAGATAAATCGATTTACAATTCAAAATCTTTTATGTAGATATGAAAATAAATCTGCCCATGGTCAGTTTAATATATTCTTATAAGTAACTGATTTCAGAGTTTCATCCGTATATACTCAAATGATTTGAGAACATGAAGATAAAAAAAAATGTATACGTCGTGTTTTTGCGTCATTTTTCTGAAAGATAAAGATATGACAGCAAATAAAACAAATTTCCACAAGAGACCAATTGACACAGGAACTATTTATAATAGGTCACCGTACGGCCTTCAACAATGAGCAAATCTCATAATGCATACAAAGCTATAAAAGGTCCAGAAATGACAAATGAAAAACAATTTAAACGAGAAAATAACGGGTTAATTTATGAACAAAAAATGAATAAATGAAAAACAAATATGTAACACTTTAACGACAACTACTTAATTACAAGCTCCGGACCTTGAAAGGACCCGTTTCAGTGCTCGACTGATACCGTTACTTATTTGTTCCGTATTCGCTAAATATACGTGTGTTAATCGGTGCACATTTTAAAAACTATCTTTTCAATTGTATTTATTTATATTTTTTTTTTATTATTATTTTCAAACAAAATGACCGTTTAAGTAAAATTATTCTGACATTTTTTTGTTTTTAAAAGGATTTATGACATATTAATCAAAAAGATAATTAAGAAATGCAGAAGCACATCTAATGAACCAAATATTTCCTTATTCTACATGTATTTATTACGAGTGTTTTTTAACGAAATGACCGATTGTTTTAGGATTGCAATGTATACTAAATTTAAAATCACAAGTTCTAAAAAGATCGTAAATGAGAGATGCTCTTAAAAGATCGATTCAATTTCGTGCAAGTGTTAACGGGGTCTATTTAACATACTACTGTTTTGATAATTGATCCATAGGCATCTTTCATATCAAAATATTCCGTCATGTTGCTAGAAACTCAGTCTAAGTATACTCATACAGTTGTTATAATAGTCGTGATTATGAATGGAACCTAGTCTGACTTTTTTTTTTCTCAAATCAACTATTGATTTTGTATACCCCACCTACGATAGACTAGAAGAGGGGCATTATGTTTTCTGGTCCGTCCGTCCGTCTGTCCCGCTTCAGGTTAACTGAGTGTTTGGTCAAGGTAGTTTTTGAAGTTCTTGTTGCTTATGATATGATCTTTTTAATCTTAAGACCAAATTTCAAGGTCCACTGAACTTAGAAAATGTAAGTGTAAGTTTCAGGTTAAAGTTTTTGGTCAAGGTAATTTTTTGATGAAGCTGAAGTCCAATCAACTTGAAACTTAGTAAACATGTTGCTTATGACATGATCTTTCTAATTTTAATGCCAAATTAGATTATTTTACCCAATATCACTGTCCATTGAACATGGAAAATGATAGTGTGAGTTGGGCATCCGTGTACTTAGGATACAATCTTGTTTCATATGCATTCCTCTTTAATTCTTCATTCCGACAACTTTTAAACACAGGCAGGATTATGTTGTTTTTTTATATAAAAATTGCGCACCTAGTACATAAATATAAAATTTGGCAAATCGGATCATACTCGGGAGTGGTCAAATACAAAAACCTACAATGTTAGAAGCTTACATGTTAACTTCTCTATATGGACTTTATTTTACACGTATGCGTCGTTGGGTTACTGATTTGTTGGTGCTTATCAGAATTCTGAATATTATATTCGTGTAAAAATGTAATCGCCTTACATATTCAAAATACGTATGTGCAATTTGCCATTTCCATATAGGTACGTAAGGTTTCTAATTCTATAGATACATTGAATTTTGATGAAACGATTGATGATTTTCGTACTTTCTTAATGATTTGTGGAAATATAAGTACAATTTAAAACCTATAGGCTACCACAGAGATTGTATCTATAGAACAGATAAATCCATACACGTAGTAAATTATGGAAATTAGTTTTATATTATAATGTGATTGGCCAATCCCGAAATCCCGGACTTAAAACAAAAGAAATCCCGAGGTCCCCGAATTTAAATAATGTAAAGTTAAAAAGGATTCCCGGATCCCGAAATCCCGAGCTGAAAACATCCGATCCCGGAGTCCAGATAAAGGTCCTATCACCCTCCATCTTGTTGTCGAGTATCAATATTTTTGTTTTGTTTCTTGACAGTTGTTAGTTTGCTGAATAGTTGACTCTCTTTTAATTCATATATGTTATCATTTGATGTTTTGTTGTTTGTTTCAGATACACTTAATTCACATAATTAATTTATATATCCAATTCTGGAACATGTTTATTATATAAAAACAATTTTCATTTTCTTCTCGGAAAATCTACTTATCAAAACGTTTGTCACTCTCTCCATCGGCTCAAAGAGGAATAACTCTCATTAACGTTTCGAGATTGCGGAAACCACGACGTCATAAAACGCTGACGGCATAGTACTGTTGCGCTGGTATGTGCGCATAAACAATAGAGGGATTTGTCTTTAAGCCGTGTCTTTTTTTTTCATTAAAAAAAGCTTCTAAATGTCTAATGCAAATTCTGTTTTTATGTCCAATTTATGGGCATTATGTTTTCTGGTCTGTGCGTCCGTTCATTTATCTGTTTGTCTGTCTGTCCCACTTCAGATTAAAGTTTGATCAAGGTAGTTTTTGATGAAGTTGAATGCCAAGTTAGAGATTTTCCCCCATTTTCAGTCAATTAAGCATAGAAAATGATAGTGTGGATGGGGCATCTGTGTCCTGGGGACACATTCTTGTTGAGGAAAGTTATGAAAACAAAACTAGATCTAAAAGCTTTTATATGACTGCAGATTTATGTCTGCAAAATTGGCAGTCATATTTAAGGTATCAATGTCCATCTTGAATAGATTTTCGTTTTACCACAACATTACTGATAAAGTTGACTGACCAAAATTACAAAGACATTCTAACTTTGCAAATGACAAAGAGACTTGAACTCTTTCCAAACCTGTTCATAAAATATAGATAAAAATAACCTCCATAAAAACAGTTACTATTTTTTTATTACTATTTTGTTTGGTTCTGATCAATGGTATTTTTTCTGTTTATTTTTGCTATGAGGTACATACATGACATACTGGTAGATTTGTGGTACCATTAATGATGTTCAAAGAAAACAAGGAAAGCCAATAGACATTAGCACATTGTTTTTCTTTTCAAATCAAATTGCATTGTGATAAAAGTAAAATGAGGCCATGGAAAAATAATTGATGGTTTCCCCTAACCCGACCGGGTCATTTTTTAACCGCCGGGTCATTAAATTTTATTGCAAAAAAAATTAAAATTAAAAAATAAATAAATATTTTTTTTTTTTTAAATGCAGAGACAAAGTACAGTATTGAAAATATGCAAGTTTATAGTTCCACTATAGAAACAAAACATATAGATATAAAATTATGCATGGTAAGAAAAAAAAAAAAAAAGCCTGACTGCCGGGTCTTTAAAATTTTCCCATGTTAGGAGAAACCAACAATTAATTTTCCTTGGCCTGATTATATCACTTGTTTCTAAAATGTATTAAATAAGTCAGATTGTTACACATTCCAAAGCTATTTTTTTGTCATGTCGAATCAGCTTAAGATGTCATAATTTACATCTTTTTACATTTTATGGAATCTCTATAATATGTATTTGCCTGAAGATTTTTTAATCAGAAAATCCATTTTATAATTTGTTGTATATTTCAGTTAAGTTTAGCCAGTCTGAAGCTATTTGATATGCTGTTACAAAAAGACAATGAATTTATTATTTATAACCTGGTGCTGAGGAATCTGATTGGTCGAGATTATTACACAGAAGATACTGTAATGGTCAAGGTGGGGGATTCCAGAACCAAAGAAGAATCTCAGTCTTCAGGTATGTTAATTAAAGGGAGGTAAGCAGTGATGGCAATTTACATACTTGTAACCTTTGGTGGTAATGATTTTGTCTCTAAGCAGCCTTACAATATCAATTAAAAAGTAGTTATTTTTTACTTTCTAGCTGAACATTTAGGTATAAAATCCAAGACTGGTCAGATTTTAGTGATAAGTGGAAGTATCATATATTCCTTATGATAATAATACCTTGTGTAGTGGCTGATTCAAAAGGTACTTCAGGATTAATATTCATATAATTTCATAATGTTCTCCTTTTGAATACGGTTGAGAATCCATCAGTCCATTTAAAAGTTATTCTTTTTTCAAATCAAAACAGCTGGAAGACTTCTTCTATAAACCTAGAAATGATGGCATGCATTTATTATTGAGATATTTGAAGAATGAACACAAATGCGAGATTAGTTATTTGCATGAGTAAAATCCTCACAATAATTTCTGAATTTACAGTAATTATACATCAGTTCTTCTCTGTAAGAAAACTTTTCTAATAAAAGACAGCAAATGCTAACTACTACTTGGAAGTGAACAGTTGCAAAAAAAACATATATTCTTTAGATGTTAGTGATTGTCCTTAAAATTTCTTTTTGACTATGATAAACTTTTTTTTATAATTTTAGATTCACCATCTGAAAAGTCCTCACCACTCTCATCAACATGCTCCAGTCCTGTGCCCTCAACCAGCAGGAACCGGATAGAGGTGCATAAAATTGTCAATAGGTAAGTTTTGTACTAAAAAAAAAAGAATGGATTATTTTGGTAAATGAACTAGATTAAACAAGGCAATCATTTTCTACAGAATTCTATTGTGCATATTGTATGTTTTAGTGAGGGGGTGGTTCCTATCCAATTTGCTAACAGAAAAAAAGTAGCTTGTTTCTTCTTAATGAATAACCAGCTATAAGTATAGTGAAATTACATGCCTATTGCTACAGGCAAAGTTTAGGAAAAGAAAAGGAATATATGTTACTTTCATTGAAATATTGGATGGCATTCAGTTCTTTCACCAGTTGTTACTTTGTAGTATTTATATATTTGATATAGTTTGTCATGAGGACTTCGATTTACTAGATTGTGTTCAGTTTGTACCTACCACTGAAAATAATTGTCTTTGACCAGAATAATTGAGCATACTTATTTATCATACTTATTTAATTTCAGTTATTTTTCATTACTACCAGAAGATCTGAAATCCAGTTACCAAACAGCTGATAGTGGGTATGACATGTACCTTAAAGATGCCCACAAACAGGTGCTCATTTAAAGATTTTTTTTCAAAGTTTATAAAGTCTGTATTTATCATGTTCTGTTTAATATCAATAATGCATCATAACTGTCTTCTTAGTGACCCTGTCAAAATAAAACATGGACTTACATAACTTAAATCTTAAATAACTATTAAAACCAGTGGTGTTTAATGCATGATTTTCTTGTACTGATTACAATGTCTTTTTGATAATTAAATGCCTTGTTCCGCTTTGAGGAGATAGCTTTTTCGTCTGCATATTTTTAGTACAATCGAAATGATTCCTGTTTGTATTGTTAATATCCAGCTAATGAAATTTGTTTAAATGAACCTTCACTGTAGGTCACAATTTTTTTAAGGATAGTGTTGATTTATATTGAAAATTAAAACAAATCTGCAATTGCCTTGAAGGGATATTCAAAACTTTAAAAATAAAAACTTCAATTTACCTTCCAAAATCTATAGGACTATAGTTAATTTCATTGTTTGTACTTAAAAAATGGACCATTGATGCATTGATTGCATTTACATTGTTAACCATTTGAAATTGATACCTAGCATGCATTAGATGTTTAATTAGTAAAAAGTTCTATTTGGAAAATTTGTTTTCTTACACCTCTTATTATCAATTTCAGGAGAAATAAAACTTTAAAAAAATCATTCAATATCATGTAAAAAAACTGAAACCTTAAATTTATGTTTATTCTTCTTTTCCAATGCACAGATGTTATAAATGCTTTTCTGTATTACAGTACAGTGATATGTGTGAGATGTGCCATCCTTGGTCATGGCCTAAAGAACCAGTGACATCAGAAGTTTATCACATGACCACATTCTACGAGGGATCATTCCTTAGGATGATACTAGATAAACTTTCCAGACTGTTAGACCAGGTTAGTGGGATTTAGAATGGTTATACACGCTGTTCTGATTTTATACTATGTGCATAAACCAACTTACTGTTTGCAAAGAGATATATATATATGATTTTCTTGATTAAAAAAATCATGCCAATATAAATTTTATATTCAGAATAGTAAAAAATTAATTTCTCTAGATCTTCAATACATGAAAGAAAGTTATGGAAGAGATATGATGTCATCAAACCAGGGGGAATATTATTTATGAAAATATTCTGGAGTGAACTTTTCCCTTTTAATTCTTTCAATTGCTACTCAACAAATAATTTAATAACCATAGAAATTGCAAACCAAAATACATCCATGTTGTGCATGAAATCTTCTGAAAAATATGAAAAATAGATAGTTGCCAAATTCTGAGTAGAACCTAGACAAATTATGACACTCAGTGCAAATTGAACAAATTCATAAATAAATATTTTTTGCATCACAATTTTGTTCAGATTTTTATTTTTTCTTTCTGTTAATTATTTTCAGAGTTACACTGTAAATCTACAGCTGACATCAGTGATAGCCAAGCTAGCCTCTATACCACATCCAAACCTACAGGAGTTCTTTATGGATCCATACCTATGTCTTAAAGATAATGCTAAATCTCTATTTAATGTACTACAAAAGGTAAGGAATGTGCCATTAAACCATTGATTACCTGTACTTTCAAATGGGGAAAATCGCCACGATATAGCCTTTTTGTGCTAATGCGGCGTAAAGCAACCAACAATCAATCAATCAATCAAATTGGGAAAAACTTTATAGAGGTATATATTCACTGTATTTGACCCAAAATCCCGAGCTAAAAATAACTGATCCTGATGTCATGAAAAATGTCCTACCCCAGCCCCCACCCCCCCATTGAATATTAGTATCCAGGAAAATCAATGAAGTCTTGAGACATGTTTGTCCAAGATTTTTATGCCCCATTTATAGGCATTATGTTTTCTGGTCTGTTAGTCCGTCTGTTCATTTGTTTGTCTGTCTGTTTTCGCTTGGTCGGTTGGAAGACCAATCAACTTGAAACTTTGTACACATGTTCCCTATGATATGATCTTTCTAATTTTAATGCCAAAGTAGAGATTTTCTCCCATTTCCACAGTCCACTGAACGTAGAAAATGATAGTGGGGATTGGGCATCCGTGTACTGGGGACACATTCTTGTTATTAAAATGACTTTCTTGATATTATATTTAACAGGTTGCTAATGAAATAAAAACCCAACTAGGCAGTGATCCAGAATTGGGCAAAAAACTGGTGATAGCCAGAAAGAGTTTGTTGGGAGTTATGCCTACAATTACCAGGTACTTGCATATCATTCACACAAAGTTGTTCTCAATTAATTTACTTTGAATAAAAATATATAAGTAAAAGATTAGGTGCAATAATTGCATTATTTTTCTTATTTTTTTGTAAATTTTCAATTATCTTTTTAACAATTTTGATTAAAGTTCAAAACATTTGAAAGCAGTTACAGTAATTGATTAAGCTTGGCAAATACCTTTAAATCATTTTAACTCAAATGTCTAATAATTTTATAATACTTTGGATTGTTTAAGCCAAATATGACCCTTATTGCACCTCTTCCTTTGAACAATGAGAGACTTAAGAATTTGAAACTTTGTTTTATTGTAAATTTAGATAGTGTTCATTTCATTGATTTCCCTTGTGGAATTTGTTTAGTTGAATAATTGCATGATAACCAAGTTTAGGCATGTTCAGACTTCTTTTTTCCTTTCATTGATAAGTTAAACTTTGCATGTCAGAGTTGATTGCATTTTGACAAGATTGTTGATAAAGCATGAATATCAGAAAATAAGTTGTAATATTTTACTATACTGCATTTATGTATAACAGTTTGAGACAGAATGTGCATGAAAACAGGTAAGTGTTATCTCCAACACAAACAGTTGTCTCCCTTCTTCACTGTGCATTATGGGATACTTGCATGAGTAAACAAAATCATATACCAGGCTTATTATCTCCCTTTATCTACTGTACAAACAGTACATTTGTCTCCCTTCTGCACTATGCCATATGATAATCTTGCTTCAGGAAAAAAATATCAAAGATACCAGACTTAATAGTACAGTTGTCTCCCTTCTTCACTTTCCCTTTAAGTATACTTGCAAGGGTTAAAATAATCTGATGCCTGGCTTAGTATCTCCTTTTAGCTACTGCACAAACAGTAAAGTTGTCTCCCTTCTGAATTATGACCATATGGGATACTTGCATGATTGAAGGTAGAAAATTTGTGTTAAGCATTGAAGCCATCATTTTGATATTGTGCTTAACAGAATTTTCCAGCAAAATTTTCCAAGTACCAATTTTATGAAATCAACTCCATCTGCACTTTTCAACTTAGATCCTTGAAACTTCACAGAAATGTTTGCACCTTTTGATGTTGTGCACCTTCCATGATAGTTTTGTTTAACAAAATTTTGTCATCCATTTTTTTTTTTACGTATTTGAATATTCATTATAGACCATTCTCAATTGTTTTAGAAACATTCTGCTCAAGATAGCCATTTGAGGGTCTCAAAATATGACGATTATGTCATTGTTTTCACCAAATCTCCTCTATACTTTTGTTTATAATTATGTGAGTATGAATATGTTCTGCTATGCAGGATGGAGCTGTGCACAAGTATTATTGCATGCTACTTTTTATAGTGCTTGGTTTCAGTGATATTTCTGTCAATGCATGTTCTCATTTAAAAAAAATTATGTTACAAAATATACTCAGGTGTATTATATAGTAAATATTTTAACTGAATAATAATCAATTTTGTTGAGTTAAATCAGTTTTTATGCTTGTTTCCCTTATTTCACCTTTGCACGAGACATTGTTTCCAAAATAACTTGACATGCATAATATATCTCCAGTTGATGTAACAGTAGATAAAATAAAATTGAGAATGGAAATGGGGAATGTGTCAAAGACAACAACCCGTCCATAGAAAAAAACAACAGCAGATGGTCACCAACAGGTCTTCAATGTAGGGAGAAATTCCCGCACCTGGAGGCGTCCTTCAGCTGGCCCCTAAACAAATATATACTAGTTCAGTGATAATGAACGCCATACTAACTTCCAAATTGTACACAAGAAACTAAAATTAAAATAATACAAGACTAACAAAGGCCAGAGGCTCCTGACTTGGGACAGGCGCAAAATTGTGGTGGGGTTAAACATGTTTGTGAGATCTCAACCCTCCCCCTATACCTCTAGCCAATGTAGAAAAGTAAACGCATAACAATATGCACATTAAAATATTAGATGGTTATATATCAATAAACTTTTAAAGGAAAATATACAAAATATCAGAAACTTTATTGAGATACCTACTACTATAAAAATGAGATTTAAAACTGCAGAAAATGAAAAAAATATTTTGGCTTTTGTGCAATATTTGCAATAAAAAATGTTGAAGAAAAAAATAATATCAGTATTGACATTTGAAACATGTACAAATATTTAATCAGTTTTTACAATGTTAAATTTTAAACATATATATTTTATACTTTCTAGGCTGGAAGGTCAGAGCAGATTAGAGGCTATTATTGTATTTGAAGAATTTTGTAAAGAAATGGCTGCCATTGTTTTTGTACAACACCATGCTGTCATGTCGAGATCTTGAGCACAATAAACCTATCATTTTATATTTAGATTTCAATGCAAGAAGTTGTTGAAAATTTATTGTTATGAATCATGCTTGAAAACCAGTGAATTGTTGATTGTTATCTGTTTTGTATGAAAAGTTAAAGAGAAACTAAACAATGTGAATGCCCACTCACTCAGTAGCTAGGGCATTTACTGTAACCCATTTTCAAACTTCTGTCCTTCAATAACAAAACAGTTGTATATGTGCTGACTTTTATAGATATGCCTGTGTAAGATATTTTAAAGTTCTGTAGTTTAGGATACAGAGTAGTTCATGCCTTATTCTAAACAACCTACGTTTCTCAAAATTCATAGTCTTTCTGCCATTTCTAAGACACAGGCATTTGTGATGTTGTTACACTTCTATTTATTTTTTGATTTCATATAATATCACATTGTATATTAAGCTGTCTTTTTTTAGCTCACCTGTCCCGAAGGGACAAGTGAGCTTATGCCATCACTTGGCGTCCGTCGTCGTCCATCGTCTGTCGTCCATCGTCCGTCGTCTGTCGTCGTTAACTATTTCAAGAATCTTCTCCTCTGTAACTACTGGGCCAAATACTTTCAAACTTTAACTGAATGTTCCTTAGGGTATCTAATTTATAAATTGTATCCGAAGTTATGATCTATCAACAAACATGGTCGCCATTGCTAAAAATAGAACATAGGGGTCAAATGCAGTTTTTGGCTTATAACTCAAAAACCAAAGCATTTAGAGCAAATCTGACCTGGGGCTATATTGTTTATCAGGTCAAGATCTATCTGCCCTGACATTTTCAGATGAATCAGACAACCTGTTGTTGGGTTGCTGCCCCTGAATTGATAATTTTAAGGAAATTTTGCTGTTTTTGGTTATTATCTTGAATATTATTATAGATAGAGATAAACTGTAAACAGGAATAATGTTCAGCAAAGTAAGATTTACAAATAAGTCAAATGACGGAAATGGTCAGTTGACCCCTTTAGGAGTTATTGCCCTTTATAGTCAAATTTTAACCATTTTTCGTAAATCTTAAAAATCTTTTACAAAATTCTTCTCCTCTGAAACTACTGGGCCAAATACTTCCAAACTTTAACTGAATGTTCCTTAGGGTATCTAGTTTGTAAATTGTATCCGAAGTTATGATCTATCAACAAACATGGTCGCCATTGCTAAAAATAGAACATAGGGGTCAAATGCAGTTTTTGGCTTATAACTCAAAAACCAAAGCATTTAGAGCAAATCTGACCTGGGGTTATATTGTTTATCAGGTCAAGATCTACAATGTATCTGCCCTGAAATTTTCAGATGAATTAGACAACCTGTTGTTGGGTTGCTGCCCCTGAATTGATAATTTTAAGGAAATTTTACTGTTTTTGGTTATTATCTTGAATATAATTATAGATAGAAATAAACTGTAAACAGCAATGATGTTCAGCAAAGTAAGATCTTCAATTAAGTCAATTTGACCAAAATTGTCAATTGACCCCTTAAGGAGTTATTGCCTTACTTTAAAAAATCTTCTCCTTTGAAACTGCTGTATCAATTTCAGCCAAACTTAGGCTTAATGAGTTTCAGAGTATTTAGTATAAATTTTATATTTTATTTCCTTGTATGTCAAGAAACATAGCTACTATGGCTAAAATAGAACATAGGAGAAAATGATTATTTTTTTGGCTTTTGAAGAAAATAGGACGATCCAAAAAACATTTAAATAAATTGAAAAGCCAAAATAATCATTGATGAGAGATTTAACCAAAAGAATTAAGGTGAGCGATTCAGGCTCTTGAGAGCCTCTTGTTTTTGTATCCTTTACTGAACTGTGATGTATTTTGTTTTTTGTTTTTTCATTGCTTTAGAAACAGTTCTAGGATTGTTGAATCTTTTTATTTTACATATTGAATGTTAGTTTTGAGATTGCACTTAACTTTAATTTTATATTTTACTTGTGTATGTTATAGCATTTTGTTTTGTCTTAATTTTTAGAATATATATGCCAATTATAGAATGTTTCTTGAATGCTGAAATTATTTTTGTTCATGTTAACTATATATAAGAAAGCAATTTATTGAATATAAAATGTCACAAACATGAGATTTGTTCACAAATAAATGGATATGTGTTGAAAACATCTAATTAATTGGATTTCACTTAAAAAGTATACAAATAAATGATAACATGATATTCAAGTTGCAAAATGTTATTGTGGAGTTTTCTGTTTTCATCTTTCTTAGATTGATATACTCACCCACATATTCAAGTTGCAAAATGTTATTGTGGAGTTTTCTGTTTTCATCTTTCTTAGATTGATATACTCACCCACATATTCAAGTTGCCAAATTTTATGGCGGAGTTTTCTGTTTACATCTTTATTATATTGATATACTCACCGAAATAGTCTACAAAATTAAAATGCTTTTGATACAACATATGTCAAGTCAAATGTGAAGTGAAATTTTGTACTGGGCATTGTAAAGAATAATAACATACCCTTTAATAATAGAAAGGCATGATCATGCATAGGCAGGCATTTTAGATTTTAAATTGAATTATTTCTTTATTTAATTAAAAACATGGGGTACAGAACTTGATCTTACATGTAGCTTTCATATCTTTTTACATAAAAAAGGTGTTGTGCTTTACTTTCTCTAGTTTGAGTTTATAATTTGTGGAATGGTTTCCTTTTTTCTGGCATGAATGATATTGTTATTATGTGCAATAGTTCTTTATCAAATGGTGCTTTTAGATATCTTAGTTTTGTTTAATATTGTTTTTAATTTGCTATTTTTATTTTTTATTTTTCTTATATTGTGAAGATGGTCACAGATGTTAAGCATAATAATCAATGTCACCCGTAATCTTAAATTTTGCACTATTTTAATGTTCTTTCTTGTTATCAACACTTTTGTTATTGAAAAGAGCACTTTAAATTTAGATTAATTTAGACTTATTATAATTGCTGTCTGTTAAATTTCTATTTTATATGACAGTCTATGCTGTAATTCTAGTCATTGAATTATTGCCCTTCCTTTTTGCGATTTGCGATTTAATTTTTACATTATGATGCTTAAAAATTCAAGACATTGGCAAAGTTCGTCAACAATGGATTAGTCATAGAGTAATAGAAGGACATTTCCTGGTAAACACATCAGTTAAAAAAAATATTTTTTTAACTAGAGTGGAAATTTATTGTCATCTTTTTTTTCAAACTTTCCTTTTCAAAACATTTTAAATGGTATTAACTATAGCCTTAACTATATGTTCCATTAGTTCTTATAGTTTGATAATTACCACATAAGCATGTTTCATTTACCTGATTGTTCACAAATTTGTACTCTTATTTGTATGAGCCTAATGTTGATTTACTTTTTTGGTTTGCTATTGTAGATCTCTTCATATTATTTTATCAAAAAGTAATTGATTCATATAAAAAAGTTAAAATATATGGGAATTCATTTATTTTTTTGATATTGACATATGCCTTCTATACATGCTATTAAATTTCAACAGTATGATAAATCAACAGAATACACAATTTATCAAATAGCTGTCAATATTCAAGAAATATATGAAGGTAGACTGATATATTTTAACTTTGAAGGAATAGGCACTTAAACTAACAAGATATTTTATAAAACAATATTTGTTCATCCTTACTAAAAATTCTAGAAAATTAACCATAATTAAGACAATTTAATTAAATTTCCAGAATTTTTAGAAAGGATGAACAAATATTGTTTCATAAAATATAAATTGTGAGAGAATAGTTGTTGAACTACTTTTGCTCTTTAAAATTGAAGGATGACACTTATTTAGGAGTGATATATTTTCATATCAATTTACTCTCTGCTAACTTGGGAAGTAAAATAGTCATTGTTTTAAAAAAGAAAAGTCAACAATGTGTCAATCTTTTGGTAATCAATGCAACACAGTATTTACTGTGATCATGTATACATTTATTACATTTTGAAATCTGGTTAGAATTGACCATATGCAATGGTTGGTCTATGTAGAACACAATTCTAAAGATTGTTTTTTATCAGTATTATATTATAATAGAAATCCATTTTTAACTGCTGTGGATATCTAGTCATTGTTTGAAGGATACTCATTTTGCATAGGTACCATTTTATTGTATGCACATTACACTGTTTATAATGTTTGTTTTTAGTTTTTTTTATATATTTTGTAGTATAGAGATACAGCAACTACTGTTGTTTGGGGAATGCTTATGGGTGAACAGGTTTTTTTCCAATATCTATAGACCAATTTCCATTCATATACAAAAAAGTATTACCTATCAAAAGATAATATTTGGTCAGTGAGGCAAAAAAACTGAGAGTTCCTGTATTTTTAACCGTTATAAAAGTTTGATTTCTCGACTATAAATTTGTCTCTAAAAGGACATGGTTTGTCCCTAGGAGGATTTATACAATAAAAACAAAGTTTGTGAAATCCATAATTTTTTTAAACAAAAATATCTGTAGCAGTAAGTAATATATGAGTAATAATTTGACAGGTAAGTTGTAGGTTTTTTTTAGGAAAATTAGATGGTCCAAAAGATCTCATATTTATGCACCTTTGGCTTAATCAAGAAACTTTTTTCACTTTTTAAATGTTAATATAAAATAACAAAAGTTCCTATGTTGAGCATTTTCACAGTTTTATAAATCAAGTCCAATGTATAACAGGACTGCCACTCTTTTTAAAAAAAATTTCTTAAGAATGAAAATACTTGTAAGTCATACACATTTCAGTATAACTTGCAATCAATTTTAATCAGAAGATGTTTTGTGAAAAGAGCTACTGGTATTTAAGGAAATTGGTCTATTTTGTTCAGGTTATGGACATTTTTTATATTGATGCCAAAGGATGAAAGGGAAACTTTATACTAATGTTGACTGAAGTTTATTATCTCATTGCAAGTTTGGAATGGCAAATTGATTTGTATGGCAATTCATAAATATTTTCATAAATATTTGAATGGAAGTTTTGAAGTTATTTTGTTACAATTCTACTGGTGCCAAAACATCATCATGTGTACACTTTGTTATAAATTTTATTTGATGGTACATCATTCTATAATAAACACTTGAAAATTGTGTTTCAGTTGCTTTTATTTTACTTGGTAACAGAATGGTTTATAGTCTGCCATATATTGGTAAAGAGATTTTTTTCTTCAGAAAAGGCCTTTTGGATGTACTTAGGTGAGGTTAGGTGAAAATTAATAAATTAAGAAGTTAAAGTTGATACTATAAGCTGTTACAGCAACAATTAAGGATAATAAACTGTTATCACAGAGATATGTCTCGCCTTTTTGTAATTTTGATTATGAAAATGTTGAAATCAAAGTCAATAGACCATGACTGAGGGGGCGGACCCAAATTATTTCCATGGCAATGAGATGTGGCAATGGTAATACATCTGCATACCAATTATCATTGATGTACCACAAGTGGATCTCCATAAACTGACCTAATCACAAAATAATACATGTAAAGTAAGCAAACCATTCAAAGTCAATAGACCATGACTGAGGGGGCGGAGCCAAATAATCTCCATGGCAATGAGATGTGGCAATGGTAATACATCTGCATACCAATTATCATTGACATAGCACTAGTGGTTCCCCATAAAACTGAGCTAATCACAAACTAATACATTTTGATGCCGACGCCAGAAACAGCATACCTATGTCTCGCTTTTTGACTCCGTCAATGCGAGACAAAAATAAGCTAGAAATATTGATAGGTCATGGACCTTCTTTTCGAGATATTTCAGATTTAAAATATGGCAGGAAAAGGCTGACTCAGCCTTTTACCTTACATTTGAATTGGTATTATATGGTCTCCAAACAAAAGAGAGAAAATCAAGAATCTTCTAAAATTTTGGTAAATGACCTTTCATGAGCTATTAAGTCTTAGAATCATATTCAAAACAGTGTGGTCCTGGCCATTGATTGACGACCTTAAATATCCCATTGACTGGGACAGATTAGGTGAACGTTTGTCGGTAACAATCACTGCTCACTATGTACTTGTTAAAGACACTGAATCTGTGGGGTCACCAAAGGTTCTCAACACCTAAAAAAAGCAATTCGAAAAACGAATCCGGAATAATATGATGTGTTGATTTATATCAATAATATAAATCAAAACATTAAGGTTATTCCTGAATAATTTTTCGAATTATTTTATTATTAAAGGCGTTAAGAACCTTTGGTGACCCCACAGTTTAAATTCTATAATAAGTAAGAAGTGAGCAATGGTCGTTATAGACAAACGTTGACCTAATCTGTCCCAGTCAATGGGATAATTTAGGTCGTCAATCAATGGCCAGGACCACAATGTTTTGAATATGATTCTATGTGAAAAATAAATAGGTGTTGTGGGGCAAAATAATTTACATTTACATGTATTGTATGGAAAAACACCAAGGAGTCTGAAAATTTGACACAAATTTCAAAACCTCACATAATTACATCCTTATATAGAATATTTTAAAGATTTAGAAGATGGTCAATCTCTCCCTTGTACAAGATAACATTTAAAGATGGATTGTAAACTGATAGTAAAAGATGATTACATATATATACATGATCAAAGAGATGTGAATAAACTACAATGAGGCCCATCCTACAAACTAGACATCTGAAGGTCATCATGGTATGAAATGATGGACTGACATTCTGTCAAGTACCCTTAATTTTCCTGACTCCAGTTATATTGTAGAAGCATATTGAATACCTTGGTCACATTGTAGCATGCTCCCTTTAGATAAAACTTGAGATGATATGATTTCAATATTTGTTGTTTTCAGTTAAAAATCTTTTAAGGAAGAGAAAATATATGTTTTGGCAACTCATGACACACAATCACTTCATACACTTGGATAATATTATAATAAACAAAGGAACAGCTCTTTTATTGCAATGTTTCTCAATCCATTACTTAGAAGAGTGATGTAATTAGGCATTTCAATTGAATATTCAAATGTATGGAATATCTGATAATGGATGTCAAGCATCATTAATCAATTAAACAATTAATTCCATATGTCTGGCACACAATATTTGTTTAAAAAAATAAAGTCCAGTAGCACCAGAATTAGTATCCTGTTATGGTCAAAATTATCTGACTATGTAAGACAAGTTTTGTGAGTATGCCCAAACCTCAATCCTATAACGAAAACATGAAAAGTAAGTCACTTTGAAGTTGCAAGATTCTGGAAATGGTCATATTTGCCAGTCATATCCTAAAATGAAGGGGATTGTCCTAATGAGTAATTGAGATTTAGGAAAAACTTTAGTTTATAATAGAAATAATTTCATTGACTCAATGTTTGAACTATGCTTAAAGAAGTTGTCAATTTCTATGTCATTTGGTCTCCTGTGAAGAGTTGTCTCATTGGCAATCATACCACATCTCCTTTCTTATATTTTTAACAACTTTTGGTTTAGTTTTACATATTTATACATGTATCATAGATCATCTCTAAAACTTTGTGGTCACTTTGACTGTTACAAAGAGTTATACAATAAACTTCCACTTTCTCATGTCCTAATTAGTTTTACTGAGCGACAAACTGTGTCAAAATCCTGACCACATAAAAATAAAACCAAATATTTGATGACTTGCTGACAGCTACGCAGCATTGTAACATTCCTATAAAGTGATTCACCTAACAGTAAGATATTTTAAGCCTTTAGAAGATGGTCAATCTCTCCCTTGTACAAGATAACATTTAAAGATGGATTGTAAACTGATAGTAAAAGATGATTACATATATACACATGATCAAAGAGATGTGAATAAACTACAATGAGGCCCATCCTACAAACTAGACATCTGAAGGTCATCATGGTATGAAATGATGGACTGACATTCTGTCAAGTACCCTTAATTTTCCTGACTCCAGTTATATTGTAGAAGCATATTGAATACCTTGGTCACATTGTAGCATGCTCCCTTTAGATTAAACTTGAGATGATATGATTTCAATATTTGTTGTTTTCAGTTAAAAATCTTTTAAGGAAGAGAAAATATATGTTTTGGCAACTCATGACACACAATCACTTCATACACTTGGATAATATTATAATAAACAAAGGAACAGCTCTTTTATTGCAATGTTTCTCAATCCATTACTTAGAAGAGTGATGTAATTAGGCATTTCAATTGAATATTCAAATGTATGGAATATCTGATAATGGATGTCAAGCATCATTAATCAATTAAACAATTAATTCCATATGTCTGGCACACAATATTTGTTTAAAAAAATAAAGTCCAGTAGCACCAGAATTAGTATCCTGTTATGGTCAAAATTATCTGACTATGTAAGACAAGTTTTGTGAGTATGTCCAAACCTCAATCCTATAACGAAAACATGAAAAGTAAGTCACTTTGAAGTTGCAAGATTCTGGAAATGGTCATATTTGCCAGTCATATCCTAAAATGAAGGGGATTGTCCTAATGAGTAATTGAGATTTAGGAAAAACTTTAGTTTATAATAGAAATAATTTCATTGACTCAATGTTTGAACTATGCTTAAAGAAGTTGTCAATTTCTATGTCATTTGGTCTCCTGTGAAGAGTTGTCTCATTGGCAATCATACCACATCTCCTTTCTTATATTTTTAACAACTTTTGGTTTAGTTTTACATATTTATACATGTATCATAGATCATCTCTAAAACTTTGTGGTCACTTTGACTGTTACAAAGAGTTATACAATAAACTTCCACTTTCTCATGTCCTAATTAGTTTTACTGAGCGACAAACTGTGTCAAAATCCTGACCACATAAAAATAAAACCAAATATTTGATGACTTGCTGACAGCTACGCAGCATTGTAACATTCCTATAAAGTGATTCACCTAACAGTAAGATATTTTAAGCCTTTAGAAGATGGTCAATCTCTCCCTTGTACAAGATAACATTTAAAGATGGATTGTAAACTGATAGTAAAAGATGATTACATATATACACATGATCAAAGAGATGTGAATAAACTACAATGAGGCCCATCCTACAAACTAGACATCTGAAGGTCATCATGGTATGAAATTCTGTCAAGTACCCTTAATTTTCCTGACTCCAGTTATATTGTAGAAGCATATTGAATACCTTGGTCACATTGTAGCATGCTCCCTTTAGATTAAACTTGAGATGATATGATTTCAATATTTGTTGTTTTCAGTTAAAAATCTTTTAAGGAAGAGAAAATATATGTTTTGGCAACTCATGACACACAATCACTTCATACACTTGGATAATATTATAATAAACAAAGGAACAGCTCTTTTATTGCAATGTTTCTCAATCCATTACTTAGAAGAGTGATGTAATTAGGCATTTCAATTGAATATTCAAATGTATGGAATATCTGATAATGGATGTCAAGCATCATTAATCAATTAAACAATTAATTCCATATGTCTGGCACACAATATTTGTTTAAAAAAATAAAGTCCAGTAGCACCAGAATTAGTATCCTGTTATGGTCAAAATTATCTGACTATGTAAGACAAGTTTTGTGAGTATGCCCAAACCTCAATCCTATAACGAAAACATGAAAAGTAAGTCACTTTGAAGTTGCAAGATTCTGGAAATGGTCATATTTGCCAGTCATATCCTAAAATGAAGGGGATTGTCCTAATGAGTAATTGAGATTTAGGAAAAACTTTAGTTTATAATAGAAATAATTTCATTGACTCAATGTTTGAACTATGCTTAAAGAAGTTGTCAATTTCTATGTCATTTGGTCTCCTGTGAAGAGTTGTCTCATTGGCAATCATACCACATCTCCTTTCTTATATTTTTAACAACTTTTGGTTTAGTTTTACATATTTATACATGTATCATAGATCATCTCTAAAACTTTGTGGTCACTTTGACTGTTACAAAGAGTTATACAATAAACTTCCACTTTCTCATGTCCTAATTAGTTTTACTGAGCGACAAACTGTGTCAAAATCCTGACCACATAAAAATAAAACCAAATATTTGATGACTTGCTGACAGCTACGCAGCATTGTAACATTCCTATAAAGTGATTCACCTAACAGTAAGATATTTTAAGCAACAATGGTATGTTGGATCTTAGCTTTCAAATGGTCTTAATCAAACTAGTTTAAACCTGCCACATTATGTGTATGCTTGTCTTAAGTCAGGACCCTGTTATTCAGTGGTGGTTGTTTTTCCTTAATTCTTTTGTATATAAATTAGGCTGTTAGTTTTATTGTTTGCATTATCTTGCATCTGTCATTTTTGGCCCTGTCATAGATGACTGCATTATGGGCTTTGCTCATTGTTAAGATCGTATGGTTACCTATAGTTGCTAAATTCTGTGTCATTTGATCTCTTGTGGAGCATTGGCAATCATACCACATCTACTTTTTATATTAAACCTCTCTCTATGCTAGGTCTGTTTGTCTCCAATCATTTTGACACAACTGCATCTTTTCTTGAAGCAGTGCAATGGTGCTCTCTGAGAACTCCTCATACATATGATAATTTTTTAACACTGCCTCAAATAAATCACTTGCTACTTGTCAACAAGATAAAACTAACACAAGTCTGCAAATATTTAAATTGCTTTACTACAAGTCTAACATAGTCTAATTAACATGTTATATGTAAAATTGTAAATTCATTATCAAGCAATATTATCAACAAATTTGACATTGAATTGATTATTCTTTCCTCATCTCTAGCCTCTACTTTTCCTTGAATAATGTACCATAACCTTTACTAGCTATCATATTATTATCATATATAGAAACTAAAAGGTTAATATCCCAGAAAGTAACTACTGTAAATTTATACATTATTGTGAGGTTTTATTATTGCTAAAATTGGGACAGGTTTTAATAGAATGAATTGAACTCGCATTTTGGTCTAAAATTACAAAATCACAATAATAAATGCACACAATAAATTCTGAATTTACAGTAATGCTATATGGCAGAACCTAGAAAGGCATTTTTTAGTAAAGTTTTTCTTCATTGATAAATGGTAACACTTATCGAGACAGACCAATAAAAAATGTTTAATTTACCAAGGTTTATCAAGTATCTAATCCTTGAGTTTTGAATGGAGAAATATTATATTCACACTTAAAACTTTTAAAAATGTATGTTCAATGTTCAATGTCCTCAGACACATTATGTTATTAGCATTTCAAAAACTGATAAAAGTTGCATTGCACCTTCCCCTGCTATGTATAAAGTCATCACAATTAAAATAGAACAAAACATAATAATATCAACATATTGCTCATTGTTTTTTTAAATGTAAGAGATGACTGAATTAGGATTTCACCATTTGATTAAGAGCTGAATTTTTTAATCTTATAGATTCATGTGGCTTATAAATATATATACAATGACCCATACAATTGCATAACAAACTTAAAAACAAAATATACATTAAAATTACAACTGGCAATGTTAAGCAAAGCTAGTAAAGTCAGAGACAGAAAGCACTACATAATATAATTAATGATATCATAAAATATAAAGTCTTATTTAATTCTATTAAATAAATAACTAATGACACTCCTAAATGTCTTGTTGGTAGAGTTCCCTAAAGGGCAAGATACAGTAAATTGTCTATGACACAAATTTTGATATATCAGGAAATAATTGAATAAAATATTTTTTATCGTTAAATTTTTTTTTTTTTTTTTTTATACAACTTTGCAATACAACCTTGGCTCAGTGAACCCCTTGGCTCATTGAACTATAACTCAAAATCAATAAATAACACATTTAACTGTATAAAATCCTTAGCAAAAGTATATCAATTAAAAATAATAGCACCAAGAACTATGTCCAAAAACCGCCTTTTGTTAGCATTAAAGATCAAAGAAGCCTATTTTGTATCTATAACTATAAAAATAAGAAGAGGTGGTATGATTGTCAATGAGACAACTTTTCACTGAGACCAAATGATTAGGGTCAAGGAGACAAACATTTTAAGTTCTGTTGCAAATTGTCTTAAATTTTTGTAAATCCTTCGTAAAAACATTATTTAAGCATTTACAAAATGTATAGTGCCATACTTGTTAAATTAAACACCTCTAATTCATGAATTTCATATTCCTAGAAGTTTGTCTCCGAATATTGTATAGTTTAAGTGATCATGACAACATCTTTTTACAATTTGTATGCAGCGTGTCTTTTTAAAGAACTCTTATAAATTTAATTTAATGGCCTAAATCACTAGGTAATCAGAAGATGCATAATGGTATGGTAGACATTATCATAAAAACAATTTGTTAGATAATTTTTCCAATGGTGTAAAATCTTTTACAAAGAATTCAAAAATTATCCAAATTTGGTTAATACAAAAAACATTAAGCTAGGAGCACATAATTAGTATGACAAGACAGCATTATAAGCAAAAAACTTTTCTTATATAATTCTTTTTTGTTTTAGTTTGATATACAGTGTATCAACTTACATAGATTTTCAGGTTCATTATAAACATTTTATCATATTTTTTACTAAAAAAATTACATCAACATCTGTGCCATTAAAAGTTTTAGATCATTCAGCATGGTACGAAATATGTCCCTGAAGCATTGAATAATATTTTTTGTAATACTAGCATTAAAACTATTTGTCCATTGGTAATGTAGATTGGTCCGAAAACTGTTTATTCTCTTGATGTTCCAATCATCTATCATAATACAGCTTTATGTAAGATTGTTGCATTAGCACTATAGTCCATGGGAAGTGTAAACTGAACGTCTTTGGCACCGAGACAGGCTGCTCCTAAAGCTGCTGATTGGGTCAGATCAAGGAGACAAAATTTTTGTATTCTGTCACAATTTGTCTTTAAAACATTTGTAAATCCTAAAAGTAGAAAAACATAAATCAAAATCCTTGAAAGCACTAAGTGGGTAACCATTGTACTTAACTTGTATTGTGAACTTAGTATTAAACATTGTAATAAGTAAAGAAACATTTAGTACCCAACACTTTCACTAAAATTTGGCTCGTTTAATTTTCATATAAAATTTTCAAAGTATTTACTTCAATGTACTTTGACACAAAAATATAAAAATTTTAAAAATTTTGACCAGACTGTTTTGTCAGAAAAATTACACTGGTTATATAGCAATTTGAAAAAAACCAATTTTGATCATTGAGAAGCTTATATTCCTTTAACAACACAGTTTAGATGACTTTACAGAGTTATCTCCCTGTAGTGTTAGGTTCCACCTTAAGCAATATTTTTTATGGAATGATTTCCCTTTTTCCACAGATTTACACACTATGTACTGCTTTCTGCATATAAATAAAAGGTGATGCACCAGTATATGCCAATAACAGACACCACCACTTCTACACAAATAAACTAAAGACATCACTAAGGTAATAGACATTATAATTATTCAACTATAGACATGTTTATTTCGTCCTGATTATGCATGAAATATTTCCACTGGACGTTAAGCAACCAACAATCAATCAATCAATCAACATATGTTTATTTATAAAAGTTGAAAATAAAATTTCACAGAAGCAATCAAATATTAAAAATAACACAACTTCTCTTTATAGAGCCATAAAAGAAGGGTATGTGCATTAAAGAACAGGAAATGCAATGGCCATTTCAAAATGAATGAATATATAACAAAAAATAACCCTTTACAACCCTCTCCTAATTATAGAAAATGATAAGTTAACAACAGAGCCTTTGAAATGATATCAGTAGCATCAAAATGTCATTGGAGACAAAATTCTGTGTGAACCAATTGATATAGACTATAAATGATAGCATTTACCTTGTTGTAGAAGATCCCAGCTCTTCCATACAGAACCAACACACACAATATTCAGACCATTTTCTCCATCCAGCAGAGACTGATCATCAAAAAGAATTTTAAAAAAAATAGTTATGGAAATCATCATTTATAATGCTTCAACAAAAATATAATGTATATGTACAAATACATATATTAATTTTTTGTTTTCAGCCGATAGTTAATTGGTAATATAGATGCACTGTAAGCCTGTGTTGCTCAACTTGATCTATGTGCCTTTCAACAATGACCACTCTCCAAAATTAAGACTAGAATATTATTCATGACATAACTCTCTTGATAAGTTTTCTGTATTATTTAATTTTCCAAAAATCAAACAAATGGTTAAAACCATCTATTGAGGGAAATTATTTAAACAAAAAGTTGACCCACTATTTTGCTCATGTTTAACATATTCATAAATCTTGTCTTATATTACTTTTGTAGCTTTGAAGTTTCAGGATAAATTCTTATGGTGGTATGGTGCCTCAACAAGGTGCAAAATAAAATCTAACCTGGTCTATCTTTGGTTCCAAGCCAACAATATGTCTGGCAAGAATATCTCCTGCATCACAGAATAACTGTAAACATAATTTATCCTTCTCTTCTGAAGCACCTGAAAGTTTACTAAAGGTTTAGTATGAACCATTAAGGACATTCATTTAATAGACACACATTATTATGGCTTATTTTTTTACTAAAATGCTTTCATATCTTTTGATATTTTAATAAAATTCACTTCTCTTTAGAACATTTTTTACTTTTTTCATATATGTAATTTTTTCTCAAAATCTGATTATTTTTGCTCTGTTTTTCTTGTTTTTTCTGTTTTGGTGTATGATTAGGCTGCTTTTTTATCCCTTATTATGAAAATCAAATGCATTTGTATTGTCCATGAATAATAAGAAACATGCAACACTGTAATATTCTTTATTTTTTATAAATGAGGTGTTTCAAGTTGATTATAAATTACAAATTAAGTCTAGGTTTACAATACAGAATTTCTTCCTACTACCAAATAGTAGTCAATCAAATTTGTTTTTTTTAAACTTGGATGGACTGATGGATTATCATTGTGATTTGAAATCAGGATTTGGTAGCTGATAGAAAAAAAAATGCAATTTCTGACAAAAGGCTGTAAATTTTGATTCAATTTGAGCAAATTTGGAATTTCATTTCAATCATTTGTATTTAAAGTCTGTCATGAATAAGACTGATAAAAATACTGTTTCTAGGCCCTCATTTCAAACTGATGACAAGATCATATCAAAGCAAAATACACAATTTTTTTATTTCATTGACTGTTTTTTTCATTAGCCATGTTATACATACCACTGACCTCTTGCTAATTCTTTACACATCCCTGCGATGAACGACTTGTCAAAATTTGTGTAGAAACTTCCAAGTATTTGGTTCCTGTCTTGTATCTGTATAATTCAGAAATGAAAAAAAATGTCTCATTAAAAATAACATAGTTCATTTCTTTTCAAGGCAACTTGAAGGGCATCATTTCAAATTTCTGAAGTTTACTAAAGCCATGAGATTAGTTTTACTAAAAAAACACACACTTTTTCGGGTATAAAACAAGAGTGCACACGCTGAAATGTCTCGCCATCTTTACTAATCATTGATATTATGCTGATAGTCTTAAATAGAAAGTTTATTACAAGTGTCATATAAACTCAACATAAACCAAGAAAACGAAACCTGTTGACCTATTGCTTATAAATTAAGAAAAACAGACCAAAACACAATCACATAACACTTAACAATGAACCATGAATATGAGATCAAGGTCAAGTAAAACCTGCCCGCCTGACATATAGATCATAAAATATTTCCTTACACCAAATATAGTTGACCTAATGCATATAGTATTAGAAAAATAGACCAAAACTCAAAAACTTAACTTTGACTTCTGAACCATGAAAATGAGGTCAAGGTCAGATAACACCTGTCTGCTAGACATGTACACCTTACAACCATTCCATACACCAAATATAGTAGACCTATTGCATATAGTTTGAGAAAAATAGACCAAAACTCAAAAACTTAACTTTGACCACTGAACCATGAAAAAGGTTGAGGTCAAGTCAGATGACACCTGTCAGCTAGACATGTACACCTTACAATCATTCCATACACTAAATATAGTAGACCTATTACATATAGTATAAGAAAAACAGACAAAAACTCAATATCTTAACTTTGACCACTGAACCATGAAAATGAGGTCAAGGTCAGATGACACCTGTCAGCTAGACATGTACATGTACACATTTCAATCATTCCATACACCAATTATAGTAGACCTATTACATATAGTATGAGAAAAACAGACAAAAACACAAAAACTTAACTATAACCACTGAACCATGAAAATGAGGTCAAGGTCAGATGACATCTGCCAGTTGGACATGTACACCTTACAGTCCTTCCATACACCGAATATACTAGACCTATTGCTTATAGTATCTGAGATATGGACTTGACCACCAAAACTCAACCTTGTTCACTGATCCATGAAATGAAGTCCAGTCAAGTAAAAACTGTCTGACAGACATGAGGACCTTGCAAGGTATGCACATACCAAATATAATTATCTTATTACTAATAATAAGAGAGAATTTAACATTACTACAAATCTTAACTTTTTTTTCAAGGAGTCACTGAACCATGAGAATGAGGTCAAGGACATTGGACATGTGACTGTGGAATGTTCGTAACATGAGGCATCTTTATACAAAGAATGAAGCATCCAGGTCTTCCACCTTCTAAAATATAAAGCTTTTAAGAAGTTAGCTAACATCGCCGTCGGATCACTATCCCTATGTCGAGCTTTCTGCAACAAAAGTTGCAGACTCGACAAAAATCACAAAATCAGAAACTAGAAGTATTATCAAATTATGACTAATGTAAATTAGAAAATGCTCTAAACCATTGAATGGTGCATACAAGTGTACTCTAGAATAAAATAATCTTGTGCATGGTCTAAACATCAGTACAAATCCTTATTCTCTCTAGATACTGTATATCTCAAACAATTAAAATTGTCCATAATAATGTGGGCTGAAAGAGCACCAACAATTTATCAATCAATCATCCTTTGTATTTGAAACTTAAAAATGTTATATGCATATTAAATAAGTTTATACCTTAAAATATGTCTTGATGGTATTCCACACATATGTACAATCAAATGGACATACACAAAGATTGTCCTCATGGTCAAATATGGTCTTTATTGCTCTCTGTGCAATCCAGTAAGCTAAATAATGGAAGAAAAGGATAAAAAATCCAAATGTATTATCTATCATAATGAAGTTCAATCAAAATGATCAAAACTAGAATAAAATAATAAATAGGTTTGAATATTATGACATGTTTGGTACCTTAATCAACCTCACAAGTCTATTGTCATGGTAAATTGATCATGCTAAATTTGTTCTAAACAATTTCATCAATGGCATCACTAACAATTGACATGCAATTTTAATTGTTATAGAACCAGATAGAAAAGGAAACTCATATTGGTAAATAATAAAAAGAACAATCACCTTTATACATTCAATCGTATTTTAGATATTGGTTAAAAAAAATTCTATAATTATAATAATATAATCAACCTTTTCTTGTATTCTAACTTGAGAAAAAATTGTGGTGATTTGAGTAAAATTTCTTAGAGGGAGTTACAAAATATATTAAAGTTTACTGATATTGAATTATCTAAGTTCAATTCATAAGAGGTAAACTTAAATTAAACAAGATTGGATTATGCCTGGGCATGCAGTCATAAAAATTTGGAGTATGATTATTATTATTAGAACAAGATCTCAACCAATCACAATAGATGGGATTTGGTGTGAGCACACACATTTTGTTCAGAGTTAAGTTTTATCACCAATATTCCTGGTTTTACAAACTATCCCTACATAGTGATAAATCCTTTTTACACCATACTATGAATTTCAACCTCATGCTCCATAATGGTGAATATGTAAAAATCGTATTACCAATTTATTTAGGTACACATTCATGCATATATATATAAACATATTTTGTACAGCCTACCTGATCCTTCATCACCAAGGAGATGACCCCAACCACCACACCTATACATGCTTCCATCTTCATTGTTTAACTGGCAATTAGACCCAGTTCCTGAAATAAGCACTATGCCCCCTGTAAGAAAAAGAAAAGTGAAAAAAATCTTTTTACATACAATGTGAATGTTTCATAATCTCATTATGACAATAATATAATCTCATTATGACAATAATATAATCTCATTATGACAATAACTATTAGGTTTTGACATTTCCATAAGATATTTGGTACTGGTATATGACATTGAACAATTATTGCACATTTGAAACTTCCCATGAAAAGTACCCATATCTAGAAAATATATATTTTTGTCATATTATGAATGAAAACTTTCAAATGACATCAGAGGTGACATTCGATAATTTAGAATTGCTAATTATCTCCCTTATTTTAAATGAAAATACACAGAAACTATATACTATTGGTTAATTATTATTGGATTTATTATAATGTAAATAATTAGTCTCAGTGACCATGATATATAGATACTAACCTAATGCAGTAGCTGTTGCTATGGCACCCGTTGTATCACTAGATACAGACACATCTTGACTTGCATTGGGATATTTTGACTTCATTCCATCTATCAACTGTTGTTGTGCTTCTTTCTGGTCAGCTCCACTCATACATAAACCCTGCAATACAAAAAATAAGTCAAAATTAAAGATCAATAAATCAGTATCACTTCACTTCTTTTCCATTAAAATAACAGAGATTTTCTATCATGCTGTGTTTTATGTATTTCATTAATTTTCTTGCTTTTGACCAGTTTGTTTGTATGCAGTCCACCATAATTATTTTTCTTTTACATATTTTAAAGTTCTATAAAATAATCTAGAGTACTTGTATATCTTGATGAGGTCCATTGTTTTCTATATGTTTCTATAATTTCTGAATTTTAGATAGTATTTGTTTGATTTCTTTGCCACATACAATTTATTATTTGTTGATACATGTATTACTTTGTACTTTAATGAACAGATGTAGTTGGATAAACATCTAGCAAAATATTTCGCACAAGCTGGCACTAGGGGGCTGTCTTGGAGTGAGAATCCATCTATATAAGTCATGTGTGTTAGATGTATCATAACAATTTATTTCTATTTTTATACCCACCAAAGATTTAATTGGTTTATCTGAATCTAACCCAGCAGATTTCTTAGCTTCCTGTGTCATATCATTCACTCGTTTCAGACATTCCTCTTGACCAATCAGCTGTAAAAAGAGGTAAGAAACTTTAAATATTTTACTTATTAACATAATATACAAGTATGCCAAAAACATTTGTAATGCTTTAAATCATATGTGATCAACCAAAATCTTTCGTTGAGTCCACTTTTGAAATAGAATAGAATTTCTTTCAGCAATATTAATGGACATATTTTACATTTGCCATTTCTGAAACTTTTATAGCTTGAAAAGGGGTATGGGTTTTGCTCATTGTTCAATATTCAAGGTACCGGTAGTCTTTAATTGCTATTTACTGTTTCATTTGGTCTCATAGCAAATCATACCACATCTCCTTATTTTTATATATAATTGTAGGTAATGTCAAGCTATATACAATATTAATTTCTCACTAGTTATGAAACCTATATTGTTTGTTTATATACATACCCACTGATTAGTACATGGTCCTTCACTCCATGCAACAATCTTTCCATCAGATCTGATCAAAACCATCTTAGACTTTGTGGCTCCTCTGAAAAACATTTGACCAAGTTTTGAAACTTAAACATATTAACTGTAAACACAGTAAATTAAGAAATAATGTTCCCATTCATTATTGAACATGATAGTTGTAACCTTATACGTCATTTGGTCTCTGGTAGAGTGTTGTCTCATTGACAATCATACAACATCTTATTTGTCCCTCCTGTTCAGTATTGAATGGCTTTTTTTACAATTAATGACAAATAAATGTTTGAAATATACTATCAAAGAAATTATATTTCATGGACATGATTGACTTTTAATGGTTTTTAAATTGTAAAATGATGATATTTCAATGGTAAAATAAAATTTCTTGTAGTCAAGGGATGTATGGTCCAATACATGTATACCATGTGATGATTCATTGTTCACTGAATGCATATTTTGGCACATACTTGACATAAAAGACATGTAAATTGAGACAAATAACCTGGTTTTTGGTAGTTTTTATTGAACTCCAGTGCAAATCAAATGAAGATAATCATTTGGCAGCAGCAATTGAACATAAAAACTGGTGAAACTAATGTTCCAACTTCAACATATTCTCTATTTAACATGTTTAAATTATATACATTTTACACATGCATGACAAGGCAACAAAATAAAATGAAAATCAGGGTGAACTGACTCAGTCAGGACAAAAGAGGTATAAGAGCGAACAAATACTAAATCACTTATATGAATTATTAATACATGTAATATGGGCAAACAGACCCAGATGCCTGGTTAACCATATAGTTAGATTAGTTTTCATCATCTTGATCATACATTTCTTATAAATTTTCAAGAATATAAAATTATTTCAGATTGAGATATTTGAAATAGTTCCTTGTTGAAACAAAATGTTGCAAATATTGCTATTTAATTTTAGTTTCTTGTGTATAATTCGGAGTTTAGAATGATGTCCATTATCACTGTACTAGTATGCATATTTTTAAGGGGCCAGCTGAAGGACGCCTACGGGTGTGGAAATTTTTTGCTACATTGAAGACCAATTGGTGGCCTTCCTCTGTTGTCTGCTCTATGGTCGGGTTGTTGTCGTTTGACACATTCCCCATTTCCTTTCTCAATTTTATCCTTCAAGTTGACAATCATGACAATGTACCAAAAATGGATCTTTTAAAGACCCATGTACAAATAAAAGGTAAAGCATTGTCATAAAATAAATTATAGCAATATGGATATGCAATGCTTTAAAAGTGATAATCTTGTCAAAGCCACAGCCTCAGCCCCAGGTTAGTGGGTCTCATTGGGGTGACGTGGGATTGCTCATTTTTTGTAAGCGTGACAGTTGAAAGTCAAATTATTGTGCCGTGAAAACGGGAAATGACAAAAAGTTTAGGCTCTTGGCTAAGGCCTTGCCAAAATATTGACAGTTATTGTGTGTAAAATATGCTGCAAAAAAATAAATATCTCTTTTGGAAATTTTGACTAAAAATGGTCTTTATTCTTAAACATATATTTGTGTTACGTGTTCATTTACCCTTCAACTCCTCCATAGTATTCATGTTCACTCATTTCTGGGGCTAGGTAATAATTGTAATTCAACAGAAAATGGGCGTTTCCTTTCCGGACACGTTTCGTTGTTTATTTATTATTTTGATTTTTCTGTAAGTCTAGAGAATATCAAATGGATCCGTTAGAAAGAAAAACGTGAAATTTTTGTTTTGTTCTGAAAAAAGAAGATTTCAACATGTTTGGAAGATATGTCAGTCAATGCATTTCACTCCCTTGTAAACTGTCGGGTACATTACAGGAAATAAACAGATCATACTGTGTCACAAAGAAATTTATACAAATATCATTATCACGGAAATATTCTACAGAAACTAACAAATCAAGAAACATGTCTGCAATTACAGAATTTATGTTAAAGGAAAGAGGATTTGAAGTGAAGCAAAAGCAAAGTTTTATTTCATCAAAGCTAAACGATTCTACAATTTACGAACTGGAAGATGAATTAGATGAAGAGTATGATCTTGAAGAACAAAATCCTTTGATGTATGCTGAAGGAGCATTAGAAGATCACATAGAGGATGTCATAGCTAGTCAACAAATACATGTAGATAAAACTGAAAATATTACTTTTACACAGATTAATGCAGACATCAAAATGGGAAAGCCGGATCCTGCAGTTCCAATGAGCAATATAACTTGTCAAGGCTGTGGAGCCTTTTATCATTGTAAAGATCCTTCCATTCCAGGGTATTTACCGAGTGAAAGGTTTTTGTCTCTAACAAAACAGCAATTAAGAAGAAGTCTGTGTCAAAAATGTAGCCTAATGCATAATCACAATATATGTCTTAATGTAAGATCATCTGAGGAAGAATTTCATAAAATTATTGAAACAATAAATGAAGAGATGGCTCTTTTAGTGTTAGTTGTTGATGTTACTGATGTCAGAAACAGTTTAATGCCAAACTTATTTAAACTTCTAAATAAACAGAGTCGTCCACTATTTATAATTGGAAACAAAGTTGATTCAATTCCAATGGATGCATCTGGCTATTTGAAACGAATTAAAAGTTATTTATTTCAAGAATGTAAAGAGGCTGGTCTTAATCCTAATGGTAACAATATAAAGTATTGTGGACTAATAAGTGCTAAAACAGGGTATGGAATAGAAGACCTAATATCAAATTTAATGGTTCAGTGGAAACACAATGGTAATAATCTTTAGCAGGTTTATAATGATTAAATGTTCTTTACATAATTGAGTCTTGAAGTTTGCAATTGTTTTTAACAATATTATTACAACTTTGTTTTTTCCTAGAAAATAAGGATCTCTGGTATGAATATGAACATGCATGATTGTCCATGAGACATTTATTGACTTATATAATTTACGATTGGATAAATACAAGAAGATACATTTGTACTAATACAACATGTACATGTATCTAGATTTTGAGCTACATTTGTACATGTATGGAAGAGACACTTGCAAATACATGTATATACTTCTATCATTTACAATTGTCTTCAGATGTTACATGTGATTAAGTACTAAAATATCACTTAATTTAAGTTATTAATTATATATATAAAGATTATTACATGTATTTCTTTCAGGGAATGTTTATTTACTTGGAAATACAAATGCAGGCAAATCTACCTTGTTTAATGCACTCCTACAGTCAGATTATTGTAAATCTAGAGCGAGGGAAATAGTCCACAGAGCTACAGTTTCAGTATGGCCAGGTAAGAACACATGTTTGCCTTTTTGGTATAGAATAAATAGCTATGTACAGTGGTTGATCTGATCAGGGGAGATAACCATCAAAATGACTGATTAAATCAGTAGTAAGTTTGTAACATTCAGTTCCAACAATGCTTTTAAGCAAATGCATGTATATCAAACAGAATTAGAATGATCTATAAAAAAGTTTTGAATAACTTTGATATTGTCCCTTAAGTTACTAATAAACCTAGGTTTCTTCGATATTACCTGTACATGTACATTGTAGCATGGATACATTTTATGTGATGCATATAAGGATCTGAGAATTTAAATGTGCTCAAAGGATGTCGGTAAAACTAGAAGTGCCATTAAAACCTATTATAATAATATAGATATAGGAAGATGTGGTGTGAGTGCCAATGAGACAACTCTCCATCCAAGTAACAATTTAAAAAGTAAACCATTATAGGTTAAATATGCCTGTTTAATTTCTAAAATACACACCAAAAACACAAGGCTTTAAATATACTGTATATTGATAGAAAAGTGTGTGATGGTGTTGGTTCGAAAAGTAAAAAAATAAGTTAGAATATGTCCTAGATCATATAGAAAGAGTAAATAAATATATATATATCATTTACATGTATAAGGCTTTTCTATATCTATTAAATTTTAAAAAAGTGCTATATGGCATATGATTTTTGGTTCTAATGGAGATAATCAACGTTTTGATTAGATTTTTAACTGTATCTTAAGTTTTATTTTTCTCCTTCTCTTCATGACATTTAATGTGTGTATAATTGTATTCACGTGTGGTGTACTAAGATGTTATGTTATCATGTTTGAATTGAATTGTAATTTTATGGTCAATAACAATATTGTAATTATAGTCATGAACATTGTTTTTGCTTCAATTTTTTTAAATAATTTTAAATGTCATTGTGACACAAGTATGCAAGTAATTCAACAATATGCTGTTTTCTTTAATTTGATATACATTGTATGCAGGAACAACAATCAGTACATTGAAATTTCCAATATTGAATCCAAAATCTTGGAGAATGCAAATGCGTGAAACTAGGTTAAAACAAGACAAGCAGACTTTAGTGGATGAAAGAAATCTCCAGAAATCTATAGTTCAAGAAAAGGAAAACTTAAGGAATCAATGGAAATCTTCAACTTTGTCAGGTATTTAATATAGTCATAGTTCTCGTACGTATGGGAAATAATAATTTCATGCTGGGCTTGATTTTGTTAGAATTATTTGACAATTCAAGATACATTTATAGCATTTGTTTATGTTACTGTTTTCTTTAGGCCTAATTAACACGTTTGATGGTCTTTAATCTGTTGATCACTTTATCATGGGTTAATGATTGTTATCACTACGATTTACACGGGTCAATGTTTACTTTGCAATTTCCTTTAATCCAGACTATTTGTAACCTTCGTTTCTAAAGGCTTTAATTTTTCAATTTTTATTTTTAGGAAACTAAAATCCACGAACATGTAATTCTAATGCAATTTGGATGTAACAATTTTTTTCATTGGCTAACAGTTGCCGTCAAATCCACAGTTGACCAGGCGTAACTAAGGAGAGACCCTCCATTTTGAATTGATGAATCAACAAATGTTCGATCACTACTATATAATCAAAAATAAAACAACACCTACCTCAAATTTGCCGTTTTAATGTAATTTTATCCAAATTTGAAGCGTACAGGTAACGAAATAACCTCCAGTTTGTAAGTTTTCGTTTGTATGACGTCACGTTTAGCCATGACGTCTTTGTGCCAAAATTATTCCTGAAGTTTCGCAGATTTTTTTTTATTTGACAAATTAAGACATTTTTTCAAGTTTTATCGTATTTTTGTCTTTTTGTAATGCATTAGAATCGGAATAACAGTACTGTAGTTGAAGAGTTGCCACCGTCAATTTTGATTTGACGGTCGCAAATCTCCGTTTTACTGTCTCCGCTCCGCGTCGCCAGTAAAACTGCATTTGCGACCGTCAAATCTACAATTGACGGTGGCAACTCTTCATCTACAGTACTGTTATTCCTTAAATATTGCTCAAACCACGAAAATTGATACCCACGAATTAAAGTACTTTCACAGTAAACAATACAGTATACATAGTTACAATCACAAATAAGAAACAACAGTTTTCATATACATTGTATTAGCATGATTAGTATATAGGAGTAGATATAAAACCTTCGTCATACATGTATCTGCAAAGATTATTTTGTCTTCCAACATGTCTAAATCTAAAGTAAATAAACAATATTTTATTTGTTTTCTAGATGTATACCACAAAAGAACAATGTTTTTGATTCACAAAGATTTATTATCTTTAAAAATGAATTGAAGTCAACAATAAATAATTAATTTTCCTCACTGTTTATATTAAATCGAAGGCTATTTAGGTGTAACAGACTTTGGAAAAGAGCCTCCTCGATATGACATGTCTACTTTCCTCACTGTTTATATTTTATTCAATAGATGTAGGAAGATGGGGTGCGAGTGCCAATGAGACAACTCTCCATCCAAATAACAATTTATAAAAGTAAAAGATTATAGGTCAATGTATGGCTTTCAACACGACCCTTGGCTCACACCCAACAACAAGCTATAAAGGGCCTCAAAATTACTAGTTTAAAACCATTCAAACGGAAAAATTAACGGTCTAATCTATGTAAAAAAGAAAAGAAACAAGAAACATGTATAAATTACATAAACAAACGACAACTACTGTACATCAGATTCCTACTTTCATCACTGTTTATATTTAATTCAAGGCTATTTAGGTGTAACAGACTTTGGAGAAGACTACCAAGAGCCTCCTCGATATGACATGTCTACTTTTGAAATGAAGCATGATTCCCTGGTTTCTAAGAGTGGGCGTGACCATCTCTTAGATCTACCTACTAGTATAAACTTTGATGATGTTGAATATCAGCAACAAAACCGTTGGCTTTTAGATTCACCTGGTGTTATTTGTGAAAAGCAGGTAACTAACACATTACTATTACTGATGCTTCATTTTTTTAGGTGGGTATCTATTTAGTACATTTTACTGTTTGTATATACTTGATTTCATGGTGTGCTCATAAATTTGTGGTTAGTCTGTTTATGTATTGGAATGTATAACTATTTAAAATTTTGTATTTTGAATGGCTTTTGTTTACTTTTTTTGCAAAAGACAAATGATAGAAATTTGTTTGATAGATTAAGGATGTTTGCTCCTCTTGTTTTTGATTTTTTGTCAGATATGTGAAATCCTCTGGTTTTATCCATCTAGTGCCCATTAAAAATTTGCCCATTAAGCCCTTTTTTTTCATAATTTTTTTTTTTTTTTTTTTGATATGTGAAATCCTCTGGTTTTATCCATCTAGTGCCCATTAAAAATTTGCCCATTAAGCCCTTTTTTTTCATAATTTTATTACATATAGTTTTATAAGTCATATCTAAAAATCTTATAGAATCCTTGTTATTTTTTCATTGTTTTTGAAAGAAAAATGATGACGATGTTAATTGTAAGAAAATTATAGAGAGAAATATTTCCCGCTAAATTTTCAATGGCTTATATCTGGAAAACAAGCACACGGACCCCTAATTTTTTTCTGCTTTTCTAGTTTCTTTATTTATATACTATCAATTTATAGCAGTCTTATAAAAAGCTTGTTATTTTGAAGCAGAGTAACGAACATCCTTAACACTAGCTTTAATTATGCTAGAAAATCTCTTGCTCAAAGAACAAGGAGAACAAATGAGTACAGTTATACATAAAATAATAGATCGCTGCAAAGAAAATGTGTCGAAAATATCATTGTTAGAAGAAGCAAAAGATACCAAAGTATACACATTCGATATAAAATGCGTCAAAGACCGATTGTCAAATATGGAGAGCGATGTCGAAGAGTTACAATGGAGATCAATGACTAACAATATCATTATATCTGGATTGAAGCACGAGCCAAATTAGGATACAGAGACCACTGTAAGGGATTTTATTCGCAAAAAACTCGGAATCATTGAAAATATGAATTTCGTTTCTGTACATCGTTTCGGAAAGCAAAGACAAAATATAATGACGAAGTTTTTATCTTTGAAAGATAAACAGGTAGTTATGAGGAACTGTCACAAATTAAAGGGGACAAAAATTTATGTCCGAGCACAATTTCTGGTACAAACTGAAAAGAAGAGGAAAACCTGTATCCTATTTTAAAGCAGGCAAAGCAAGACCGAAAGAAAGCTGTTTTGGTAAGAGATAAACTTTTCTTAGCAGGAGAATTGTACAAAACAAACGATGACAGAGTACCAAAACACATGGATAATAAGGAAATACCGAACAGAAACAGCCAAATTTTTGAAGCCGATCATTCATCGGATAAATGTCCATTTATCAACTTGACCCGGACCAGTGATTTCAACTCATGGAATCGTCTGAGACCAAAACGAAGGGAAATGCTGAAGCGGAACAGAATTAGTTCTGACGAAGCCGGTTTGAAAAGCCTGGCCTATATATATAAATTAATGCAAATGTACTTGAACTCTATCAACAATCTATCTTGAAAAATTTCATCTACGCTAGTACTATCCTATCTTATTTCACATATACTGCGAATCTCTTGTTCACCAGTTGTGATAAAAGGTTTGCGTTATTTTTTATTTGTTATATTTATTGAGCAATTTATTATTTTGTATACTACATAATGCTGCTCTTGTTGCACACACTATGTGCCTGAGTGTATTAATAAACTTGTATTGTTGTATTGTTGTTGTTGCTAAAATTTTGAATTTGAGGTATGTATGTAGATTGTTTAAACCCATGAAATAATTTCGGGTTGTGTAGTGTAAATCCAGGAGATATTGATAAATTTTTATAGGTTTAATCAAGTTTTTATTACACATGTTATATGAAAAGAAAAAAATAAACTTCTGATGTAATCTATTTTTGTCTGTAGACAGTAAACTGTATTATTTACATGTCATGATTTTATTACAGTAAACCTTTAAATCATTTATACTGTATTGATTATTAGAATTAACAATTAAGTTTTATTGACATTTTCTTTTACAGATAATCAACTTATTGACACCCACTGAGTTAATAAAATTGTTGCCAACTGATGTGGTGCCACCTAGGGTGTATTTGTTAAAACCTGGGCAGTCTATGTTTATTACAGCCTTGGGGAGAATAGATTTTATTGAGGTAAAAATATATATATATATATATCAGTGCTCTAGCTAGAAATCAAAAGGGGCAGGGTGCCAGTGGAGGGCAGGGCACTTTTTATGATAAGAAAAGGCACTGCTCATTTTGTCTACGTTTCTGTGTGTATCACGAGTTAACGAATCTCTTTTTTTACTGTTTATGTTGGTTTATTTATTTAACCCATTCAATATGTACATGATTATTATTTTATAGGGGAAAAAGCCAGTGTTTATAACAGTCCATGTTACTTCCAATATAAAGATTCACATTAAAGATAAAGAAGAGGCGGATGATTTCTATGATAAAGCCTATGGGACAAGTGTTTTGCAGGTAAGTTCATGATTACACAATAAAGATCGAGAAAAATCTAATGATTTCTGTAATCAAGCCTATGGGACAAGTGTATTACAGGTAAGTTTGAATTGAAATTTGAATTGCTGTTTTTCACAGGAAGAAAAAAAAGCTTCCTGAATATTGGTTGCAAATCAGAGCTTCTTCAAATTTAATACCAAGTTTCATGATAACATACTAAACTCTATGATGCTTTTTAGTCCCCAACTCATCGAAGTCGAAGGGGATTTTAGGTTTGCCCTCTGCCTGTCCATCCATTGTACAGTCCCGCAATTCAGTTTTCAACTCATTTTTTCTTCCTGCTTTAATATTTGGTATATTGTTTTATCATGAGAAGTTACATGTCAAGTTCGATTTTCAAGATTTTAGCATTTCCCCTTGTTCAGTTAAAGCCCTTTCCCTAGATTTCTGTTCAAAGGGATTTTTTTTTTAACTTTCCCTAGAGTAAAATTTTTGATAAAATACTTATCAATTACTTGATTCTGTTCAAAGGGAAATAACACATTTTTTAAAATAAATTTCTTCTTTTTCAAATCTATTACTCACCAATCTCTTCTTCGCCGTATACTGATAACAGGGGTATTATTAACTTTTGTTTAAATGAAAAATTGCAAATAATTTTAAGATAAAATACTTTTTTTGGGGTCCCATTTTACATCATAAATTAAAATTAAAATTAATGTTTATTCCTTTTAAACATATCTTATGACTAACGAGAAGCCTCTCTTATCTAATGTTTAATAAATAGGCCAAAAACAAACTGATATTTTTGTTTACTTTTATGATAAATATTTTCAGTAGTTAGAAACCATAATGTTCAACCTTTTTTTCAAGACCTTGTTTATTTAAAACAAAAGTATAGATTTAACAACTTCAAATAGTTAGGACAAACTATAATCAGCTGTGTCAACTTAAGATCAAAATGTTTCAAGGAATAACTTTCCTATTCTTTTTTATGATAAGTTGTGATGGATTTCTAATGCAATCCACACCAGCTTCACAAATTACTGATAAACATTATAATTTTTTGCTGGACATGTTGATAGAGGAACGCCAATCCCGTCGCAATTTAGAGGTGTTCATAACCAAGTTACAATCTGATGTGAACCATTTACAACTGTGTGGATGTACCAGTTCAAGCATTACATCTCCTGTAAACAAAACAGCTGCTTTGGAAATCAAGTTTAACACACTTAATAGTAAATTTGAAAAACTAGAGAATGAACATTCAGTTGTTGTAAACAGGTCAATTCAGTTGGAAAATGAGCTGTTTGACCTTAAGAAACTAAAGTTAAATTCACTGCAAAAAGATTTAGAAACATTGAAAGTACAGTCAATGCAACTGAAGAGTGATTATTCATTAGTTGTTAATAAATCAGATAAGTTAGAAAGTGAATTACAGGAAGTGAAACAACTGAAAAGTGTCTCTGACTTGCAGATTGTTTTGAACTTGCAAAAACAGGCCAATGATTTATCTCAGGAAATAGGACAGACAAACAATAGGCAGACAGCTATCATTTCTGAAAATAATGCAAGGAAACAGGATTTTCTAGCACTTCTTCAGAAAGTAATTAGCTCACAAGGACAAATTCGAACACTGAATAATGAAACCTTAAGCATTAAAGATGGTCTGCAGAAAGAAGAAGGGCAAATTCAAACACTGATGAATAAAACTGTAGGCATTACAAATGATTTACACACAGTAGAGGCAAACATATCAGCAATGAACAGTACCATTCAGCAAAGGATATATCCTATGATCAATAAAGGTAACTAAGTTAATTATGATTGGCAATTTTCAAAGTTATTTTACTTTGAAACTGCAACTGTGAAATCTAAATCTTGATTTATTTAATGATTGGAAAATCTTCTGCCTTCATTTGATATTGATAATGTGGCAAACAGTATGACATTTATAGGACACATACATGTATCCATGGAAATTGGGGCCACTGTGGCAGGGTGGTCTAAATAGTTACTACTGTAATCATTAGCCAGTCAACACTGAGGTTGTGAGTTTGAACTCCGCTTGTGTGAGTGCACTCGACTCCAATCACAATTGACTAGGATTGTCAGTTTTCCTATGGAAAGTCAGTTGTTTTCTCTGGGCACTCCGACAAGTCTTCTGTTGTCCCATACTGCCGGCTGTAAAATCATTGAACCGTTACCAGGAGTGTTGATGTATCCCTTTCTGTGCTTTACAAATTCATAACAACTTCTGTGCTATATCTTGACACCGATGTTAACACATGATCTAAGCATCTGCATTATTTTATAATTTAGACTTGTAAAAACAATGACTATCTTTAGTGTTATAATTTTATCATGTTTAATTAATTAATATTTATCGTTGTATTTATGTATATTAGATTTCATCTCATCTTACATGTAAGTTATTTGTTTACCTGTATTTGGATGTTTTTTAAGTACTTTGGATTCATTTTTATTCGTTGGATACCAATTTTCCTGGGTTTTCTAGGTTCCATTAAATCAGGAATTATAATTTTCAATGAATTACAAACTTTCTTTATGTTTTGTACACAGAAATCAGCAAAACCACCAAAAAATCAAATATGCACGAAAATGCAAATTTTCTTTAATCCAGGAAAATTGATACAGATGAAAATGAAGAATCCACAGTAGATTTTGAAATCTTGAAATAAGCATGTTTATCTAAATAAATGTGCAGTTAAGGTTATATCAGTAGGCGGATAGGTCAAAAATGCATTATTATTATTTATTGTTTTGTCTTTTGCAGTAAAACCAGCCTTTTCTGCCTCTCTCACTAGAACTGCAACATACTCAGCAGGTGAAATAGTGAAATTTGATAAAGTATGGACAAATATTGGTAGTGGTTATGATCCAAGCACAGGTGTTTTTACTGCCCCTGAAGCAGGTGTTTATCAGTTTGCATACACAATTACTAAGGTTTCAGACAACATTCGAGCTTACCTCTATAAGAATGAGATGAAAACTGTTGCGATATATCCTTCCACCTCTAGCAATATCCTGGAAATGGGTACAATGAATATGGTCTTACAGCTCCAGAAGGCAGACAGAGTATACATCAAGAAAACATATAAGGGAACTGTGTATTCAGAATCTGACAGCAACTTTGATGTGTTTTCTGGTTTCATGATTTCTCTTTGAACTTATGATATTTCACAATTAAAGATTTAAAAGTAGTAAATAACATTGATTCCTTTGAACCGTTTTTATCAGTGATTTATAATCAGACAACATATGAGTATATGCACAAAGAAAAAGATGTACACCCCAATTTTTTCTATAAATGACGAATGATTTGATTAGTGTTTTGATAACAGACCATATTAACAAAAATATAAATATGCCTTATTAAGACATAACATTAGTTTTAAGAAAACATAACAAATGATAAACAGAAAAGATAGTTTAATAAACAGACTGTCACAAAATTACAAACTCAGTTATTAAAACATGTGCATTCTTAATTACTGAGTGACATTGCAGACCCTCTAACACACTGGACAGTTTGTTCAAAGTTCAATGAGGTAATAACCATTGATGTAAGCTCCCTAGTGTGACATTGAGATGTAATTGAACTTTACTGTTTGAAAATGTGACTAGCCCATGGTGCAGCTATTTATTATTACATATTTGAATTGACCAGGTGAAAATATGCTTGTATGCTAATTTTTGTAAAAATAATCACTGTTGTGACAAAACTGTATAATATGCCCTTAATTTGCCAAAATACTGAATTAGGTGCATGTAGAGTGGTGATAACACCTATATTCTGTGATCTTCTGAAAGCAAGAATGAACCCTAGGAAATTATTTTGTTCCCTCCCCCAGTATGTTGGTAGGGGAAAGTTATATCTTATAGGGGGACAGTTCTAAGTCTGTGTATTGTCTTCCTTTTCTGCCAAAATGAAAGGTATTCTCATAAAGTTGGAAGTTGCTTTCATTTTAAAGGACCATCACTTCACCCTGGAACTGTTTTTTTATGATCTTTTATAATATCAAGAAATATAAATCTGTCCTCTAATTATACATTTTAAAGTTTTATCTAAATTAATAGAGATTGTTCTCACATAATGAACTTATCATATTTTTGTAAAAGTACAAGTTGTTCTAATATAATATTATAAATAAGCAGTAATTAACAAGATAGTTGGGTTGTTTCTTAAATGGCTATGATTATTTGATGACATTGTGCTGGGTATATCTATATATTCTTGCATTGTGTAAGTTTTTTCTTGTGTGTTTAAATAAAAGTAAGTTTAAGTAAGGGACAGTTGCCTCACTATGAAAACAGCTTAATTGTTACCAGTTTAAGGTCTTTGACAGTGACTCACAGTATTAAAAAAAAGGATTCTAAATTACTGCTCTCTTTTATCTGTGAACTTTGAATCTGTAGTCTATGATGATTGTAATGATGTTTAATTGGAATGAAATAAAGTAAAAGCAGAAGTGACCATATGTTGTTTTTTTATATGTAAATGCCTGGATTGTTGTTATATTTAAAAATAAGAAAATAAGTGATACTGTGGATTCATTTATTTTGACAGGTCCTAATTTTTAGCTCACCTGGCCCAAAGGGCCAAGTGAGCTTTTCTCATCACTTGGCGTCCGGCGTCCGGCGTCCGGCGTCCAGCGTTAGCTTTTACAAAAATCTTCTCCTCTGAAACTACTGGGCCAAATCAAACCAAACTTGGCCACAATCATCATTGGGGTATCTAGTTTAAAAAATGTGTGGCGTGACCCGGTCAACCAACCAAGATGGCCGCCACGGCTAAAAATAGAACATAGGGGTAAAATGCAGTTTTTGGCTTATAACTCAAAAACCAAAGCATTTAGAGCAAATCTGACATGGGGTAAAAATGTTAATCAGGTCAAGAATTATCTGCCCTGAAATTTTCAGATGAATCGGTCAATCGGTTGTTGGGTTGCTGCCCCTGAATTGGTAATTTTGAAGAAATTTTGCTGTTTTTGGTTATTATCTTGAATATTATTATAGTTAGAGATAAACTGTAAACAGCAATAATGTTCAGCAAAGTAAGATCTACAAATAAGTCCTGTTTAGGAGTTATTGCCCTTTATAGTCAATTTTTAACCATTTTTCGTTAATTAAAGTAATCTTTTACAAAAATTTTCTCCTCTGAAACTACTTGGCCAAATTAATCCAAACTTGGCCACAATCATCTTTGGGGTATCTAGTTTAAAAAATGTGTGGTGTGACCTGGTCAACCAACCAAGATGGCCGCCACGGCTAAAAATAGAACAAAGGGGTAAAATGCAGTTTTTGGCTTATAACTCAAAAACCAAAGCATTTTGAGGAAATCTGACGGGATAAAAATGTTTATCAGGTCAAGATCTATCTGCCCTAAAATTTTCAGATGAATCGGTCAATCGGTTGTTGGGTTGCTGCCCCTGAATTGGTAATTTTGAGGAAATTTTGCTGTTTTTGGTTATTATCTTGAATATTATTATAGTTAGAGATAAACTGTAAACAGCAATAATGTTCAGCAAAGTAAGATCTACAAATAAGTCAACATGACCAAAATGGTCAGTTGACCCGTTTAGGAGTTATTGCCCTTTATAGTCAATTTTTAACCATTTTTCGTTAATTAAAGTAATCTTTTACAAAAATTTTCTCCTCTGAAACTACTTGGCCAAATTAATCCAAACTTGGCCACAATCATCTTTGGGGTATCTAGTTTAAAAAATGTGTGGTGTGACCTGGTCAACCAACCAAGATGGCCGCCACGGCTAAAAATAGAACAAAGGGGTAAAATGCAGTTTTTGGCTTATAACTCAAAAACCAAAGCATTTTGAGGAAATCTGACGGGATAAAAATGTTTATCAGGTCAAGATCTATCTGCCCTACAATTTTCAGATGAATCGGTCAATTGGTTGTTGGGTTGCTGCCCCTGAATTGGTAATTTTGAGGAAATTTTGCTGTTTTTGGTTATTATCTTGAATATTATTATAGATAGAGATAAACTGTAAACAGCAATAATGTTCAGCAAAGTAAGATCTACAAATAAGTTAACATGACCAAAATGGTCAACTGACCCCTTTAGGAGTTATTGCCCTTTATAGTCAATTTTTAACCATTTTTCGTAAATTAAAGTAATCTTTTACAAAAATCTTCTCCTCTGAAACTACTTGGCCAAATTAATCCAAACTTGGCCACAATCATCTTTGGGGTATCTAGTTTAAAAAATGTGTGGCGTGACCTGGTCAACCAACCAAGATGGCCGCCACCGCTAAAAATAGAACATAGGGGTAAAATGCAGTTTTTGGCTTATAACTCAAAAACCAAAGCATTTTGAGGAAATCTGACATGGGATAAAAATGTTTATCAGGTCAAGAACTATCTGCCCTGAAATTTTCAGATGGATCGGTCAATCGGTTGTTGGGTTGCTGCCCCTGTATTGGTAATTTTGAGGAAATTTTGCTGTTTTTGGTTATTATCTTGAATATTATTATAGATAGAGATAAATTGTAAACAGCAATAATGTTCAGCAAAGTAAGCTCTACAAATAAGTCAACATGACCAAAATGGTCAGTTGACCCCTTTAGGAGTTATTGCCCTTTATAGTCAATTTTTAACAATTTTCATTAATTTGGTAAATTTATGTAAATTTTTACCAAATATAGTTCTCTGTTACTAATGGGCAAAGTTCGTGATAGATATAATTGTAAGAAGCAAAATCTTTCAGTAAAGTAAGAACTTCAAACACATCACCATCACCAAAATACAATTTTGTCATGAATCCATTTGTGTCCTTTGTTTAATATGCACATAGACCAAGGTGAGCGACACAGGCTCTTTAGAGCCTCTAGTTATTGATTGTGGGGAAAATGGTAATTTTTCTAGGATAAATTTTATCTTGGAGTTTCCCAAATCTGCATTTTGTACAGAAAATGTGTACTTATTTGAATACTTATATAGGTGGTTTACCTCTACCTACAAAATCCACAAAAATTGATATACCATGTTAAACAAAAGAATCCACTGTTTATGATTTCTAAATGAGACAAGATATCACAGAAACTAAATTATGTAGAAGTCTAAGCAACTAAAGGTCACCAGACAGCCTTCAAATTTAAGCAAAACCGATACTACATAGCAAGCTAGTCTATAGAAGGACTGACAAGACTATTTTTGTTTTTTTTTCTTTTATGATTTTTGATTTCTTGCACATACATATATAATGTAGTGTATGAAAATAATTATTACCTCATATTTACCATATTTTAGAATAATAAAAAAAGGTATATTTGTCCCCTTTCGTGTAGAAATTTGAATCTTTGGAATGATATCAATAATGATACAAAAAGATTCATACCATGTATACTGAGAAAAAAATGTGTCAAATTAATTCTGCTGTATTAGCTTTCAAAACCATCCCATTCCTGAGGCCCATAAAAAACTACTTCAATAAGCTTTAAAAATTCATAACTTATTATACGACCACAAATTTTTTTGTGCTCATATATTTGTATCACATCGGCATCCTCATACACTTAGTTCCCGGACAATAACTTAAGTTTAAGTGAATGGATCTCTATGAAATTTATAAGACATTACATTTATTATTTAACATATAATACAACAGTGATTTTGACAATGAAACAAGCTAAAATTAACACCAAAAGCACATTAATTTTGTATCTTACTAAGTTAGGAAATATTTTTAGTAAAAGTAGGACCTGGAATTTAGGTTGTGGACCTTTCAGTTTGAAGTGTCAAAGGTCCTGGATCTTCAAGTAATAAATTTTAATTTGAACCCCTGTTATTTCTTATATTAAATCTTATACTAGTATTAAGTTATTTTTTGTTTTAAGGTACCTATTGGAGATGAAGAAAGACTGGACAGTATACCATCATTAATTGGAAGAGAGTACCATTTGACAAACTTTGTGTCTAATGACCATGCCATTGCGGATATTCAGCTTTCATCACTAGGTAAGTCTTTTTTCTTCTACCAATCACAGGTAGTCTGACTGATTTAAAATGATTCAATCAGATTTTCTTTATTTGGAGTTGAGCTGTTAGTCACATGGTCATTTTTGGAAATGATTTTATGGTGCATCTAGTTCATATCAGCATACCTGCCAACTGTCACCATTTGCGGGGGATTTCCCCCATGTAGGCTCCCAAATTGAATTTTTAAAGAGCAATTTTGTCCACAATTTAAACAAAACAATTAATTTTACAATGACTGTAGGCTTATAAAAGTATAAAGAAGCCAAAAAAAACAACAATACAATGTATGTGCAGGCCCCCTTGAAGTTTTTTAAGACCATGACAGCCATCTTGCACGCAAAAACCCCATGGGCATTTTGAAAAGTTGGCAGGTATGTATCAGTTTCTAGTCATTTTGTGTTCAAACCTGAAACCAGACACATACAATTTGTTTCAGTTGAGCTCAAGATGTTTTATACATTAATCGTTCTAAGAGATATGACCCTTCACACTTTCTTTAGTTTGCCTCAACCAAATCTTATGTAACTTATACACAACAATTATTACCACAAAACACAGATCAAGTTTGAATTTTGGTGATGTGTCACTTTAAATGTTCCAGAGCTATGCCTGAATTTTTCATTTCTATTCTATTACTTAAGTTTTACTCAACCAAATGTTATGAAACTTATACTTCAAATAAATAAATACAAATCAAGTTGGAATTTTGGTGGCATCACTTTTACTGTTCTGAGTTATTCCCCTTTTTAAATAGAAAAATTCAGCATTCAATTCTCCAGCTCAAATATGCTTCAATCAAATGTTATGATTTTTTACATCATGCTTGTTACCACATAACACAGTTGGATGGCATCACTTTAACCATCCTTGAGTTATGCACCATTCAAAATTGAAGAATCGCTGAATTATTTAGTTTGTGTTCTCTAACTTTAGTTTGTCTTTATGTTCATTAAAACAGTTAGATGCAAACTGAGGCATCATTTGTATCCCATGAAACATTCTTGATTAACTTTTGATATTGCCATTTCTTTCAAGTTCAACTGTGCACAAACCCCATTTTATTACTCTCTAGAAATATAAAATGATAGTTCACCCTTGTTTATTATTTCTTTTTACAGGCTGGGTTTCTGTGACTAAGAGTGATCACCCTTGTTTATTATTTCTTTTTACGGGCTGGGTTTCTGTGACTAAGAGTGATCACCCTTGTTTATTATTTCTATTTACAGGCTGGGTTTCTGTGACTAAGAGTGATCACCTTTGTTTATTATTTCTATTTATAGGCTGGGTTTCTGTTACTAAGAGTGATAACAGTGATGTAAGACTAAGAGCCTACACACCGGGAGGTAGAGGACTGTATATAAGGGAACCAGCATTGCTGCCTAACATCAAGGCTTTCAGAGGAAAGAGAATCGGGGGAAAACAAGAATACAGAATTCAACCACCAAAAATGCTTTAGATAATAAATATTTCAATGACCTGTGAATTGTCACTTTTATGACTCCTACAAGCATGTGTGTGAAAAAAAGACACAAAACAAGTGATTTTTAGGCAAAAAAATGCAAAGAAAATAATAATATTGAAAGTGTCTGTCGGTCTGCCTGTCTATTCGTGGTCATCAGTCTTGTTCTTGTCATCCAACCCCTGTGAAACCATACCAAAACTAAACCTTATAGATAATAAGGACTTACATAATATATGGGCCAGGAAATTATGTTTCAATTTTATTCTTCTTATAATTATGCCCTTTGAACTTAGAAGTTTGGTCTAAATATAATACTGCAACAGTTTGTTTGAGCAACTCATCTGAAACTACATAACAGAATTTCATAAAACTTTGTAGTTATAATATGTAGATGTGCATACAAGAAATTTTTGTATCATATCTTTAGGAGGAGTTATGAGTCATTGAATTTCGGATTCTTGTGATATTTTGTTTGCCCAGTGACAATGTGGGGGCATGGGGTATATGAGCATATAAAAAGAAGATGTGGAATGATTGCTAGTGAGACAACTGTCCACAAGAGACCAAAATGACACAGACATTAACAACTATAGGCCAGCGTACAACCTTCAACAATGAGCAAAGCCCATTATAATCTAAAGAAAGGACAGACAAAAGTATACAAAACAATACATAAACTAAAAAATGTACAACACCTACACCCAACCAGAGACGAGGAATGAATTTAGGTGATCCAGGTATTTGAAACCAAAAGAAATGACAGACAAAAGTCTACAAAACACTAAACTGAAAACTAAAAATGTACAACATCAAGGCAACCAGAGACGAGGGAATGAACTCAGGTGACCCAGAACAGAAGTTCAACTAAGATGGTTTGTTTACTACCAGGACAGAAGTGGGTAAGTAATTGACATGTTAACAAATTTACAAATAGACAAAGTTTAGGGTGTTTTTTCATTCATTCTTTCTTCAATTCCTATTTTTAGATGTGACAAGATAAAGATGGCACATAATTTTCAAATACCGGTATATTTTTTTTAAGATCATTATTCATTGTTTGTTTTTCTTGTTTGACAAATTTTTAACTTCAATTTAACTAAAAAAAAATATGCTCCAAATTTATTAAATAGAGCAATAAAAAAAAAAAAATCACAGAAATATTGGTTTTGCATTTATCATTTGAGTCAAGCTAAGCAATGAAAAATGATGACTATTCTAACTCCATGAAAACACTGGTATCTTGCCTAATGAGAGGGTTTTGCAAGGGGTGCTACTAGAATTTTTGAAAAAGAATAAAGCTTTCACTCACTGAGTCAGAAAAAATACTCATTAGTTCCTGAGTTCTATAAGGGTAAATCAAATTCCCACGAAAAATGAAGTCCTTTTACTGAATTCCTTTTGGCTTCAAAAATAAATGATCCTGATGTCTGAAAAAAATCCTTATGCCTCTCCATGATGATAAAAAATTAAAAAAATTCACTGAGTGAAAGGGAGATAACTCATATGAAATGAAAATACAAATTTGAAAGAATTTAACTTATAGGGGACCATGCTCAGAGAAGTCATATGTGTATATTATTCTACATTAGGGAAGTTGAGTCAGTACAGTGTGTGCCTACTGCAATTTTGAAAAGGGGGTTCCAAACCCAGTAACACCATGAAACATTCAGATATTGAAAAACCCAGAGGAATCCGAATAAAAGAAGTGATTCCAACCCCTAGACTAAAAATTTAGATATTTATGTGAAGTATTTATCAATTGAAAAAATATGACTGGGTTCAGATTATTTGAATTTCATGTTTTTACTCCTAATAGATAGAACAAAATTTGAATGCAGTAATTTTTTAAATATCTCAGCTTTTGATGATTTGAAAATGCACACAATTACTGCTACTTTTACTTCTATGTGGTTACCTTAATCTGCAGGCAAAATTTCCATCACACAGATGTACTTTGTGTCATCTAGTACACCCCACGTAAAAAATAAATTAATTCCTCAATTAGTTATTTTTATATGAAAAAGTCTTCACATATATTTGTTATAAATATTCACCATTAAAACTTCTTATATTTCTATAGGATTATGATGAGCAATTTTTTTAATTTTGAAAGTTTTCATGTTATTTGTTAAAACAGTAGTCAAAAAATGATCATTTGTTCCATGATAACCATAACGCCTACTAAAAGAGTTCATTTTAATATACTCTAAAAATGTCTACATTTTCTTCTTGAATGCAGTAAAAGATTTGTGTTTTCAACAGTAAAATTATGCATCTATTAATGTGCAACAACATAAGAAGCAAAATATAAAAGTTGGAGATTAACCCAGGGTATGACACCTACTTTAAATTTAGGGTGTTAATTTGATATTAAAAATTGTAAAAGCAGAGATGATGATAGTTGAAATAACTTCAGATGAGGTTAATCAGGTTATGAAAAATTTCTCTGTTTTTACTCAACTACTGTTACAGATTGTCATTTGATCCAAGGATGGACAGGGTTTTTTAACAATGTCTAATTGGTTTGTCAGTGCCTTTTTTGTGGGTTTTCAAAAGTAAATGCATTTTTTTTTGTTCTACATTAAAAAAAAAAAGATGTAATTTTAATTAAAAAATTTTGAATTATGTTTTATTAGAAATAATTTTCCTTAGATTTATCCATTTTCAATACATTGCCGTTGTCAGTAGAATGACAAAGTACTTTTAAATAATTTAAACTTGCTGTCTGGTGCATGCAAAGTTTCAAAGCAAAACATCCTTTATTTTTAGTGATTTGATGTAGACTAAGCAAATATCAAATGATCATTTCAGAAATACATAATTCTTGGAGCGCTGCTAGACTTCACTAACATAGTTGCTTATTGGTGTCTAAGTAGCAGGGTTGGTTATATCTTCTGTTTGTTTCAGTTGTTCTGTGGATGTTTCTTTGGTTATTTGGTATTCATGGTATGGTATTTACTATTCAAAGTACATATGTAATTCTGAAATGAAAAACATTTGATATTTTTACAGTTATTAAGGGCGGGGAATTGATGTTGGTGCGTAAAGCTGCTTGGAACTTTGTTTCTGTACAAATTCATGCTATTTTTAATTTCTTATATTCAAAAGTTTAAAAAGCAAATAGTTTAAAAATCACAATCTAATTAATATTTGGCATATTTTAATGAATTGGAAAAGGAAAAATTTGAAAACATATTTTTAATTTTAAGTTAAAAATAGAGAGATGAAAGATACCAGAGAGACAGTCAAACTCATAAATCGAAAATAAACTGACAACGCTGTGGATAATTATTGTGTAGTAAAAATTGATTTAAATTTAACTCCAGCTTCTTCAAAATTGTTTCTTGGTAACTGCAACTCGAAAGAACTGATAGCTATGAAGTAAAAATACATTTTTAGAACAGTAGAGCTATGCAGGAACATATACATATATAGATATACTGTTCCCAGAATCATTACACAACAAAACTTATCATTCATGAAAATATGAGGTCCCACAATAAAGTGCACAGTTGAATTAAATAAACAAATTAATAAAATTCCTAAAAGTGTTGACTGTGAGCTTCATACAAAATGTACTTTTTTAGCTCACCTGGCCCGAAGGGCCAAGTGAGCTTTTCTCATCACTTGGCGTCCGGCGTCTGTCGTCGTCGTCGTCGTCCGTCGTCCGTCGTCGTCCGTCGTCGTCCGTCGTCGTTAACTTTTACAAAAATCTTCTCCTCTGAAACTACTGGGCCAAATTGAACCAAACTTGGCCACAATCATCATTGGGGTATCTAGTTTAAAAAATGTGTGGCGTGACCCGGTCAACCAACCAAGATGGCCGCCACGGCTAAAAATAGAACATAGGGGTAAACTGCAGTTTTTGGCTAATAACTCAAAAACCAAAGCATTTAGAGGAAATCTGACATGGGGTAAAAATGTTTATCAGGTCAAGATCTATCTGCCCTGAAATTTTCAGATGAATCGGTCAACCCGTTGTTGGGTTGCTGCCCCTGAATTGGTAATTTTGTGGAAATTATGCAGTTTTTGGTTGTTATCTTGAATATTATTATAGATAGAGATAAACTGTAAACAGCAATAATGTTTAGTAAAGTAGGATTTACAAATAAGTCAACATGACCGAAATGGTCAGTTGACCCGTTTAGGAGTTATTGCCCTTTATAGTCAATTTTTAACCATTTTTCGTAAATCTTAGTTATCTTTTACAAAAATCTTCTCTTCTGAAACTACTGGGCCAAATTGAACCAAACTTGGCCACAATCATCATTGGGGTATCTAGTTTAAAAAATGTGTGGCGTGACCCGGTCAACCAACCAAGATGGCCACCACGGCTAAAAATAGAACATAGGGGTAAACTGCAGTTTTTGGCTTATAACTCAAAAACCAAAGCATTTAGAGGAAATCTGACATGGGGTAAAAATGTTTATCAGGTCAAGATCTATCTGCCCTGAAATTTTCAGATGAATCGGTCAACCCGTTGTTGGGTTGCTGCCCCTGAATTGGTAATTTTGTGGAAATTTTGCAGTTTTTGGTTGTTATCTTGAATATTATTATAGATAGAGATAAACTGTAAACAGCAATAATGTTTAGTAAAGTAGGATTTACAAATAAGTCAACATGACCGAAATGGTCAGTTGACCCGTTTAGGAGTTATTGCCCTTTATAGTCAATTTTTAACCATTTTTCGTAAATCTTAGTTATCTTTTACAAAAATCTTCTCCTCTGAAACTACTGGGCCAAATTGAACCAAACTTGGCCACAATCATCATTGGGGTATATAGTTTAAAAAATGTGTGGCGTGACCCAGTCATCCAACCAAGATGGCCGCCACGGCAAAAAATAGAACATAGGGGTAAACTGCAGTTTTTGGCTTATAACTCAAAAACCAAAGCATTTAGAGGAAATCTGACATGGGGTAAAAATGTTTATCAGGTCAAGATCTATCTGCCCTGAAATTTTCAGATGAATCGGTCAACCCGTTGTTGGGTTGCTGCCCCTGAATTGGTAATTTTGTGGAAATTTTGCAGTTTTTGGTTATTATCTTGAATATTATTATAGATAGAGATAAACTGTAAACAGCAATAATGTTTAGTAAAGTAGGATTTACAAATAAGTCAACATGACCGAAATGGTCAGTTGACCTGTTTAGGAGTTATTGCCCTTTATAGTCAATTTTTAACCATTTTTCGTAAATCTTAGTTATCTTTTACAAAAATCTTCTCCTCTGAAACTACTGGGCCAAATTAATCCAGACTTGGCAATCATCATCTTTGGGGTATCTTGTTTTAAAAATGTGTCCGGTGACCCGACTATCAAATCAAGATGGCCGCCACAGCTAAAAATAGAACATAGGGGTAAAATGCAGTTTTTGGCTTATAACTCAAAAACCAAAGCATTTAGAGCAAATCCAACACGGGGTTAAATTATTAATCAGATCAAGATCTATCTGCCCTATAATTTTCAGATGAATCGGTCAACCCATTGTTGGGTTGCTGCCCCTGAATCGGTAATTTTAAGGAAATTTTGCTGTTTTTGGTTATTATCTTAAATTTTATTATAGATAGAGATAAACTGTAAACAGCAATTATGTTCAGCAAAGTAAGATTTACAAATAAGTCAACACGACGGAAATTGTCAATTGACCCCCTAAGGAGTTATTGTCCTTTATAGTCAATTTTTAACAATTTTCATAAAATTTGTAAATTTTTATTAACATTTTCCACTGAAACTACTGGGCCAAGTTCATTATAGATAGAGATAAATGTAAGCAGCAAGACTAGTAAAGTAAGATTTACAAACACATCACCATCACCAAAACACAATTTTGTCATGAATCCATCTGCTTCCTTTGTTTAATATTCACATAGACCAAGGTGAGCGACACAGGCTCTTTGGAGCCTCTAGTTTTACAACCCAATGAAGTTACAAAAAGAAGCATTTAATTCTTTAATGAAGGAGAAGGTCTAATTTCAGATGAAAAATTCGAAGTAGTTAGTTCTGTTTAAAAAAAAATGTCATTTTTTAAACACTTAATTAATATCTACTTCATTCGATATAATTAGTTATTGTAATAGATTTTGACTGGCTTGATAATCAAAAAGTTCAAATCCAAGCATAAATATGAAAAATCTATCAAATATATCACTTTTCTAATGATTTTTGTCTAAAATGGAAGTGGCCACATTGGCGTTCACTCTCAAAATGTATATGTACTATGTATTATCAATAAATAATACATAAATTTAAATATTAAGAATTAACACAAGTGCGGCCACTACCTTTAGAGAAAACCGTCTTAAAATGAGCCAAATTTTTAAATTGTAATGATATTAGTATTTTTGCATGTCATAATGATGCTAGTATCTGATGCATGTTCCGATTGTATTATCAAAAACAGTCCATATTTATGTATAACAAAAGCATGCTACTTTTCAATAAATAATTAAAAGTTAACATTTTATCAACTTTGTAAAAAGGCTATATTTAAGGCCATAAAGGAGTCCTACTGGGCCTTCTCCTTTATGGTAAAAGTAGTCAATAACATTATTTTTTTAAGTTTATGACAACTAGCAATACTAAACTGACAATGATAGACACTACATGATTACAATATCTCAATTGCCTTATTTTTTTCTGGTAGAAATGTAAGCAATGTCAATCTGAATGTTGCTTAGGAAGTTCAGATTTGAAATTGTATCCTTAAAAGCTTGACAGCTGGTGCAAGAAAGTTGACATTATTAGGTGTAAATGTAATTAGGGCCCCGCCGACAAAGGCGGGTCGCCCTATAGTGATCAGTCTGTCCGTCCGTCCGTCTGTCCGTCTGTCCGTCCGTCCGTCTGTCCGTAACACTTTCGTGTCCGCTCCATATCTAGAGAACCATTATGATTTCATACTTAATACTTAACATGATTATCAACCAACACCAGAGGGTGTGTCATGTTGTATGTACAACTTTCTAGGTCAAAGGTCAAGGTCAAAAAATTTGGTTTTAGTTGACAACCCCCTGTCCTGTGGTGAAGATCGTGTCCGCTCCATATCTAGATAACCGTTATGATTTTAAAGTTTATACTTGACATCCATTTCAACAACCACCAGAGGGCGTGTCATGATGTATGTACAACTTCCTAGGTCAAAGGTCAACGTCAAAAAAACTTTGGTTTCAGTTGACAATCCTGTGTCCTGTGGTGAAGATTGTGTCCGCTCTATATCTTGAGAACCATTATGATTTCAAATATTATACTTGACATCCATTTTAACCAACACCAGAGTGTGTGTCATGATGTATGTACCACTTCCTAGGTCAAAGGTCTGTCTGTCTGTCTGTTGGTCTGTCCATCGCTAACAAATTTGATCCACACTATATTTTGAGAGGACAGCTATTATTATTTCATACTTTATACCTGACAAACATTTTCAACTTAACATATATATAAACCAACACCAGAGAATGTGTCATAATGTATGCATCCTAGGTCTAAGGTCAGTCTGTCAGTCTGTCCATCCGTTTGTTGTTCTTAACAAATTGTGTCCGCTCTACCTCTCGAGAACTGTTAATATTTCATACTTTATACTTGGTGGGTCATAATATATTGAAGGCATAATTCTAAAAATATGTGACAAATATCAATTGGGCAGCACCTTTAAACATATTGTTCAAACATCAATCCATACATCCAGAAGTCACCTTAGAGTAGTCAACAATTAGTTCACATCATGCAGTCATATCACTATTATACTATGAAAGTAAGATGAGAATATTTATCAGTTTTAACTTAAAATCTTAGATTGAAATCACACATGAGACTCCTTAGAGTAGTCAACAATTAGTTCACATCATGCAGTCATATCACTATTATACTATGAAATAGTACTATCACTATTACCCCACGTTATTGACAGCGGGGCCCACAGAGATGGCTTCCATCTCAATGATATCTAGTTTCTGCAGTTTTTTTTAATAATTAATGTAGTTTGAGCAAAATTTGATAAGCATGTCAAGTTCTATCAACCATTAAAATTTTCAAGATTTTTTTTTACCCAATTTGAGTAATGTCCTCGAAAGACAATGTGACCCATTTTAGCTCACCTGTCCCAAAAGGCCAAGTGAGCTTTTCTCATCACTTGACGTCCGTCGTCCGTCGTTGTCGTCGTTAACTTTTTACATTTTGACCTTCTTCTAGAGAACCACTGAATGGAATGGAACCAACCATGGCATGAATGTTCCTTATGAGGAGCTGACCAAATTTTTACTTTGTAGCCGATCCATCATCCAAGACTGCTGCCAGCGGGTGTCTTAGTTTAACATAGAACCCTACAGGAAATACATACAAATGTCTTCTCTTAGAGAACCACTAAATGGAATAAAAACCAAACATAGCACAAATGTTCCTTACGAGATGCTGACCAAGTGCTGTTACTTTGTAGCCGATCCATCATTCAAGATGGCCACCATCATATTCAAAACAGTGTGGTCCTGGCCATTTATTGACGACCTAAATTATCCCATTGACTGGGACAGATTAGGTGAACGTTTGTCGGTAACAATCACTGCTCACTATGTACTTGTTAAAAGACACTGAATCTGTGGGGTCACCAAAGGTTCTCAACACCTAAATAAAGCAATTCGAAAAACGAATCCGGAATAATACGATGTGTTGATTTATATTAATAATATAAATCAAAACATAAAGGTTATTCCTGAATAATTTTTCGAATTATTTTATTATTAAAGGCGTTAAGAACCTTTGGTGACCCCACAGTTTAAATTCTATAATAAGTAAGTAGTGAGCAGTGGTTTCGTTACAGACAAACGTTCACCTAATCTGTCCCAGTCAAAGGGATAATTTAAGTCATCAATCAATGGCCAGGACCACACTGTTTTGAATTTGATTCTATTTATATTTAGTTTGTAGCTTACGTATTTTGAGTTGTACCGTGTATGCATTTTTTATTTCTGTGATTTGGCTACTTCACTTTGCAAATGAAATTTAACCACTCTATAAACTGGAAATATTTTTTGTCTTTTTTTTCATGATTTCTATGCGAAGGAATTATTTTATAATTGGTATTGAGCTTCATATATGTTTAAGTTCTAATGTGCTGCCACTTCCTGTCTGTTTCTCTATGAATAGATATGGAAGGTATATTTTAGCACTGTCGAGAATGTGGTGTAAATATAATAGATATAATAGTAAGAGCTAGGTCGACATTGTTGCTAAAAGTGGTTTTCACTTCTCAAATTATAAGGTATATATTTAGGGGAATATAAGACTGAATAAACTTGTATTTGTATAAGTATGCAGGTGTCATCCCATTAATACATTATGAAACAGAAAAAGCTAATATGCTTTATTTCGTCTTTACTCCAAGGTTTCTAATTCTAAGTCAGAGTAAGGTTTTTGTCTCAATCAGTAACAACCTAAACCAGACGAGTCATTATTCATCTCAATAAAGTTTAATCTCACGACTGATTTGTTCAAAGATGTCCAGTATATGCATAAGCATTATACATATGTGGTAAGTTGCTGCATTTTGTACTCTATTGTCCGCTAAAGAAATTGACTCCTGAAAGCAACTAAAAGCCTGTTGATATTTTCCATTCAAATAATAACAGTTCCCAAGAAGATTAAGAGCACGATACCTTTGATATCCGCCCTTAATGCTTTCAATAGTTGAATGTAATTGGTCTAATGCATTTTCTAATTCCTTTCGCTTTCCAATTTTATAGTATCCAAAACAAAGTAAAAATTGTGCGTAAACGCATGGATGAAATAAAATGGAATCCTTATATTTTTTGTCTCGGTTCAATTGTGTAACATAGCATTCGTATCCAACAGGTGTTGGAACACAGTGTATATCATTTGGAGAAAATACAACATCAAAAGTATGGGGCATCTCTTTTTTCATATGTTTTTTTAGATTTTGTCGTTGTTCCGGAATTCCTTCTATTGTTAGCTGTATACATCTTTTCTCAGAACAACGTCCAACATACATTAAGACGTTGTCGACTTTCAGGATTTCCAGAACCATTTTGTTTGCAATGGCAACACGACCTTCGTTTAGGTGAACCGAGGCAATATAAAGCATTCCGGACATATGATCAATGGGACATCCACGTCCAATACTATGAATAGCTGCCTCTACCGTGAAAAAACTGTCATCGATACACTCCCGATATCTATCGTAATTTATTGGACTTTTGACATATCTATAATAAAGCATTCCAACTCTGATACTATAAAAATACCATGCCGGTATGAACATCTTCTCCTCTGATGTAATTCCTTGAAATGACAGTTTGTCATCCAATGTAAAGAAATCCTTGACTATCAGTCCTGCTATTTCTTTTTCGTCGTATTGGAAACTACTTAAACATATATTGAATTCAAACACGTGCGAATGAATATCTTGATACATTTCTTCAACTGCAAAATACAATTCATTCAGACGAGGGAGAAGTTTACATTGTTGCAAAAAAACTGTTGTATCTTTTCCACTGGTTTCCCATGTTTCTGCAAGATCTTTTATATCATGCAAACATTCAAGGACACTGGTTTCTATATTGTTCATTATTTCTCTTATTTTATCTAGAGCAAATATTTTGTCTTTTTCATTTTTTAATTTGTTTGCAAACAAGTTTCTTTTTCTATGAAAATAATGTTCTAACGCCTCATTCTCTATGCACCCTAAAAGTCTTTCAAAGCAGATAGTCATACACTGCAAAAGATTTTCTTGTTGCCATATAGATGTGCCTTGTTCTTCTAATAGCCAAAACAAGTTAGTTTTTAGTTGATAAGAACTCAGCTCATCAGAGATAGTCGGCTCAATGTATTTTTTCAATATTTTTTTCATTAAAATATAACAATGGAGTTGTGTGTCGTTGAAGCTCCACACCAATTCTCTTTCTTGCAGTAGAAAAGATATTCGCCACTCTCTAGAAAAATTAGAAGAAATTCTATCTCCCACGGGAACCGCGTGACAACTTTGCATTTTAATTGTATCTATTATTTCAGTTTTCGGCCAATCATGAAGGCGTTTTCTTCTGAACCACTCTTTGGCCTCATGAGGCCACTCTTCACATTGGAGGCTATAAGCATGGTCCTTCTCCTCTTTAAGCTTTCCTATATATCTTCCTAACGAAGAATGTACCTCGCACATTGTGCATGGGCCATGTCGTACATTCGGAGGCACACAAAAACCAAGACGTTTCGGTAAGTTGACAAAAAATTTTACAAACTTGTCGCTGGAAAGAAATATACCATCGTTTTGTTCCTCAAGTAAATTTTGGATACTGCCTTGACACGCTTGTAAAAAATCGCATTCTTCATTCCCCAAGTGGTTTACTTTAAGTCTGCAATATCCAGGTTGGCTAACATTGGCATTCAATTCGAAAACATGGCCATGAACAAGTGCTGCATTTTCTTTTGACATACAAACAGTTATATCAGGTACTACTGTCATTTGATCAAAGTCACTCTCTTTCGTTTCAGTGCCTTCTGCTTGACTACCACCATATATTGTATCAATCTTGTGTTTGTTTATAAACTCAATGACTTGTGTCGACGACTTCGAAAGGCGTGTTAACTTCTCACTAATGCCATTCATGCCATCAATGCACAATGCTTTGCTTACAACTTTTGATAATTCTTTCGAGTCGTCGTTTGACATGGCTACATCTGAAATAGAAAGTAAAATGAAACAATAAACAAAACACTAATTTTTCATTCTCATCAACAACGGTCAAATAAAAAAAAATGTATAATGTTGGAGAAGTACTGAAATTCAATGTTTAATAAAAAGCATATAAAGAATGACGTCCGGTACATTTTCATAGGCTGCTTTACACAGGTATTAGTTTTAACTTCATCAACAGAAAGTTTAAGAATGGAGGGTATGATTGACACCATTGTTTTAATCGATCAATTAACTAGTATAGGTAATTATACGGTCTTCAATGCACTTCAAAAGCTCTTTGTTGTCATAACTAGGTATAGAGAAAACAGAAGATAACATGAAACCGAACTCCGGGGAAAATTCAAAAATACGGGAAAGTCCATAAACAACTGGCAAAACAAAATGCTTGAACACAAAAATTAACAGAACGACTGGAAAACAACCGTCATATTCCTGGCTTGGTGTGATAATTCTGGTTTCGTAGCTAGCTTAACCTCAAACTTGCATGACAGTTGCATTAAATTTAAACAAATTAAGTGTGAGCAACAAAAAAGACACAATAAGTAAAAGTGACAATGATTGGAATTTATATTAGTACAGTGATGAATGTGAAATATTTCAAACTAGAAACAATGATCTATAAACATACACACTATGAACCATTGTTTTAATTAAATAAAGCAAAAATCGGCCATCACGAAATTACAAGTTTCAATGGCATATGATATATATATATTCTTACATGGCATTTTTCATATCAGACCCCTTATCAGCCCTAGGTCATGATATCAGCCCGAGAGCCAACAGTTTTTAGGAGCGCTGTGATTGGTTGTAAGGGTACAAATGAATATATATTTTTTTTATTTACAAATGTATGATCTATGAATAACCGAAGTATGTTTATTTACAATATAAATATTGAAACCTATTAAAATATTTTCTAGAGACTTCCAAATTTTCCTAAATTTTGTATAAAATTTCGTTGGGCATGGTTAACATAAACATACTCCGTTGGAAGTTGGTCGTGATAGTATTTGGCTTCAATTTTTTAAACAGATGATAACAAATTACTTACACCACACATTACTGTTTTATCCAGGTTATTATTATAAAAAGTGGTAAATTTAGAAAATGTTCGTATTGTCGCATCTGACATGCAGAATAAATAGTACCGTTTCCCTTATATTTTCTATTCGTATGTAAAGTAATGATAATTAACCACCCAGTTCATTTGTATGATTTTAGTTTAAAGCAACTATCATCTATGTGCACAGTATTTATTTGTTTTATACAGTTTGATTTTGAAGAAATGCCGATAAAGTTAGCTGAACTATTCCTATACTATTCTGTATTAATAGTCTTTTAAATATTATAAAATGCATCAAATAACATAATTAGAAACCTAATCTTGATTTATATCCAAATTTAAAAAATAATACATGTGACATTACTTTATGGAGCGTTAATCCATTCGTGTTACAGACACACACTTCGTAATTAGGTCTTTCCACCTTTCCGTGGAAAGACCTATTGAATTTGTTCTGATTATTATTAGGTCTTTCCACCTTTCCGTGGAAAGACCTATTGAATTTGTTCTGATTATTATTATTAGGTCTTTCCACCTTTCCGTGGAAAGACCTATTGTATTTGTTCTGATTATTATTATTAGGTCTTTCCACCTTTCCGTGGAAAGACCTATTGTATTTGTTCTGATTATTATTAGGTCTTTCCACTTTTCCGTGGAAAGACCTATTGTATTTGTTCTGATTATTAGGTCTTTCCACTTTTCCGTGGAAAGACCTATTGAATTTGTTCTGATTATTAGGTCTTTCCACTTTTCCGTGGAAAGACCTATTGAATTTGTTCTGATTATTATTTTTTTTTTTTTTCTTCCGCCTAAATTTTTTTCTTGCGTAGTATTGATGTTTCAAAAGATGTCGCTCAGATATTTGGAATATGATGTCGTATAGTTTATACGCTTTAAAAATTTACAACTGCGTAACAAAATACTTTACGTTGTAAGAGTTATCTCCCCAAACACTGTTTTTCTTGTGGCCACTACTCCTTCGCAACCGTAAAAGATTACGACAAATTTATTTTACCAAATTGCTCGTTACATCTTCAGGATTAGGATATTACTTTGAACCGAAGCTATCCGGAGACTCCATATGAGAGTTATTTCCCCTTATGCATTTGATATAAGTGATATGCGTTTCTTACTGGTAAACCATCAGTGATATAGGCCTAGGGTCTTTATATTTGAGGTCCTTGGTCCAAAAAAATGAAAATAAGGTCAAGGTCAAAGGTCAAGGTCATATTCAAAATTTTGATTTTGGCTTATTTTCTCTTATTTTCAACAACCATGAAAGATATGGACAAATTCTTTTTACTAAATTGTGAGTTGCGACATGTTGTAACTTATAAATTTTGGTTGGAAGGGTGCGTAAACAATAAATGAGAGTTTTTGTTCATCTTATGTTTTAAATCATGCCTATAGTGATATAACTCATTAACCATACATATTACAGACCTAGGGTCTTTTTGTTTGAGGTCCTTGGTTGCTGACCTTGAAATTGAGGTCAAGGTCAAAGGTTAATAGGACGTTCTAGATTTTGACCTTTGCTTTAAATTCAAATTTATACATTATAAAGTCATATGAACTGACATTTTAGATTGATTTAAAGTATTTTGATAATAAAATAGATCTTTACCTGTGGAAAGACCTTCAATTGTTCTTTGAACAATTGGTTTTTAATTAGGTCTTTCCACTTTTCCGTGGAAAGACCTATTGAATTTGTTCTGATTATTAGGTCTTTCCACCTTTCCGTGGAAAGACCTATTGTATTTGTTCTGATTATTATTTTTTTTTTTTTTCTTCCGCCTAATTTTTTTTCTTGCGTAGTATTAAAGTTTCAAAAGATGTCGCTTAGATATTTGAAACATGATATCATATAGTTTATACGCTTTAAAAATTTACAACGACAAAATAAAATACTTTACGTTGTAAGAGTTATCTACCCTAACACTGTTTTTCTTGTGGCCACTACTCCTTCGCAACTGTAAAAGATTACGACAAATTTATTTTACCAAATTGCTCGTTACATCTTCAGGATTAGGATATTCATTTAGACCGATGCTTTACGGAGACTCCATATGAGAGTTATTCCCCCTTTTTCATTTGATTCAAGTGATATGCATTTCTAACTAGTAAACCATACGTGATAGAGACCTAGGGTCCTCAGTTTTTAGGTCCTTGGTCCAAAAAAAAAAAAATGAGGTCAAGGTCAAAGGTCAAGGTCATATTCTAAATTTTGATTTTGGCTTATTTTCACTTATTTTCAAATTCCGGTTGACATATAGACAAATAATTTTTCATAAATTGTTAGTTGTGACATGTCCTTACTTGTATATTTTGATTAAAAGGGTGTGCAGACTATAAATGGGAGTTTTTGCCCATCTTACATTTAGAATTACACATAAAGTGATATTACTCCTTAACCAAATATATTAAAGACCTAGGGTCTTTTGATTGAAGGACCTTGGTTTGTGACCTTGAAATTGAGGTCAAGGTCATAGGTTTATAGGACGTTCTAGATTTTGACCTTTGCTTTAAATTCATATTGATACATCATAAAGCCATAGGAACTAACATTTTAAACTGATTTTTCATATTTCAATATCAAAATAGATCTTTACCTGTGGAAAGACATTCAATTGTTCTTTGAACAATTGGTTTTTAATTATTAGGTCTTTCCACTTTTCCGTGGAAAGACCTATTGAATTTGTTCTGATTATTATTTTTTTTTTTTTTTTTCTTCCGCCTAAATTTTGTTCTTGCGTAGTATTGATGTTTCAAAAGATGTCGCTTAGATATTTGGAATATGATGTCGTATAGTTTATACGCTTTAAAAATTTACAACTGCGTAACAAAATACTTTACGTTGTAAGAGTTATCTCCCCAAACACTGTTTTTCTTGTGGCCACTACTCCTTCGCAACTATAAAAGATTACGACAAATTTATTTTACCAATTTGCTCGTTACTTCTTCAGGATTAGGATATTCCTTTGAACCGAAGCTATCCGGAGACTCCATATGAGAGTTATTTCCCCTTATGCATTTGATATAAGTGATATGCGTTTCTAACTGGTAAACCATCAGTGATATAGGCCTAGAGTCTTTGGATTTAAGTTCCTTGGTCCAAAAAAATGAAAAGAAGGTCAAGGTCAAAGGTCAAGGTCATATTCTAAATTTTGATTTTGGCTTATTTTCTCTTATTTTCAACAACCGTGAAAGATATTGACAAATTATTTTTACTAAATTGTGAGTTGCGACATGTTGTAACTTATAAATTTTGGTTGCAAGAGTGCGTAAACAATAAATGAGAGTTTTCGCCCATCTTATATTTAAAATCATGCCTAAAGTGATATAACTCATTAACCATACATATTACAAACCTAGGGTCTTTTTATTTGAGGTCCTTGGTTGTTGACCTTGAAATTGAGGTCAAGGTCAAAGGTTAATAGGACGTTCTAGATTTTGACCTTTGCTTTAAATTCATATTTATACATTATAAAGTCATAGGAACTGACATTTTAGATTGATTTTTTAATATTTTGATAATAAAATAGATCTTTACTAGTGGAAAGACCTTCAATTGTTCTTTGAACAATTGGTTTTTAATTAGGTCTTTCCACCTTTCCGTGGAAAGACCTATTGTATTTGTTCTGATTATTATTATTATTATTATTATTATTTTTTTTTTTTTTTTTCTTCCGCCTAAATTTTATTCTTGCGTAGTATTGTCGTTTCAAAAGATGTCGCTTAGATATTTGGAATATGATGTCGTATAGTTTATACGCTTTAAAAATTTACAACTGCGTCACAAAATACTTTACGTTGTAAGAGTTATCTTCCCAAACACTGTTTTTCTTGTGGCCACTACTCCTTCGCAACCGTAAAAGATTAAGACAAATTTATTTTACCTAATTGCTCGTTACTACTTCAGGATTAGGATATTCATTTGGACCGAAGTTATCCGGAGACTCCATATGAGAGTTATTTCCCCTTATGCATTTGATATAAGTGATATGAGTTTCTAATTGGTAAACCATCAGTGATATAGGCCTAGGGTCTTTGGATTAAAGTTCCTTGTTTCAAAAAAATGAAAATAAGGTCAAGGTCAAAGGTCAAGGTCATATTCTAAATTTTGATTTTGGCTTATTTTCTCTATTTTCAACAACCGTGAAAGATATTGACAAATTATTTTAACTAAATTGTGAGTTGCGACATGTTGTAACTTATAAATTTTGGTTGGAAGGGTGAGTAAACAATAAATGAGAGTTTTCGCCCATCTTATATTTAAAATCATGCCTAAAGTGATATAACTCATAAACCATACATATTACAGACCTAGGATCTTTTTATTTGAGGTCCTTGGTTGGTGACCTTGAAATTGAGGTCAAGGTCAAAGGTTAATAGGACGTTCTAGATTTTGACCTTTGCTTTAAATTCATATTTATACATTATAAAGTCATAGGAACTGACATTTTAGATTGATTTTTAATATTTTGAAAAAAAAATAGATCTTGACTTGTGGAAAGACCTTCAATTGTTCTCTGAACAATTGGTTTTTAATTATTATTTTTTTTTTTTTTTTTCTTCCGCCTAAATTTTTTACTTGCGTAGTATTGATGTTTCAAAAGATATCGCTTAGATATTTGGAATATGATGTCGTATAGTTTATACGCTTTAAAAATTTACAACTGCGTAACAAAATACTTTACGTTGTAAGAGTTATCTCCCCAAACACTGTTTTTCTTGTGGCCACTACTCCTTCGCAACCGTAAAAGATTACGACAAATTTATTTTACTTAATTGTTCGTTACTTCTTCAGGATTAGGATATTCATTTGGACCGAAGTTATCCGGAGACTCCATATGAGAGTTATTTCCCCTTATGCATTTGATATAAGTGATATGCCTTTCTAACTGGTAAACCATCAGTGATATAGGCCTAGGGTCTTTGGATTAAAGTTCCTTGGTTCAAAAAAATGAAAATGAGGTCAAGGTCAAAGGTGAAGGTCATATTCTAAATTTTGATTTTGGCATATTTTCTCTTATTTTCAACAACCGTGAAAGATATTGACAAATTATTTTTACTAAATTGTGAGTTGCGACATGTTGTAACTTATAAATTTTGGTTGGAAGGGTGCGTAAACAATAAATGAGAGTTTTCGCACATCTTACATTCAAAATCTTGCCTAAAGTGATATAACTCATTAACCATACATATTACAGACCTAAGGTCTTTTTATTTGAGGTCCTTAGTTGGTTACCTTGAATTTGAGATCAAGGTTAAAGGTTAATAGGACGTTCTAGATTTTGACCTTTGCTTTAAATTCATATTTATACATTATAAAGTCATAGGAACTGACATTTTAGATTGATTTTTAATATTTTGATAAAAAAAAATAGATCTTTACTTGTGGAAAGACCTTCAATTGTTCTTTGAACAATTGGTTTTTAATTATTATTTTTTTTTTTTTTTTTCTTCCGCCTAAATTTTTTTCTTGCGTAGTATTGATGTTTCAAAAGATGTCGCTTAGATATTTGGAATATGATGTCGTATAGTTTATACCCTTTAAAAATTTACAACTGCGTAACAAAATACTTAACGTTGTAAGAGTTATCTCCCCAAACACTGTTTTTCTTGTGGCCACTACTCCTTCGCAACCGTAAAAGATTACGACAATTTTTTTTTACCAAATTGCTCGTTACTTCTTCAGGATTAGGATATTCATTTGAACCGAAGCTTTCTGGAGACTCCATATGAGAGTTATTTCCCCTTATGCATTTGATATAAGTGATATGCGTTTCTAACTGGTAAACCATCAGTGATATAGGCCTAGGGTCTTTGGATTTAAGTTATTTGGTCCAAAAAAATGAAAATAAGGTCAAGGTCAAAGGTCAAGGTCATATTCTTAATTTTGATTTTGGCTTATTTTCTCTTATTTTCAACAACCATGAAAGATATTGACAAATCATTTTTACTAAATTGTGAGTTGCGACATGTTGTAACTCATGAATTTTGGTTGGAAGGGTGCGTAAACAATAAATGAGAGTTTTCGCCCATCTTATATTTAAAATTATGCCTAAAGTGATATAACTCATTAACCATACATATAACAGACCTAGGGTCTTTTTATTTGAGGTCCTTGGTTAGTGACCTTGAAATTGAGGTCAAGGTCAAAGGTTAATAGGACGTTCTAGATTTTGACCTTTGCATTAAATTCATATTTATACATTATAAAGTCATAGGAACTGACATTTTAGATTGATTTTTAATATTTTTATAATAAAATAGAACTTTACTTGTGGAAAGACCTTCAATTGTTCTTTGAACAATTGGTTTTTAATTAGGTCTTTCCACCTTTCCGTGGAAAGACCTATTGAATTTGTTCTGATTATTATTATTATTATTTTTTTTTTTTTTCTTCCGCCTAATTTTTTTACTTGCCTATTATTGATGTTTCAAAAGATGTCGCTTAGATATTTGGAATATGGTATCGTATAGTTTATACGCTTTAAAAATTTACAACTGCGTAACAAAATACTTTACGTTATAAGAGTTATCTCCCCAAACACTGTTTTTCTTGTGGCCACTACTCCTTCGCAACCGTTAAAGATTACGACAAAATTATTTTACCAAATTGCTAGTTACATCTTCAGGATTAGGATATTCATTTGGACCGAAGCTTTATGGAGACTCCATATGAGAGTTATTCCCCCTTTTCCATTTAATTAAGTGATATGTATTTCTAAATGGTAAACCATAAGTGATAAAGACATAGGGTCTTTAGATTTGAGGTCCTTGGTCCAAAATAATAAAAATGAGGTCAAGGTCAAAGGTCAAGGTCATATTCTAAATTTTGATTTTGGCTTATTTTCACTTATTTTCAAATACCTTATGACATATCGACAAATAATTTTTCATAAATTCTTGGTTGTGACATTTCCTTACTTGTATATTTTGATTGAAAGGGTGTGCAGACAATAAATGGGAATTTTTTACCATCTTACATTTAGAATAATGCGTCAAGTGATATTACTCATTAACCAAACATATTAAAGACCTAGGGTCTTTTGATTTAAGGTCCTTGGTTTGTGACCTTGAAATTGAGGTCAAGGTCATAGGTTAATAGGACGTTCTAGATTTTGACCTTTGCTTTAAATTCATATTAATACATTATAAAGCCATAGGAACTAACATTTTAAACTGATTTTTCATATTTCAATATCAAAATAGAACTTTACTAGTGGAAAGACCTTCAATTGTTCTCTGAACAATTGGTTTTTAATTATTATTTTTTTTTTTTTTTTTTTTCTTCCGCCTAAATTTTTTCTTGCGTAGTATTGATGTTTCAAAAGATGTCGCTTAGATATTTGGAATATGATATTGTAATGCGTATGCGCTTTTAAAACTGACAACTGCGTAACCAAATACTTTACGTTGTAAGAGTTATCTCCCCAAACACTGTTTTTCTTGTGGCCACTACTCCTTCGCAACCGTAAAAGATTACGACAAATTTATTTTACCAAATTGCTCGTTACATCTTAGGGATTAGGATATTCATTTGGACCGAAGCTTTACGGAGACTCCATATGAGAGTTATTCCCCCTTTTTCATTTGATTCAAGTGATATGCATTTCTAACTGGTAAACCATAAGTGATAGAGACCTAGGGTCCTCAGATTTGAGGTCCTTGGTTTAAAAAAATGAAAATGAGGTCAAGGTCAAAGGTCAAGGTCATATTCTAAATTTTGATTTTGGCTTATTTTCACTTATTTTCAAATACGTTATGACATATCGACAAATAATTTTTCATAAATTGTTAGTTGCGACATGTCCTTACTTGTATATTCTGGTTGAAAGGGTGCGCAGACAATAAATGGGAATTTTTGCCCATCTTACATTTAAAATAACGCGTCAAGTGATATTACTCATTAACCAAACATATTAAAGACCTAGGGTCTTTTGATTTAAGGTCCTTGGTTTGTGACCTTAAAATTGAGGTCAAGGTCATAGGTTAAAGGACGTTCTAGATTTTGACCTTTGCTTTAAATTCATATTAATACATCCTAAAGCCATAGGAACTAACATTTTAAACTGATTTTTCATATTTCAATTTCAAAATAGAACTTTACTAGTGGAAAGACCTTCAATTGTTCTCTGAACAATTGGTTTTTAATTATTAGGTCTTTCCACTTTTCCGTGGAAAGACCTATTGTATTTGTTCTGATTATTAGGTCTTTCCACCTTTCCGTGGAAAGACCTATTGTATTTGTTCTGATTATTATTATTATTATTATTATTATTTTTTTTTTTTTTTTTCTTCCGCCTCAATTTTATTCTTGCGCAGTATTGATGTTTCAAAAGATGTCGCTTAGATATTTGGAATATGATGTCGTATAGTTTATACGCTTTAAAAAATTACAACTGCGTCACAAAATACTTTACGTTGTAAGAGTTATCTTCCCAAATACTGTTTTTCTTGTGGCCACTACTCCTTCGCAACCGTAAAAGATTACGACAAATTTATTTTACCAAATTGCTCGTTACTACTTCAGGATTAGGATATTCATTTGGACCGAAGTTATCCGGAGACTCCATATGAGAGTTATTTCCCCTTATGCATTTAATATAAGTGATATGCGTTTCCAACTGGTAAACCATCAGTGATATAGGCCTAGGGTCTTTGGATTAAAGTTCCTTGTTTCAAAAAAATGAAAATAAGGTCAAGGTCAAAGGTCAAGGTCATATTCTAAATTTTGATTTTGGCTTATTTTCTCTATTTTCAACAACCGTGAAAGATATTGGCAAATAATTTTAACTAAATTGTGAGTTGCGACATGTTGTAACTTATAAATTTTGGTTGGAAGGGTGCGTAAACAATAAATGAGAGTTTTCGCCCATCTTATATTTAAAATCATGCCTAAAGTGATATAACTCATTAACCATACATATTACAGACCTAGGATCTTTTTATTTGAGGTCCTTGGTTGGTGACCTTGAAATTGAGGTCAAGGTCAAAGGTTAATAGGACGTTCTAGATTTTGACCTTTGCTTTAAATTCATATTTATACATTATAAAGTCATAGGAACTGGAATTTTAGATTGATTTTTAATATTTTGAAAAAAAAATAGATCTTGACTTGTGGAAAGACCTTCAATTGTTCTCTGAACAATTGGTTTTTAATTATTATTATTATTATTATTTTTTTTTTTTTTTTTCTTCCGCCTAAATTTTATTCTTGCGTAGTATTGATGTTTCAAAAGATGTCGCTTAGATATTTGGAATATGATGTCGTTTAGTTTATACGCTTTAAAAATTTACAACTGTGTCACAAAATACTTTACGTTGTAAGAGTTATCTTCCCAAACACTGTTTTTCTTGTGGCCACTACTCCTTCGCAACCGTAAAAGATTAAGACAAATTTATTTTACCAAATTGCTCGTTACTACTTCAGGATTAGGATATTCATTTGGACTGAAGTTATTCGGAGACTCCATATAAGAGTTATTTCCCCTTATGCATTTGATATAAGTGATATGCGTTTCTAATTGGTAAAACATCAGTGATATAGGCCTAGGGTCTTTGGATTAAAGTTCCTTGTTTCAAAAAAATGAAAATAAGGTCAAGGTCAAAGGTCAAGGTCATATTCTAAATTTTGATTTTGGCTTATTTTCTCTATTTTCAACAACCTTGAAAGATATTGACAAATTATTTTAACTAAATTGTGAGTTGCGACATGTTGTAACTTATAAATTTTGGTTGGAAGGGTGCGTAAACAATAAATGAGAGTTTTCGCCCATCTTATATTTAAAATCATGCCTAAAGTGATATAACTCATAAACCATACATATTACAGACCTAGGATCTTTTTATTTGAGGTCCTTGGTTGGTGACCTTGAAATTGAGGTCAAGGTCAAAGGTTAATAGGACGTTCTAGATTTTGACCTTTGCTTTAAATTCATATTTATACATTATAAAGTCATAGGAACTGACATTTTAGATTGATTTTTAATATTTTGAAAAAAAAATACATCTTGACTTGTGGAAAGACCTTCAATTGTTCTCTGAACAATTGGTTTTTAATTATTTTTTTTTTTTTTTTTCTTCCGCCTAATTTTTTTTCTTGCGTAGTATTGAGGTTTCAAAAGATGTCGCTTAGATATTTGAAATATGATATCATATAGTTTATACGCTTTAAAAATTTACAACTGTGTAACAAAATACTTTACGTTGTAAGAGTTATCTCCCCAAACACTGTTTTTCTTGTGGCCACTACTCCTTCGCAACCGTTAAATATTACGACAAATTTATTTTACCAAATTGCTCGATACATCTTCAGGATTAGGATATTCATTTGGATCGAAGCTTTACGGAGACTCCATATGAGAGTTATTCCCCCTTTTCCATTTAATTAAGTGATATGCATTTCTAAATGGTAAACCATAAGTGATAAAGACACAGGGTCTTTAGATTTGGGGTCCTTGGTCGATAATAATAAAAATGAGGTCAAGGTCAAAGGTCAAGGTCATATTCTAAATTTTTGATTTTGGCTTATTTTCATTTATTTTCAAATACCTTATGACATATCGACATATAATTTTTCATAAATTGTTAGTTACGACATGTCCTTACTTGTATATTTTGTTTGAAAGGGTGCGCAGACAAAAAATGGGAGTTTTTGCCCATCTTACATTCAGAATTACGCGTAAAGTGATATTACTAATAAACCAAACATATTAAAGACCTTGGGTCTTTGGATTTAAGGTCCTTGGTTTGTGCCCTTGAAATTGAGGTCAAGGTCATAGGTTAATATGACGTTCTAGATTTTGACCTTTGCTTTAAATTCATATAAATACATCATAAAGCCATAGGAACTGACATTTTAAACTGATTTTTAATATTTCAATATCAAAATAGATCTTTACCAGTGGAAAGACCTACAATTGTTCTCTGAACAATTGGTTTTTAATTATAATTTTTTTTTTTTTTTCTTCCGCCTAAATTTTTTTCTTGCGTAGTATTGATATTTCAAAAGATGTCGCTTAGATATTTGGAATATGATGTCGTATAGTTTATACGCTTTAAAAATTTACAACTGCGTAACAAAATACTTTACGTTGTAAGAGTTATCTCCCCAAACACTGTTATTCTTGTGGCCACTACTCCTTCGCAACCGTAAAAGAATACGACAAATTTATTTTACCAAATTGCTCGTTATGTCTTCAGGATTAGAATATTCCTTTGGACTGAAGCTATCCGGAGACTCCATATGAGAGTTATTCCCCCTTATGCATTTGATATAAGTGATATGTTCTTACTGGTAAACCATCAGTGATATAGGCCTAGGGTCTTTAGATTTGAGGTCCTTGGTCCAAAAAAATCAAAATAAGGTCAAGGTCATATTCTAAATTTTGATTTTGGCTTATTTTCTCTTATTTTCAACAACCGTGAAAGATATCGACAAATTCCTTTTACTAAATTGTGAGTTGCGACATGTTGTAACTTATAGATTTTGGTTGGAAGGGTGCGTAAACAATAAATGAGAGTTTTCGCCCATCTTATATTTAAAATCATGCCTATAGTGATATAACTCATTAACCATACATATTACAGACCTAGGGTCTTTTTGTTTGAGGTCCTTGGTTGGTGACCTTGAAAGTGAGGTCAAGGTCAAAGGTTCATAGGACGTTCTAGATTTTGACCTTTGCTTTAAATTCATATTTATACATTATAAAGTTATAGGAACTGACATTTTAGATTGATTTTTAATATTTTGATAATAAGTTAGATCTTTACTTGTGGAAAGACCTTCAATTGTTCTTTGAACAATTGGTTTTTAATTATTATTATTATTATTTATTTTTTTTTTTTCTTCCGCCCAATTTTTTTCTTGCGTAGTATTGTTGTTTAATAAGATGTCGCTTAGATATTTGGATTATGATATCATGTAGTTTATACGCTTTAAAAACTGACAACGGCGTAACAAAATACTTTACATTGTAAGAGTTATCTCCCCAAACACTGTTTTTCTTGTGGCCACTACTCCTTCGCAACCGTATAAGAAACCGACAAATTTATTTTTCCAAATTGCTCGTTATATCCTTGGGATGTTCTGTTTCATTTCAACTGAAGCTATCCAGAGACTCCATATGAGAGTTATCCCCCTTTTATATATGATATCAGTGATATGCATTTCTAACTGGTAAACTATAAGTGATAGAGACCTAGGGTCTTTTGATTTAAGATCCTTGGTCCAAAAAAATGAAAATTAGGTCAAGGTCAAATGTCAAGGTCAAATTCTATATTTTGATTTTGGCTTATTTTCACCTTTTTTCATTAACCTTATAAGATATCGACAATTTCTTTTTACTAAATTGTTAGTTGCGACATGTCGTAACTTATAGATTTTGGTTCCAAGGGTGCGTAAACAATAAAAGGGAGTTTTCGCCCCTCTTATATTAAGAATCATGCGTAAAGTGATTTTACTCATGAACCATACATATAAAGGAACTAGTGTCTTTTTATTTGAGATGTTTAGTCTATGACCTTGAAATTGAGGTCAAGGTCATAGGTCAATTGGACGTTCTAGATTTTGACCTTTGCTTAAAATTCATATTTATACATCATTAAGCCATAGGAACTGACATTTTCATCTGAATTTTAATATTTTCATATCTAAATAGATCCTTATTGGTTGAAAGACCTTCAATTGTTCTTTGAACAATTGGTTTTTAATTAGGTCTTTCCACTTTTCCGTGGAAAGACCTATTGAATTTGTTCTGATTAGGTCTTTCCACCTTTCCGTGGAAAGACCTATTGAATTTGTTCTGATTATTATTATTATTATTTTTTTTTTTTTTCTTCCGCCTAATTTTTTTTCTTGCGTATTATTGATGTTTCAAAAGATGTCGCTTAGATATTTGGAATATGGTATCGTATAGTTTATACGCTTTAAAAATTTACAACTGTGTAACAAAATACTTTACGTTGTAAGAGTTATCTCCCCAAACACTGTTTTTCTTGTGGCCACTACTCCTTCGCAACCGTTAAAGATTACGACAAATTTATTTTACCAAATTGCTCGTTACATCTTCAGGATTAGGATATTCATTTGGACCGAAGCTTTACGGAGACTCCATAAGAGAGTTATTCCCCCTTTTCCCTTAAATTAAGTGATATGCATTTCTAAATGGTAAACCATAAGTGATAAAGACATAGGGTCTTTAGATTTGTGGTCCTTGGTCGAAAATAATAAAAATGAGGTTAAGGTCAAAGGTCAAGGTCATATTCTAAATTTTGATTTTGGCTTATTTTCATTTATTTTCAAATACCTTATGACATATCGACAAATAATTTTTCATAAATTGTTAGTTGCGACCTGTCCTTACTTGTATATTTTGATTGAAAGGGTGCGCAGACAATAAATGGGAGTTTTTGCCCATCTTACATTTAGAATTACGCGTAAAGTGATATTACTAATAAACCAAACATATTAAAGACCTTGGGTCTTTTGATTTAAGGTCCTTGGTTTGTGAACTTGAAATTGAGGTCAAGGTCATAGGTTAATATGACGTTCTAGATTTTGACCTTTGCTTTAAATTCATATAAATACATCATAAAGCCATAGGAACTAACATTTTAATCTGATTTTTAATGTTTCAATATCAAAATAGATCTTTACTAGTGGAAAGACCTACAATTGTTCTCTGAACAATTGGTTTTTAATTATTATTTTTTTTTTTTTTTTTCTTCCGCCTAAATTTTGTTCTTGCGTAGTATTGGTGTTTCAAAAGATGTCGTTTAGATATTTGGAATATGATGTTGTATAGTTTATACGCTTTAAAAATTTACAACTGCGTAACAAAATACTTAACATTGTAAGAGTTATCTCCCCAAACACTGTTTTTCTTGTGGCCACTACTCCTTCGCAACCGTCAAAGATTACGACAAATTTATTTTACCAAATTGCTCGTTATATCTTAAGGATTAGGATATTCATTTGGACCGAAACTTTACGGAGACTCCATATGAGAGTTATTCCCCCTTTTCCATTGAATTAAGTGATATGCATTTCTAAATGGTAAACCATAAGTGATAGAGACCTAGGGTCTTCAGATTTGAGGTCCTTGGTCCAAAAAAATGAAAATGAGGTCAAGGTCAAAGGTCAAGGTCATATTCTAAATTTTGATTTTGGCTTATTTTCACTTATTTCCAAAAACCGTATGACATATCGACAAATAATTTTTCATAAATTGTTAGTTGCGACATGTCCTTACTTGTATATTTTGGTTGAAAGGGTGCGCAGACAATAAATTGGAGTTTTTGCCCATCTTACAGTTAGAATTATGCGTAAAGTGATATTACTCATTAACCAAACATATTAAAGACCTAGGGTCTTTTGATTTAAGGTCCTTGGTTTGTGACCTTGAAATTGAGGTCAAGGTCATAGGTTAATAGGACGTTCTAAATTTTCACCTTTGCTTTAAATTCACATTAATACATCATAAATCCATAGGAATTAACATTTTAAACTGATTTTTCATATTTCAATATCAAAATAGATCTTTACTAGTGGAAAGACCTTCAATTGTTCTCTGAACAATTGGTTTTTAATTAGGTCTTTCCACTTTTCCGTGGAAAGACCTATTGAATTTGTTCTGATTATTATTAGGTCTTTCAACCTTTCAGGTGAAAGACCTATTGTATTTGTTCTGATTATTAGGTCTTTCCACCTTTCCGTGGAAAGACCTATTGAATTTGTTCTGATTATTATTATTATTATTATTATTATTTTTTTTTTTTTTTTTCTTCCGCCTAAATTTTTTTCTTGCGTAGTATTGATATTTCAAAAGATGTCGCTTAGATATTTGGAATATGATGTCGTATAGTTTATACGCTTTAAAAATTTACAACTGCGTAACAAAATACTTTACGTTGTAAGAGTTATCTCCCCAAACACTGTTATTCTTGTGGCCACTACTTCTTCGCAACCGTAAAAGAATACGACAAATTTATTTTACCAAATTGCTCGTTATGTCTTCAGGATTAGAATATTCCTTTGGACTGAAGCTATCCGGAGACTCCATATGAGAGTTATTCCCCCTTATGCATTTGATATAAGTGATATGTGTTTCTTACTGGTAAACCATCAGTGATATAGGCCTAGGGTCTTTAGATTTGAGGTCCTTGGTCCAAAAAAATGAAAATAAGGTCAAGGTCAAAGGTCAAAGTCATATTCTAAATTTTGATTTTGGCTTATTTTCTCTTATTTTCAACAACCGTGAAAGATATCGACAAATTCCTTTTACTAAATTGTGAGTTGCGACATGTTGTAACTTATAAATTTTGGTTGGAAGGGTGCGTAAACAATAAATGAGAGTTTTCGCCCATCTTATATTTAAAATCATGCCTATAGTGATATAACTCATCAACCATACATATTACAGACCTAGGGTCTTTTTGTTTGAGGTCCTTGGTTGGTGACCTTGAAAGTGAGGTCAAGGTCAAAGGTTAATAGGACGTTCTAGATTTTGACCTTTGCTTTAAATTCATATTTATACATTATAAAGTTATAGGAACTGACATTTTAGATTGATTTTTAATATTTTGATAATAAATTAGATCTTTACTTGTGGAAAGACCTTCAATTGTTCTTTGAACAATTGGTTTTTAATTATTATTTTTTTTTTTTTTTTTCTTCCGCCTAAATTTTTTTCTTGCGTAGTAATGATGTTTCAAAAGATGTCGCTTACATATTTGAAATATGATGTTGTATAGTTTATACGCTTTAAAAATTTACAACTGCATAACAAAATACTTTACGTTGTAAGAGTTATCTCCCCAAACACTGTTTTTCTTGTGGCCACTACTCCTTCGCAACCGTAAAAGATTACTACAAATTTATTTTACCAAATTGCTCGTTACATCTTAAGGATTAGGATATTCATTTGGACCGAAGCTTTACGGAGACTCCATATGAGAGTTATTCCCCCTTTTCCCTTAAATTAAGTGATATGCATTTCTAAATGGTAAACCATAAGTGATAAAGACATAGGGTCTTTAGATTTGAGGTCCTTGGTCGAAAATAATAAAAATGAGGTCAAGGTCAAAGGTCAAGGTCATATTCTAAATTTAGATTTTGGCTAATTTTCATTATTTTCAAATACCTTATGACATATCGACAAATAATTTTTCATAAATTGTTGGTTGCGACATGTCCTTGTATATTTTGGTTGAAAGGGTGCGCAGACAATAAATGGGAGTTTTTGCCAATCTTACATTTAGAATTACGTGTAAAGTGATATTACTAATAAACCAAACATATTAAAGACCTAGGGTCTTTTGATTTAAGTTCCTTGGTTTGTGAACTTGAAATTGAGGTCAAGGTCATAGGTTAATATGACGTTCTAGATTTTGACCTTTGCTTTAAATTCATATAAATACATCATAAAGCCATAGGAACTAACATTTTAAACTGATTTTTCATATTTCAATATCAAAATAGATCTTTACTAGTGGAAAGACCTACAATTGTTCTCTGAACAATTGGTTTTTAATTATTATTATTTTTTTTTTTTTTTTTCTTCCGCCTAATTTTTTTTCTTGCGTATTATTGATGTTTCAAAAGATGTCGCTTAGATATTTGGAATATGGTATCGTATAGTTTATACGCTTTAAAAATTTACAACTGCGTAACAAAATACTTTACGTTGTAAGAGTTATCTCCCCAAACACTGTTTTTCTTGTGGCCACTACTCCTTCGCAACCGTTAAAGATTACGACAAATTTATTTTACCAAATTGCTTGTTACATCTTCATGATTAGGATATTCATTTGGACCGAAGCTTTACGGAGACTCCATATGAGAGTTATTCCCCCTTTTCCATTTAAATAAGTGATATGCATTTCTAAATGGTAAACCATAAGTGATAAAGACATAGGGTCTTTCGATTTGAGGTCCTTGGTCCAAAAAAATAAAAATGAGGTCAAGGTCAAAGGTCAAGGTCATATTCTAAATTTTGATTATGGCTTATTTTTATTTATTTTTAAATACCTTATGACATATCGACAAATAATTTTTCATAAATTGTTAGTCGCGACATGTCCTTACTTGTATATTTTGGTTGAAAGTGTGGGTAGACAATAAATGGGAATTTTTGCCCATCTTACATTTAGAATTACGCGTAAAGTGATATTAATAATAAACCAAACATATTAAAGACCTTGGGTCTTTTGATTTAAGGTCATTGGTTTGTGAACTTGAAATTGAGGTCAAGGTCATATGTTAATATGACGTTCTAGATTTTGACCTTTGCTTTAAATTCATATAAATACATCATAAAACCATAGGAACTAACATTTTAAACTGATTTTTCATATTTCAATATCAAAATAGATCTTTACTAGTGGAAAGACCTACAATTGTTCTCTGAACAATTGGTTTTTAATTAGGTCTTTCCACTTTTCCGTGGAAAGACCTATTGAATTTGTTCTGATTATTATTTTTTTTTTTTTTTTTCTTCCGCCTTCTTTTTTTATTGCGTAGTATTGATGTTTCAAAAGATGTCGCTTAGATATTTGGAATATGATGTCGTATAGTTTATACGCTTTAAAAATTTACAACTGCGTAACAAAATACTTTACGTTGTAAGAGTTATCTCCCCAAACACTGTTTTTCTTGTGGCCACTACTCCTTCGCAACCGCAAAAGATTATGACAAATTTATTTTACCAAATTGCTCGTTACTTCTTCAGGATTAGGATATTCATTTGGACCGAAGCTTTACGGAGACTCCATATGAGAGTTATTCCCCCTTTTTCATTTGATTCAAGTGATATGCATTTCTAACTAGTAAACCATAAGTGATAGAGACCTTGGGTCTTCAGATTTGAGGTCCTTGGTCCAAAAAAATGAAAATGAGGTCAAGGTCAAAGGTCAAGGTCATATTCTAAATTTTGATTTGGCTAATTTTCACTATTTTCAAATACCTTATGACATATCGACAAATAATTTTTCATAAATTGTTAGTTGCGACATGTCCTTACTTGTATATTTTGGTTGAAAGGGTGCGCAGACAATAAAAGGGAGTTTTTGCCCATCTTACATTTAGAATTACGCGTTAAGTGATATTACTAATAAATCAAACATATTAAAGACCTAGGGTCTTTTGATTTAAGGTCCTTGGTTTGTGAACTTGAAATTGAGGTCAAGGTCATAGGTTAAGATGACGTTCTAGATTTTGACCTTTGCTTTAAATTCATATAAATACATCATAAAGCCATAGGAACTAACATTTTAAACTGATTTTTCATATTTCAATATTAAAATAGATCTTACTAGTGGAAAGACCTACAATTGTTCTCTGAACAATTGGTTTTTAATTATTTTTTTTTTTCTTCCGCCTAAATTTTGTTCTTGCGTAGTATTGATGTTTCAAAAGATGTCGCTTAGATATTTGGAATATGATGTCGTATAGTTTATACGCTTTAAAAATTAACAACTGCGTAACAAAATACTTTACGTTGTAAGAGTTATCTCCCCAAACACTGTTATTCTTGTGGCCACTACTTCTTCGCAACCGTAAAAGATTACGACAAATTTATTTTACCAAATTGCTCGTTACGTCTTCAGGATTAGAATATTCATTTGGACCGAAGCTATCCGGAGACTCCATATGAGAGTTATTTCCCCTTATGCATTTGATATAAGTGATATACGTTTCTTACTGGTAAACCATCAGTGATATAGGCCTAGGGTCTTTAGATTTGAGGTCCTTGGTCCAAAAAAATAAAATGAGGTCAAGGTCAAAGGTCAAGGTCATATTCTAAATTTTGATTTTGGCTTATTTTCATTTATTTTCAAATACCTTATGACATATGGACAAATAATTTTTCATAAATTGTTAGTTGCGACATGTCCTTACTTGTATATTTTGGTTGAAAGGGTGCGCAGACAATAAATGGGAGTTTTTGCCCATCTTACATTTATAATTACGCGTAAAGTGATATTACTAATAAACCAAACATATTTAAGACCTAGGGTCTTTTGATTTAAGGTCCTTGGTTTGTGAACTTGAAATTGAGGTCAAGGTCATAGGTTAATATGACGTTCTAGATGTTGACCTTTGCTTTAAATTCATATAAATACATCATAAAACCATAGGAACTAACATTTTAAACTGATTTTTCATATTCAAATATCAAAATAGATCTTTACTAGTGGAAAGACCTACAATTGTTCTCTGAACAATTGGTTTTTAATTTTTTATTTTTTTTTTCTTCCGCCTAATTTTTTTCTTGCGTAGTATTGATGTTTCAAAAGATGTCGCTTAGATATTTGGAATATGATATCGTATAGTTTATACGCTTTAAAAATTTACAACGACATAACAAAAAACTTTACGTTGTAAGAGTTATCTCCCCAAACACTGTTTTTCTTGTGGCCACTACTCCTTCGTAACCGTAAAGGATTACAACAAATTTATTTTACCAAATTGCTCGTTACGTCTTAAAGATTAGGGTATTCATTTGGACCGAAGCTTTAAAGAGACTCCATATGAGAGTTATTCCCCTTTTTCATTTGATTCAAGTGATATGCATTTCTAACTAGTAAACCATAAGTAATAGAGACCTAGGGTCCTCAGATTTGAGGTCCTTGGTCCAAAAAAATGAAAATGAGGTCAAGGTCATGGTCAAGGTCATATTCTAAATTTTGATTTTGGCTTATTTTCACATATTTTCAAATACGTTATGACATATCGACAAAAAAAATTTCATAAATTGCTAGTTGCGACATGTCCTTACTTGTATATTCTAGTTGAAATGGTGCGCAGACAATAAATGGGAATTTTTGCCCATCTTACATTTAGAATAACGCGTCAAGTGATATTACTCAATAACCAAACATATTAAAGACCTAGGGTCTTTTGATTTAAGGTCCTTGGTTTGTGACCTTAAAATTGAGGTCAAGGTCATAGGTTAAAGGACGTTCTAGATTTTGACCTTTGCTTTAAATTCATATTAATACATCCTAAAGCCATAGGAACTAACATTTTAAACTGATTTTTCATATTTCAATATCAAAATAGAACTTTACTAGTGGAAAGACCTTCAATTGTTCTCTGAACAATTGGTTTTTAATTTTATTTTTTTTTCTTCCGCCTAAATTTTTTTCTTGCGTAATATTGATGTTTCAAAAGATGTCGCTTAGATATTTGGAATATGATGTCGTATAGTTTATACGCTTTAAAAATTTACAACTGCGTAACAAAATACTTTACGTTGTAAGAGTTATCTCCCCAAACACTGTTATTCTTGTGGCCACTACTCCTTCGCAACCGCAAAAGATTACGACAAATTTATTTTACCAAATTGCTCGTTACAACTTCAGGATTAGAATATTCATTTGGACCGAAGCTATCCGGAGACTCCATATGAGAGTTATTTCCCCTTCTGCATTTGATACAAGTGATATGCGTTTCTTACTGGTAAACCATCAGTGATATAGGCCTAGGGTATTTAGATTTGAGGTCCTTGGTCCAAAAAAATGAAAATAAGGTCAAGGTCAAAGGTCAAGGTCATTTTCTAAATTTTGATTTTGGCTTATTTTCTCTTATTTTCAACAACCGTGAAAGATATTGACAAATTCTTTTTACTAAATTGTGAGTTGCGACATGTTGTAACTTATAAATTTTGGTTGGAAGGGTGCGTCAACAATAAATGAGAGTTTTTGCCCATCTTATATTTAAAATCATGCCTATAGTGATATAACTCATTAACCATACATATTACAGACCTAGTGTCTTTTTGTTTGAGGTCCTTGGTTGGTGACCTTAAAATTGAGGTCAAGGTCAAAGGTTAATAGGGCGTTCTAGATTTTGACCTTTGCTTTAAATTCATATTTATACATTATAAAGTCATAGGAACTGACATTTTAGATTGATTTTTAATATTTTGATAATAAACTAGATCTTTACTTATGGAAAGACCTTCAATTGTTCTTTGAACAATTGGTTTTTAATTATTATTATTTTTATTTTTATTTTTTTTTTTCTTCCGCCTAAATTTTATTCTTGCGTAGTATTGATGTTTCAAAAGATGTCGCTTAGATATTTTGAATATGATGTCGTATAGTTTATACGCTTTAAAAATTTACAACTGCGTCACAAAATACTTTACGTTGTAAGAGTTATCTTCCCAAACACTGTTTTTCTTGTGGCCACTACTCCTTCGCAACCGTAAAAGATTAAGACAAATTTATTTTACCAAATTGCTTGTTACTACTTCAGGATTAGGATATTCATTTGGACCGAAGCTATCCGGAGACTCCATATGAGAGTTATTTCCCCTTATGCATTTGATATAAGTGATATGCGTTTCTAATTTGTAAACCATCAGTGATATAGGCCTAGGGTATTTGGATTACAGTTCCTTGTTTCAAAAAAATGAAAATAAGGTCAAGGTCAAAGGTCAAGGTCATATTCTAAATTTTGATTTTGGCTTATTTTCTCTATTTTCAACAACCGTGAAAGATATTGACAAATTATTTTAACTAAATTGTGAGTTGCGACATGTTGTAACTTATAAATTTTGGTTGGAAGGGTGCGTAAACAATAAATGAGAGTTTTCGCCCATCTTATATTTAAAATCATGCCTAAAGTGATATAACTCATAAACCATACATATTACAGACTTAGGATCTTTTTATTTGAGGTCCTTGGTTGGTGACCTTGAAATTGAGGTCAAGGTCAAAGGTTAATAGGACGTTCTAGATTTTGACCTTTGCTTTAAATTCATATTTATACATTATAAAGTCATAGGAACTGACATTTTAGATTGATTTTTAATATTTTGAAAAAAAAATAGATCTTGACTTGTGGAAAGACCTTTAATTGTTCTCTGAACAATTGGTTTTTAATTATTATTATTATTTTTTTTTTTTTTCTTCCGCCTAATTTTTTTTCTTGCGTACTATTGATGTTTCAAAAGATGTCGCTTAGATATTTGGAATATGGTATCGTAGAGTTTATACGCTTTAAAATTTACAACTGCGTAACAAAATACTTTACGTTGTAAGAGTTATCTCCCCAAACACTGTTTGTCTTGTGGCCACTACTCCTTCGCAACCGTTAAAGATAACGACAAATTTAGTTTACCAAATTGCTCGTTACAACTTCAGGATTAGGATATTCATTTGGACCGAAGCTTTACAGAGACTCCATATGAGAGTTATTCCCCCTTTTCCATTTAATTAAGTGATATACATTTCTAAATTGTAAACCATAAGTGATAAAGACATAGGGTCTTTAGATTCGAGGTCCTTGGTCCAAAAAACTAAAAATGAGGTCAAGGTCAAAGGTCAAGGTCATATTCTAAATTTTTTTTATTTTTTATTTTTGCTTATTTTCATTTATTTTCAAATACCTTATGACATATCGACAAATAATTTTTCGTAAATTGTTAGTTGCGACATGTCCTTACTTGTATATTTTGGTTGAAAGGGTGCGCAGACAATAAATGGGAGTTTTTGCCCATCTGACATTTAGAATTACGCGTAAAGTGATATTACTAATAAACCAAACATATTTAAGACCTAGGGTCTTTTGATTTAAGGTCCTTGGTTTGTTAACTTGAAATTGAGGTCAAGGTCATAGGTTAATATGACGTTCTAGATTTTGACCTTTGCTTTAAATTGATATAAATACTTCATAAAACCATAGGAACTAACATTTTAAACTGATTTTTCATATTTCAATATCAAAATAGATCTTTACTAGTGGAAAGACCTACAATTGTTCTCTGAACAATTGGTTTTTAATTATTATTATTTTTTTTTTTTTTTTCTTCCGCCTAAATTTTTTTCTTGCGTAATATTGATGTTTCAAAAGATGTCGCTTAGATATTTGGAATATGATGTCGTATAGTTTATACGCTTTAAAAAATTTTCAACTGCATAACAAAATACTTAACGTTGTAAGAGTTATCTCCCCAAACACTGTTATTCTTGTGGCCACTACTCCTTCGCAACCGTAAAAGATTACGACAAATTTATTTTACCAAATTGCTCGTTACGTCTTCAGGATTAGAATATTCATTTGGACCGAAGCTATCCGGAGACTCCATATGAGAGTTATTTCCCCTTATGCATTTGATATAAGTGATATGCGTTTCTTACTGGTAAACCATCAGTGATATAAGCCTAGGGTCTTTAGATTTGAGGTCCTTGGTCCAAAAAAATGTAAATAAGGTCAAGGTCAAAGGTCAAGGTCATATTCTAAATTTTGATCTTGGCTTATTTTCTCTTATTTTCAACAACCGTGAAAGATATTGACAAATTCTTTTTACTAAATTGTGAGTTGCGACATGTTGTAACTTATAAATTTTGGTTGGAATGGTGCGTAAACAATAAATGAGAGTTTTCGCCCATCTTATATTTTCAATCATGCCTATAGTTATATAACTCATTAACCATACATATTACAGACCTAGGGTCTTTTTGTTTGAGGTCCTTGGTTAGTGACCTTAAAATTGAGGTCAAGGTCAAAGGTTAATAGGGCGTTCTAGAATTTGAACTTTGCTTTAAATTCATATTTATACATTATAAAGTCATAGGAACTGACATTTTAGATTGATTTTTAATATTTTGATAATAAAATAGATCTTTACTTGTGGAAAGACCTTCAATTGTTCTTTGAACAATTGGTTTTTAATTCTATTAAGTTGTTTTTATGTTCTGTGCTAAATTATTACGTTGAATTATTTTAGTGATTCATTGTTACATCATTTGTACTCTGTGGTTCACACTGATTTAATTTGAAAGCGAGTTCATGGACCCCTATTTTTCAAAACATCAATTTGTTTCATTTTGCAGGGAGATTATGTGACCCAAATTTTATAAAACTGTAAATAGAGGATTTTTTTTAATTTTGATAAACATGCAGCAAAAAATGACGTATTTTCCTAAATTCATGAACATTTGATAAATATGAGTTATTTCTGAATAAAAAAATGCATATTTTTTTAGGATAATTATAAAATACAGAAATTACCGATTATTTAACAAAAAGCAATTTGTGTTTATCTTTTATACAAAAAAGTTACGTCTTTCTTTCGAAAAAGAAATTACGGCCACAAATCTGAATTTGAGCAAACATACAAAATTTCGACCTCATTTTTCTCAAGAAGTAGCACATGCAGGTATTTTTTTTTTATTACATATTTGATTTAATTAGGTAAAAAATAGCCTATATGCAAATGTTCACGAATTTGTAAATACAGGATCAAAACTGTATCGTATGCCCTTAATTAACATGTCCAAATGTACTATTTATATTTTTAAGATATCATGTATTTTTCTGTCTTTAGTGTTTTTGCATTTATTTGTTAATTGTTCTCCTCGTGTAGTGGTGTCATTTGAGTGGTATATTTAACATTGTCACTTAGTTTGGCTAGCCATAAAACCAGGTTCTATTTTCTAGAAAATTTGATTTCCAAGAGACGTATCTCTTTAAGTATTTGAACTCGGGTCGGAATCATAATGTATTGTAAAACCTGTACCTCATATTAATTTCTTTTCATTCGCTTTCACAACAAAACACAAGCTAGCTGCGTTGTTCATCCCTGAAATATCAAATGTTCGTCCCCTTCACTAGTATATGTTATCTAGTGAATGAATAGTTTCATCGAAAATTGTATCAAAATAAAATAAAATTAAGCATTTGTTTCTATTTCTATACTTACCAAAGTTTGCAAAATTCACAGTTAAATTCCAGCTTTTAAAAACTGTTGTGTAAGAAGCTATTTCTTATAAACAAAATGGCAGAACACGTCTGTTTGGTTTCTTTCACGGTTTTCGTGGAAGCCACATGAACGGGAGTTTAATATGAAAATGCATAACAAGAAATTTCATGCTCGAAAGGGCAGCTGTTTTGATATCAATTACCATAAAAAAAACAACCTGATAAAACCTGATCTGTCTGAACTATTTTAAGATTTAAATGGTGTAAACTACGAATTAATACAGTCACAATGACGACAGTCGAGTGCAGTTATATCGAAGTATAGAATGAACCACTAAAGGTCGATATTTGATTCAGTATTGTTAAAATGGAAATAGTTAAATAGTTTATTTTTATTAGCAGCAAATCTGTGCAAACTTAGATCGAACCAGGAAATGCAGTTGTGATATAAGAGGTTACATATATGCTTTGTTGGAATTTTGCTACAAACCTGAAATCATTTTCTTTGTCTGAAGGTTAATCTAAATTACCATTACTGAAAGCGATATTGGACTTTGGGATAAAAAGGACTAATGTAGGTGATATTTATATGTGAATTGCATCTTAAAACTTGGTTCGAATATTTTCGAAAAACACGGTCAAAATATCCATATATAAAAGTGTTGACAATTGAATAAACAGTCTATTCGGATAGGAAAATGTATAAATCAGGCCAATTCAATGACAAACATGCATGATCAATGTTCATGTGAATTTGTTGCGGTCAAAGAAACCAGTCGATTATGAATGATGCGATCTATAATTTTTTTTTAGACAGGATCACAATAGCTTTCATATATATAGCAAAGACAATCAGAGGGTTAAAAACGTCTGTCTATTGAAGGAGGTCTATGCAAACGAAAAACAAATCTGAGGCCTGAGATTTCATTGTACAAACCAATAAACACGGCTGGTAATTTACACACGCAAAATATTTGGTTCTGCAATGAAAACCGTGAGAGGATTTTCCGGTTGTGCTTGAGTGGAGCAATTGTCACCGCTTCAAAGGGTATAGACATTTCTAAATCGCAATTTTCTTATTCGACTGATCAAAATATTGAAAATCGGAGAATGCTATGCTGTGGTGAATACTTGAACGAAGGGATTAATGTATCATTTAATGTTGTACGTGGAGTTGAACTCCTACAAAATCAGTTGCCGCACGAGATTTTGCTTAAAAAAGTGACATTTAAATTATGAAATGGTTCTAATTACAGACCTACAAGTTCAAATTTACTTTTTATTCGGTCAATGGGTATGAATGTCGATTTTGGCGTCGTGTACGCTGTCCGGTGTTGATCGATATCTTAATAAATCTAAAAACCTCATATTTTTATTATGTCATGCGTGAGGGAATCGGTTCTGGTTGAGGACATCGTGAATGCATGAGGGGACGTGAAATCATAATATTACTTCCAAACTATGAGTCTTTGAAAGTTGCCTAAATGAGGTCAGAGTGTTCATCAAAAAAATACATTTGTGTGCATAAACAAAACTAATGAAATATAATTTTGAAATACATTGTGGGAAGATATCTTTTACGGACAATAAAAGGAAAAATATGTCAACGATTTGTTTCTAGCTACAAATAAAAGTTGAAAAATTTCATATCAGCCCAGTATTAGTATTTTTTACGAAAAGAATTAACATATTGCGTATTTAAAAAAAAAATACATGGATTGCTAAAACACAAATTTTGATATTTGTTAAAATATTTTGCTTCATACAATACATCCCAAAGTTTTCTGTATATGAATAAAAAGTAACCAATAAATTGCAAATATGTCTCCAATAGAGTTAACAGTAGTAAACGTTGTTCGAAATTCATAAATTGATTTAGAAAAACAAATTCGGACTACAAACTAAAACTGAGGAAAACACATCAAATATAAGAGGGAAACTACGACACAACAGAAACACAAGTTAACATTAAACTTTAACACACACACTTGGCACAGGACATTTTAAGAAAAAATGGTGGGATGAACCCGGCTTTGTGGCATGCCAAACCTCCCGCATATACGGCAATGGTAAATATATCATTTAAAGACAACATTCCATGACAGGACTACAATACAAATAAATGAGAGAACATATAGGACAGAGAAACTAGCCAATTATAGCTAACAAAAGGTACCAGGTTAAAAAAAACCTTATACGTCAGACGCGTCTTTCGTCCACACAAGGCTAACCAGTGACGCTCATATGAAAAAAGTTCGAAAGCCAAGACAATTGTGTCTAATACGGCTAGGTGTTCTTCCTGGAATAAGAACATCTTTGTTATTTCGAATAATTCATAATTTTGCAACCAGTGAAGTTTAATAAAATGACTATATAATAGACATACATGATAAAATCGAAGTGGTGACTTACTGCACAATAAAAACGGATACATAAAACAACCTAAACCAGCACATAAAAATTCACAGCCGAGTTAGTCATACCATCAACGCAAAAAGTGACGTCACATGAATTTCTTCAACAATATTCCAAAAAATAGGATAGACAAAATTCAGGATTAGATTTGCAATACTGATATAACAATGAATTAAAACATTATACAAATATAGCCTTTGTATGAGGTCGATACAAGGATATATTGACCTGAAAGAAGTATATTGACTGAGGACGAAGTCCGAGGTCGATATACTTCTTTGGGTCGATACATCCTGTATTGACCTCATACAAAGGCCATATTTGTTATATTATTAATTTCTGAACATATTTGTATCAAAATCGTCATTTAGGTTTGTTGAAATTTTATAGATATTACATTTTCTCCTTGACAATAACAAAATATTAGTTGTTATTTCATTTACTTTTTTTTCTTATATATCTTATGTATTCGAAGATTTTTTTCGTCAAATAATCGATCACAGTTATTATGTGTTTCAAAACGTTAAACAATTTCAAAAAAAGCAAAAAGCATATTGACCTGCAAAAAGCATATCGCACGGTTATTTTTAGAATATCTAAAAACCGATATACTTTGTGACGTCATGTAATGATTTTCAGGATATTGTTTAACGTTTTGAAACAAATGATATCTGTGATCGATTATTTAACGAAAAAAAATCTTCAAATACATAAGATGTCCAAAAAAAAGTAAATGAAATAACAACTAATATGTTGTTATTGTCACGGAAATAATGTTATATCTATAAAGTTCCAATAAACCTAAATGACGATTTTGATACAAACATGTTCGGAAATTAATAATTAATATAACAAATATAGCCTTTGTATGAGGTCAATACAGGATATATCGACCCAAAGAAGTATATCGACCTCGGACTTCGTCCTCAGTCAATATACTTCTTTCAGGTCAATATATCCCTGTATCGACCTCATACAAAGGCTGTATTTGTATAATATATATATATATATATATATGATGTAAAAAATGTAATATGTATTTTGCAACTAATCACTACCCTGAGTGATTAGTGGATTGTAACAGGGAACATCAGGAGGAGCTTGGACTCCTGAATGATATTGTAACAAGCCAATATTTGAAATAAATATTTATTTATGTTGTTAAAAAAAAAAAAAGAAGTTAGCAATATCCTTTAACTCTACTTTCCGCTATATAGATGACGTTCTTTCACTAAACAATTCAAAATATGGTGACTATGTGGATCGCATCTATCCCATCGAATTGGAGATAAAGGATACTACAGATACAGTTAAGTCGGCTTCATATCTTGACTTACATCTAGAAATTGACAATGAGGGTCGGTTGAAGACAAAACTTTACGACAAAAGAAATGATTTCAGCTTTCCAATTGTGAACTTTCCATTTCTAAGTAGCAACATTCCAGCAGCACCTGCATACGGGGTATATATCTCCCAATTGATACGATATTCCCGTGCTTGCATTTCCTTTCATGATTTTCTCGATAGAGGGTTACTGCTCACAAGGAAGCTATTACACCAAGAGTTCCAAATGGTGAAGTTGAAATCATCTCTTCGTAAATTTTACGGACGCCATCACGAGTTGGTTGACCGTTATGGAATAACCGTTTCACAAATGATATCGGATATGTTCCTTACGACGTAACTACAATCCCCTTCCCTTTCATGAATTTGACCTACCGAATTAGACTATTTACCGGATTCAAGTTGTAATCACATAAGCAACACGACGGGTGCCGCATGTGGAGCAGGATCTGCTTACCCTTCCGGAGCACCTGAGATCACCCCTAGTTTTTGGTGGGGTTCGTGTTGTTTATTCTTTAGTTTTCTATGTTGTGTCATGTGTACTATTGTTTTTCTGTTTGTCTTTTTCATTTTTAGCCATGGCGTTGTCAGTTTGTTTTAGATTTACGAGTTTGACTGTCCCTTTGGTATCTTTCGTCCCTCTTTTGTAGGTTATATATAAAGATATAAATCCAAGTCCCCTCACGTATTCACGATGTCCTCAATCAGAACCGATACCCTCACGCATGACAAAATGAAAAAATGAGGGGTTTAGATTTATTAAGATGCCGATCAACACCGGACAGCGTCCGCATCGCCCAAAACGACATTCATGTCCATTGACCGAATAAAGTAAATTTGAACTTGCAGGTCTGTTAATAGTACCATTTCAAAATCTAAATGTCACTTTTTTAGGCAAATTCTCGTTGGGCAACTGATTTTGTAGGAGTTCAACTCCACGTACAACAGTAAATGATACATGTATCTCTTCGTTTAGGTATTTACCACAGCATAGCATTCTCCGATTTTCAATATTTTGATCAGTCGAATAAGAAAATTGCGATTTAGAAATGTCTATACTGTTTGAAGCGGTGACAATTGCTCCACTCAAGCACAACCGGAAAATCCTCTCACGTTTTCATTGCAGAACCAAATGTTCTGCGTGTGTAGATTACCAGCTGTGATGAACGAAAATAAATTTGATATACTAGAACAACAACAAACGACAACCTATGAATTAAAGAATGCCGCAATATTCTGTCGATAAAATCAAACCACATTCATTATTAAAGAACACTAATAGTTATGAAAAACGTAACGTACTTCTATGGAATGCCATGACTGTTTTCTAATGCTCAATGTTTGGTGCTTTACGCATTTAATGTTCAGTAGTATTTAATCATGTTCAGTAGCCTTTTTGACATTATGTTCGGTGCTTTGGTTATTACGTTCAGTAGTTTCATTATCATATGCTATGGTATTTAATTTGTGTTCGGTCATCCTGGCGTTCTATCCAGTGCATTTTCCATAATGTTTAATAGATTAAATATTATTTGAAGTACATTATGTATTACATTCAGTGGTCCCGGTTTCTCTGTATTTGATGCTTTATTCATCATATTCAGTAATAGCATCAGTATTATTCTCGGTTTAATGAACTATTTGCTCCATGGTTGTTTCATTTTGATGATACAGTAAAAGTCGAGAAATCAATAACAGAAAAAGTCGGGAGAAAACGAACGCATTATTTTTGACGCACGTTTGCTTTACAGGATGGAATGAAATTGGAAAAAATTGAAGCAGTATTAAATCGGTTTATTTGCGTTCCCACAAGGAAAATGACTCCTGACTAAATTTGTGAGATGTCATGATTGATTGGTTGCTGTTTTCTGAACGTACAATGGCAACTATTTCATGCATATGTACGACGGAGAGAAGTATTTTTAAACAAGCAATAAGAAGTTTTCGTATATACGGTCACCATAGGCGAGTGACTTATTTCAAAAAGACGCTTAGTTAACGACTTTAATGCACCCACCTAACACACGGCTGTATTATATATCATTCGAAAGCTGATAATCTGTACTTTCTGTTTTGCCCGGTGGTAAAACAATCGTACGGTGCATTTTCTGTAAAATCATGGTCAAAGGTCATGAAAAAAAAATCCAATTTTTGCGATTATTAAATAAAACGCCATTTTCTAATTCTTGTACCCTAAAATTTTTCAAAAGATCATATGAACTTTATGGAACATGATACATAATTTCCAAATCGAACAAAAAATAAAAAAATCGATTCGCAAAATTTCCCGAAAATTGAAATTTATCACAAATCCTAAAAAAATGAAAAAAAATGAAAAAAGCAAAATATAGCTTTGGGAATCGATATTTGTATACTAAAAAAAATAGATAAATATATATATTTTAGGTCAAGGAATATTTGTTTTGTAATTTTTAGTGGAAGAAGACGTCAAGTCTTCTGAAGACTTAAGGGGCCGACCCTTGGCATTGAGTCTCCGTATGCCGCATTCATTTCGTGTATTACAATTTCAAAACAACTTAAGATTCCTGACACCGATTTTTACACATGATTAGGCATCTGAATCATGTAAATTATGATTGTAAAACAATCACTATCGTAAATATGACCCTTTTATTTATGTAAATTATTAGATTTCATCTCATCCACATGAACGTTATTTGTTTACTTGTAACAGGATGTTTTAACTGTAGATATTTGTATTACGCATGCGTGAATTTGGTATCGGGACAACTCGCTCAAAACAACTTAAGATTCCTGACACCGATTTTTACACATGATTAGGCATCTGAATCATGTAAATTATGATTGTAAAACAATCACTATCGAAAATATGACCCTTTTATTTATGTAAATTATTAGATTTCATCTCATCCACATGAACGTTATTTGTTTACTTGTAACAGGATGTTTTAACTGTAGATATTTGTATTACGCATGCGTGAATTTGGTATCGGGACAACTCGCCCTGTTTACAAGTTCGCCCTTGAAGTTACGAATTTGCAATCCTGCAGACAAGAAGATTTTGTTTTTATATAAATAAAAAGGATATATAAAGTGTTGTCTTTATTCATGGTTTTCCTTTGTCATGTGAATTAGATGCCCTTCGTAACATACATGTGAACCTCCCGACGGGAGTACAAAACTCCCGTTTTCAGGGGTCTCCTCCCGTCCTCCCGTTTAGGAGAAAAAACTCCCGTGTATGAAATATTTCATGAATGAAAATTTTCAGACGCCATATTTGATCATTTCTTACTACTGTACGGGTGTAATTGACACCTGTGTTAAATTTTACCTGAACATCAAAGAAGATGTATAATTATATGGCTTCACTTGACAGCTTGGGTGTCAAACATACTGGTAATCAACGATGTTTACCTCCGGCTAACTGCCGTTGTGTTATCAAAACGATGTGTATTGGGAATATTGAAATACTTTTTTGTTACTTCCCTTTGTTTTAGCCTGTTTTCAGTTATTTTGCTTTTAAAAATGTAAATTGTAAAAAGACTATAAATGATTAATATTTCAATCAAATAATCATAAAATGATGTTGATTAAATGAATTTAAATGATTTTGGACAAATAAAACAAATAAAATTTATAAATTATTTTAGCAATCTAGACCTCCTTTCAAGGATTACATTGAAGTTTATATGATAAATTTGTTTCTTTCTGATTTCAAGTCATTATACAATATGTGCAATTAGACTAATAAAAGGTCTTGTAGTTAGATTAATTCCTAGTAAAATCTTGAAATTTAAATTTGAAAATGTTACTTTATATTAGATTTTATTGTGTAAGCTAAGAAATAGCAAGACATTTTACACTGTTTTTAAGTCTTTTTAAGCTTTCTACAAATATGACTTTCATAATGCTTTAAATCCATGCAGTACTAGTGTTAGTGTATGTTATTTTTTTAATTAATTTACGATGTTGCAATTATACATGTGGAGCTTATTTCTTTTTTATTTGTCTAAACATTTACAAATGATAAGGAGATGGAGACATGAACAAAAATATATACAGATAAGATATATAAATATAATGATTCATTTGCAAGCAGTGAACAATCATTTGTCAAAAACAAAACAAAACAAGAAACAGATTCTTCTTATTATTTTATTTTATTCAAATAGAGGCAATAAGGGAACTATAAACATTACAATTTGATGGAAATTTGAAGAAAAAAACACAATTTCTACATCATTTGGTTACATTTACGACAAAATTTATGTCGATAAAAAACATGATGTTTTGACCATTCAGTACTTAATAGATGCATAGTTCTTGGCATCTTCGCTAGCCAAGGGTTACAATCCACTCCCGCTCTCATCTTCGCTAGCCAAGGGTTACAATCCACTCCCGCTCTCTTAGAGCGGAAGTGGATCATAACCCTTGGCTAGCGAAGATGAGTTCTTGGGGGAAAAGTTTCATCAAATAATATGAATATAAATGACTTTTTTGTGCTCGTTTTTTACAGTGGGTTGTGATGATCTTCCAGTTAGGTTACCCTCATTTGGAGTGTTGTTCCCAACCTGTTATAGGTCCATCTTTGTGCATTATTAAAAATTGGAAATTTCAACAAGCATCTTATATTCTTAATCTGGAAAATAAACCCTGGTCTGCTAGCTTCATGTATATTTTTTCGACCGATTTAATATATAACTAGAATCATGCAAACAGACTTAAGGAAAAGGCATGTAAGTTCATCATACAAATATGACACTTTTTCTAGACAATCCAGATCTTGCAAAATACGTCACAAAAAATTGTAACCTTTAAAATTGTTGTTGTGCAGTAAAAACCCATATGGGAACTTTCAAAAGTTGGCGGGTATGTAACAAGTCTTACTATTTTTATGATCCATTTATGTGCAATATGTTTTCTAGTCTGTCCGTCCGTCCTGCTTCTGGTTATAAAGTTTATGGTCGAGGTAGTTTTTGATGAAGTTGAAATCCAATCAACTTGAATTGTTTTTCTGTTTGTCTTTTTCATTTTTAGCCATGGCGTTGTCAGTTTGTTTTAGATTTACGAGTTTGACTGTCCCTTTGGTGTCTTTCGTCCCTCTTTTGAAACTTAGTACACATGTGTTCCTTTTGATATGATCTTCTTAATTTTACTGCCAAATTAAAGATTTTATATAATTTTCATAGTCAACTGAACATAGAAAATGATTGTACGGATGGGAAATCCATGTACTTATGACCTTTTCTTGTTTGAAGAAAAAAATACATTTTAACAATAATGGAACAAAGCTCTGCTAAAAGTTTAAATTGTTTGCATATATGAATTAAGTATATAAAAGTCATATAATGCAATCAGGCTGAAATCTTCAAAAATATGCACTTATTCGTCCTTGGCCTTTGATCTCGATTTGACGGCAATTGCCCCGTACGATTTTTTTACGACCGGGCAAAACAGATAGTACAGATGTGTAGCTTTAAAATGATATATAATTTAGCTGTGTGTTAGGTAGGTGCATTAAAAATTAAATTTTATGGTTGAAGTCACTCGCCTAACCATGACCTTAGACAGGCGACTAAAGACAAAAGACAAACAACAAAAAATAAAATATAAAAAAACATATTCTTTAGATTTCATATTCTTAGAAGGTTACCCTTTTTGTTGGTTGGTTGTATCTTATTTTTCTCACCGGCTTTTAAAAGAGACCACCAAAAATCTTCTTGTAGATACTCTTATAGCGGCATCCTATCCCACTAATGGGAGTTTGAGTGTCAGATATTTATTTGAAATAACCCCAGATATATGGGATTGTGGATGAGGTGTAAAGAATAGAGAACAACGCCCCTCTTTGAAAAGAGAGAATATAAAGAAAAAAGGGGTAAAAATAAAGAATAAAGGGTTGCTAATATGGAAAATTAAAAATGGAAAAAGATTTAAAAAAAATTGAGTGATTACAGAATTAACTGATAAACAAAATAACTAAACACGGCGTTTTTTCCATACCAAATTTATTATTAATTTAAATATATCATTTGGAATGAAATGTTGAACTGGTCGTAATCAGAAATGGTTCATTGTTGTAAGCCATTCACATTATGTTTATTTGTAACGGCATCAGTGTTTTCCTCCAAAATAACGATCTTGCACCAGTTGAGAAATCTTGATGTACCATTTTGTCCACTATTGCAGACAAAAGTTAACCTTACATTCTTCTTCTACATTGTGTCAATAGTTAATTATAAAAATGGCAAAACAGTCCGTGGTAGAGTTCAGACCAAAGTAACCATTGACAAAGCTCTGCAATAGCACGGAAGGAAAAGGAAAACAATTTGTCACAAACAATCAAAGAGCTATTCTCGATTTATTACCTACGCTTATAAAGTCGAATATTTGGAAACAAGGATGCAAAAGAACAAAAACAGTTGGAGACTTATCTGATCAAAAATGACATAGAAAAAAGCAATACATATAATAATGAAACTACTGAACAAAATAACCGAAGTACCAAACATAATGTCAGAACCACTGACCATAATGTCAAAACAACCGAACATTATGTCAAAACTACTGAACATAATGTCAAAACGACTGACCAAAATCACTGACCATAATGTCAAAACGACTGACCATAATGTCAAAACTACTGAACATAATGTCAAAACTACTGAACATAATGTCAAAACGACTGACCATAATGTCAAAACTACTGAACATAATGTCAAAACGACTGACCAAAACCACTGACCATAATGTCAAAACGACTGACCATAATGTCAAAACTACTGAACATAATGTTACAACTACTGAACATTATGTTACAACTACTGAACATAATGTCAAAACTACTGAACATAATGTCAAAACTACTGAACATAATGTCAAAACTACTGAACATAATGTCAAAACTACTAAACTACTGAACATAATGTTAAAAGTACTGAAAATAATGTTAAAAACATAATGTTAAAACTACTGAAAATAATGTTAAAAACATAATGTTAAAACTACTGAACATATTGTATAAACTACTGAACATAATGTATAAACTACTGAATATAATGTCAAAACTACTGACCATAATGATTAAAGCACCTAACATATTAAACCACCAACATAAGAAGATATTCATTGCGTTCCATATACTTTTGCTAAATCAAACAGCTAAACAATTTTTGAGACTGTCTCTCAAATATACACTTTTCAAAGCTATAACATACTTAACCGGGAAAATGTATCCAAGTTGTTGTATGAATACAAGTATACTACGACGATCAGGAAGCTTATTTACTAGAAGGAGAAAGAGGTATTATGTCGTTCGAGTGTTATAATGATGTAAAGTCCATTTATCTAAATGTATAATATAGAAATATCAAGTTTAAAAGTGCACTATGTTAGACATTTACCTGAGATATAGAACGTTATGTAGCAATCGAAATCGATGTTGAAGAGCAAGTCATTGTTCAGCTGGTTTTTTTAACAATTCCCTGAACTAGATAAATTATCTCTTCTATGTTATTATGTCTTCTATCAAAGGCGGATCCCGCGGCGGCTTGGGGCCCGGACACCCTTACGTAGGAAATATTTGGTTGATTATATAAGGAATCAATTAAGCATGACTAGAGCGGCCCTTCCTTATGTCAGTCAGTCACCCCATATGAAAAGTTATGGATCCACCACTGATTGTGTCGGTTTGTTTTCTTCACATATCGTTGTCAATATAATGGAATTTGATGCGACTGTCATACAAGTGAGAGGTTTAGCTAGCTTTAAAACCAGGTTTAATTTACCATTTTTCTAAATAAGAAAATGCCTGTGTATCAAGTCAGGAATGTGACTGTTATAACAACTAGTTTGATGTGTTTGAGCTTTTGATTTTGTCATTTTTTTCAGAGACTTTTCGTTTTGAATTTTTTGAGTTTATTGTGATTTTACTAATTATTACAATTACAAAAAAAAAACGTCCTTTTAGAAATCATTTCTTATATTTGTATTTGTGATAGACTTTGGAAATTTGAAGTCTGTAATATCCCTTATTCTGTTATGATCGATTTGCTCAGCCAGTATTACCAGAATTCCATTACTAGGGGAACCACTTACAATGGACATCTGGTATTTGATTGAGTTGAATTTACGAGCACAGTAGATTTTTTATTAGTACTAAATGATTTTGCCTTCAATTGTTCTAGAGTAATAACAGCAGCTGGAATATAGTGGAATTACAAATCAATTAAAATATGTTTCTCTGAACTTCCGATGTTCAACTATAGAATCATGATAGTTCTGACACAAACTTTTAGAATGTAGACATCTTATTTAGAGTTGTCATTGGAGTAAGGGCATTTTTAGATTGAGTTAAAAGGAGCCGTAAGAAATGAATACATGTTATATTTGAGATATAATTCACATCATGAATAATAGATACAATACGAATAGATATAAAAATTTAAGCTTATTTTCAGATTTTTTAACATTTTTCTGGGCTTTTTATATATTCAACTAGTGGTCCATGATAATTCAAAATACTAGTGTATTCAATATTGATATTTATTTCATTTTAGAGTACCAGGAATAGACAATATCAGACCATGATTACAGAAAGAATTATCAATAGAAATAGCTCAAATTCTTACAATCATTTTTAAAATATGCATCAAATCTGACTGTAGTAATTCCAACGTTAGTCAAGTATTCTTGAAAGAAGAGAGGTATAGAGTAAAGAACTATTCACCAATATATTTGAACTGCAACTACAGTTAACTCATAAACACATAATCGCAAGCCACATCTTAAACTACTAGTATGCAGAAAGCCACCAAATTCTATACCCATTACAACACGGCTTTCGTTTTAAACGTTCACACGAAACACAACTTGTTGAATTTGTGGAAGAAAACACAAACATCATAAATTTAGAGTAACAAACAGACATTTATTTATTAAAGATTGTCGAGAACTGAGCAGCACGATATGTGATGAATAAATAAACTCTGTGATTAAATGTAAGCAAGTTTAATAGTTGTAAAAAAGGCGAAGATGATGCAAGACCTACCATGCTCTCTAAAATTATAAACAATAAAATTGCAGAAACAAAGAAATGTTATCTGATATCACAACAAGTGATGATTACCAGATATATTATTTTTTCAAACGAACCAACAGAGATGGAACTTTCAAAACCAGACACAAGTTGGTTCCTTTTTCCTTTTTCCTTTTTCGATATTCAAATTTTGAAAAATATTACAAGTCCAAACTAAATTTTTTTTTGCTTCAAATTTTTTTTTCCTCAAAATTTTTTTTCCTCAAAATTTTTTTTTCCTCAAAATTTTTTTCCTAAAATTTTTTTTTTTCACAAATTTTTTTTTCCTCAAATTTTTTTTCCTCAAATTTTTTTTCCTCAAAATTTTTTTTTTCTCAAATTTTTTTTCCTCAAAATTTTTTTTCCTCAAATTTTTTTTCTCAATTTTTTTTTTTTCTCATTTTTTTCCGTTTCTTTATTCAATTTCTTTTTCCTTATTCGATTTTTATTTCCTTTTTCATATTCATTTCCTTTTTCGGTTTCTATTCCCTGAATCGGATTCTATTTCCTTATTGGGTTTCTATTTCCTTATTCGGTTTCGATTTCCTTATTCGGTTTCTAGTTCCTTATTCGATTTTCATTTCCTTATTCGGTTTCTTTTTCCTTTTTCAATATTCATTTCCTTTTTCGTTTCTATTTCCTTATTCGGTTTCTGTTTCCTTATTTGATTTCTTTTTCCTTATTCAATTTTCATTTCCTTATTCGGTTTCTAGTTCCTTATTCGATTTTCATTTCCTTATTCGGTTTCTTTTTCCTTTTTCAATATTCATTTCCTTTTTCGGTTTCTATTTCCTTATTCGGTTTCTATTTCCTTATTGGATTTTCATTTCCTTATTCGATTTCCATTTCCTTATTCGATTTCCATTTCCTTATTCGGTTTCTTTTTCCTTTTTCAATATTCATTTCCTTTTTCGGTTTCTATTTCCTTATTTGGTTTCTATTTCCTTATTGGATTTTCATTTCCTTATTCGATTTCCATTTCCTTATTCAAATTTCATTTCCTTATTCGGTTTCTTTTTCCTTTTTCAATATTCATTTCCTTTTTCGGTTTCTTTTTCCTAATTCGGTTTCTGTTTCCTTATTTGATTTCTTTTTCCTTATTCAATTTTCCTTTCCTTATTTTCGGTTTTTATTTCCTTATTGGATTTTCATTTCCTTATTCAATTTCCATTTCCTTATAAGGTTTCTTTTTCCTTTTTAAATATTCATTTCCTTTTTCGGTTTCTATTTCCTTATTCAGTTTCTATTTCCTTATTCGGTTTCTATTTCCTTATTCGGTTTCTTTTTCCTTATTCGGTTTCTTTTTCCTTTTTCAATATTCATTTCCTTTTTCGGTTTCTATTTCCTTATTTAGTTTCTATTTCCTTATTGGGTTTCTATTTCCTTATTCGGTTTCGATTTTCTTATTCGGTTTCTAGTTCCTTATTCGATTTTCATTTCCTTATTCGGTTTCTTTTTCCTTTTTCAATATTCATTTCCTTTTTCGGTTTCTATTTCCTTATTGGATTTTCATTTCCTTATTCGATTTCCATTTCCTTATTCGGTTTCTATTTCCTTATTCGATTTTCATTTCCTTATTCGATTGCTGTTTCCTTATTTGGTTTCTATTTCCTTATTTGGTTTCTATTTCCTTATTCGGTTTCTATTTCCTTATTGGATTTTCATTTCCTTATTCGATTTCCATTTCCTTATTCGATTTCCATTTCCTTATTCGGTTCCTTTTTCCTATTTCGATATTCAATTTTGAAAATATTACTAAATTTTTTTTTGCTTCAAATTTTTTTTTCCTCAAAATTTTTTTTCCTCAAAATTTTTTTTTCCTCAAAATTTTTTTTTCTCAAAATTTTTTTCCTCAAATTTTTTTTTTTTCTCAAATTTTTTTTTTCCTCAAATTTTTTTTTCTTCAAATTTTTTTTCCTCAAATTTTTTTTTCCTCAAAATTTTTTTTCCTCAAAATTTTTTTTTTCTCAAATTTTTTTTCCTCGAAATTTTTTTTCCTCAAATTTTTGTTCTCAAATTTTTTTTTTCCTCATTTTTTTTCGTTTCCTTATTCAATTTCTTTTTCCTTATTCGATTTTTATTTCCTTTTTCATATTCATTTCCTTTTTCGGTTTCTATTCCCTGAATCGGATTCTATTTCCTTATTGGGTTTCTATTTCCTTATTCGGTTTCGATTTCCTTATTCGGTTTCTAGTTCCTTATTCGATTTTCATTTCCTTATTCGGTTTCTTTTTCCTTTTTCAATATTCATTTCCTTTTTCGTTTCTATTTCCTTATTCGGTTTCTGTTTCCTTATTTGATTTCTTTTTCCTTATTCAATTTTCATTTCCTTATTCGGTTTCTAGTTCCTTATTCGATTTTCATTTCCTTATTCGGTTTCTTTTTCCTTTTTCAATATTCATTTCCTTTTTCGGTTTCTATTTCCTTATTCGGTTTCTATTTCCTTATTGGATTTTCATTTCCTTATTCGATTTCCATTTCCTTATTCGATTTCCATTTCCTTATTCGGTTTCTTTTTCCTTTTTCAATATTCATTTCCTTTTTCGGTTTCTATTTCCTTATTTGGTTTCTATTTCCTTATTGGATTTTTATTTCCTTATTCGATTTCCATTTCCTTATTCAAATTTCATTTCCTTATTCGGTTTCTTTTTCCTTTTTCAATATTCATTTCCTTTTTCGGTTTCTTTTTCCAAATTCGGTTTCTGTTTCCTTATTTGATTTCTTTTTCCTTATTCAATTTTCCTTTCCTTATTTTCGGTTTCTATTTCCTTATTGGATTTTCATTTCCTTATTCAATTTCCATTTCCTTATACGGTTTCTTTTTCCTTTTTAAATATTCATTTCCTTTTTCGGTTTCTATTTCCTTATTCAGTTTCTATTTCCTTATTCGGTTTCTATTTCCTTATTCGGTTTCTTTTTCCTTATTCGGTTTCTTTTTCCTTTTTCAATATTCATTTCCTTTTTCGGTTTCTATTTCCTTATTTAGTTTCTATTTCCTTATTGGGTTTCTATTTCCTTATTCGGTTTCGATTTTCTTATTCGGTTTCTAGTTCCTTATTCGATTTTCATTTCCTTATTCGGTTTCTTTTTCCTTTTTCAATATTCATTTCCTTTTTCGGTTTCTATTCCCTGAATCGGATTCTATTTCCTTATTGGGTTTCTATTTCCTTATTGGGTTTCTATTTCCTTATTGGGTTTCTATTTCCTTATTCGGTTTCGATTTCCTTATTCGGTTTCTAGTTCCTTATTCGGTTTTCATTTCCTTATTCGGTTTCTAGTTCCTTATTCGATTTTCATTTCCTTATTCGGTTTCTTTTTCCTTTTTCAATATTCATTTCCTTTTTCGGTTTCTATTTCCTTATTCGGTTTCTATTTCCTTATTGGATTTTCATTTCCTTATTCGATTTCCATTTCCTTATTCGATTTCCATTTCCTTATTCGGTTTCTTTTTCCTTTTTCAATATTCATTTCCTTTTTCGGTTTCTATTTCCTTATTCGGTTTCTATTTCCTTATTGGATTTTCATTTCCTTATTCGATTTCCATTTCCTTATTCAAATTTCATTTCCTTATTCGGTTTCTTTTTCCTTTTTCAATATTCATTTCCTTTTTCGGTTTCTTTTTCCTAATTCGGTTTCTGTTTCCTTATTTGATTTCTTTTTCCTTATTCAATTTTCATTTCCTTATTTTCGGTTTCTATTTCCTTATTGGAATTTCATTTCCTTATTCAATTTCCATTTCCTTATACGGTTTCTTTTTCCTTTTTCAATATTCATTTCCTTTTTCAGTTTCTTATTCGGTTTCTAGTTCCTTATTCGATTTTCATTTCCTTATTCGGTTTCTTTTTCCTTTTTCAATATTCATTTCCTTTTTCGGTTTCTATTTCCTTATTCGGTTTCTATTTCCTTATTCGGTTTCTTTTTCCTTATTCGGTTTCTTTTTCCTTTTTCAATATTCATTTTCTATTTCCTTATTTAGTTTCTATTTCCTTATTGGGTTTCTATTTCCTTATTCGGTTTCGATTTCCTTATTCGGTTTCTAGTTCCTTATTCGATTTTCATTTCCTTATTCGGTTTCTTTTTCCTTTTTCAATATTCATTTCCTTTTTCGGTTTCTATTTCCTTATTCGGTTTCTATTTCCTTATTGGATTTTCATTTCCTTATTCGATTTCCATTTCCTTATTCGATTTCCATTTCCTTATTCCGTTTCTTTTTCCTTTTTCAATATTCATTTCCTTTTTCGGTTTCTATTTCCTTATTCGGTTTCTATTTCCTTATTCGATTTTCATTTCCTTATTCGATTGCTGTTTCCTTATTCGGTTTCCATTTCCTTATTCGGTTTCTATTTCCTTTTCGGCTTCTATTTCCTTATTGGATTTTCATTTCCTTATTCGATTTCCATTTCCTTATTCGATTTCCATTTCCTTATTCGGTTCCTTTTTCCTATTTCGATATTCAATTTTGAAAAATATTACAAGTCCAAACTAAATTTTTTTTTGCTTCATAATTTTTTCCTCAAAATTTTTTTTTCCTCAAAATTTTTTTTTCTCAAAATTTTTTTCCTCAAATTTTTTTTTTTTCTCAAATTTTTTTTTTCCTCAAATTTTTTTTCCTTCAAATTTTTTTTCCTCAAAATGTTTTTTCCTCAAAATTTTTTTTTTCTCAAATTTTTTTTCCTCAAAATTTTTTTTCCTCATTTTTTTTCGTTTCCTTATTCAATTTCTTTTTCCTTATTCGATTTTCATTTCCTTTTTCATATTCATTTCCTTTTTCGGTTTCTATTCCCTGAATCGGATTCTATTTCCTTATTGGGTTTCTATTTCCTTATTGGGTTTCTATTTCCTTATTCGGTTTCGATTTCCTTATTCGGTTTCTAGTTCCTTATTCGATTTTCATTTCCTTATTTGGTTTCTTTTTCCTTTTTCAATATTCATTTCCTTTTTCATTTCTATTTCCTTATTCGGTTTCTGTTTCCTTATTTGATTTCTTTTTCCTTATTCAATTTTCATTTCCTTATTTGGTTTCTATTTCCTTATTGGATTTTCATTTCCTTATTCAATTTCCATTTCCTTATACGGTTTCTTTTTCCTTTTTCAATATTCATTTCCTTTTTCGGTTTCTATTTCCTTATTCAGTTTCTATTTCCTTATTCGGTTTCTATTTCCTTATTCTGTTTCTTTTTCCTTATTCGGTTTCTTTTTCCTTTTTCAATATTCATTTCCTTTTTCGGTTTCTATTTCCTTATTTAGTTTCTATTTCCTTATTGGGTTTCTATTTCCTTATTCGGTTTCAATTTCCTTATTCGGTTTCTAGTTCCTTATTGGATTTTCATTTCCTTATTCGGTTTCTTTTTTCTTTTTCAATATTCATTTCCTTTTTCGGTTTCTATTTCCGTATTCGGTTTCTATTTCCTTATTGGATTTTCATTTCCTTATTCGATTTCCATTTCCTTATTCGATTTCCATTTCCTTATTCCGTTTCTTTTTCCTTTTTCAATATTCATTTCCTTTTTCGGTTTCTATTTCCTTATTCGGTTTCTATTTCCTTATTGGATTTTCATTTCCTTATTAGATTTCCATTTCCTTATTCAAATTTCATTTCCTTATTTGGTTTCTTTTTCCTTTTTCAATATTCATTTCCTTTTTCGGTTTCTTTTTCCTAATTCGGTTTCTGTTTCCTTATTTGATTTCTTTTTCCTTATTCAATTTTCATTTCCTTATTCGGTTTCTATTTCCTTATTGGATTTTCATTTCCTTATTCAATTTCCATTTCCTTATACGGTTTCTTTTTCCTTTTTCAATATTCATTTCCTTTTTCGGTTTCTATTTCCTTATTCAGTTTCTATTTCCTTTTTCGGTTTCTATTTCCTTATTCGGTTTCTATTTCCTTATTGGATTTTCATTTCCTTATTCGATTTCCATTTCCTTATTCGATTTCCATTTCCTTATTCAGTTTCTTTTTCCTTTCTCAATATTCATTTCCTTTTTCGGTTTCTATTTCCTTATTCGATTTTCATTTCCTTATTCGATTGCTGTTTCCTTATTCGATTGCTGTTTCCTTATTCGGTTTCTATTTCCTTATTCGGTTTCTATTTCCTTATTCGGTTTCTATTTCCTTATTGGATTTTCATTTCCTTATTGGATTTTCATTTCCTTATTCGATTTCCATTTCCTTATTCGGTTCCTTTTTCCTATTTCGATATTCAATTTTGAAAAATATTACAAGTCCAAACTAAATTTTTTTTTGCTTCAAAATTTTTTTTCCTCAAAATTTTTTTTTCCTCAAAATTTTTTTTTCCTCAAAATTTTTTTTTCGTCAAAATTTTTTTCCTCAAATATATTTTTTTTTTAATTTTTTTTTTCCTCATATTTTTTCGTTTCCTTATTCAATTTCTTTTTCCTTATTCGATTTTCATTTCCTTTTTCATATTCATTTCCTTTTTCGGTTTCTATTCCCTGAATCGGATTCTATTTCCTTATTGGGTTTCTATTTTCTTATTGGGTTTCTATTTCCTTATTCGGTTTCGATTTCCTTATTCGGTTTCTAGTTCCTTATTCGATTTTCATTTCCTTATTCGGTTTCTTTTTCCTTTTTCAATATTCATCGTCCTGAGCACTATGTGTTTTATACCAAGGCTAAACTAATGAGCACTATGCTTATAATGTCTAGATCTCAACCTATAACCCAAACCATACGTAAAATTGAGAATGGAAATGGGGAATGTGTCAAAGAGACAACAACCCGACTAAATAAAAAAAAACAACAGCAGAAGGTCACCAACCGGTCTTCAATGTAGCGAGAAACTCCCGCACCCGGAGGCGTACTTCAGCTGGCCCCTAAACAAATTTATACTAGTTGAGTGATAATGAACGCCATACTAATTTCCAAATTGTACACAAGAAACTAAAATTAAAATAATACAAGACTAACAAATGCCAGAGGCTCCTGACTTGGGACAGGCGCAAAAATGCGGCGGGGTTAAACATGTTTGTGAGATCTCAACCCTCCCCCTATACCTCTAACCAATGTAGAAAAGTAAACGCATAACAATGCGCACATTAAAATTCAGTGCAAGAGAAGTCCGAGTCTGATGTCAGAAGATGTAACCAAAGAAAATAAACAAAATGACAATAATACATGAATAACAACAGACTACTAGCAGTTAACTGACATGCCAGCTCCAGACTTCAATTAAACTGACTGAAAGATTATGATTTCATCATTTGAGTTTTGAAAAAAGTCAACAAGATTACTGATATCATCTGAAGCGCTAGACATTATATCTCGAGCCTCAATTACAATATCTTGGGCGCCCAACATAATACCTGTAGCGTTCGACTTAATTATAAAAACAATCAAGTTACTAACTAAATATCGGAAGTGTTCGACTTGCTATCTCGGACACTAGCTTAAAAATGTCGATTACTTGACCTTGCGTGGCACGAGCAGTCGACGTTATATATTGAGCGATGTAGACATATCAAATCGTTTTTTCAACGCTGAATTCATTATTGTCTTTAAATTTTGCATTGTTTATTCTACTAAAGAACATGTTTTTATGATAAGAGAAAAGGTAGATTGATTGATATATCAATTCGAACACTCGAGATCAAATGTCAGTTCTCGACTCTCATCCTCATTTGGGCGTATGACATTTGCGCCGATTTTGAACATTTTCGTTCTTTCATTGCGCCGATTTCATTTTTTCATTTGCGCCGATTTTTTTTATTTGCTCCTAATTAGATTTACAGGTAAGTTAATACTTGTACATGTACTATACCAGTGGTAAAATTTGGTTCTAAATGTTTTTCATTTATGTTTTTAAGATAATTTTGATTCATATGTTTCTGCAACTTCATTGTAACATGATAGACATATTGCACACTGAAACTAGCCGCGGAGACAATTCTTTAATTATCAAGGGCCATACATATCGGAAGATAAGTGTCCTAAAATATAACAACATATCTTACTAATGTACTATAAAACTGTGTAAAGCCAGAGTCACCACGGATTTTATTGTCAAAACACAGATCGAGCATAAATATGTGGCAGATGTCCGAAAGACAGAGGGTGAAGAACTACGGTTACGTTCAGGGAAAATGTCTGGAGATGTATCTTGTAGGCCTTCTTCCACCTCCCCACTGTGACCAGGGGACAACAGTTATATACATGTTATGATTGACAATTCATAAATTTGTACAAGTGTCTAATGGAAGAGGTCTATAATGTAAAATGAAAAATAACATGACTTGGATGGAGAGTTCTCTCATTGGCACTCATATCACAACTTCTTATATCTTTTAAAGAATTGAATGCTTCTTTTTGTAAATTTATTGGGGTGTAAAAGCGTTGACCGAAGTACATTTTGTATGAAGCGCTTCCGCGCTTCATTCTTAAAATGTACGCACGGTCAACGCTTTTACAACACTATAAAGTTACAAAAAGAAGCATTCAATACTTATAATTACATTTTTTAGCTAGGATCATGAAAACACGATTGTTATCCAGTTTTATTTAATTCACCTGTGCACTTTATTGTGGGACCTTGTGTCATCATGCATGATAAATGTTATTGTCTCATGCAATTGTTTACGGAATAACATGTGATGTACTGTTAGCCAATTAGAATAACGTATTACAATGAAACATACATCTAATGTAATTATTATATATAAAATTTATTGTAACATTTTAAATTATCGTTTAAGTAAATGGCTTGAAGATAACAAAATTTTATGTGACGAACAAAATGGATTTCGAATAGGCAGAAGCTGTGAGGAGCATATACATTCGCTATACTCAATCATAAATGATCGTAAAATATCAAGAAAATCCACGTTTACATGTTTCGTTGACATGAAAAAAGCATTTGATACGGTTGAGCATAGCTTTTTATGGTATAAACTGCAACGTGCAGGAGTAAGGGGGAAGTTTTTATTCGCAATTCAGTCACTGTATGATGATGTTAATTGTACCGTTCGTGTTAATAATGACCTTACTCAGTGGTTCAACGTTGAAGCCGGAGTAAAACAGGGATGTATCCTTTCACCGACATTGTTTTCTCTTTACATAAATGACTTAGCGGACCGCATTAATGCGTTAAACTGTGGAGTGAAGGTTGATGATTTTCATTTGAGTATTTTATTATATGCGGACGATATCGCCTTAATCGCACCCGACGAAAATAGTTTACAACGAATGCTAGATGTCGTATCGGACTGGTGTGCTACATGGAAACTTTCAATTAACATTAACAAAACCAAAATCGTACATTTCCGAAATCAATCAATTGCAAGGTCAGATCGGATTTTCAATTGTTCAGGCAATAATATTGATTACTGTGAATCCTACAAATACTTAGGTGTCTGGATGGACGAGTACTTGACTTTTAAAAAACATGTAACGGAGTTATCAAAAGCGGCTAGTCGTGCCCTTGGAGCTTTAATGACAAAGGCGTCTATGTTAGGTGGAATGACATATAAAGTTTACACTAAACTGTATACATCAATGGTAGAGCCTGTTCTTCTCTATGGTAGTGGTATTTGGGGAACTAAAGCGTTTAGTGCCATATCGACAATTCAGAACCGGGCCTGTAAATTCTTTTTGTCCGTAGGAAAACGAACGTCTAATTTAGCATCACGCGGCGATATGGGCTGGACGTCGTGCTTTACAAAACAGCGAATTAACTTCTGTAGGCTTTTGTGTAGACTTTTACGCTCTGATCAACATAGAAACTGTACTAAAATACTTAAATGGACTTCAAGGTATAGAAAGGGTTGGGCTTTCCAAGTGCACAAAACTGTTGATTTGCTAAATGTGAGAGATCTTGTGTACGATTTATCTGTATCTACAAAAACTGTAATGCGTACAATTAGCGAAAAAATAACTGTATTAGATAACACGGAATGGAACGAGGAAGTCTTTAATGATCGACATAACTCACAGAACGGAAACAAATTACGAACTTATAGGCAATACAAACAAAGTGTGAAAACCGAACAATACGTCCGTTTGAACATTTCCAAAACTGAGCGACGTACAATGGCTCTGTTTCGCTCCGGTTCACTTCCACTTGCGTGTGAGACGGGAAGATACTCCAGGCCGCCTACACCCATTGAAGACCGAATATGTGTGCTTTGCGAAACCAACAGCATAGAAACAGAAAAACATTTTCTAATGGAATGCTCATTATATGACGATCTTCGATACAATTTGTTTAATGAATGCTCAAAACTTATTGAAAACTTTCAAGATTTTAATACAAACAGAAAATTTATTGAAATTATGAATTGTACCAATATCCAGTATTATTTTTGCAAATGTTTACATAAATTTTATTTACGTAGAAAACTATTTTTACAGTAATATTTTTCATTAATCAATTTTTAATGCATTTATTTATAAGATTTTTACCCAATTTTACAGTATTTCATATTTCATAGTTAATACATATCTTTTTTTTTTTTTTTTTTTAAACTAAGAATTATTTATATTTTAAGCTACTTGTTCCATTTAGATAAAACTTTTATGTGATTACTCACAAGTTTAAATAGTATATTTTTGTATATATTTTGGTTTTAAGAATCAAGTGTCTCATAAGTCATTTTTTGGCTGGATATTGATTGTTGTATGTATGTATATGTATATTGTGTGAATGTCTTGTTTCAATCAATATGTGACACTATAATAAACAATTTTATTCTTTATTCTTATTCTATATATAGCACTCTCAGCTAATGATTATAAGTAATTTAAAACTTTTGACCATTTTAATTCCTGTAAATACATGTATATGCAGTTTTTTTTTTTTAATCGGCATTTTCCTACACCCTAGCACATATAAATTATTATATATTAAAAAAAAAACACAAAAAAAACACAAAACTTTATGATGACAATCCTATGAATTAATTATGATATCTATTATTTAGTGATCATTCTGACCAAATTCAGTCATCTGTATATAATATAATTAATTGTTTCCCTATGTTTTAAGGTGTAAATAGTTGCTCAAACTATATCCTTTGGGTAGTGCTCCACATTTAATGGAGGAATATACAAGAAACTGAACTGAACTGAATTATTCACCTGTAATTTACCTGTAAAACAATCGGCGCAAATGAAAGAAAATATCGGCGCAAATGAAAGAAAAAATCGGCGCAAATGAAGTGCAGATCGGCGCAAATGCAAAATGACGCCTCATTTGATTTTTAAATTTCAAAATCAAATACGGAATTATACAAAATTAACCTTTCTACTATCGGTGTGAGTATCCAAAGAAAGTAATCGAAGCACTATAAGCGATGTAGGCAGTTAACCAAAAAGCAAGGCAAACGTAATTATGGAAACTGTGGCAGTGTTGCTTCAATTTATTTCAAACATTAGACATTCGTTTATTGTAAATTTATGTTTATTTAATGGCAAATTAATTAACAATGATCCATAAATAACAAGAGGCTGTCACAACGACAACAAACCGGAGTTATTAACATTTATTTGTGTCATGCCAATATTACAAGAACCATAACTGATGAAAGGTGAAAGTAAAAGTCGTCAATATCAAATTTGACCTCCATTGTGTCATCAGTATCAACATATTAAAGTTTGAAAAGCTTAAGTTGAATGATTCACGAGTAAATGCACGGACACGACTTAAAAAAGCCATTTTTCAATCTTTCAAGAACCATAACTTCTGAACGGTTAAAGTCAAAATCGTCATTATTGAACTTGACCTCAATTTTGTCATCAGTAACAACATATTGAAATTGGAGAAGCTTTGGTTGAACAGTTCATGCATAAATGCACGGACACGACTGAAAATGCCCATTTTTCTATCTTTCAAGAACCATAACTCCTGAACGGTAAAAGTCAAAATCGTCATTATTGAACTTGACTTCCATTTTGTCATCAGTATCAACATATTAAAATTTGGGAAGCTTTGGTTGAACAGTTCATTCGTAAATGCACGGACACGACTGGAAATGCCATTTTTCAATCTTTCAAGAACCATAACTCCTGAACGGTAAAAGTCAAAATCGTCATTATTGAACTTGACTTCCATTTTGTCATCAGTAACAACATATTAAAATTTGGGAAGCTTTGGTTGAACAGTTAGTGCGTAAATGCAAGGACGCGACTGAAAATGCCATTTTTCTATCTTTCAAGAACCATAACTCCTGAACGGAAAAAGTCAAAATCGTCATTATTGAACTTGACCTTCATTTCGTTGTCTGTAACAATATATTAAAATTTGAAAAGCTTCGGTTGAATGGTTCATAAGTAAATGCACGGACAACATTTGGTTGTCGCCCGCCCGGCCGCCCGCCGTACATCCCCAAATCAATAACCGACATTTTTGTCACAAAAATCCGGTTAAAAATTGTGATAGGCCCAGAAATAATTCCTAAAATAATTAAAGTAAATTCAATTAACCTAGTCTCATTTTATGCACCAATAAAATTTTATAATAAACATACTATTTGTAACGGGATTCCGTTACGAAGTCTCCCAAATAAAGCTCCAACAATTCGTCATTCACGTTGAAGCCTGACATTGGACAAAGTCCAGTACACATTGGTTAAGAGTAGTAAAGTGATATACATATGCGACGCATAGGAGAATGATCTTGTATGACATTCAAATCTTTTTGAAATGACGAACAGGAATAAATACGGTTTAGGAGTGGGGATCTTGACCGTTTACAAGTTCTCAAACAGGAAGGGTGAGGTGACCTCCAGGGACTCGCCATAAACCTTATTATATTTGTTATACATGATATAAAACAGAAGTTGTGGTATGATTGCCAATGAGACAAATATCCATAAAAGATCAAAATGACACACACATTAAAAATTATAGGTCACCGTACGGCCTTCAACAATGAGCAAATCTCATACCGCATATAGTCAGCTATAAAAGGCCCCGATAAGACAATGTAAAACAATTCAAACGAGAAAACTAACGGCCTTATTTATATAAAAAAAACAAGTGTGGACACAGATGAGTGTGGATAGTATGTATGGATGTTTGACAGTGTCTTATGACAAAATGAGTTCTGTTTTTCCTATATGGTGTTATTAACTGTGTTGCACGAGGACAACCATTCTAAGCATTATGAGTGTTATTTATTAATTTTTGTATGCCCCCACCTACGATAGTAGAGGGGCATTATGTTTTCTGGTTTAAAAAAATGAACGAAAAACAAATATGTAACACATAAACAAACGACAACCACTGAATTACAGGCTCCTGCCTTGGGACATGCACATACATAAAAAATGTGGCGGGATGAATATATATGGTTTGGGGTTGGGATCTCGATCATTTCCAAGTTCTCTAACAGGTATGGGTGGGTGACCCAAGAGACTCACCCTATATTTCATTTGATTTGTTTTATTTTCTCATACATAAATATATATAGTTAAGGATTGGGATCTCGACCAATTCCATGTTCTAAACAGGAGTGGGTGGGGTGATCACAGGGAATCCCCATATATCTCATTTGATTTGTTTATTGTCCCATATATGTGGTTAAGGTGTGGGGGACTCGACCGTTTACAAATTCTCAAACAGGATGGAAATAATGACCCACGTACTCCCTGAATATATCATTTGATTTGTTTTATTGTCCCATACATGACAACCAATGATTTAAGAGTGGAGATCTACCATTTACAAGTTCTAGAACAGGAGGGGCTGGTGACCCCAGGGACTCTTATTATTTCATTTGTTTTGTTATAGCATCCCCCATGTAAAAATGTATGGTTCAAGGGAAGAGGATCCCGACCAATTCCAAGTTTTCAAACAGGAGGGGATGTTGTTACCACAGGGACTCCCCATTTACTTCATTGATTTGTTTTATTGTCCCATACATGAATATATATGGTTTAGGGGTGAGGATCTTGACTGTTTACAAGGTCTCAAACATGAGGCGGTGGGTGACCCATGGGACCCCCCTTATATTTTGGTTGATTTGTTCACTGTCTTTTACACGAACATATAATTTTTTCGAGGTGGGGATCTCAACCATTGCTATGTTCCCAAACGTGAGGGGTCGTGGTGAGTCTTCGGACTCCCCTATATTTTAATTGATTTCTTTTATTGTTCCATACATGAATATATATATATGGCTACGAAGTGTGATCTCGACTGTTTTCAAGTTCTCAAACAGGAGGATGTGGGATGACACCAGGGATTCTCCCTATATTTTACTTGATTTGTCTTATTGGTTATATATTATAAGTTATATAGTTCGCTACTGACCCCCTATGGATCCATAGAGGGTTAGTAAAATCCATAGGGAGTTTTAACCAATTACAACGTGATAATTCATCTGTGGTCCGATAAGAATATATATATGGTTTAGGGGTGGGGACAATTTCCAAATTTTTAAAACAGGAGGGGTGATGTGACCCAAGGGACTCGTGTATTTCATTTGATTTGTAATATTGTCATGAATATATATGGTTTAGGGGGATCTCAACCATTTCCAAGTTCTCGAACATGAGTTGGGGGAGTCCCTTAGGTCACCCGGCAACTCGAACAGGAGTTGGTAGGTGACCTCATGGACTCCCCCTATATTTCATTTAATTGTTTAATTGTCCCATACATAGATAAATATGGTTTAGGGATGGTTATCTCGACAATTCTGAATTCTAAAACAGGAGGGGTGAGGTGATCCTAAAGACTCCCAACAATATTTCACTTGATTTGTTTAATTGCCCCATATATGACTATATATGGTTTAGGGATTTGGATCTCGACAGTTTACAATTTCTAAAGCAGAAAGGGGCGGGTGACAATTGGGATTCTGCCTTTAATTTATTTGATTTTTCTAATTTTCTATATATGGATATATGGTTTGGGGTGGGGATCTCGACCAATTCCAAGTTCTGAAACAGGAGGGTGTTGGGTAACCCCAGGGACTCTCCCTATAATCTATTTGATTTGACTTATTGGTTATTTATATATATATATATATATGGTTTAGGGGTGGGGATCTCGATATTTTCCAAATTTTAAAACAGAAGGGGTGATGTGACCCCAGGGACTCCCCTTATATTTCATTTGATTTGTCCCATACATGACTTCACATGATTAAGTGGTTGGGAATTCGACCGTTTACACGTTCTTAACAGGAGAGGATGGGGAAAACCACGGACTCCTCCTATATTTCATTTGATTTGTCTTATTGTCTATACATGAACATATATGGTTTTAGTGGTAGTGATCTGAACCATTTCCAAGTTCTCAAACAGGAGGGGTTTGAGTGACCCAAGGGACTCCCCCTATATTTAATTTTATTTGTTTTGATATTTAGGAATATATATGGTTTAGGGATGGGGATCTCGACCAATTTCAAGTTCTCAAACGGGAGGATGTTTGGTAACCCTAGGGACTCCCAATATATTTCATTTGATTTGTTTTATTGTCCCGTACATGAATGTATATGGTTTAGGGTTGGGAATTTTGACCTATTTCAAGATCTCAAACAGGAGGGTGTTGAGTGACCAAAGGGACTCCCCCTATATTTCATTTGATTTGTTTTATTGTCCCTTGCATGCATGTATATGGTTTAGGGTTGGGAATTTCGACCTATTACAAGATCTCAAACAGGAGGGTGTTGAGTGACCAAAGGGACTCCCCCTATATTTCATTTGATTTGTTTTATTGTCCCATTAATGAACATATATGGTTTACAGGTGGGGATCTCGACAATTTCCAAATTCTAAAACGGAGGGGTGAGGTGACCCTAAGGGACACTTGCTATATTTGATTTGATTTGTTTTATTGTCCCATACATGACTATTTATGATTTAGGGGTTTGGATTTCGACCAATTCAAAATTCAAAACCAGGAGGGATTGGGTGACCCCATGGACTCCAATATATTTCATTTGATTTGTTATAATGTCCCATAAATGAATATATGTGGTTTATTTGTGGGGACCTTGAGCGTTCACAAATCCTCAAACAGAAGGAGGTTGGGCGACATCGGGGATTTTTTGTTTTATTTTCATTTGATTTGTTTTATTGTCCCATATACACGTATGTATATGATTTAGAGTTGGGGATCGCGATCATTTCCAAGATAGATTAAAGCACTCATCCTTTATTTCATTTTATTTGTTATATTGTCCTGTTCTCATTACTGAAGACCGTGTCTGTCTATCACTTACTGTTTTCGAGAAATAGTTATTTGAAAATTAAACACAATAAATCCCATAGGGTTCTACAGTTAATCAAGTCCTTCTTTAAGTCTTTAAATGGACTCCAATAGTATACACTAACAAAAAATGCTGTCTCGGCCGGGATTTTAGTATAACATTTTATGAAATCCATAGCAAATCTAAAATGCGTAGCGAGTTGTCTTCTGTAAGCCTCTGTCACACATGAAAGCCTTGTTCACACCTCAACGGATAGCTCGAACGGATGCCTAACGATTTCCATTTTTTTCAATTCGTTCATGCCCGTTAGACGTCCGTTCATATCCGTATCATGCCCGTTAAGCGGACGTTATATCCGGTGGAAAATTTGAGCATGTTCAAAACTTTGAACGGACATTCAACGGACAATTTCGTCAGCGGACAACTTTAATTTTTTATCCGTTAGGCGTCCGTTCGTGCTATCCGGTAAGGTGTGACCGAGCATTAACGGATAGCTCGAACGGATACCTAACGATTACCTTTTTTTCAATTCGTTCATGTCCGTTATACATCCGTTCTCAATCGTTAGACGTCCATTCATATCCGTTTCGTGTCCGTAAAGCGTACGTTATATCCGGTGGAAAATTTTGAGCATGTTCAAAACTTTCAACGGACGTCCAACGGATGAAGTGTCCGTTGAACGTCCGGTAGGCGTCTGTTTTGGACGGTACTCGTCCATTTCGTTTCAATTTTGTATCCGTAAATTGTCCGCTACAGTTCCGTTGGAGGTAAAAAAGACAAATTCATTAACGGATTTCGACCGGATGTGTCACGTATAAAACGAATGTTGAACAAATGTGAAACGGACCTCTACCGGACGTATAACCGACAAAACGGATGATGAACGGATCTGCGAAAAAAATTTGGCAGAAAAAAAAATAATCAGAAAAATATCAAAAGGTCTTTCCATTGAAAATTGGAAATACCTTATAATAGTCAATGATCAGAAGAAAATCAAATGGCTTTTGTTGAGTTTTATTTCCCCATTTTATATTATATTTTAACTTCAAATTTCTCATAATTTATCATTTAAAGTTTATTCTGTAATTATTTATCATTTGAAATTTCAAATGAGAAAATTATGAAATATTGGAAGCATTTCCTAGAAAATTTCTAAAGACATTTATTTATAATTTAAATGTATTGGTCTGTCAGTTTGAAACGTATCACACTATTAATAACCTTAATTAACACAAGTATTGAATTGTAAACATATTTTTATTTATTTCAAGATGATAATGATTGCTGTGTATAGTCTCGCGGCACATATGCTGCGGCACAGATATGCTTTGAAGATGTTGAAGGCTTTGCCATGCGGGCATAAAAAATCTCCAATGTTATTACACCATATATGTACACACATACGTTTTTGATGAATGTGACAACTATAGAAGCAATGCAATGTCAATGTAATTTTTCTGTATCATTCACTCTTTATATTCAGTATAGCTATGACATATAAATACGATACTATTATAGTTTTTGAATATAATATTTGAAACAGGATACATTAGGTACAAATACACACCAGAAACGCCTCAGTTATTATATGTATGTAAAAGAAAATATCATATATACGTCTGAACAAATGAACTCGTATAAGATATAAGATATCTCATAAAAATGAAATTATATAAGATATCTTATATATTATAGGAGATATCTTATATATTATAAAGATATCTTATTTAGTTTATAAGATATCTCATAAAGTTGATAAGATATCTCATAAAGTTTATAAGATATCTTATATAGTTTATAAGATAAGATATCTCATATAGTTTATCAGATATCTTATATAATTGTCTTTATAAGATATCTAATATAATTGTCTTTATAAGATATCTTATATAATTGTCTTTGTAAGATATCTTATATAATTGCCTTTGTAAAATATCTTATATAATTGTCTTTATAAGATATCTTATATAATTGTCTTTATAAGATATCTTATATAATTGTATTTATAAGATATTTCATAAACTATATTAGATATCTTATAAACTATATAAGATATCTTATAAACTATATAAGATATCTTTAAAATTATATAAGATATCTTATATAAAAGTTGTTTATAAGCTTTATAAGATATCTTATAAAATGTAGAAGATATCTTATAAAGTATATATAAGATATCTTATAAAGTATATATAAGATATCTTATAAAGTATATATAAGATATCTTATTAACTTTATAAGATATCTTATATAACATTAAAGATATAGTATATAACATTAAAGATTTCTTATATAATATATGAGATATCATATAAAAATGAAATTATATAAGATATCTTATATATTATAGGAGATATCTTGTAATTAGAATAAGTAGTAAAACGGCTTGCCATATATAATGGAATATGCGACGTTCACACAAGTGAGAGTTAAGCTTGCTATGCAACAAAATTGAATGAACCATTATTTATATAAGGAATTGCCTGTTACAAGCTTTTTCTGGGAGTTCAGGTTGGGGCGTGTTAAGTTTGTAAGGGAATTCAAACTATTTCTCTTCATCTTGAGATAATGTATATAAAAGTAAAATTTTGTTTTTCATATTTCAACTCCATTTATAGAGGTGCACCTGAGTTCTACCTGGGTTGTTAGAAGGGAAATGCAATCGAGTGAAATTCCTACTCTGATCATGTTTTAGACACAAAATAAGGTATGATCTGTCGAGACCAAAATTTGTCTAAAAAATGCATTAACTGCAGTGCTTCCCTTAGCACATTTGTGCTTTTCATCTTTTTTGTTTGTTTAACTTTGATAATATCTCAAATTGATAAAAGAATTTAAAACGTCAACCCCTTTTACGGTAGTTTTTATGGCAAGTTACTGATAGTCTTTGATTGAAAAAACAATATAACTCTTGATATGCTTCATTTAGTTATAAAAGATTTAACTTAAATTTCAAGCCTATGCATATATCTGATCTTTCATCCAATAGCAATTTTAAACACTTCTGTTCGTAAAAATTCAAAGACTAGAAAAGTTGTCACATTTTAACTTTTTACTTCAGTTTTGTTTATCCAAGTCTGTATTCTCCGTTCTGTCGCCCCTTTCTCCTTTCTCTCATCCCGTTGCTTATGAAAGTCTTATAAATGGAAAGCTCATTTAAATTGAAATCGATCAAATATGTGGGTTTTGTTATGGCTAGTCTCGGTCTTGTCCTTTAGCAAGTTTATTAGTTAGTCAGTTTGTTTTAGATTTATGAGTTTGACTGTCCCTTTGCTATCTTTCGTCCCTCTTTTAGCAAGATAGAAGTCCTGTTTCTTCTACTTCAAAAACCTTAAAAGAGGGACGAAAGATACCAAAGGAACAGTCAAACTCATAAATCTAAAACAAACTGACATCGCCATGGCTAAAATAATAGTACACATGACCAAACATATAAACAACACGAACCCTACCAAAAACTAGGGGTGATCTCAGGTGCTCCGCATGTGGCACCTGTCGTGTTGCTTATGTGATAACAAATCCGGTAAATAGTCTAATTCGGTAGGTCACAGTCATGAAAGGGAAGGGGATGAATTGTATTTACGAGGTAAGGAACATATCCGATATCATTTGTAAAACGGTTATTCCATATTGGTCAACCAACTCGTGATTGCGTCCGTAAAATTGCGAAGGGATGATTTCAATTTCACCATTTGGAACTCTTGGTTTAATAGCTTCCTTGTTAGCAGCAACCCTCGATCAAGAAAATCATGATAGAAAATGCAAGCACGGGAATCTCGTACCAATTGGGAGTTATATACCCCGTATGCAGGTGCTGCTGGAATGTTGCTTCTTAGAAATGGCAAGTTTACAATTGGAAAGCTGAAATCTTTAATGTTTAATAGGGTTTTTACTGTTTGTTTGCATTGAATTTGATGCACTCTGTTTCCAGACGATATTTTTAAAAGTAGGTATCAAAACGCTGCTAATAAAGACCAAATATTGAATTTGGTTATTTGGCCGCACGCCTTTCCCTTTTTCCATTTTTCAAAAATAATAAAGCTGTACAGAAGAAATCAAATGTGGTTTCGGAAGAGTCTCCTCTCCATAAGTGAAATCAAATTCAAACCATTCTGTTTATTACAAGAAAGGTAACATAGATTGGTCTTTGACCTGATTGATTTTTTGATACAGCTTCATATTAATTTACGCTTGGTGTGGAGGGTTGGTTGTATTTTTTTTGTTCGAATTGGACATGCTGTACAAGTGCAGATGGTAACAAATACACCATTTCAACACATGCATTGGGCGTAAAAACCAATCACAAATGATCAACAAAGGTGTCTTTTTAGGGAGAGCAACATTACTGACATGAGCGTTAAAAAAGTAAGAAGGTATTCACGATCCTTAAAGAAGGTTTTATAAGAAGTACACATAAAAGGATGTACTAGCTTATGTTGAATTAAAAGTGTTGTCATGAAATGGAGACATGGGAAGTCAATAAGACTGCAACTGGCCAACTAACGACTCATAACTTCAGTTACATCTATATTACACAGAACAAATACATAATGGGCGAGAATTTTCAAACTGCTTATTTGAAGATTTCATAAAGATTGATTGGTCATTTGAACTGGAATATTTACTAGAGCTATTATAAAATCTAATATTTACTAGAGCTATTATAAAATCTAATATTTACTAGAGCTATTATAAAATCTATCAAATGATAGCATCACTCGTTCAAAACATTGTGCTACAAGACGTTGCGAGGTAGCCGATATCACGGTGGGTATGGTTGTCCTGCGAGAGAACGTACTGTGCTGGTGATTTGGTCCTGACGGGTGCTGGTGGGTCCTGATTCTGTGCTGGTGGGTTTGTTTACATTGTATCAGAACGGCAATAAAACGACTGTTTTGTTGGTTAATTTGTCTCTGATGTGTCATAAGTACCATGCAAAGTATATTACAACAATATTATATTGCAAAAGTCGTGCAAGTTCGTTAAACGGAATTGTCCTGAAGCTGTGCTGGTGATAAGAAAAACGGTCCTGGTTCTGTGCTTTTATATTTTAGTTAAAAGTGGCATATATTCAAGATCATTGATGCTGTACTGTTATTGACTTATTAGCTGTTGTCTGCTTTCTTGAAATTGACATTGTTGTGAATCTGTTTACTGTTATTATGAGAGAAAAAAAACAATATTTTTTTTAAACTAACTGTAATCTTATTTATTGGCCTGTTAATGGAACCCTTCCTGCCCCCTTTTAAGATAAGAAAATATGTTTACGATTTTCGGGATTACGATCATTTTGCAAGATCACCAAAAAACGTTGTAATTTATACAATACGTATATAAAGTAGATGATGTGGTATGTTTGTTGTCAATGGACAAATTTCCTTAAGAAACCAAAGGAAGTATGTGTAAACAACCATACGTCATCGTACGACCTTCAACAATAACCCATAAAATAAAAATGTAAAAGGTTTTGCATAAAAATGGAGAGCAAAAATATAGAACAAAGGACTTTCTGAGCGTTTGAATCATGTCTTTAGGAGCTTAAAACACATTTGTTTGTGAACAATTGAGTGCTGACTATAAGAATTCCAATAGTATTGCGGGTTTGTTTGTTTGGTGTTTTTTTGGGGTGGGGTGGTGGGGGAGGGGGATAAGTTAGAGCGAGGTTACAGTGAAAGCTTGGAATAGTTTCCCGTAAGATTTAAAAGTTATTTTGTAAAAGAAAAATGTATCTTATAGCTATTAAGAATCACTTGCTGTAAGATTTTTCCAACACATTTGTTTTGTCTAAACGGTTATCAGGTATTTTTTTTTTCGAAAGTTCGATAGAATACTAAAAATAAATCACTATTTTATGAAAGGGCAGGCTAGAATATGTCAGAGAATGAAGACGAGATAACCTAGAAAACACTATACAATTAAGATTTCTTAGCTTTTTTCATTTCAAAATAAATATTTTTGATAAAGAATTACGGGGGAGGAAGTGAACAATGTATCCTTCTTTTCTATATATAAATATTTTTCATGAATAAAAATAAAATGTGCCTTGATTATAATTGAAAATGAGTAAATGGAAAAAATACCCAACTAAAATACACTTTTATTTTAATATTGGTAATATCACTAAGCTTTTAAGTTTTGTGTGTCAAACACACCATCTCTGTAGTAATGACTCCTTACTAAGATATTTCACTTCATTCATTTTTTTTCTGCATTTTTTTATATTGTGAATTCATAGAATTATTATATTAAAATGTAGCCTTAATTTATATTTAAAAAAAACTGAATCTAAAGCCAGATATATCAAACATTTTTGTTTCCATCTATCCGTTTTCGGGACTTTAACCATCAACAATAACACGCCTGGAAAGTAAAATGCGTTCTCGGCTGTCTGTAATCGACCATTTTAGACACCCCAGGCTCCTAAAAAAACAAGCCGGGGTGGCGTTCAAAGATGCAAATTAAGTACTTATATCAATATTTTATCTTTTCTTGTACGGTTTATGACCCCTCCTGTGGCCTGTCAATTCCGAAATGTGCAAACTGCAATAGTATCAAAACAGCACAGACAATGAATAATAGAGATATAATTTTGTACATATATCAAGGGGAAACTATTATTTCTAGTTCATTATTGATCATTATTGTATTTAGTAGAAAAAGAGAATTAAGTGAAAATAAAATCACCAGTTTTGTAGAAAATTCACAGACCTTTGTACAGATTTTTTTGTTATGTTTAGCTTGGGATCAACACAATGGTTCATTACCGACGGTGAAAAAAATCAAAATGTCTATCTAGCTTGCACATTTCAGAAAATTCAGATCAGATAATGGAACTGGTTCCAGCAACATTTATAAGCAATTTAAGATTGTGACCCTCACAGTTTCCATTCACCAAAAATATTCTCCTTACAACGAATCATTTCAAATACAAAAATACGTGTTGCATGCAGCCTTTTGTTTATCTATTAATATATGTATACGGATAAAGTTATGAAAGGCAGCAGGGTCATCAGGGTGAGGAGTCCATGTCATCTGAAATAAATGCTAAGCATAGATCTAGAAAGCGACATATAATCATGACATTAAAAAAAGTCTCTTCCTTTCGACTTTTTTCGGACATATTGACACATAAAATGAATTATTTAGTATTGTGTAATTTTTAACTTTTTTTAGATACGTTATATTAATTGTTATCTGATATTGGACGAAAGATGTTGCCCTTTTATGTTATGATGTTATTTTTTGTAATACAAGTTCAAATCATTTGAAAACACATATTAAACAGCCAAATGGATGCACAAGAGCTAAAATAGGAGTCATAGATCCTGTTGGCAACAATTATCTGACTAGTTTTATTGATTTTGTAACATTTGTTTCAAAAATGACCAACTTCTTATCCAAAATCACCAGCACCGTATCAGGACCCACCAGCACAATGACAGGACCCACCAGCACAGTATCAGGACATGAGTAAATTGAGAAAATGCTAAATTTTAATAAATTGCAATGTTTTTTCACAAAGGAAATAGAAACCGAAAAAGGAAATGAATATTGAAAAAGGAAAAAGAAACCGAATAAGGAAATGGAAATCGAATAAGGAAATGGAAATCGAATAAGGAAATGAAAATCCAATAAGGAAATAGAAACCGAATCAGGAAAAAGAAACCGAAAAAGGAAATGAATATTGAAAAAGGAAAAAGAAACCGAATAAGGACTGAAAATCGAATAAGGAACTAGAAACCGAATAAGGAAATGAAAATTGAATAAGGAAAAAGAAATCAAATAAGGAAACAGAAACCGAATAAGGAAATAGAAACGAAAAAGGAAATGAATATTGAAAAAAGGAAAAAGAAACCGAATAAGGAAATGAAAATCGAATAAGGAACTAGAAACCGAATAAGGAAATCGAAACCGAATAAGGAAATAGAAACCCAATAAGGAAATAGAATCCGATTCAGGGAATAGAAACCGAAAAAGGAAATGAATATGAAAAAGGAAATAAAAATCGAATAAGGAAAAAGAAATTGAATAAGGAAACGAAAAAAAATGAGGAAAAAAAAGAATTTGAGAAAAAAAAATTGAGGAAAAAAAATTTTGAGGAAAAAAAATTTGAGAAATTTTTTTTTTTCAGGAAAACAAATTTGAGGAAAAAAAAATTTGAGGAAAAAAAAATTTGAGAAAAAAAAAAATTTGAGGAAAAAAATTTTGAGGAAAAAAAAATTTTGAGGAAAAAAAATTTTGAGGAAAAAAAAAATTTGAGGAAAAAAAATTTTGAAGCAAAAAAAAAAATTAGTTTGGACTTTATTTTTCAAAATTGAATATCGAAATAGGAAAAAGGAACCGAATAAGGAAATGGAAATCGAATAAGGAAATGGAAATCGAATAAGGAAATGAAAATCCAATAAGGAAATAGAAACCGAATAAGGAAATAGAAACTGAATAAGGAAACATCAATCGAATAAGGAAATGAAAATCGAATAAGGAAATAGAAACGGAAAAAGGAAATGAATATTGAAAAAGGAAAAAGAAACCGAATAAGGAAATGGAAATCGAATAAGGAAATGGAAATCGAATAAGGAAATGAAAATCCAATAAGGAAATAGAAACCGAATCAGGAAAAAGAAACCGAAAAAGGAAATGAATATTGAAAAAGGAAAAAGAAACCGAATAAGGAAATGAAAATCGAATAAGGAACTAGAAACCGAATAAGGAAATCGAAACCGAATAAGGAAATAGAAACCCAATAAGGAAATAGAAACTAAATAAGGAAATAGAAACCGAAAAAGGAAATGAATATTGAAAAAGGAAAAAGAAACCGAGTAAGGAAAAAGAAACCGAATACGGAAATAGAAACCGAATAAGGAAATAGAAACTGAATAAGGAAATAGAAACCGAAAAAGGAAATGAATATTGAAAAAGGAAAAAGAAACCGTATAAGGAAATGGAAATTGAATAAGGAAATGAAAATCCAATAAGGAAAAAGAAACCGAATAAGGAAATGAAAATTGAATAAGGAAAAAGAAATCAAATAAGGAAACAGAAACCGAATTAGGAAAAAGAAACCGAAAAAGGAAATGAATATTGAAAAAGGAAAAAGAAACCGAATAAGGAAATGAAATTTGAATAAGGAAATGGAAATCGAATAAGGAAATGAAAATCCAATAAGGAAATAGAAACCGAATAAGCAAATAGAAACCGAAAAAGGAAATGAATATTGAAAAAGGAAAAAGTAACCGAATAAGGAAATGAAAATCGAATAAGGAAATAGAAACTGAATAAGGAAATGAAAATTGAATAAGGAAAAAGAAATCAAATAAGGAAACAGAAACCGAATAAGGAAATAGAAATGAAAAAGGAAATGAATATTGAAAAAGGAAAAAGAAACCGAATAAGGAAATGAAAATCGAATAAGGAACTAGAAACCGAATAAGGAAATCGAAACCGAATAAGGAAATAGAAACCCAATATGGAAATAGAATCCGATTCAGGGAATAGAAACCGAAAAAGGAAATGAATATGAAAAAGGAAATAAAAATCGAATAAGGAAAAAGAAATTGAATAAAGAAACGGAAAAAAATGAGAAAAAAAAAAAATTTGAGAAAAAAAATTTGAGGAAAAAAAATTTTGAGAAAAAAAATTTGAGGAAAAAAAAATTTGAGGAAAAAAAAAATTTGAGAAAAAAAAAAATTTGAGGAAAAAAATTTTGAGGAAAAAAAAATTTTGAGGAAAAAAAATTTTGAGGAAAAAAAAATTTGAAGCAAAAAAAAATTTAGTTTGGACTTGTAATATTTTTCAAAATTTGAATATCGAAAAAGGAAAAAGGAAAAAGGAACCAACTTGTGTCTGGTACTTTCAAAGCCTCCGTAACAAAGCTGAATCAATTCAAAACAATATCGGAGGAGGTTGCCCGTATGCGCATCATGTAAAGTCATAGTAGATAATCTGTTTGTTGAATGTAAGTATTATCTGGTCGAAGCAGACGGAGCAGATCAGTGAACGAGCATAAAGTTTAATGTAGTGTTCAAAACCAGATGCTTGTCCTCCTTACAGTCAATTCTCGGTCGAAAGTTATTCTTCATTTTAAGAGGGTCGGACAAACAAGTTTACTTAGCCATGGCGTTGTCAGTTTATTTTCTATCTATGAGTTTGACTCTCCCTCTTGTACCTTTCGTCTCTCTTTTACTTAGAATATGTATTGTAAAATCAGACATGGCAGGAATTGTCTCAGTTTCAGATCTAATATCTGAGACAATTCCTGTCATGTCTGATTTTACAATCAGTGTGGGAACGGAACTGTACGGTGTTTTAATATTTTGGTGATTCGGGAGACTGTCAAGCGGTGCTCCGACATTCGAAAAACAACAAGTTGGTGGATGTAAGTTTTGATTAACGCAAACGTTATAATATTAAGTTTCTGCTTAAAGATTTGGTAACGAAAACATTCTACACAATATAATAGACCAATCAAATGCTGTAAGCGACATATACAGCCAGACGTTTTCTCACAAACGGTTGAGCTCCGAGTAAATTTACAAACTTACTCAAAAGCAGATCAACTGAACTGATTTGTACATTTAGACACCGTGAAAATAATTGACCATTTAGTAAGATACAATAATAATATGTTTAACAACCATTATACAGAAGCGTTATACCAATGATATTGTTTACATATAAGATAAGATAAAGATAAAGATATTTTTATTTCCTAATCATAGGGCTCATAACAAGCATTTAATCACACAAAGTAAAAATAAAAAGCCTTTCTCTCCCACTCACATACACTCACACATACAACTATCGTTCTGATTAAGGATGATTGATTTTACAGTACAACATGTAAATGAAAAAAATAGCATACATATAAAAATACCAATACAAAAGTATTTGTTTTATGAGGAGAGTCAGTTGCCTACATTGTATATATGTGGAACGAAGGATAACTCTTACTGCCCAGAAAAGAACAATTTATATTATGTTACAATGAACTGGTGAAACCAACAGTGATCCGTGAATATTGTTTAAATATTTGAGTAACCAAATTAAAGACAAATTTCCAATGGCTATACGTATTTACATTTAAAGTATGTACATTTTATTTTCCAGTAGATTTTGTTTGTCAAAATGATCTTGAAAATGTGTCTCTCGGTGTAATTAAGTAAATATTTGTAGTGCTGTAGATAAAGCTCACATTTGATTAAATGCTGTATGCTCATGTTTTTTGTTTTTTTAATCATGATTTTTTTTTTTATTACATCTCGATATTTTCTATCTCCTTTTTACAGGCACGTTATTAAAGACATGCCTGGTAATATAAAATTAGTTGAGATTTAAAAAAACACTAATCTAACCTAATTTAATGTCAGTAACCGGGTCTAGAGTTATCTCTTTAAATCAAATAAATTGATTTGTCATAAAGCACTAAAGGTGTTGATCATATATTTACGAATCGTATAGACTATATCATAGTATATGCTATTTAGAGCTTGACGAATTGTATACACACTAAATGACCGGTAGATATGGTTTAATGTCCTTCGTTGGGTCTTATTATCAAATGCCATACAACTATCTTTATTCAAATAGATGTTCGTAAACAACATGACGACTTTTATAATGTTTCGTCAAAGTTCATTCAATGTCAAAAAGTTGTTCTTATCTTGACGCGGTTTTGATTTCCTCGTTTAAACCGTTTTACATTTGTCATTTCGGGGCCTTTTATACCGGACTACAATATTGATATTGGTTTTGCTCATTGTTAACGGCTGTATACAGTGACCCACGATTGTTAACTTCTATATCATTAGGTCTCTGTCGGAGTGTTATCTCTGGTATTGCCGATTTAAATTTATGTCCCTATTGTTTTACAATCTCAACTGGCCAAAGAGCATGCAAGCTCGTGCTTGGATTCAGATCATTTATACCCAACACGGTGTTGTAACTGAGTTGAAACACTTTATTAAAGTGTGTATAATAAATATGGGCTTTGCTCATTGTCGAAGGCCGTACGCTGACCTATAGTAACTGTTGTTAATTTCTGTGTCAATTTAGTCTCGTGTGGGGAGTTGTCTCATTGGCAAGCATACAACATTTTTTTTAAATGCATAACTAAAACGCGACAGACACGCGCATGACCAGTATACAGTATCACATCTCAACACCAAGAGCTAGTAATGCCAGAAACTCAATAAAACGAATTTGTCATGCAAGTTTTATTTCACAACTTTTAGAAATAAAAACTTTTTAAAAGCTGAGCAGATACCTTCTAAAAATAAATATTGATAGATGTACGATACACACCGATGTATTTACTAAATATAACACCCAGAGACACATGCAAATACATGTTTAATACAGTCATATACACAAAGCAGTACAGCTATACTAATCTGTAACGGTCTTACATTTATAATGTTTTTCCTAATAAATGAGACTAAATTATTATTCATATATGATAATAAAATAAATGTTACCCGCAAAAAATATTGTTTTAAAACACCCTGAAGACAAAGAATAGGCAATTGAGTTGGCTGCTGGCAATGGGATGGACATATTCGCATTCTTGATATATTTCATATTGAAAAAATATTACAATGGTATGAAATTATTTTTAACTACATTAGGGGCAAACATTTGATATTGTGTCGAATAAATTTTGTGTGGTGATAATGCTATAATGGTTCATAACAGAGGCGGATTTGGAGGGTTTTTCAGTGGGCCCAGGCCCCCTTTTCTTCCACATTCTGGAAATATAAATACATATATAAGTTATGAGCAGTGTAATGGAAATGATTAGCTACTTTGTCGGGGACACCATTCAGAAAATAGCGTTTAAACGTCATTTCTTTTTATTGTAAAATGATAGTTGGACATTAAAAAAGTTCATGTGTTCAGTCTGGACTATCGAATCATTCATATTTTGCAGATTTTTTTTCAAACCTCTTGATATGCACATTTGGAATATCAAGTTATTTTGTAATTAAAAAATAGCATTACATTTTTTGTCTTGCCGATTCTTCCATTTTCGACTATTAATCCTTCTTAATTCTACTTCTTACACATACAATCTCATTCACCATGGCCGTTTTTTTAAATTTTTTAGTGAAAAATCTCGTATAACGTCATTGTCCGAATCCACAAATTCTATTATACGAAAATGCGGGTAAATATGTTGAATTTGTATAAATTTCAGTAAAAAAAATCTATTTTATGCTTATTTAATGTTACAAGTGACACATATTTTTTCCGTTTTCTTCAAGTTCGTATATATAGAATTTTGATAACCTTACTAATAATGTGGATTTTAACGGCTAGCATTTATTATTTCATCATTCAAAAACCTTTCCTGTTTAAAAGATGTTTTAAACAAGGTTGAATAAATCAAACATCTTTTAAAAGCGCATTTTACAGTTGCCGTCAACTTTGTGCACACCGTCGAGGCTACATGCGATATAAAGCTTTTAAAAGATTTTAAAATTTACTCTCATTTAAAAAAAATTTTTATTGTAATAATCGTTTTGTTTTGGTTTCAAACGGAATGATGTTTTTTTTTTATGAACAAAATATTCAGTCATCTGCAATTTTTCAAATTATACATACATGTATAGAATGGCATTGTTCATTCAACATATATTTCAATACATTGATTTAATGTTGTTCCTCAACAGTGCTCCAAGTCAAAGTTATCTATAAATATTTTATTACGTTTTCTTTTTCCCTTAGATATGTAAATCACAATATGAATTTAATGGCGATAAGTGTGTCAGTTTCATCTATTCTTTATTTGATTGAAAAAAAAATCGGGTAAAATATCGGTGCAAAATGTTCAAATTCTACGATTCCTTCTCCAAAAGGTGGCCATTCTTGCTCAATAACAGCATGTGTTTTTCATCTTTCAAATATCCAACACCTCGAGAATGAGGTCCCATGTCTTTGTCAAAAATAAAATCCCACAAGACTTTTAACCATGATGTATGATAAGGTTGGTCGTAATATTCAGCGGCAATTCTTTTCACTTCCGGTAATTTATGGTATGGAATATATGGAAAGTCGTGGTGTTCGATATGGTATCCAACATTAAACAGAATAAAATTCAAAGGCCCATAATATGAATGTGTTGCTTGTCCTTTATTGAACAGATAGTGTTCGGAAATAAAATGCCCGGCAAGCGGATGAAGGCCCAGTCCAAAAAAGGTACCACTCACGAGGTAAACAATTGATTTAACGCCTAAATATTTCAAGATTATTAAGTTGCAGATAATTTGTATTGCGCTATTAATCATTTCCCATGCAGTCAAAGGTTTTGGACTTTTATAAAATGGACGAATTCCGTGAATTGCAGGATGAATAAGTAGCCATACCATTTTTGTTATGGGATTGCGAAAAAGATATCCTTCTAAGCGCGTAGGTATGTCAACATCTTGGTTCTCCTCGCCGAGGTATCTATGGTGATCTGCGTGATATTTCTTATAACTTATAGCCATTGGTACAATTATGGGAATATTACACCAAATACTAAGCAATCTATTAGCCCAGGGTCTGGCATGACCAAAGGCTAAGTTATGTCCTATTTCGTGTATTGCGCTACCGAGTGAATGATTCAAAACTCCGCCAAAGCAGTAGGCTAGAATAAGAATTGAACCCCAATTAGCCTCTTGTAATAACCAACACATACACAGTTGAGCAATGATTTCTGCAGTTACAATATAAGCAATTGATGGATCATATCCCATTAGTTTCTTAATTTCTGGGTATTTTCTTAAAATCTCTTTCCTACGAGCAGAGTGTGGCTCTTCTTCGTAAATCCAGTCTTCGTTAGATGAGTTTATTCGAAAGTCTAAGCTCGCACAACTTCGGAAGAATTCCATATTGCCTGAAATAAATATATCCATTATTATTACTATACTATATATAAAAATATTAATTTTCGCGAACCATTTAGGTCACGGAAATTCCAAAATATGGCATCAGTAAGGAGAGTTGTGCAAACTAATGCGAATACACAGAACCCCCATCCAAATTATCTTTAGCTAAAAGTATTCATCATTTTCTATTTTATATGTACTAACAACATTCCATTTTTCTATAATTTCGATTAAAATATTCCAAAATCTGAGTTAAAAAAAGTCAAATGCCCAAAATAAACATTGTCTGATTGGTTGAAGTACTGTGGCGTGCACACGCTTCACATGAATAAGGAGAGTTTTACAAATAATGTGAATACACAGATCCTCCATCCTATTTATATTTTGCTGAAAATGTTGCAATGATCATCATTTCTGTTTTGATTCTGCTAACAACATTCCATTTTTTCTTTAATTCCGATTTAAATATGTGGAACCCGCAATAAAAATAGATGGCCTCAATGATTTAAACGCAACGCAAAAAATTCCGTTGACCCTGAACTCAACGGATCGATAATAGCATCATCACCATCAACAAAATGTTTACCGTTATCTTTGTGAAATTTCAGTTATATAGTTCTTTAATTAGAGAAATTTTGGTAAGTATTACTTATTAATGTTAAGGTTCTACTGATGTGCTTCTCTAGACCTTTTTGACGGTCCTTATCCCATTTATCTCAATATTATCTCCGATGACATTCCGTGTCAAAAGTGAAAATCGCATCGATTCATTGAACTAATTTCTTCTTAAACTATGCATGCATTATTTCTGTATTATATGATATTCAATCACATTCACGTTGCATGTTTGCATGCAAATGGTCATGTATTAGTGAATTGTCAGGGCGATGCAACTTGAGGTCAGTGCGCCTGGTATCGGGAACGTTCGCCCTAATAACATGTTCGCCCTGGGTACGTTCGCCCTGAGTTCGTTCGCCCAGAGAGTCCGTTCGCCCTACTAAAAAATATTTATTTTCAGGGCATTGAACTTGAATAAACTTATTCAGATATTTCTATAGTATATATTCTTGAAATATATGGAAACGGGGAAATATTTAAAAGTTTATGGCTTGTTTAGGATCGTTAATTGTTCAATGACAAAATAATTCAGATCACTAATTATTGTGATACTTGTCTTTTGATGGATTATTAATAAAAATCAAATGTTTTGTTTTCATAAGATATTCAGCTTAAAACACAATGATGTACGAACTGTAAATCATATGTATTTTACTGAAATACGTTGATTTACAAGTTCATTTATTATTATACTCGGAGACTAGTCTCATATACTGCATACATTCATGATTGACTGAAATTACAATTATTTTGTTATATTATTAGTATTCTACTCTAGCTGTAAATCAAAGGGAAAATGAAAAAATGATTACGGTAATGAAAATATTCTGTCATTTTTTACAAACTTCAACATATTTTGTTCAAATACTTAAATTTATGCGACTAGACAACAAATAGAAAAAAAATAAAAATCTGGGCGAATGGACACTGGGCGAACAGGTATCAGGGCGAACAGGTAGTATGGCGAACGCGAATCAGGGCGAATGGACCCGGATTCAGTGCGCCTTCACGTGACATTATTATTTGTAAACAAATTTAAAACATGCTCCCCGCGTAACACGTGTCTGAATTATCCTTTCAAAGTTATGAATCTTTCAATCACTATTTTATGATATATTTCTAGGTTTGCATATCAGTAGTCAAAGTGAATTAAACGTAGTTCTTAGTTGTGTTTTTTTTTATATAGAATTAGAAGGTAAATCTACATAAGGGGGTCTCATTGGGGGGGGGGGTCTGATCCCAGATCCCACTTACTGTTTTGTCAGATTCCCATATCCCGCTTACACTATGTACATGAGCAATTTTCATTTTTTTGTCATTTCCGGGGTCCTGCAGAACCCCATTTCCCGTTTTCACGACAGACCTCATTTCCCGTTTTCATGACACAATAATTTGACTTTCACGTTTCACGCTTACGAAAAATTGTCAATATTGGTCACGCTTAGACCCAATGAGACCCACACACTAGTCAGTATTTAACTTCACCCAAAAAGATGACTCAACTTCCCTCTATATTAAAAACCTGCATACTAATTTAAACAGCATTTGCTCCCCTTGAACACTATTTGGCCCCTTCCGTGTCATTTCCCTTTAAATTGTTGAAAAGTCATACTTTAAGTCCATTTACAGTAACGGCTAATATTTGATTTTACCATCTTAATTCAATTTTCATATTGAACACATTTGACCATTCAATATGAGTTACCATGTATTTTTGTCATATATGAAGGAGGTTTTAGGTCATGTTTTCCTAAACACCTTATTGCTATTTGTCTGTCTGGATTGTTAAAACCACAAAATCAAATATTGATGAATATGCAAGTTTTCAACAATCCCGGAACATTAACAAAGATGTGTGTGAGAGGGTGAAAATTACCCTTCTGATGCATAGATGCCAACCATTACGATTTTTGCGTAGTTTTTCCGATTTTGCGGTCAAAGTCGAATAGTTACGGATTACCAATCATCGCTGTTCAATTTTGTAAAACACGGATTTTTATCATTACTTTTCAGTCCTGGTCCGGTATTTAGAAAACGCCAATGTAATGCTTCCGGTTTCTCGGGAGTTATCAACCTATTGTTGAGTAACTAACTGACTTCCGAAGAGGCAAACTTGAAGTAGCTTTCCCCCTTTCTCTACTTCTCCTTGACAAAACAAAAATGTACGAGTCGAGAACATCTGAACAATAAATGAATGGAATACATACTACAGACAACATGTTAAACGACAAATTTCGTGCACATCACTTTGCAACCACTTGTCAGTAATTTTTATTGGTAAATGCACGTTTATGAATGATTACTGAAAACTTTTCAAAAATACGGAAAATTTGATAGTTTGTTACTGATTGTGTCAAAAGGGGGTTGGCATCTATGCTGATGTACTGATATTTTTAGCACCCCAAGTGAGAATCTAACTCAGGACTTTCAGCACTGTAGCCATCGGTCTTAACCACAAGATCACGAACTCACATTTAATGAACTAATTTCTTCTATATTAACTGTACGTGCATAAATTCTGTATTATTTGATAACCAATCACATTCACGTTGCATGTTTGCATGATAATGGGTTCTGTATGAGTGAACTGTAGTGTATTGCAAAATTAATGCAAATTGTGACGTCAGTGCGCCTTCATGTGACATAATTATTTGTAACCAAACCGGCTTCTCATGTAATGTAACGGTTTATTTCTTCCTCTGTGATATTTTATCCTGAGGATAATTTGTCCCGGTAATTTTTTTCCAGGCATGGTATTTCATTTCACAGGTTGATTTTTCCCAGAGGAGTGAAAATCTATCAGATTTCTGTGTTATGCGGATAGTATGTACGGGTATATATTTGCCGTATTATATTTCACAGAATCGTGTGAAATAGAGTCCCATTAACTACTATGTAAGTTACTCTCAATCAATATATACCTGACTATAATTATAAAATGTTTACAAAGGTAAGCAACTGTCTAGGGCCAAGTAAGGGAGGGGAAAAAACAGTATTAGTACTATTTCGCAGAACGATAAACAGATGCATAGACAGACCAAGGGGGTGGGGGAAATTTAGCTGATGACATATATGTAAGAAATCATTGAAGCTTGATGGGAGTGGGCAACCCTCTGGTCCATCAGAACCCCCACACCTTTTTGAGACGTTCTGGATCTGCCACTGAGATTTGCAGGTTTTCTTAGTAAAGATACCTTAAAATATCACAAACTGTGTGCTTTCCAGACCATAGTTTACATTTTTTTTTCATATTTTGCCGTGTCAAAATGACCTAAATTTAAAAAAAAAATTTAAAAAATGGTATATCACATTCTACACATCAAGATTTTAGCAGGAAAGACTGCCATTGGAGTTTTTAACCATTTTGACTTTTTAATTTGGTCTACTCCACTAATTAAAGTCGTTGAAGTAGAATATTTAATGTAGGTTTGTCCACATTTTGGTATATATTAATACATGTTTAGAAATAATGTTGAGCCTGTTCCTAGATGCCTGTTATAGACTTCAATATTTATTGTTTATTGAAAATAAATGGAATCAATTCTTTCAGAAAAGTTTAATTCTATGGAAATGTATCCCCCCCTTTTATAAGTTGAAAAGGCTACATAGAGGTCAATATACAGTCTCCAACAGAAAACCAAAAAAGGAAAAATAAAGTGAATTTTGGAGAATTATTAAATGTACATGCATTTGAAATATTTAAGATATATTGTTTCAATTTTTTTAGTTCTAGGTTCCACATAACTACCATTTTAGAAAACGATTTCAATGCCAAGTCTATTAGAGGGATATTTGATTTTTATTGGTTGTAAATATGGAATCTTATTCAGTGGCAAAGGAAATAGACACTGACAAGTCTTAGATAACATTTTATATAGTTTTGAATTTTTCTTCGTCAGTTGACTAAAATTAGATGGAGGTGTGTTCTAATTTCTAACAGAGGAGCAATCAACCTATATCAATATGTGCATGAAGCAAATTGATAGTTGCTAGATACTGAATGATTATATCCACAATAAAGGTTTAACCTGTGCATATATACTTAAAACAAGATAAAAAAAGTCATGTCTTTTTCAGGACTTCTGAATCCAATCATGTAGTATGGAATGTTATTGAGATATGGTTTGGGTGGATGGATGGTCATGAAGGACCTGTAGTACAAAGTATATCACTGGATTTAGCTCTTTGTCTAAGTGTATTATTAAAGTACTTTGCTTTGAGCTCAGTTCATTGTTATGCAATTCATTCTTTGTGAAATTAAGATTTGACAGACAACTCTAATGGACAAGGATTTGTCAAAGTAGTATCATCTCTATGTACAATGTAAGTATTCAGGAGATAAAAGCATTCTATTTTGATTTGAACCATACATTTTATAAAAAAAAAAGTGGGAACAAATTTACCGGACAATGCTACTCCCACTACTAGCTATATGATGCTAGGTTGTTTTAATACATCTGTATTGCCTGCTGATGACTCGGCCCTGAGTGTAAATGGTCCTTCAATTAGGAGGGAAAAAAATTATAAGGCCTATCCAGTCTAATCGATTTCTAAAACTATACTTCATTGCACATGTTCAACATTTTTATACAACCACAAAAAATTTGGGTTGTAAATTGGTATCCTGTCCGAAAGATGGATGGTTTCTGGATAATAACTTTATTATAAGTAAATAGAAATCAACAAAATTATAACACAACGTTTATAACCACAAAAGGAAGCTTGGGATTGATTTTGGGGGTTATGGTCCCTAAGGTTTAGGAATAAGGGGTACAAAGATGCCCAAAACAAGCCTTAATCTAGTGTCGGTTTAAAAAGTTGTGTATAAGTATTTCAATTGTTCTGAAATTGTACCACAATGTTTAATACCATAAGTAGAAGGTTCGGATATATTGTGTGGGTTATGGGACAAACAGTCTAATAATTACGGACCAAAAACAAACATTTTTGTAAATTCAAGACCCTTAATTGGAGTTTGTCCAGAATGGTTGTTAAATTACCTAATACCAATGCTTTATGAAATCTTCTTTGAAAATTGGAGTTATCTTTCTTTGTTCAGACAACTTAAATCAATTATACAATATACAATGCAGTATTCACTTTATTACCAACTGATAAATTAAAGCAGTCATTAATAACCATTCAGTGATTGAACGCACTTTCTAGGGTATGCCCTTTTACAAATGGAAAAATTATACATTTTTTTAGTTTCTGATCTCTTAACTGAAGTTTGTCTCCTAAATGTTTCTCATTTCAGAAATTAAAAAGAAAATTTCTTCAGATATTTTTGTTTGAAAGGATTAATATTCAACAGCATAGTGAATTGCTCCTAACCCAAAAGCAAAACAAATATTTTAAGTTCATTAGACCACATTCATTCTGTGTCAGAAACCTAAGCTGTGTCATCTATTTAATCACAATCCAAACTAAGAGCTGTTTCCAGCTTGAATGTTGTGTCAATACTAGCCCCAACTGTTCAGGCTTCGACCTCTGCAGTCGTATAAAGCTGGGCTCTGCGGAGCATCTGGTCCATACATTTGTTTATTTTTCAATTTGTGTGAATTAACATAGTTACAGTAAATGCTAATTACTGCACTTTCATACCACAACAAATATTGTATTGGTACATGTATCACTCAAATGTGTATCCATATAACAAAAATAATGAAAAGGAATAATTTTGCATTACCTTTTGAATACTATGACTTTTTAGATATGTAGACATATTAAGACTCATTAGTAGATGTTGATAATATTGGCTTAAAATGCTTGAAATTCTCTCAGATTACTTTTGGAGCAGTTATGAGTTTTGAAATTAGAAAGATCATATCATATGCAACAAGTGTACTAAGTTTCAAGTTGATTGGACTTCAGCTTCATCAAAAAATACTTTGACCAAAAACTTTAACCTGAAACTCCCACTTTCATTTTCTATGTTCAATGGACCATGAAATTGGGGTCAAAAGTCTAATTTGGCTTTAAAATTAGAAAGATCATATCATAATGAACATGTGTACTAAGTTTCGAGTTGATTGGACTTCAGCTTCATCAAAAACTACCTTGACCAAAAACTTTAACCTAAAGCGGGACAAACGAACGAACGTACCCACAGACCAGAAAACATAATGCCCATCTACTATTGTAGGTGGGGGCATACAAAATTTAATAAATAACACTCATAATGCTCAGATTGGTTGTCATCGTGCAACATAGTTAATAACACCATATAGAAAAAACATAGAACTCATTTTGTCATAAGACACTGTCAAACATCCATACATACTATCCACACTCATCTGTGTCCACACTTGTACCATAGATAAATATTATATTCAACCAGAGACATGTGTTTATATGTTCACGATTCAACTGAGGAACAATTTATTATTTATATTGAACATGGTTTAAATGTATCAATTTTAATATTTATAACAGAATGTGTGCTTGTATCAATTAAGCAGACCCACAGCATGGTCTTATCAACTTAATAACTTAAAAAATTGCGAGCTCAGGACATGTTTGTCATGTGTTGTAGCAATCACACGGCAATTTTCAAAATCTACAACAACATATCAATAGGTCAGTAAAAATTTAACTTGTATTGCTAACCCAGCAGTATCATACACATGTCATAACAATACCTTTCCGATACGTTGTCTAACTATGTCATTGGCTTTATCCAGGTACTATAAACAATTAATAGAGTTTCCTAACATTTTGACGAAACGTACGTACGAACGATCGGAACTGAAGCGGTGTATTACATTTCCACGATAACACATGTCGTGGTTTTATCCGATAAAACAGCATTCTTTTAGAAATCAGACGCATATCTTTAAAAAATTAAGCATACACAAATAATACACGCTTTTAATATATCATTCTTTTCGCGTAAGTTTCAAAATATTGGAGATCGACTTAAAAAAAGAGTTATTCCTCTAAAAGATATTAAGTTCATGATGAAAAAAGACGGCCTCGATCGTTAGCGCTCTCACGGGGTTAAAAAAACTTTTAAAAAACAACCTTACACTTATAGTTTAATATGTTCTAAAATGGTGGGAGATCGACTTTGTTATGTTATGTCCATTGGAAATATTGAATTAACGAAAATGGCCTCTCACGGGTAGAATTCCTGTCCAATTTTTATAAAACATTGAGATAAGCCTGCCAATTGATATTTTTTCGTGTGTTTTTCTATGTTGTGATGTTATGGTTTGTTTTAGAAAAAGGGAGAAGGTTTGGTACCATTAAAACGTTTAATATTATGCCGCTGCAAATCAACGATTTGTACCTGTCAGGAATCTGATGTACAGTAGTTGTTGTTTGTTTATGTAGCTTATACGTGTTTCTCGTTTCTCGTTTTTATATAGATTAGATCGTTGGTTTTCTTTTTGAATGGTTTTTCACTAGTAACATCGGGCCCGTTATAGCTTGTTGTTCGGTGTGAGCCAAGGCTCCATGTTGAAGGAAGAACATTGACCTATAATGGTTTACTTTTATAAATTGTTTTTGGATGGAGAGTTGTCTCATTGGACATCACACCACATCTTCCTATATCTTCATGTATATACTATAAGTTAAAATCAGCAATTTATCTCGGACATGTTCTAAAATGGTGGACGATCGACTGTATTTAAATGAGTCATGCCTTTTGTCGATGTTGAATTTATGGAAAATGGCCCTCGTTAAAGCTCTCACGGGTACAATTATAGTCAGATTTTCATAAAACGTGTACTAGTACATTAGGTTAAAATCAGCAATATCTCGGACAATTTCTAAAATGGTGAACGATCGACTTTTTTAAAATGAGTTTATATGCCCTTTTAACTGAAATATTGAATAAGTGCAACGCAGGGGACATTGGAACTCTGTTCTATGTTTTTACCTGATAAGTATCATGGTAATACATAATACTTTTCGTAACACGTATAATGATATAGGTCATTAACCATATATGATAAGACCTAGGGTATTTTGATTTGAGGTCCTTGGTTCATGGTCTTGAAATTGAGGTCCAGGTCATATGAAAATTTGACCTTTGCTTTAACTGCATACGTATACACAGGAACATATATATATATATTAAATTTACCGTTCCCATGTATACATGATAAAACTAAAGAATTTTGCTTTCAGCTGCAAGCCATAAGACCTTGAAAAAGACAACCGGAACTTGACCTTGTGTAAACCGGCAGTAGCCTTTTTTGGTGTTCTTATCTTATGTAACAGTATATAGAACCATATATTCCTGGAATAAGTGTCTAGTGAATTATCAAAGTTAACAATAGGGAAATGACATGTTTAACACCGGAAGTAACTTATTATCTCTCTTTTTCAAATAAAAGTGTATATAAACCATATACTTTTTGAATCAGTATAATATATTCTATCATTTGACACTGGAAATGACATTTTAAACTTTAAGATTTTCATATCAACTATATCGTTTTGGGTAGAAAGACCTTCACTTGTTCTCTGACTAATTTGTTTTTAATTATAGATTTTGTTTTGTTCATTTACAAATATATTTTCGGCGTACATTTTAATGTACAAAATATCATTAAAACACAATTATGCGCTGAAACAGCGGTTTCAAATCGAAGCGTCATGCAACGACACGTATAGAGTCCAGCTTAAATGGCAAACATCAAGTTGAATTGCAATCGCAGTTCCATTACGCTTCGATTAATTAAGACATACATATTTCAAAATAGAGGATCCCTAAATCGCGACTTACGTATGATTTGTCAAGTGTACGTACATTTGGTCAGATTGTAAGAAAGCTCTAACCTAATCAAGTTTTAACATTCATATTGCTAAAGCGAACTATATAATAACTTAGTAAATATTGCTGTTTGTGTAAACGCTTTTAAAAGGTCGTTATTGAATGGTAAATAAATGGTCGACACCATGCAGGTATTTACGTAGTAATTCTAAGGCCAAATAAAAATATATGTGTGGTTCCAGTAACCCCACCGTCCCTACTTTTTCGGCTTAAAAATAGCCTACCCTAAAGTTTTTATTGTCATTTTTCATTAAGCACTGATAAAGTCAGAAAGTTGCTCCCATAAACTCAATGTAAAAAAATCATAAAATAAAAAAACAAACCTACCTACCTACCCTAAATTTTTTCAGATGTAACTGGAACCACGCATACTTTTTTATTTCGCGTAAGACGTTGACGAGTCTTCTTTATCTACCAATCCTATTTCAGATATAACCAGGCACCTATTTCTTAACAAGAAAATTGCAGAATTTACCTAACTTGAAACGATGTCTTAAAGTTGCCGAAAAGCTCCTAGTCCATTTGACTTCTTAATGTACTGAAAAGCTCCTAGTACATAAGACTTTTCTAACTTTAAACAGCGTTTCAATTGGAAATGTGTTCAACGTAACATACGAAGAGATGTATCTCATAAAGATAAAAAAAAAAGAAAGGGTATAATATATATATATGTATCTATACAATTGTCTGGTCAAAACCGTTGTTTTAATCTTCTTTTCTGGGATTTCCCCCTAAAAGATCGACATATAGAGTCTCAAGAACCATTATAAGTTGAAAAAAGAAAAGGTATATTGACTATCCAAATGAAATCAAATTTAAGGAAATAATAAATATGACAAAAAAATCATATTTAAAACAGCTATGTACTTTTATTAGGCATATTTATTCATGTGCGTGTGTTCTACTGACTAAACTGAATTAAGTGTAAATAGTGTACATATTTATGTTTCCTTTAAATTTATAACTCTGCTTTTTCTTACATAAGACTTCTGCATACCATTATTTTTTTTTTTTTTTTTATTAGAATACAGATTTATATATATATAACAATCTCTTTAGTACAAAAAATCTTGATCGTCGCATGAATAGTATTCATAAGTAATAAAAAAAAAACCAAATCACCCAGTTTAGTATATGGATAAGAGAAAGACCACATTAAATACGTAAAAAAGTAAGTAATATTACAATAGAATAGTCATTAAAAAAAAAGAAAAATGATCTGTTCTCCAAGTGCCTGTGCATCTTTATGAAAACTCTTTAACCATACACTTCTTTCTTTTAAAAAAATGAATAAATAAGTAAGTTTTTTTTTATATATTTTTTTAATAATTACTCTTTCCATTAATTTTCGATTTTATAATTTATACTTAAATCTTACCTTCTACACTACCAATATATAATGTACAAACATTAGTATCAGGTAGTGAACTCATCAGTGATGAGGAAAACGAAAATATTTTTAAAGTTGTACAAAGATTTATTTTAGAAACAGGGAGATTTGGTCCATAACAATTATCTTCGTCAAGCATACGTACATTTGGTCTAATTGTAAGAAAGCTCTTATATAATGTTTTCACATTCATATTGCTATATAACTTAATAAATATTGTTGTTTGTGTAAAAACTTTTAAAAGGTCGTTATTCGGAATGGTAAATAAATGGTCGATACCATGCAGGTATTCACGTAGTAGTTCTAATACGTTGACGAGTCTTCTTTATCTACCAATTCTATTTCAGATATAAGCAGGTACTCCTTTTTAACTCGAAAATTGCAGAATTTACCCTACTTGAAACGATGTCTTAAAAATGCCAAAAAGCTCCTAGTCTATTTGACTTCTTAACGTTACGGAAAAGCTCCTAGTACATATGACTTTTCTAACTCTTTAACAGCGTTTCAATTGGAAATGTGTTTAAAGTATCCTACGAAGATATGTATCTCATAAAGATATAAAAAGGGTATAATATATACTATATGTATCTATAAAATTTTCTGGTCAAAACCGTTGTTTTAATCTTCTTTTCTGTGACCCCCTCCCCCCTTTAAACCCCCTCAAAGATCGACATATAGAGTCTTAAGAACCATTCTAATTAGAAGCAAGAAAATGATTATCAAAATGTAATCCAATTCAATGAAGTTATAAATATGACAAAAAAATCCTATTTAAAATAGCTATGTACTTTTATTAGGCATATAATTTATTTATGCATGTGTGTGTTCTGCTGGCGAAACTGAATTAAGTGTAAATAGTGAACATATTAATGTTTCCTTTAAATTTATAACTGCGCTTTTCTTACATGTATCTTCTGTATACCATTGTATTTGGAGAAAATACATTTATATAACCATCTCTTTAGTACACAAATTCTTAATCGGCGTAAGAATAATAATCAGAAGTAATAAAGAAAAGACAAACCACCCAGTTCAGTATATGGATAAAAGTAAGAGCACATTGAATACGTAAAAAAGTAAGTAATAACACAATAGAATATTAATTTTAAAAAATGGTCTGTTCTCCAAGCGCGTGTGCATCTTTATGAAAACTCTTAAACCATACACCTTTTTCTTTTAAAAAAATGAATAAATAAGTAAGGTTTTTTTATATAATTTTTAATAATTACTCTTTCCATAAATTTTCGATTTTATAATTTATACTTTAATCTTACCTTCTAGTGAAGTCCGTTTTTAGAAATAAACGAAGTCAAACACCAACTAATAATTGTAAATATGACTCAAAGACTTTGATTTGTTATGACAACTCGCTATTAAAGGTAAAGTAATGGTTAAAATTATGAAATGTTCCAATAAACCCTTCTAGTTATTGAACTGCTTTGCGAAACTCTCATTATGATCAGCAAAAACCTATGTTGAAACTAGCCTGTGGCGTATTAAAGTCCATGATAGATAAAAGAGGAGTGCCAATTAATGAGTGAACTCTCGATCTAAGTCACAATTATTATTAGTCTAATCTAAAACACAACTTGCTATATAGACCAAAAGCATTTAATTTCTAAAAGTTTTGACAGAAATATCTACCCTTAGATTTCATACTGAAAAAAATTCAAAAGCAGTCTTAGGAAAATGTCAAAACTATCCGAGACGTTCGAAACTGTAAAGATTCTATTTAGAAAAAAAAATCGAGAAAACTGAACTTTAATTTGAAAATCCAAAAAAACAAAAAACAAAATAAAGTAAAAAATCCATGATTGTAAAACTTATACTATCGATTATATGTTGTTTAATGAAAAAATCATTAAGTTATTTATTAAAGGATGGCATTTGTAGTGATAAGTTGCTCTACATTTTCAACTGGACGTTAAGCAAACAAAATCATCAATCGTGTAATAAAGAATGACTAGGAGTTTAAACGGTGATTAATTACACTTTGTATTGCATATTCATTCAAAATCAAACTCTCAGTAGACACTAAATCGGCTGAAAAAATAATCGATAAACAGACCAATCACTAGCCAATATTTTAATCGATTGAATAACATAAACAAACACATTTTAAAAATAATTCTGCTCGAAAATCCAAATAAAAAGGACAAGGCAGTTAGAGAAACCATAAAGAGATATACGCATTAATACACATTATCTTCTATTCAAACATGTTTAACTCTGCCGCATTTTCGCGCCTGTCCCAAGTCAGGAGTATCCGCTGTTCTTTGTTAGTCTTGTATGTTTTCTTAGTTGAGTTTTTTTAAATATGTTTTAATGACGTCCATTTTCAACAATGAACTAATACACATTTTTATTTAGGGGCAGCTGAGGTCCACCTCCGGGTGTGGGAGTTTCTCGTTAGGTTGAAGAGAAGACATATTGGTTGTCTTCGGCAGTTGACTGGTAATTGGTCGGTTGTTGTCTCTTTGACATATTCCCCATTCAAACCTCAACTTTAATGTGAACGATATTATTTTACACTAAATTCTTCTTGTTCATTTTTAAGTTCAGATCTTTTGATGTAGACCAAGGATTTATACGCTCAGTTTTTTTCTAATCTGGGTATATCTCAAGAAGAATTATTTGGCTAATGATTATCACTCATGCATTGCTTGCATGCCATTGTGTAAATTATAAATGTTTTGGCAACTAAGGCTGTGCTATTCTGTGAAATAATTAATATTGTTGGTAAGAATGCCTGTCCTGGCCTGACATTTTAAAATTATTTATTTGCTTTGTGTATGTCCAATGAACGTTCAAATGAATTAACATTGTTGTACAGTCTAACGTCAAAATGAGGCGTCTGTTTTTCTTCATGTTGTATGTTTGAATTCACAACCTCGTCCGGTCAGGATGAGGAATTACTATCCAAAAAGTAAAATCACAAAAATACTGAACTCAGAGGAAAATCAATTTGGAAAGTCCATAATCACATGGCAAAATCAAAAAACAAAACGCATAAAAAACGAATGGACAAGAACTGTCATATTCCTGACTTGGTACAGGCATTTTCAAATGTAGAAAATGGTGGATTAAACCTGGTTCTATAGCGCTAACCCTCTCACTTTAATAACAGTCTCATCAAATTCCGTTACATTTACATGATGCGTTAAAAATAAACAGTCACAATCAATAAAATAGTCAAAATATGGGAACATCAGTCATCAAATCCAAGGCTTCTTGACAAGAAAGAGTCTGGCTACACTTAAAGAAGCTTGTCACATAGGTCCAAATTTGCTACCATTCTGAACATGCATGAAATACTCGCCACTGGACGTAAAGCAAACAACATTTAATAGATACTAGTGATTTAATTAACATCATGCATGCAGAGACATAGTATTTGTCTCTGATACATGTAAGGAGTAATGGCATATTCATTTGACATATGCAGCTATTTAAGAATTACGTAGTGGTTGGTTCGTTAGAACTTTTCATAGCAATGCTGGTGATGAACTTCTGCTGTTTTAGCACTACTGTAACAAATATTTCATAAATTGCACCGCATGTTCGCACGAAGGACAAGATCGTATTGCGGGAACCTTTTATTTTGTCTTTTTAATGTTTATTAATACTTTTTTTTTGTATAAATATTCGCTTGTCGGCCCTAAGTTAATGACCAGATGGTAAGCCGTCCACCAAAATCGTACCAAAAGATATATCACTGTCTTACCAGTAAAAACCTTGATTGGCTTACCTAGCATGTATATCCCGATGTAAATAATGATGATGAAATAAAAAGACAAATTCAACAATTCAAGCATGAAATGGACTACTGCTTCATCTAGACAGCCATCAAGCCCATCGATTCCATGAATATTTACAGGATGAATTTATTATGTTATAACACATCGTATTATTCCGGATTTGTTTTTCGAATTGCTTTATTTAGGCGTTGAGAACCTTTGGTGACCCCACAGATTCAGTGTCTTTAACAAGTACATAGTGAGCAGTGATTGTTACCGACAAACGTTCACCTAATCTGTGTCAGTCAATGGGATAATTTAGGTCTTCAATCAATGGCCAGGACCACACTGTTTTGAATATGATTCTATTTGTTATCGTTTGCCATAACACTCTTTCATAACATAAATCTGGCCATTTGTTTGTTTATTGAATGATGCCCCGTTTGTTATTTTATTTTGGGGTCTTTTACAGCTTACAATATAGAAGTTGTTTATGATATGTTTTTTTAAGGTAACCTATAATTGTTTACATTTTTGTCGTTTGTTCTCCATGGAAAGTTCTCATTTAAGTCATTCGATATTTTCTCGTTCTTTCGACATATTTTTTTTCAAATTTAAGCCTAACAATGATAGATTGGCAAATTCGACCACTCGATCACATAGGCTAGTGTAGACTTGTAACACAGTAAAAACGAGTTCGGCGGCCATATGATCATTTTATATCTTTAAAAACGAAATTTGCCCATCAAAAACATATAGCTTTTTTAGCTCACCTGGCCGAAAAGGCCAAGTGAGCTTTTCTCATCACTTGGCGTCCGTCGTCCGTCGTCTGTCGTCCGTCGTCGTTAACTTTTACAAAAATCTTCTCCTCTGAAACTACCGGGCCAAATTAAACCAACTGGCCAAAATCATCATTGATGTATCTTGTTTAAAGTTTATGTTTTTTTACCCGGCCAACCATCCAAGATGGCCGCCATGGCCTAAAATAGAACATAGGGGTAACATGCAGTTTTTGGCTTATAACTCAAAAACCAAAGCATTTAGAGCAAATCTGAAATGGGGTAAAATTGTTTATCAGGTCAAGATCTAGTTGCCCTCAAAATTTTCAGATGAATCAGACAACCCATTGTTGGGTTGCTGCCCCTAAATTGGTAATTTTAATGAAATTTTACTGGTTATTATCTTGAATATTATTATAGATGGAGATAAACTGTAAACAGCAATAATGTTCAGCAAATTAAGATTTACAAATAAGTCAACATGACCAAAATGGTCAGTTGACCCCTTTAGGAGTTATTGCCCTTTATAGGCAATTTTTTACCATTTTTCGTAAATATCCATGATCTTTTACAAAAATCTTCTCCTCTGAAACTACTGGCCAAATTAATCCAAACTTGGCCACAATCATCATTGGTGTATCTAGTTTAAAATTTGTGTTTTTTGACCCGGCCAACCAACCAAGATGGCCGCCACGGCTAAAAATAGAACATGGAGGTTAAATGCAGTTTTTGGTTATTACTCAAAAACCAAAGCATTTAGAGCAAATCTGACAAGGGGTAAACTTGTTTATCTGGTCAAGATCTATCTGCCCTGAAATTTTAAGATGAATGGGACAACTCGTTGTTAGGGTGCTGCCCCTAAATTGGTAATTTTAAGGAAATTTTGCTTTTTTGGGTTATTATCTTGAAAATTATTATAGATAGAGATAAACTGTAAACAGCAATAATGTACAGCAATTTAAGACTCAAAAATAAGTCAAAATGCAATTGACCCCTAAGAAGTTATTGTCCATTATAATCAATTTTTAAACAATTTTCATAAATTTGTAAATTTTTACTTACATTTTCCACTGAAACTACACGGACAAGTTCATTATAGATAGAGATAATTGTAAGCAGCAAGAATGTTCAGTAAAGTAAGATGTACAACACATAACAATCACCTAAACACAATTTTGTCATGAACTGTCTGCTCCCTTTGTTTAATTCACATATACCAAGGTGAGCGACACAGGCTCTTTAGAGCCTCTAGTTTTTTTAAAATATATGAATTAAAAATATGTATATATAATTTAGAGGTAAAATGAATGTTTTTCGCCGCTTTCTTGTTCTTCCGATACAAATGTTCACCTACTAGTATTTAGTAAAACTTCTAACAAAATATGTGATATAACCCATTTATTGTTCATTGACCTTAACATTATTCGACGTTATTCATTATTTATTTTTACTTAAAAAATTAGCATGACCCGTATCCTTTGTATTTGCCCGTTGACGGCTCCTTCTGTAGACTGGATGCAGCTTCGTGTTATATTAATCATCATGTTCGCTTCTACTCTGGATATCTTTATGATTCAATGTTGTCAATGCCGTTTTCATTATTCAATCATTTTCGCAGACTTTTTCAGTGAGTTTGTTCTTTGCATTTTTCCGTGTACCATACAATTCTTCCGACCATTTTAGATAAATATACATCATATACGGTCACGGTAGATTACACCATAAGACATTTGATATCCTTACCAAATATGTGTTTTGTATTATATTTTGTTACACTGGAAGAGGGTGCTATTATATATGTCAGCACTTTCTGTGAGCGGTTCATTTTCTCTTTGAAATCGACTTGCGCCATTCTTAACAATTCAAATTATAAAAGACGCTAGCTCCAAATTTTTTGGAAAACTACAGGTGAAGAAATAAGTTGTTACTGGAATAGAGAGTAGACCTTTTTGTATTTGTTAAACGATTTTTATCTGTATACTACATACTTATATAATGAATATTTGATAAACAGCTAAACAACAAATACAAATTTTAATTTTCTGTATTGATTTATCGACTTTTACATTTAGGTCGTCTACCTGTCAATTAATTGATATTTCCAATTAACAATAAGGTAAGCCATCGATTGCCAGACTGACATACAAAATGGCGATTGCTATTTTGTATCGGGGGTTTCTGCTTATATGTGTGATGATAGGAACTAGATCGCAATCTTTTGGTAAGAATTACATTTTCATATATAAAATTAGATCTAAGATTGGTACATTACCATCTTTCTAATACAAAAATCTCCATGGTAACAAAAAAGTGGAATTTCCAGGAACGGGAAATGAAAACGTCGTATATTGAGATACCGTCGTCCGAAACACAGGCGCTTGTTTCTGAAAAAAAAAACAACGTATGAACAGTGTCTGTGGGTGGAAGTAGTGTCCTTTGCGAAATATAACTAAAAGTATTACGCCCATCTCCGTGAAATTGGCCATTGCGCTGTGGTTTCTGCACGGAATGGTGTGTCGTACATTATCATTTGTTGAACTGCTTGTTTTTATAAGAAAAAAAGAGAAATTCCGAACTCTGAGGAATCTTCAGAAGAAAAGTCCGTGATCAAATGGCAAAATCAAAAGAATAACACATCAAACGAATGGATAACAACTGCCATATTCCTGACTTTGTACAGACATTTCTTATGTAGGAAATTTCACAGAAAGTGTCTTTATCAGCGCTATCTAAACAATCCTGGTATCTATGATGAGTTAATTAACAACCACGGGTCAATGCCACTGCTGGTGGAGTTTTAATTCACCGAGGGCTTCACCAGCCCAGTAGCTAGCACTTATGTGCTGACATGAATTATCATGAATATGGTCGTATTAATAAATTAAACTTTTGAATTTTTGAAATACATGTACTAAGGTTTTTCTACCAGGAATAGATAACCTAAGCTGTATTTGGCAAAACTTTTGGAAATTTTGGTCCTCAAAGCTCTTCAACGTCGTACTTTATTTAGCCTTTTAAACTTTTTTTGATTCGAGCGTCACTGATGAGTCTTTTGTAGACGAAATGAGACGCGTAAAACAAAATTTAATCCTGGTATCTTTAATGAGTTTATTTGAAGCCACAATTAGTTTGTTTATATCATCACAATCATCATTACCAATTCAATTTTGCAGTTGCTGTAGTAGAACACGCTAAACTTGTGCAGAATCCGTTAATTGGAAGAACTTTAGAATGGGGAGGGAAGATACAAATAGTCGAATCACATGACCAGAACCAGACACTTGCTGAGGGTAAGACTATATCATTTTTAGAGGTTTTGAAGATTAAATATGTTGTGATTCTACACCACTGCCCAGAGTTATAGGGACACCCGCAAGCATGTTTAAAACCCGCATAATAATGTATGTGCAGGAGCGTGTTGTCGTTTGTGGATGCATGATTATCATATTTTTTATCACTTATTGTTATGGCCAAGGGACAAAATTTTTAGCCATTTTGTTTTATCCCTGTTCGACCGTCTGTCCTACTTGTATTTTTGATTCGGATTGATAACTCCTAGGTATATTGGTCATTAGGCTAACTCCCACTACAGTCCAATTAAGAACTATCATACTATGCAGGATGAAAGATTTTGATATAGTAGATCTTCTAAGGGTGTGCCCTTTTTCACAGCCACTTGTCTCAGATTTTATTTCTATATACTGTTGTATTGAATTTTTTTCTGAGAGAAGTGCCTCTGCACTTTTTAAAAGAATTTGATTATCATTAGATTTTCAACAAATGTTAGGTTGTTGAACTTGGTTATAATTACTAATAATTCAATTTTGGATGTAACGCGTCTCCTGATTGGCTGACGTTATTTTGTTATGAGCCCATAGACATAATTCAGTCATGTGACCGTGACGTCATCAATGTTTTTTCATGGTTTTCTACGGTTTAAAATGGAATTTAGAATTAAATTATAAGAAATGACTGTAATATTTTTTTCTGTCTATTCGATATAGCATAAAACATGTGGTGCACACTGTTAAATAACCCGCTACGCACGTTATTTAGTGTGCACCAAATTTTTTATGTTGTTTCTTCATAGACAGAAAAAATATTACAGTCATTCCTTTAATATAAGACTTAATTACTGAGTGCATGGTTAATCTGACTAACCTTTCTAAAGCCAGGACTTCTATAGTATGTAGGGTGTTAGAACATGATGGAATAGGACCTCGGTTCTATTTTGCTGGTTTTCGGAGCTCGAGGTAATGATTAAGAGGGACTGACGGGGGCATTGTAATATAGGTATGGGTTTTTTTTAATTAGAATTGATTTTATTTTACATTTTCAACAAATGATGGGTCGTTTAATCTGTTTTTGATAATATAACTGGAATAAATCACAATCATTGGGGAAGCATCAGATGTATCCCTCAACATTACTGTTAATAAACCAGCATTGGCATCACCTGTATCTGTTGTACCCTTTATGTCTAAATCGGTGGGATAGACGCGTTCAACACAGTAAATCCGGTTTAACAACAAACTAAACAACACATAATCGCATGTTCACTTTTTTTTCAGTCTGCAAACATCTGAAAACTGGAGCAACTGCACTTATCGACATGTCTGCTCCAAATGTTGGATTATTGATACGGTCATTTGCACGTACAGTTGGTCTGCCATATATTACTGTGGTGGACCCTTCAACATTACAGTCAAAGGACTATGACCCTGACCTGCACATAGGCGTGGAGCCACCTGGGTCGACGATGTTTCGAGTCATACCAGACATTGTTAAACATGGGAGTCTCACCAAGATTGCAATACTTTATGATCAGTCATTTGGTAAGTACTTATTGGTCAGTATTTGGTTAGATATTTATGATCAGTCATTTAGTAAGTACTTATTGATTAGTCGTTAGTTAGATATTTATGATCAGTCATTTGGTAAGTACTTATTGGTCAGTATTTGGTTAGATATTTATGATCAGTCATTTAGTAAGTACTTATTGATTAGTCGTTAGTTAGATATTTATGATCAGTCATTTGGTAAGTACATATTGATCAGTCATTGGGTGAGATATTTATGACCAGTCATTTGGTAAGTACATATTGATCAGTCATCGGGTGAGATATTTATGACCAGTCATTTGGTAAGTACATATTGATCAGTCATCGGGGGAGATATTTATGACCAGTCATTTGGTAAGTACATATTGATCAGTCATCGGGTGAGATATTTATGACCAGTCATTTGGTAAGTACATATTGATCAGTCATTGGGTGAGATATTTATGACCAGTCATTTGGTAAGAACTTAATTATTGATCAGTCGTTAGTTAAGATATTTATGATCAATCATTTGGTAAGTACATATTGATCAGTCATTTTGGTATGACATTTATGACCAGTTATTAGAAAATTATGATTACTTCTAAAACTATGTGTTGTCTTTATTGTGCTGTTCTTGCTGTTTATATACAGACCAGTTTAATCTAAAAAGACGTGGCTCTTTCTGAAGGTCTGTGGTAGTAAAAACTTTTTTTAAAGCAAAACTAATATTGATTAATATTATCTTAGCTTTATCCTGCTTTTCCAATTGATTCTACTTGAAAATAAAATATGGAATACCTGGGGAAAACATGCTTAACCGAAGAAATTCTTATCATTTATCATATATAAAAAAATTAGTTCTTCGAAAAATAAAAACAAAAATCACTTAGACCAGAGCTGGACTAGTATAATAATAGTTCATTTATTAAAAAGCAGTATTTCATATCCATCGTGATAAATATTTAAACATTGTTGAAGTGAAAGTTTGTCTCAAGATAACTCATGTATAGGGGATTAAACATACTAAAAGTGACCATTTCATCACTGCCAAAATGTACGCGTTTTAGTCACGTTGATCTTTACATGTTTATACAAAGCAAAACAAATGTTCTTAAATGCATTACAAACAATAAGTGAATAAATATCAACATTATTGGTTTTGTTTGCCTATTTACTTTTCTTATAATGGGCTAGTTATGTTCGGTTTTTCCAAACACATTTATAATCCCTGATCGATCGACAAGTACTATTCCAACACAAACAGCTACATTCAATGATATTAGTCAACGCTTCTGTGTTAAATTATGTTATCATCGGTTTGGTCAAAAGCAGGAATTAACTACCTACAAAACTAAGGGGTTTATACCCCAGGTAGATATAACCTTTACTGTTTTGGCAATACCTTCCAGAATTTTAAATCTTCAATGTGCCCAGCTTTGTTCTTCATTTTGCCTTTTTTTTATATATTTTTATTCGAGCGTCACTGATGAGTTTTCTGACGTACAATTGTGAATGAATTTTTTTAAAAGAAGACCAGATCTGCAAATAAATCAACACGAAAGTACAGAAAAAAAACATTTAATATTGAAATATCAACAAAAAGTTATTAGTCATGAATTATATTTTAATATTCTCACGCTACTAAAATGTGTTCAGTTGAAGTAGTTTAAAATATATTGAACGAACAGTTATGACAAATTGATAAATAATATGACGAGCATAATGACCCCATAATATATATTTTCTGACTAAACGACTTTTTCGTTTTATTTTACTTCAAGATCTCCATACTATAGCCAAGAGAATTTTAACTGGTGTTCCAGCACAACATTTATACCAGGAAATTGCCCAAGGAGACGATCTGGCCGAACAGATGAAAAAGCTGAAAGATATAGGGACAAAAGTTTTCATTCTTGTTTGTGATAAAAACAGCGCTGACAGTGTTTTAATCGAGGTAGTTCCCTGTTTGTTTAATATTAATACTTTTAAAATCCACGAAAGCTCGACTATTACTTTCTTATTTTTTTCTGTTTCAAAAAGTTTCTATAAATGTTAGAAATTAAAGCCTAAATATATCGTACTTTTGGGTTCACTTGACCCAAAATAATCGTATTGTATATATGTATTTCATGCCCATACACTGTATTGAAACCTTTACCAAATCAATGTTTGATTTGAACTAAACGTTTACAACCTCTAAGATACAGCCATTTTCAGAATATCGAATTCCACACGATATTCCTGCAGGCAAAATGACAAAGACAATGATAAGTATTTTCTCTGCCATATGGAGCCATTTTCCCGATTTTGTTCATTATTGGCAGATTCCAAATATGATTGGAAATCGATCAATGGTTTATAAATATACTGCCATAAGAAATTTTGTAAAAGCATCTGATAAATTATTCTTACCTGTGCATAACGTTTTAATGCTTGATATAATTTTCTTTCACATTTTCATGATTATCACTATGACAAAATTTAAATTGGCCACCAAAATATAAATAAAGTTTTGTAGAGGGCTCAAATAAGTATCCAGTGTTGAAAATAAGTAAAACCAACAAATATAAATCATTAGTCGGCGCTTCTCCGCACATTATTTCATAATTTACTTTTCTGAAAATGTCCGCTGATAAATTTAGAAATAATTAAGAAACTTTGTTGTCAGTAGACCCTTGAAAAATTGACCTGCAATAATTTGACTTTTATCTTTTTAACACTTTTGGTTATTATATATAGATCCTATCGGCTATCGTATTCAAAAAGAGGGTCGAAAAATGCCAGAGGGACATTCAAATTCATAGATCGAAAATATACGGACAAACCCATGGCTAAAAAATAAAAATAAAAACAGACAAACAATAATACATAAGACACAACATAGAAATCTAAAGACTAAGCAACATGAATCCCCGCCAAAAACCTGGGGTCAGCAGATTCTGCTCCACATGTGGGACCCATCGTGTTGCTCATGTTATTGAAAACCCAAGTTGTTATACATCCTTAGCTTTTTATGTTTATGTTTCTTTTATTTGTACGTTTCTACAAACTGAGGTACATCCAAACATGGCTTCGAGCGCACCGAAGAGGTATTGCTGATTAGCCTCCGCGATTTGCCCTGTATTTGTTTAACTTGCATGTAAAAAATTCAACTGTAGTCAATCCTATCGGATATGAAACACTAAATCGTCTTTATCATAATTGTTAAATATTTTGCAACAATTTTTCATAGTTGCATTAAATCAAAATACTCTTAAGCAGCTTCATTTGCTCGCCATTTGATGAGACTGTCATCAAAGTGTGAGGGTTAGCGCTATAAAACCAGGTTTAATCCACCATTTTCTACATTTGAAAATGCCTGTACCAAGTCAGGAATATGACAGTTCTTGACCATTCGTTTTTTATGTGTTTTATTATTTGATTTTGCCATGTGATTATGGACTTCCCAAATTGATTTTCCTCTGAGTTCAGAATTTTTGTGATTTTACTCTTTTTTTTTAATACACCGAATGTAGGTAGCATTAGATAATTTCAGAATTATGTTTCAGGCATTCAATCAAGAGCTTATGGATGAAGCTTACAACTGGTTTGTCATAACTAAGGTAATTCTATTTAAACAAACCATACGATTTAGATAAACCCCTATATCAGTAGATCAAAACAAGTTTACCTCTGCTTTCCCTATGTCGAAATTCACTATGTATGTGCTATACATCCTTGATCATGTTGATTTAAGCAGAGTATGATGATAGTAATTTATCTTCGTAAAAATATTTTGTGTGTCTACAATACAATGTGTATTAAACATGACTAATTATTATTTTTTCAACACGAATCGACATGATTTAAAAACAAGGCTGGATAATATATGAAAGTAATCTTTGTTGTAATACAATGTATATTACAAATGACAAAATAATTTACTGGCGTTATGTATGTTAAAAAAAAATATTCAAAGAAGGATAACTTTGAATAAATTTACTGCAATAGTTCATCTAACCATGGTCCTTAGTAACTTACTTATTGTGTTAGTATCAGATCCATTTCAACGCTCTTTGCATTCTCTCAATTCCGAGGATAGGAAACATTTTATAAAACCTAGAGTGGCGACGGGATTAAAAGAGGTGCCAATGAATAAGAATAAAAAATTAATTCATTTTTTTGTTAATGAAATATGAATAGTATTCCGTTCGTGGACTCATTTATTTTCGTGGATACCAATATTCATCGACTAAGGTAACATTCTATTCGTGAATACTTGATTTCTTGGATATGACATATTCTACAGACCAGTCTATAAAAAAATGTTCATCTGTCGAAGATTGAAATTCAAAGTTGTTCAACTATACCCATAGAATTAACAAAAGTGAGCAGCCTACGAATATTAATAAATTCACAGTATTCGTATCATGCAAATGAATGATGTTATGTTCTGCAAATTCCGTATTTTTATTTCTATCAGACACATGAACTAACGTGCTCTAAATGTAGAGCCTTAGGACAGTCAGCTACAGTGATACATATCAACGGTAACGAATCATACAACTATACGTCACGTGATGCTTACTTGGACTTTGTCAAGATACAGCTCAGAGAGAACTTCTTCACCATATACGGATTCAATGTAAGTAACCAGCACACAGGCACTTGTCTCAGAAAAAAAATCCTATATACCTTAAGGTATATAGGAAATTTTTCTTCGTAGACAAGTGCTTTCTTAGACAAGTGCCTGTGAACCAGCATGTTGATTTTGTAATAAAGCCGGTATTTTACTTTTGTATATATGAACCGTAATGTTACTTTTGTATAAATACGGACATTCAGGTTTTTTTTTAAAGTTAAAACTACTACATGTTCTTTAATTGGCCTTATCGTGATTAATAATTAAAAAAATTGCATATATCCTTGGTGTATGTTATATTAACTTTTTTTTAAGGTTTAAGAAGTTTTTTGTTTACCTTAGTTCTTGTTAAGGCAAATTCTATTTTATTATAATATTTTTGAAAATGGTAAATGTGTATTTTTTGTGTTTTTCTCGTATTAAATGATCATTAAACAATCATGGGTTAAGCTATCAAAAAATTCAAAATCGAGATTGCATTTTTTTTTTTTTGGATTGAGCAGCCTTAAGTATTATCCTGTTTGCATGTACCATTACTTTATATCTATAAATACACATTGAAAGTGGGTTTTCTTTTATAGATTGACGAAGCTTTTATGTATGATTTGCGAATGATTCTGGACGATGTTTCAACTCGTTTTATTAACGCCACACCAATCATCATCCCGGATTGCAATACTGTTTCTCTTGTAAGGAACCAGTCCCGAGTCGACGAATCAAGGAGAATCGTGGAGCCTTTCAAAACGGTAAAATTTATATTTGTTCCTCCTTTTTGTACCTGAAACTATAACAAATTATTGTCAGTTTGTAATATTTTTTTTAATAGTTTCCATAACGATGCTAGAATAAACTGTTGAAGTAAACTGAAGTAAACTGTCGAAGAAAATGTTTGGCACTCAGTATAACATGTATATTAAAAATATTCTAAAATTTATTTTAGGCAAAACGGACTGGTGTTTATGGAAATATATCATACAGGAATGGCATGCTGAGACAGGATGTCCAGTTAACGATTAACCGTATCATACTTGATAACTTAAATAAAAATACGGTAAGATTGGCATTTGTAATTTAAAACAATATTTTCAAACTTGATGATTTCAGTTCTTCTATATAGTCAACTTCCCATTCTTGAGTAGTTTGGTTAGATATGTCATCTGATACGATGTGAAAAAGAAAATTTAATCGAAACTTTATGTAGTTTGTTTGTTTGAATGATTAAATTGAGTATATACTGGTAATATATATTGTATTGTTAACTATATGCATGTATTTTGTTTGAGGGCCTAAGTGAAACTTAGGCTAGTTCATCATCATCATCGTCGTCATCGTCATGGTCATGTCATCGGTTTATACAAAAATTATAGTTTGAGGAGATATTCTTGCAAATTCGATTATAAAGTTTTTATTCATTCTCAATTCAGCTGGTTAAACATAACTCTGATTGTTTTCTAAGTTTTTGTTTTTTGGATTCATTTCCATACACTCTGTTGTTTTTACGCATTGCTTTTCACACTGTTGAACCCGGATTTTACAGAATTTAAATCATTTTCCAATATATTATTATTTTTTTTCTATTTATTCAATATCAGGAATATGCAATGTTACATCATTAGCATATAAATCCATGTTGGATTGTTTAACATGAAGTGGTTAATCATTGATTTGAATTAAGAATAACAGAGGACCTATAATAGAACCTTGAGGCACTCTGTATTTAAGGTTTTTTATTAGATGTTGTCAATGTTGTGTATTGAACTTTTAAGTTTTTTTTTACTATTATTGAATTATATATCATAGTGTTTTGATAAAAAAAAATCATTAGATATAAATGTTATATTATTTCGCACTTATTAAAGTTTCCCCAGTATGTTTTTGAATGATACATGACATACATATTTCTGTATTGAATGTAATTTTTGATTTTACATTGAACCATTAGTGATTTCACTCTTAAATGTTGATTAGTGCATGCTTGTTCATAATCTGTTTAAAAAGTTCATACCATTTGTCATGGCAATTTCAATATCATCTTTCATTTCAAATGTATGGGCTGGTAATTAATCTGCATATATAAAGGATCTTCATTCATTCAAATGGTCCAAACACCTGTATTTTATTTTGATAGGCTTCCCTTTCTTTATCTTCATATTAATTTTTCTATGTATGCATACCGGGAAGTAGTTTCTCAAAAGGGTATTGGCTGTCAAAATACTATTCACTGATTTGAATCAAATTCACATATTTGATATGTAACATACGGAAATATATATATTCAATTTATAAAAATTATAGATAAACAATTTACAAAGCATGGGCTTGATAATATGTATCATCGTTTCGTTCGTATTTGAGTCAGACACCATCCTATTTTTAACTTTAAAGTTGATATCCGAAGACTGCCGACGGTCATATGAAAGATGTAAACATAAATATAGATATAAATAGATAGCAAACTCGTGCAATAGGTCTGTTTAATTTCATATTATAGGTTATAATATATGTTAATCATCGTTTTTACCTGTATAAGAGTGAGTTTGTGTGGATCGAGTCAATCAATCGAATAATTTACCTTTGTTTCACTGTCAGTGTTGACATTATTTTCCTTCGTGCATAATTCATACTTAATCCTTCTGTAGCTCAGGTGGAAAATGATGGCCACATGAAAACGGATAAAATGAGGTCATTCATCATCGATAATTCTTGCCATATTTTGACATTTCACTATTGAACCATACTGACTAATAAAGGCGAATTATTATTTCACTATTTCACTTTCATTAATGATTGAACAAAAACACCATATTTTAAATGTTTCTTATATCTCGTAGCTATTGCCCCTTATGAGGAAATATGTCAATGAGTGATATTCTCCGGACTGGTAGTGTTAATATGATCAATAAGAATATCTGATATATCTTTCAGAAATACGTCTTGATATGTTGAAGATTAAAATGTTTTACGAAGTTCATTCATTTTTTTAATTTTCAAATTGATATTATAGTTACCTAAAACAATTTCCTTATTTTCTGAAAGATCTGAACAATATTCTTCCTCGAAAAAAAAACATTCAGGGCTGAGGTGAATTTTGGTTGTCTATCAGATGGTTTTGATTTTTGATTATTCTACCTGTGGGTTGATTTTTTTAAAACTCATTTGGTACCTTTGACATAAGATGATAGACCCAAGGCGATCTTTCCTATAAAAGTTGTATTTTTACTCTTAATATTGTCCATCGTTAATATAAAGTTTTAAGAAGGGTTCATCTAAATCAAATAAATATATGTACGTGCTGTTCATACGCATTCATATTTAGCTATCACATTTTGTCCTTCCATGTCTACTTATGTTCCTTTTATTTACAGTTAGGAACGTGGAACGAACAAGACCATATATCTGTCGATGGAAAACTAACAAAAGAAGTAGGAAAGAAGAAATATAGGGTAGTCATTGTTCCGAAGGCAAGTAAGATAATGAGAAGAAAGAAAGAAACTAAATTATAAGTCATAGATCAAATATTTATAAACAAGATAATCTTTAAGATGGCAATTAATAATATACTATGAAGTCCTTCATCATAAGTTAATACAATAACTTTTCAAATCGAATGAAGGTTATTTTCTAAAAAGTCTAGAATAATCAATGATTTTGATATTGAGTTTTGATAAAGGTCATAATAGTATTATTATATAAATGAACTAAATATGAAGTAATGCTACTTTATCTCGTGTTTTGATGTTTTAAAGTCCTTTTGGTGTGTATATTATTTTTCTATGTATACTAGTTAATCAAACTCCAACCGAATTTTGCAGCCGCAAGTATTTTCACCAGACTAGCCCAAGTTATATCTTTGTTATGAAAACAGAAAACGTTATACAATGTACACTGCCTTTGAACTATGGCAAAAGTGTTAAATTATTTTATAAAATTTCTTACTTTTCTATTAAAGAAAGAGAATCATGATATCTCAATTGCTGTTTCTTGCAGTATCTGTGATCACGAAAACAAGTCCCTTGTTTTTACTACACACACCCCCATTTATTTGGCGACTTGCAGTTTCCCGCGTGAAAAGGGTTAATTGTATCCACAGTTTAAAGTTTTAGTGTTTCAACAAGAATCTTATTTTTAAAAGGTTATAAAGGAATTTTCTTTTAAATTCTTAGTATGAGCCTTTCGTGATAAAGTTGAGTGATAATTCCAAGAAAAATGTAACAAGAGCTGACTACGATGGGTATTGCTTAGATCTACTCGACGCTATTGCTGATACAGCTGATTTTGAATATGAGATTGAAGAGTCACCAGATGGTTTGGTTGGCGCTATGTCAGATGATGGTTCGTGGGATGGTGTTATAAAACATTTAATGGATAGGGTATGTTTTTTTGTTTAATTTAAAGACACGCTTTACAAATTGAGCCTTGTACAACATTTAAGAAAAGTATATAATTATAAAATCACATTTTGACCAACATTTCAAATTTAGCAACACAGTTTTATTTAAAGTTAAAAAAATCAAGAAAGAGATTGTAAATGATAAAAAGTAAAAGTTGAATTAGAACAGTTAGTATGTAATGTCTATAAGTTGTTGTTTCAAATACTAGAAAATCAAAGTCATTTATCCTGAATGTTCAAGTTAGACTCACAAATTAGTCACTCAATCCAGCTAGAACAATATGCATCTTAGTTTATTAAATCTTAAAAATGATAGTTAAACTAATCCTTTAAACAAAACCTGAATATTTACCCATTCTGATATTCTAACGCTGACTGATTAATACTTATATTTGTTTAGGCATATACAGACGTATGTATTGTGCATTTTGCTATTGTAGCAAAGTACTATCATTCAACTATTTACATTAGTATGTTTGACATGAAAAGCACAACAAATGGACGTTGTCAACCAACAATCAACCATTACGAAACTATTTAGTGCAATTTTGATTCAATAATCTTTTACAAATTTTCAGATACTGCAAAAAGCTATCAAATTGTAGTTTTGATTAATATTAAGTTGTGACATTATTGATTGTTCAAAGGTTGAAATAAACATATCAGTGTGAAATTTTCTCATTCTCTACCTAATTACTGGTACATGTACTTTATTTTCCAGAAAGCTGATATTGCAGTTGGACCAATTTCAGTGATGGCTGAGAGAGAAAACGTGGTTGACTTTACAGTTCCATATTATGACCTTGTAGGATTGACCATACTCATGAAGAAACCTAAGTTTGATTACAAAATTACAAAGTTTATTGAAGTTCTAGACAATTATGTGTGGCTGTGTATCATTGCTGCTTTTTTCTTATTTAGTGGACTGCTGTGGGCCTTTGATAAGTTTAGTCCCTATAGTTACCAGAACGATCAAACACTTTGGGATGGACAAGGACCAGAGCCTAGGGTTTTCTCTTTCAAAGAGGGGATTTGGTTTTGTATGATGTCACTGACACCACAAGGTAATATTTTTGTTTTTACTCATATGGCTTAACTTAAATTTTATTTCCCAATAACTTGAACAAAATGCTTTATTATATTATAGAAGATAACTTTCTGCTTTGAATTTTCCTCAGAGATTGGTATTTTTGTTATTTTACATTTTAATAGACAGAATAAACGTCATTTTATTATTTTCACGACTTATTTTTAAAATATAAACAAGCAATCACTTACTATTTCAGGTGGTGGTGAAGCACCTAGAGCATTATCAGGTAGACTTATAGCTGCCACTTGGTGGTTGTTTGGGTTCATAGTTATTGCAACATATACAGCAAATTTGGCTGCATTCCTGACGGTTTCAAGAATGGACGAGCCAATCAAATCCTTAGATGATCTATCGTCTCAGTATAAGATCCAATATGCACCAATGAATGGAAGTACTGGCCTTGTTTACTTTAAAAGAATGGCAGAAATTGAACAGAAATTTTACACGTAAGCAGACTTTCCTATTCCTTATCGGAAAATGTATCCCATAAAAATAAGTTATACAGATTATACTTTTTCTACTTTTATCCTTATAATTTTATTCTAGTGTTTGTGGCAATATTTATCTATATCTGAAATTCTACAGTTTGAAATGTTATGAATGCTTATTTAACGGTATATTACTTTGTTTTTCCTTTGCAGTTGTTAACTGATTCTAATTACACCGTATTTATAGATCATTGGATTTTTTGTTGTGTATGTTTGAGCATTTCAGCAAGAGATGAATTCAATTAAACCCCAGACGCACGTACTTTATAACGTGACATTTGCAGGATTATAATTAAATATGCCAGACGCGCGTTTCGTCTACATGACACTCATCAATGACGCTATAATCAAAATTGTTATAAAGCTAAACAAGTACAAAGTTGAATAGCAAAACATTAATTTTCTTTGTTCTTATTGAATGTCGTCGAAATACTAGTTAGGGTTTGTATATGTTGTTTTTCTCTCTCATTTCTTTGTGTTCTTTGATTGATTAAAAAGTGTTGCTATCTTCCAGAGACAAATATAATGAGGTCTCTTAGCAATTTATCATTAGCATGAGATCCTCCTGTCAGAATCAGTGTTCTCCCCTGAATTTTCAAATAGCACAATGGAAAAAAGTAAAATCACAAAAATACTAAACTCGAGGAAAATTCAAAACGAAAAGTCCTTAATCGAATGGCAAAATCAAAATCTCAAACACATCAAACAAATGGATAACAATTGTCATTCTTTTGACTTAGTAAAGGCAAAATGGGGGATAAAGCCTCTCACTTGTTCTACAGCGGAATCAAATTCCATTATATTGACAAGGTGTGTGAACAAAACAAACAGACATAATAAGTAAAAATTAAAAAAAATATGGGTACAGCAGTCAACATTGTGTTATCACCACAATCACTTTAAAAACAAACACATATATAGCAAGGAAGCACAAACAGGCATATATCAAATTTATTAACATAGCACTTGTTTTCCAAATAATATAGGACCATTGCCCCTATACATTCTATTATAAAATCATCCAAGATAGCAACGGGGTAGAAATTGTAGCTCCGGGTACCACGGTGCGTTAGGGGCCTGGAGAGAATACTGTGTAAACATGTTTGCATTTTCCTCTGTGTGTGAAGATACACATCTATAGGTTCACTATGTTAGTCTACACAATCAAATAGTATGATCGTTTTAGAATTTGGAAGCAGATGAGTTTGAATGACAGCTTGGATGCTGTACAAAGAGCCAAACTTGCTGTTTGGGACTATCCAGTTAGTAATAAATACACAAAGCTGTGGGAAACCATGCAAGATACAGGATTTCCTGACTCTCTGGAAGAGGCCACAAAGAGGGTTATTTCAGGAGATTTTGCGTATATTGGTGAGAAGAGTTTGTTCTTTTGTTGTAATTGTTACAAATACTCTTAGAAATGACAATCAGAACAAATGCATTTTATATCAACTTCTTTGCTTAAAAGAACTGACTTGAAATGAAATTAACAGAATGGACTTTACAGACAGCGATAATTAATAGTTCGACAACAGTACGATCATCAATTGTTCATTTTGCATGCAATGTTTGTTTTGAAGTTTGTATGACGTGTTAGGTTTAAGATAAGGTCTCAGAAAAGTCTGTATACACAGAATCGTGGGTTCCATTAAACAAATTATATATGAATAATCAGCATTGTCGATTGATCGCAAAGAATAGTTACGGTTGTAGACAGGCATTACAATTTTCATCTTTTTCAAATCGCATACTTTTCCGGTTTTTTTTTATCTATAACTAAGGATTTTTTTGTATACACTCAGACTATATATAGACTGTAGTACTTTTAAATACGGAAACCCTCGAATTTAACTCAGATTTAATTGGTTTTTGTAATTAAATACCATGATTATTTTTTTATAGACCGTTTATTATAACTCATATCCTTACAATCTTAATAGGCGATGCTGCGGAGAATAAATTTCAAACGTTGACAAAATGTGACTTATGGGAAGTTGGAGAAGAATTCAGTCGTAAACCATTTGCCTTTGCGGTACAAGAAGGCTCACCACTAAGAAATATTCTGTCCAATGCGTAAGTAATCATGAATTATGCGTTGACTCAGAACAGACTTGGATCAATATGGCTGGTCCGTATTATTGTATATTTAGTTGCGTTAACTATTTTCCACACTTTTATTTTTAAAGAAACTCAACACGTGTTCGTCTTTCTAATAATTTTATTTCTTAGTTTTGTTCTTCTCGTTCAAACTAGTTACATAAGGCAACAGTAGTATACCGCTGTTCGAAACTCATAAATCGATAAAGAAAAAAAAAATCCGGTTACAAACTAAAATTGAGGGAAAAGCATCAAATATAACAGGAGAACAACGACACAACAGAAACACAACATTAAAATGTAACACACGCACAGAACAAACTACTAGTATTAAACTTTTTTGGAAAAGGCTGAACTCATTAGGTCAAAAATATCTAATGAAATATCTAATTAAAATACAGAGGACATGGGGTACACATTTGAGTGCATTAAGGTTACTGAAATCTAGTTAAAAACTAAGCGAAACTTGTGAATAAGCCATGTTTTACAAGACTAGAATAGCAATCAGTACTAGTCTTATGCAACGGTAGTGTTAAGACGTTATTAACATCAAAAATAAATGCAAAATATGTCTATTGGCAGTATATAACATGTGTTCAGAAAATAATCCAAAAACATATTAGTCGTTTTAAAGGGGCACCAGCTTCGATTGAAACTACAAAAATATATGTTTTGTTTTATTATCAAAAAGTATGAAATATTGATAGAATATTTCGCTAATTTATGTCAGGTCGATTAAATTGTGTTGATATAAGTGCTGTATTATTGGCTTGCATATCAACAGATATTCTTATTTGAATCCGTATTTGTAAGACCCATGTGCCTTCCATGCAGAATTGAAAATTAAAAAATCTGAGCTAAAAAAAAAATATTATTTTGAAAAATACTCCACATCATTTGCCTATTTATCATCTTAAAACAAAAGTTTGCTCATTACTTGAATTTGTTTCTACTTTTCTACCATATATATATATATATATATATTCCAGAACCAGACATATATATGTAGCTTAATACTTTATATATTTTTAAAGGATATTACAACTATTGAATCAAAGGAAGCTGGAAACATTAAAACATAAATGGTGGACGAATAATCAAAAAAAGAAAACATGTCCAGACATTGAAAATGAAAGTGATGGTATAAGCATAAAAAACATTGGCGGCGTCTTCCTCGTGATAGCTGTCGGGACTGCGCTTTCATTGATTTGTCTAGCATTTGAATTCTACTGGTATAAATATCGACCTCAACAAGATGGAATGAGATATAATGTTAAGAGGAACCAATCAAAAGCTTCATTGACGACTAGCCCAACAGCAACGACTACTTTGTCCAATGGTAATGGTTCTCTCTGGGCTAACAATGCTCCTGATTTTGTACCGGAAGAAGAGGCAAGAAGTAACGGTATGGTTCATTTTGAACTAAATGGACAGCTATAAAATATATAGCGCTTCATCATATGCGAATAAAACATTTACAAAAAATATCTGTAAATGAAACAGATGCCTTCAAGACTGGCTAGAAACGTTTAAAACGCTGCTTTTACAAATCATCAATGTTAGCCATCGTTGCTAAAGAACCTTGTGGGAACTTGTGCTTTACCTAAACTAGCTGCTTCGTTGAATTACATTATGTGTTTTGTATTGTGAACAGTGGTTTAGTTTATATTTCTTCTAAATTAAGCGGACTTTATAAAACCGTGAAATATCCATTATTTTAGAATTTGTTATATTACTTACAAAAATAGCATACAGTATTTTTTTTTTAGAAATGTGATATTCGTTGACCTTGATTTTCTTTTTTAAAAATGTCATTCTCTCATTCATATTTTGTATAGTAATTTAGTTATTTTATTTACAAATACTGCACAACATCAAAATTTTTCAATATTGTCCTAAAGTATATCGAAAAGAAAATACATAGTTTCCTAACATGAACAATTTATTACAAGTATAACAATTGAGTTGATTTGAATGATTATCAATCTTTCATATCTCTATTTTGTAAAAGTTACTGGTTTTATTTATGTCGATAGTACTTGTTACTAGTGCTGGTATCTTAGTATACTAACATATAAATTATCTGTCAGCCAGTTTAAATGATTTATCCAATTCTAATTAGCGAACTTTCAGACACAAGTAAACAATTAGAATGTTAAATAAAGGCAACACTAGTAGTACGCCGGTGTTCAAAGGTCATAAATAGATTGAGAGAAAACAAATCCGGGTCACAAACTAAAGCCGAGGAAAACACATCAGCTAACAACCGTAACAGAGAAAAACATTACAACATCACATTATTTATTCCATGCGTCCTTATAAAATATACATGTGTATCATGACCGTATTATGTGGTTGTTTTCTCTGCAATTACCTATCATTGAAGGTCTTGAGGGTTTATAACAAAAAATAAGGTCACAATATCACGTACATAATGTTTGTTCCAAGAACATTTCTTACATAATAACTATTCTAGAAATTATGTAACACAATAAATATTTCCCTGAATTGTATAATTACAAACGGGGATAACGATATATTTTGTAAAAATAAGAATGTTATCTTGAAACAATTTTTTTCACAAATACAAATATTTGCAATTTTACAATCAAATTGTTCACAGTTCCTATGTCATTGTATGCTGCTTTTACAAATCAGTAATTTTATCCATCATTGCTAAAGAACTTTTTGAGAGCTTGTGCTTAACCTTAAGTAGATGCCTCGTTGATTTAAGTTATGTGTTTTGTATTGTAGACAGTGGTTTAGTTTATATTTATTCTAAAAGAACTGACTTAATGAATGTGATTTTCATCGAATAGATTTTCTTTTTAAAAATTGTCATTCTCTTATTCATATTATGTGAAGAAATTTTGTTCTTTTATTTACAAATATTGTATTGAATGCAACTACAGAACTGTTTTTAATTTTTTCCTGATGTGTAAAAAAAGAATTTAATTTGATTTGAATGATTATCTATCTTTTGTTTTTGTATTCTGTAAAAGTAACTTTTTTATTCGTGTGGATGGTACTATTTACTAGTGTGCGGATCTTAGTTTACTAACGTATAGATTATCTGATGAGCAGCTTTAAAAGATTAAACAATTATTATTAAGAAACTTCAGACATGGGTAAACTATGGAAATATTCAAACAAGGATATTCATCAGTTAATGAAAGTTACTTTCTACACCATACCAGTTATGCGGCCTTATAACATTTTGTCTGAAGCTGTTCTAGATTGTGCTCTATTTAAGGAAAAGGGTTGTGCCTGTATATTTATTCCGAATAATACATGTTCGACATGAAATAAAACGGTTGATAGCAAAAGTTCTTGAGAACTAAAATTAAATGATATGTATTTCTTCATAAAGACCCATAACTTGTATGCCTCCTTATAGAATATACATATGAACCCTATGATTGTTTTAACCCAAGAACATCAAGGGCATTTTATTAAGCACGTATTTGTGCCTGTATCAAGTCACTCAGGTGCCTCTGGCATTTGTTAGTCTTGTATTATTGCTTTTATATGTTTCGGAGTTAAGTATGACGTCCATTATCACTGAACCAGTACACATTTTTGTTTAGGGATCAGCTGAAGCACACCTCCGGGTGCTGGATTTTCTTGCTGCATCGAAGACCCATTTGTGGACTTCGGCTGATATCTGCTCTTTGGTCAGGTTGTTGTCTCTTTGACACATACCCTATTTTCATTCTCAATTTTATTTTGTAATCAGCTGTACATGAAGTTTTATATTTTTTTAATTAGGCCACGAATATTATCTCTTTAATTTTATTCCAATAACTTCTCTTACATACTTATACTATTCCTGGAAACTGTAATACATTATAGATACTTACCCTCATTTTATAAATATATTTTTTGTAAATCTTGGAATGTTGTTTTGTAAATAAGTTTGTCACAAATACAAATATTTGCAATTTTACAATCAAAATGTTTACAGTTTCGATATTCCAATATCATTGTTTCTCTCGAAGTGCTATAGCAGAGAACCTTCTTATATAATATTATATCTAATATGTAAGTTATTTTATTATGGCAATGAATGATTTTGATATAGAACAGATACAAGAGTGAACTTTTATTCCGTCACAAGGCAGCTGTTATACGTTCTTATTCAACACAGAAATTTTCATAAAACATTGTCAATTATATAATGCATCCGAAAGCGAATGGTATATGAGGTTGACATTCGGTATTACACAGCTACTTTTGCATAGGTACTATTTATGTACGATTTATGTACCACAAATCTGTAGTACTGGAAATCTACTTTTAATATTCAGTACTACTATGTTACTTACGAATTGTTGTAATATTTAAGTACCTATATTTTACAGTACTTGATTTGTACTTGAAATATAAGTACTACATATTTTTGGTTGCACGGTTACATATTCAAACATGGATTATTGTGATCATTGTTGGTATCATTTTTGTACCAATATTTTGAGTACAAAGATATTACTGGAAAATACAAGTACCTAAATATTACAATAATTTTAAAGTAGAGAAATAATACTAAATGTTACAAGTAAATTTCCAGTACTACAGATTTTAAGTACAGAAATAGTACCTATGCAAAAGTAGCTGTGTACAAGTATAATGCAGTAGGCATAACAGTACAAAACAGTATTGAATTCTGTGAATATCATTGCATAAAAACTCTTCTGTACATTAACAAAATGGTAGTGGACATCAAAGGAGACAATTCTAATTCAATATCAGGAAATGTTACCTATTATTTAGCATTGATTCATTTTTTGTTTTTTGATTTTGCCATGTGATTATGGACTTTACAAATTGATTTTCCTCTGAGTTCAGTATTTTTGTGATTTTACTTTTTATCATGTTTTTATATAAAGTTTCATAACATGTATAATTATCATGTTACTGTTAAAGTAAATAGTTTTAAATGTTGTTATTTCTTTGTTTTGCAATATTTATCAAAAAATCATTAATAAAATATTTTAAGTTTATATTTCAGAAACGGTTTTGAAAAGTAGAGTAAGTCAAATATACGAGTTAGGAGCCTTATTTTATATTAAAGTACTAGCCTATAGGTAAAACGATGTCAGGGACAAGTGTCTGTGTCTGAGAGGTAGACATCCAGGAGTGTCAACTGGCTACACTTGTTTTTACCGGAGCCTTTATCAAGAAGCTCCTCACTTAACATTTTCGCTTCTCACTTAACACTACTACTCCATGCTATTCATTCTCCATTTACAAAAGAGTAAAATTAAAACACATATCCTGCCAACTTCAGTAATAGCACAACTTCGAGAAGCAGCATCATCATTACCCAATACTAAAGCAGCAGCAGCAAACGTTACTTTTAAAATGGGACGCCCTCATACCAGTGGTATAGGCTTATCCAAATCTCTGTTGGAAATATTATACAAGAAAAGGCAAACAGGGAAACGCATATATCTGCCGTTGTAAATATTAAAATGAGAAAAATATCATTCGTAATTCATTTGAACTTATCTCAGAAACCTCAGACAATGAATTTGTTGCCTTTTGGTTCAGACCAATATCTATAATGATGAAGTTCGATCCTGTCTGCAAGCAGGTGGACATTTCAGTACCTTTTCAATCTCCCAAACACATCTCAGATACCTATACCGGAGTTTAAATTAGAAAAAAAATACTTTGTTAGCTTCAGTCAAAGTGACCCCCACCTTTGACTTGGCGATCAGTTTTCAGATATCTTTTGAATATGTCTGTTACCAGCGAGGATGGTTCTCTCCGAGTACTTCGCGTTCCTCCATCACAATAACAGACTTCCCGTTGTCCTTATACTGTCTTGGGAACTTAGACGTTTCTGTAATTTCATTTGGACTTGAGAACAGAATCTTACAGAAAGTAACATCTTCCTCTTTCTATAACCGAACTTTAACACGTAGATATCACAGCAAATGCATACATACAGAATTTAACCGAGTTTTGTGTACGAAATACAATATGGAGATTCGAAATCCATTTAATTACCTTAACAATCGATGAAATTAAAGATGACGGCATTTACAAAAAAGTAAAATCACAAAAATACTCAACTTAGAGGAAAATTAGTTCAGAAAGTCCATAATCACATGGCAAAATCAAATAACAATAGTTATCAAAGGTACCAGGGTTATAATTTAGTACGCCAAACGCGCGTTTCGTCTACATGAGACTCATCAGTGACGCTCAAATCAAAATATTTATAAAGCCAAACAAGTACAAAGTTAAAGAGCTTTGAGGATTCAAAATTCCAAAAAGTTGTGCCAAATACGGCTAAGGTAAAATATGTCTGGGATAAGAAAATCCTTAGTTTTTCGAAAAATTCAAAGTTTTGTAAACAGAAAATTTATAAAAACGACCACATGATTGATATCCATATCAACACCGAAGTGTTGATTACTGAGCTGGTGATACCCTCGGGGAAGAAACGTCCACCAGCAGTGGCATTGACCCATGGGTGTAAATATTTATCAAAGGTACCAGGATTATTATTTAGTACGCCAAACGCGCGTTAACTTTCGTCTACATAAGACTCATCTGTGACGCTCAAATCAAAATATTTATAAAGCCAAACAAGTACAAAGTGGAAGAGCTTGAGGATTCAAAATTCCAAAAAAAAAACGCATCAAAAACGAGTGGACAAGAACTGTCATATTTCTGACTTGGTACAGGCATTTTTAAATGTAGAAAATTGTAGATTAAACCTGGTTTTATAGCGCTAACCCTCTCACTTTGATGACAGTCTCATCAAATTCCTTTATATTTACGTTGATGCGAAAACTAAACAGACATAAATAAAATAGTCAAAATATGGGTACATCAGTCATCATCGTATAACAATTTTAAAAGGAACAATTTAACAGAACACAAAAACACATTCATTAATGTGTGTTTCTGACGTCATAAAAATTGTACACGTCACATACAAACAATTTTAAAATTTACAAAGGCAATGTTAAATACAGGGTTATAATATTAAAAATATGTAAGAATAAATTTCAGAAATAGACCGAGATTTAAACTAGTCCAAAAGTTATAGTAAGAATTTATAAGAATCCACAAATAGTTAATTCCACTAACGTGACGGTACCCAAATTGCACCTATTTTGACAGTTTTTTCACCTACGTTTTTTTATGATCAAGAAAAAAATGTCCATACTGTGTTTATTTTGTAGCCCTATCCTTCTTTATTGTATAGGTACACCATTTTGATTTTTAATCCACATTGAGTCATAAAAATATGGGTTTGAATCAACCTCCAAACTACCCATGATTCTGTAATGAGGAGTACCCAAATTGCATCCATGCTTAAATTCACATCGTCAAAAGTCTTATAACCGAGCTTTTGTTTATTTTTTTCAAATATTTTGAACAATTGGATATTAGTCCATGCTTACTCTTCATATTTTACGAAATGGATTCTTATAATATATTGTATTTGCCAATTTTAAATAGATGACGTTTTGATGACGTCGCATGGTGACGTTTTCGTACATTTTGCTTTTCCAGTAAACAGTCCATCTGTTGATAAATACTGGGAACGTTTTGTGTATATCTTAATATGTTTACCTATGTTGAAGGACGTGTATAGTATCAAATCATAAAAATACAAATTGTTTAGTCTCTGGGAAATCTTGTAAGATTTCCATTGCTATCTTTTCTAAATAGGTGCAATTTGGGTACTCGGTGCAATTTGGGTACCCTTACGTTACGTGATTGAATGATTTTGACGTTTGTGGTTCAACGTATATTGTAATTCAAAATAGAAATACATCATAATTACATATAATAGAACAATATCATACTCACGGGATATATTAAAGTACAGAGTCACGTTATCAGAACCAAAGAAATAGAAAAGTCGCATATAAAAAACACACCATCAAACGGATAACACATAAAACCATTCAACAGTAAAAGTAATATAATTAAAAGAACAAAGACAAATGAAAGAACTATAAAACACATTCTTACAAGTTTCTGTCAGTTACGTCGTTTTAATGCTTGTGCAATACACCTTTCCGGTCCTGTATACGTAGAACACCAATCGTCTTCTTGATATATGATGTCACCTCCGTTTATGCAAATCTCTCAGTTTTTGTTTGTTTACTTGCTTTGTCTCTTTGGATTTTCAAAAATTGAGAATATTGGTAATCTACAGCCGCCTTGATTATTAAAGTACCTCCTAAACTACTGATAGACAGAACAATATCTGTTCCTTAATAACAAATCAGAAAGTGTCTCTTAAACAAAGGAGAACAAGCCAGTGTTAAGAAATAAACAAAAAATAGTTTCATACATAATTACACCTTATGTAAGAATCCGGGGTTTTAATTGGTTGATAGCCAGTGTATTTTTCACCAATTTACTGTTATCAAATGAATATCGTTCATTTTTGACGCCGCCAGGGTATTTGCTAAAAGGATATGACTTTTTTTACCCTCTCTGCCGTGGTATTTGCCCCAAAAAAATCTATCCGACTGGAGGCTTGTAACGTCACGATCATCAATGCGTTTTAGTAAATTAACATTCGATGCAATTAATCAGATATATCATGTTCTTAAGGGGTATTTGCGAAAAATACCAGTCTTGAGAATGAACTTCCCTCGCCTTACGGCTCTTATTCTCTCGACTGGTAGTTTTCGCAAATACCCCTCCTTAACATGATATATCTGTTCAAAATTAAAATAGTACTATTATAACAATAAGTTGAAGTACATTTCTATCCATGTGAATGGTAAATGGATATTTCCTAAATTTTGAAATTAGCCGTTGTGTTGATTCCCGACAGACTCTCAACAGACGAACTACATCTGTGAGAGCTGGTTCTGGGTCTTTACATGTTATGGGGAAGACTAGCTGTGACAATGCCAATGATGGTACATGGCATTGCTGCCGATATAGAGGCAGGCCGGGATCGACTGACACCTAGAATATCAAGAAACTCGCTATTGATTTAATAATGAAAACATTAAGATAAATACAATATAATTTCAAAGTACACATTTTGAAGTCAAAGTAAGTTAAAACAATGATAAAATAGTACGACAATTCAGATTTCCTATTAAATAATAACAATAAAGATTACTGTTTAAATAAACCTCTGAATTAAAATATTAGTTACTTAGAAACTTTATTATTTTTTTCCAAAATAAAATTAAAAGAAAAATAGTTTTAAATTTAAATTATTTTCAAAAACAAGAGACTCACCTAGAATATCAAGAAACTCGCTATTGATTTCATAGCGGCTTGATACGTTTATATACTAAGTTCTGAATGTCCTAGCAAGTAACAAACAAAAGAATGTATGATTTATGAGTTATCGACAACATGTATAATACACAAATAAAGTTGCAGACGTCGCTTGACCGTTGTCCGAACTTTTAAGATGCTCTTTATAACTTTACTAGACATATATATAATTTGGTAACTGCTGCAGTCTCATTGTCCAGACAAATTCAATAGTTTATAAAAATGCTTATTTGACATATTTGAAGTATCCAACGCTTGAAAAATGTATAGAACATTTAAACAATAATTTTATGTAAAATAGTTTACAGAGTAGAACTTATATACATTAACTAATAAACCATATGAAATAAAATAAACTACATTTTTCTATTACAATAATCGCTCTCCCTTTGAAAAAGAGATTGTTCCACCAATCTAAATATACTAACAGACAATAACACGCAATAATAAAGCAAAATGTTTTCTTTGTTTCTTTTTTCTTTTTGAAACTTCATGTTAAATGTGTTATATTTTTAATTTTATGTTTAAATCTTTTTAAATTAATTGATGTTTATAATGTTACAATACTTTGGTATTAAATTTAAATCGTTGCTCTTGATAGAAATTGTGTACAATTGTATGTTTACTATATTAATTTGAAAATGGATTTATAACTTTTAATTATTAACTAGAACACACCCGCGAAATCGCGGGCATTCAGAGCGTATTTGAAAGGATGTAAAGTGTTGTAGGAAGAATTTTGTAAAAGATTTAATGACTTGAAAATTTCAGGAAAAGTATCAAAAGTCATAGGTACTTGGGGACAGGAAAATGTTTTTTTAACCCTCCTCCTTTATTTCCAAAATTCCCATTTTTTGTTTTCTATTAATTTCATTATGAACATACATTTAGTGCACATGTATTATGCACATTCCAGTCAGGAGCCTGTAATTCAGTGGTTCAGTGATATTTGTTTTTCGTTCTTTTTTTTGTACATAAAAAAGGCTGTTAGTTTTCTCATTTGAATTGTTTTACATTGTCATTTCGGGGCCTTTTATATCAGACTATGCAGTATCAGCTTTTGCTTATTGTTGAAGGCCGTAAGGTGACATTTACATGTTAATTTCGGTGTCATTTTGGTCTCTTGTGGAGAGCTGTCTCATTGGCATTCATACCACATCTTCTTTTTTTTGTAAAACATTTAGTGTCTTGAGAATTTCAGAAAAGGTATCAAAAGTCATAGGTAATTTGGGACAGGATAATTATTTTCTAGCCCGGCTCCTCCTTTTTCCACAAAAAAATCTGTATATTATGAACATTCATTAAAGGGGGTCGGGGCAGAGGCGGATTTAGGGGGCCCACCCCCCTTTTTCTGGAAAATAATTGGTTGTTTATATAGGGAATCACTGAAGCATGACCGGAGCCAGCCCCTCTTAGGCAGTCAACGGGCACCTGCATATGAAAATTTCTGGATCCGCCACTGCGGAGGGGCCCTGATCCCAATATCCCGGGCTTAAAAACATGAAATCCCTACGTTCTGAATTTATTATACAAATTAGATATCTCGATATCCCGAAAGAGAAATCCCGGATCCCGAAATGGACAATCTGATCTTAAAAAACACCCGTTCCAGACGTTCGTTTTACAGTCAATTCTCAGTTTAATAATTGATCCACAGCGGTCATAGATATATTATTCAGACCCTTTCTATTAAATAAAAGTAACGGAAACCGGAAGTCTAATCTGACTTAAAATTTCGCCCAATGACGGAAACATATCCGGACGTCTTTTTTCTCGTTTTTCACCCAAAATAACACAATCTGAATAATCATATGAATGGATGACAAATGCGATTATGCACTGTACCCATAGGACACAGAGGCATGATGATTAATTTATTGTGGAAAGAAGAGAAGCGACACCCAAAATGAGGTCTTCTCGTTTAATAGTATAGATGTAAGAAAATAATCAATATCCATATTTAAACCTAAAACAATATAGAAAACAAGCAATTTAGTGATGAAAAACCAATGTATATATAAAAGTATAGCATTTAGTTTTTTTATTTTAAGCGATAAAAAACTTGAACTTATTTTTGATATTTTTCTCTTTTTTTTTCATTGTTTAAACTTCCTTAATCATACTAATTAATTGGTGTTTTATTCTTTCATTTGTTTTTGATTTAATTGATGTTATGATGATAAAATATCATTAAGTCTTAATTATAAATCGTTGTTCTTTAAAGTTTGTTAATTACCCACTTGCTTGCAAATGAACGTTTATCTTTACAGTTGATGAAAATTAATAAAAATATATGCAGTGTTTAAACAAAATGTTGTAAAAATATATGAAGGATGAATACGCTTGAATAAACCTTAAACAGAAATTGATTTTGCTTAATTCAGTCTCTAAGTTACTGTCTTATCATTTTGATGGCGTTCCTGCTCTCGAGGTAACCCATTTTGTCAATTATATGTGGCGTCCCTGCTCCTGAGGTGACCCATGCGTATATTTTTGATGGCGTTCCTGCTTCTGAGGTAACCCATTATTTATTATTTGTGGCGTCCCTGCTCCTGAGGTGACCCATTATCTATCATTTGTGGCGTCCCTGCTATTCAGGTAGCCTGAGCAATATACTTGCTTAATATATGTATACATTGAATTATGATAACTCTGAATCGGTATTAGAGTATCCAAAATGTACAGTAAACGGCAACAAGAATTTGACTAACCTGTTCCTAATAGGTAACTTACAAACAAGGATATTTACTTTATGTAACCCTCAATGAAGTTAAACCTAATCTTAAAGACGACTGATTGCAAATATTAATATTGACCTGCGTTTGAAATACATTTTTTGTACAAACAAAGTTCTAATTAACATCATTCTGAAAAGTTATTCAATGGATGATTTAAATGAATAAAGTTTACAACATTTTGTCAAAAATATAATTTTATAACTTATTTTTAAGTATTTAAGTAAACTTTTGCTTAAAATTTCAAGACATGAAACGCAATATGGTTTGTGAAATGAAATGAATATTTTGTTTCATAGCTGAAAATTTTAAATTAAAAATTTGGATTTTAAAAATAAACTTTTGATGTACTCACAGTTTCATGAAAATATACGTTTACAATAAAAATACACAACCATAATAACTTTAGAGTTCTTGATGTCACTGATGTTGATAACAGTTCTTGGTTCTTTGAAAATAATGCATTATAGTGTTATTTGATTCTGATGGTCTGTCACTAGTTGATATCATTGAACAATTGTGCATTCTGATTAAGTCACAAATAAATCACTAACTGGAAACAAAAGTTAAATTGAATAGTCTGAAAGGTACAAAACTAATGTTCAACTGTAAATATTCCGGTTCGAATTGTCAAAACACTGTCTTAGTTTCTGGCATGCTGTACGGTCGGGATACCGATGTTTGGTATTAGCGTTTAAATTTCGTCCTTCAGTTATTGTAGAAGTAAATGTTGGTGTCAGCTTAAAAGGTCCTCCGCAATATATTATAACACATAATAATAGACCGGGTCCTCACCATATATTATAACAGGAAATTGGATGGCGAATCGTGTACGGTATTTTGGTTTGCTAATTGTTCTTTTCCCTTAGCCTCTCGACACACGAACTACATGTGTGAGAGCTGATGTTGGGATCTTTACATAGTGTGGGGGAAACTAACCGTGACAATGCCAATGATGGTACATGGCATTGCTGCTGATATAGAGGCAGGCCGGGATCGACTGACACCTAGAATATCAAGAAACTCGCTATTGATTTAATAAAGAAAACATTAAGATAAATACAATATAATTTCAAAGTACACATTTTGAAGTCAAAGCAAGTTAAAACAATGATAAAATAGTACAACAATTCAGATTTCCTATTAAATAATAACAATAAAGATTACTGTTTAAATAAACCTCTGAATTAAAATATTAGTTACTTAGAAACTTTATTAATTTTTTCCAAAATAAAATTAAAAGAAAAATAGTTTTAAATTTAAATTATTTTCAAAAACAAGAGACTCACCTAGAATATCAAGAAACTCGCTATTGATTTCATAGCGGCTTGATACGTTTATATACTAAGTTCTGAATGTCCTAGCAAGTAACAAACAAAAGAATGTATGATTTATGAGTTATCGACAACATGTATAATACACAAATAAAGTTGCAGACGTCGCTTGACCGTTGTCCGAACTTTTAAGATGCTCTTTATAACTTTACTAGACATATATATAATTTGGTAACTGCTGCAGTCTCATTGTCCAGACAAATTCAATAGTTTATAAAAATGCTTATTTGACATATTTGAAGTATCCAACGCTTGAAAAATGTAGAGAACATTTAAACAATAATTTTATGTAAAATAGTTTACAGAGTAGAACTTATATACATTAAATAATAAACCATATGAAATAAAATAAACTACATTTTTCTATTACAATAGTACTGTCATAGAATGTACACTTTCTTCTTCAAGTAATGTCGATACAAACACACACGATACGAGTTCACAAAAACAACAAAAAGTAGATACCCAATCACAAATACATAAAAGCTGCAATTGAATAATAATTGATCAAAAAAAAAAGGAACAGTAAAATTGAACTGCGAACAGAGCAGGATAAAAAAATAAATCAACTACAACGCAACCTGAATCATTTATGCTTCCCGCTTGGAAGCTTTCATGACTTTCATGTGTATCCGGTATAGTTATTCCAAGTGATCATTGGAATAAAGTATTTCTTCAAACAAGCAAAACTTATGATATTTTCCTCTTTTTTCAAGTTTTTATATTTTCGTTGGTATCTTCTGCCTTTTTCTCTAAAAAAAATATATCACCACGATCAAGCGTTTGTGATGATGCGACGGATCAATCAATTTAATTATCATGTAATAACAAAATGTGTAAATGTTAAAACTTATAAATTTAAACATGTAAATGTAAAAAATTCAAACGAGAAAATATGTAGCACATAAACAAACGACAACCACCGAATCACAGGCTCTTGAATTGGAACAGGCACATGTTGTACTGTTATACCACTGACTCAGGTTAGGGGGAGGGTTGGGATCCCGCTAACATGTTTAACCCCACCACATTATTTATGTATGTGCCTGTCCCAAGTCAGGAGCCTGTAATTCAGTGGTTGTCGTTTGTTTATGTGTTACATATTTGTTTTTCGTTCATTTTTTTACATAAATAAGGCCGTTAGTTTTCTCGCTTGAATTGTTTTACATTGTCTTATCAGGGCCTTTTATAGCTAACTATATGCGGTATGGGCTTTGCTCATTGTTGAAGGCCGTACGGTGACCTATAATTGATAATGTTTGTGTCATTTTGGTCTTTTGTGGATAGTTGTCTCATTGGCAATCACACCACATCTTCTTTTTTATACATATACATGAATAATGTGGCGGAGTTAAACATGCTAGCGGGATCCCAACCCTCCTCCTAATCTGGGACAATGGTATAACAGTACAACATAAGAACGAACTATAAAAATCAGTTGAAAAGGGCTTAACTCATCAGGTGGACAAAAACAAATTACATACAATTGGATGTGGTCGGGTACTTGTACATCCCGACAACAAAAAGACACTACTTCTTTTGTGTTCGTTCACCATCCCAAATTAACTTGTGAACTAAACGTGGAATACTGTAAATTCAGAAATGATCGCGTTGTTGTTATTATTGCGAAAAATGCGAGAGGGTTATAATCGCAATGGTTTTAACTCGCGTTTTGGAGTTTTTTTATATGAATATACAGAATATTTATCAGTATCGCAAAAGTTAAAATCGCAATTTTGCCTAAAATGGCAAAATATCAATAATAAAGAACGCAATAATTTCTAAATTTGATGAAAATAAGAAAAATCTGACCTTACCTGACTTTGTTTTTTTTTTCAACACTTGCCACGTGGAATCTATATCCGGTGGTGATGCTACACAGTGATATTGCCTTTTTCTTCTTCTAAACTTGTGTTGTTTTCTTTATGTCTTGAACACTATGTCTTTTTTATTTGTATCTTTGTACAAGATTTTGGAAATTTGAGTCCTCAATGCTCTTTCAACTTTGTACTTGTTTTGGCTTTCTGACTATTTTTATCTGAGCGTCACTGAAAAGTTTAATGTAGACGAAACGTGCGTCTGCCGTATCAAATTATCTGGAACCTTTCATAATTATTTACATGTCAAGTGAGAAAATCAGGAATTAAACTTTATATTAATGTCTTTGTTTTCTCTTTAATACCATGAGTTCGAATCACTATCGTTTTTGCTTTACGGTTTTTTGTTGATCATTGATTCTAGCTGTAGAATATGGCCATTTAGTTTTTGCTCCCTTGCTCAAATACATTCAATTATATACTACTTGGATATTAGATTGAGATCAACAGACCTGAAATGTATATAAAAGAAGAAGATGTGGTATGATTATCAATGAGACAACTCTACACAAGGGACCAAAATAACACAGAAAAATTAACAACTATAGGTCACCTTCAAAATTTAGCAAAGCCCATACCACTTAATCAGTTATAAAAGGCCCCGATATAACAATGTAAAACAGTTCAAACGAGAAAACTAACTGCCTCATTTATCTACAGTGCAGGTACTAACCTAACGAAAAAAGCGAGAAGTAATCTAGCTGAATAAATGCAACGACATATTATGTTGTACGGGTATATACAAAATACAACTACTGAATCATAAGTTGATTGAAATAATCTACTGTTATACCCCTATTAGATTGATGAAAAACATGGAAATTAACAATATAACACATTACATACTACATCGCAAAAATACAAACATACTAGACATGAATTTGTATATGTACATATCATTCGGTTGATGGATCCACTCTCCTCAGTGACCATGACTTTTTAATAAATTAAATTATAAGAATGTGTAATGAGAAAAACGACTAATATTTTTTCGGAGAAATTTCAAATAATGAAACTAAATACGTGATAGAGTAACAAGGGTTGGACTTTAAATTCGATAGTATAACCGGATTTGAATGGGACTCCCCCATTGGTCAATAATTATTTATGCAGTATAAATGCATAGACGATAAACCGGATTCAATTTATATTTCTTCCCTTTTCGTGTGTTTATGAAAAGATCTTTTAGTAACATTTAAGACTGTAAACGCATCATATCGAAAGGAAAAGAAAAGTTTAAAGTAAAAAATAACCAGAATGGCAAGATCTAAAAAGAAGATAGAGATTTTCGCTACTCCAGAAAGCAAAGAAAATCCAGTGAATTTAGTTTCAATATCAGGACACGAAAATAAGGCATATGTGAATGACAATACGTATGATAATATATCAGACAGTAGTGGAGTTTCTAGCATCGAAGAGTCTAAGAAAGATGATGGAAAGCCACCAGTCGTCGATATTGAAAGAAAAGATAAACATTCAGACTTTCAAATGAAGAAATCATTGAATCTTCTTCACTGCGTTGCTATCATGATTGCTGTGACGGGACATTCCTCAATTTTTATATCCCCTGCTGCAATATTAAAGTCTGCAGGGTCTGTAGGTGCATCGTTAATTGTATGGCTTGTTGGTGGACTTATTAATATGATGTTAGCGTTGTGTTTTGCCGAACTTGGAACAATGCTACCAAAAGCTGGTGGTCCGTATGCCTATGTTATGAGGACGTTTGGTCCATTACCAGGCTTCTTAATTTTGTGGGGATATGTTGTTTTAATAGCTGGTCCGTTTTGGGCATTTCTATCATACACCGCAGCTTTGTATATTTTCCAACCCTTCTTTCCCGACTGTGAGGCTCCAGACAATGCAGTGAAACTTTTAGCTGGATGGATGATGAGTAAGAATATTTTTATTTAATCGCTTAATATCTGTAGCTAGACTGTATAAATAAATTACAAAAAAAGTTCAATTAACGCAATAGAAAACATTCAATTAAGAGTAAAAATCAACTCGCCTTATCTAGAATTTCAAAGGATGCTTTACTGGGAAATATAAAAAAGAGATATGATATGACTGCGAAAAGGGCAACAATCCTCGAGGGACCAAAGGACAAGAATGTAAGCAGATATATAATAACCCTATGTAACAAGAAAAACGTCTTCATTGTTCTTGTATATTTATTTCTTTATCTTATGCCACTACACATAACAGAAAAAATAAGATATTCTAAGTGTCGAATTCAGTAGTCTTTGGTATCAGCTAACTACCGCTAAAATATTTCATAACATCTACGCGAGTAAATAAATAAATTTTACTTGGGTATGACATCTATGGTTGTACTGAAACTTAATTCAAACTCAAATTATTGTTTTTTTGTTTCATAGTAACATTTGTAGTCATCAACTGTGTTTACATGAAGTATGTAACCAAAATACAGACGCTGCTCTCCAGTACAAAAGTTTTAGCTCTATTGATAATCATAGCATCAGGAATCATTAACTTCACACAAGGTAGGTCAATGACTAAAAAGCTGTATGTATATGATACGGCAAACGAAATACATATTGTCAAATTATTTATGTTTCTAAGTTGCCAATAGCTATATATGTTGTACAAAACCAACTACATGAATAGATTTATATTTGGTTATAGATGTGATCAAGAATTGATAGAAATATACAAAAAGAAAGAAAAATCGAGCTTGGTTTTTTTTAAACGCGGTGAGATAAAAAAAAAATAAATAAAAAAAAAAAAAAAAGTCATGATGAAACAACAACTTTTATAGTAGCGGATTTCCCCCTATTCACGTTGCACTTGAAACGAGAAGATTTCGTATAAGTGTGGTTTTTTTATAAATGCTTCTTAAAGCGAACGTTGGTATTTATTTCTACCGTTCAAAATAAATGCGTGCATGAGTACTTTTCTAATCTCTTTATTTTAGGGGAAACTGAAAACTTCGAGAATATCTTTGAAGGGACAACTAAAGAACCAGGAGAATTTGCTGTTGCAATATTTTATTCCATCTTCTCATACGGTGGATGGTAATGTATTTTATTTATAAAAACGCATTAAAGTTCATTCATAAAAACGACAACGGCACTGTCAGTAATGTGTAAGCGTGCTTGCCTCGAGTGTGGGGCTGGCTCATTAGGTTGGATCCCAAACTGAATCTCCCATAGACATAAACACTTACTAGTGCATTTGTACTTACATTTGCTGCCTTTACACATTTACATGTGGCATTTAGGGGAAACAGAAATGCCAGTCGGTTTAAGTTCAAACATGTTTCCCATTATACATATTTATTATACTTACATGTTGTCATTCTGAATGCTTATGTAATATTTGCGACTTGACGTAAATTAGCTATCGATGATCAATTAATCTTTAGAACACCAAAAAAAATTAAAAGTGTTATGAATTTTCACTACATTCATCTATTTATATATATCTATTTTGTATATTTTTCAGGCAGGTAATGACAAGTCTAATGGAAGAAGTGAAAAAGCCAGAAAAGTAAGCATCTTCATAATCCTTAAAATATCACATATTAAAAATCCTGTCAGGCGGAACAACTCCCATTCAGGCGTTCCATACTATAGCCTTTAAAACGGGTGCAAAACTTGAAGACGTACGACGACTCGATCAGTAATAATTATCTGTTTGTATTTTTCAGAGATTTGCCAAGATCAGTTTTCATCGCTATGATAGCCGTTATAATGAAATATATCCTGGCTAATGTGGCTTATTTTACGCTGATGTCACCTTCGGAAGTTGTCGCATCTAACGCTGTTGCATTGGTAAGTTGTTCGTTTGCAATAGGTTAGTTCGGTATTTTTGTTATTTTACTTTCTACATATCTTTGAATAAGCCACATACAAGAAAACCCAGAGGAATCTCAGATCTGACTTTGTGTCTTTTTATTGTTAGGATAAACAAGAACCCGGTCACGTCTACTCCCTGTTTTTGTTAGATGTATATGTATATCCTTCTGGTGAGTTAAGCCTTTTTCAAATATTTTTTATAGTTCAATCTTATGTTGTACTGTTACACCACTGTCCGAGGTCTACATATTCGTTTTTCGTTCATTTTTAGTACATAAGCTATGCCGTAAGTTTCTCGTGCTAATTGTTTTATATTTGACATTTTGGGGTCTTTTATAGTCGACTATATGGGTATGGGCATTGTTCATTGTTGAAGGCCTTACGGTGATTTATATATTATAAAAGTTGTTAATTTCTTAGTTTCTTGTGAAGAGTTGTTTCATTGGTAATCATACTACATCTTCTTTTTCACATTCACGGTGTTGCTTTTGCTTCTGCTTTGGTTTTTAGTACTGTTTAGCACTATTGTATTAAAAATGTCTGTGCTGTTTCGGCCGCTAATTGTCTTTTGTCAGCTTTGTCCTGAAAACCTTGTTTAGAGAATTGCTTATGTTAATGAATATGCGATTTTTTTATAACAAGAGAAGAGATATTCACTTATCTAATACAATGCATAAGACAGTAGATTAAGACAAATCCAATCGAAAGTCGGGGATGATCTCATGTGATTCATCCAGAATCACCAACATAACATGATCCAATAGTGACACCATCATATAGTTCCTTTGTAAATACGTTTTTCATCACCCCGACTTTTGATGGGGTTAGTCTTAATCTTTTGTCTTCTGTGAGTCTGTGTAATGTTTTGTAAACTAAATTTGAGGGTTTTTTTCTTTGTACAGGTTGTTTTCTCTTTTGTCTATTGTATTGTCGCTTTAATTCCACTTATATATATAATGATTTTTTTATGTCTCTTTGGTATCTCATATCTCTTTTTTCTAATTATAAACACAATTTAATGTTACAGGTTTATATCCATCGGTTTTACAAACCCTTGACTGTCGTGATATCCGTCTTCGTAGCTCTAACATCCATCGGTGCACTCAATGCCTCCATTATGGGCCACTCAAGGTAAGTTGTTTACTTAGAACACTTCAAATAAGCACTGGATAACCTGTAAATGCGGAAGCGTTTTACGTGTTTATCATAATGATATCAAGTCTGTTTTTTTTTATAACTAAACTCTCATATTTGCTTTATTTCTATCTTTTCTTGTCATTGTTTAATACGAAATATGACTAGGGCTATAAATAAGATAACTGCGACATTTTCAATCTGATAAGTATTAACTAAGCAACAGCAGTTTTCTCTTTTTTTCAACCTGAATTCACTAATGTCTCTTTTTTCAATTTTTTAATACCGGGATTAATTTTATTATAATTATGTGTAAACCCCACCAAAAATGTTGTATTTTCAATATTTACTTAACAAAAGCAATGTTCACTTCCCTATTTATTAATTATGTATTATCCTCATTAACAGGAATAAATGTTTTCCTCAATTTAATATTTTGACATTATTTTAAAAAAATGGTGAATCTCAATATATAATTTTTTATCAAATTTGTATTTAAAACTGAATAGTAAAAAATGTTTAAAGTAACGTATTGAATTTTGCATTTTGATAAATTTGACAATTCGAAGAATTTAAAATATATAGAATCTCCTTTTATAGGTTAAAACTTATAAACTCGACAATTTGAACTTTTAACACAAATATTTACACCATATACGTTAAAACATGCAAATGTGTTTAGATTACAAAATGCTAATGTTATCTATAAGGGTGTGTACTAATATGTATTCTACCACATCCCGGAAGAACCTATTCACTAAAATTAGTTTACCTGAGAGAAAAAAGGACACGTTCTAAAAGTTGACCATCTCGTATATATTGATCTCATTGGATTAGAAAAAATGTATACGAAAACAAGGAAGTTTGATATAAGTACACATCACTAGAGTATACGATATAAGTACATTCATTGGAATATCTATATATGTATTGATCCCTACTGGTTTTGGTAGATGTTTTTTTTTTAATTTCAAAACGAAAAGAGTGTAGCACATTTAAAGTGTCACAAAATCATATATCTACCATTCGTATTGTTTTAATTTTAAATTACTTCATTTAAGTTATCTTCATATTAGATATCAAATAAGTCTACTCACTGTATCAAACTGCTCCACATCTCGCACAAACTCCGTATTTCGCATTTTCGGGGGGGGGGGGGGGGGGGGAGGGGGGAAAGGGGGGGTATATCTGATGTTTATACTTAGGAACATAAAGTTAAAAACTGCAGTTTTAAACGAATTCATTATAATTTGCAACATCTTTAACAGATACAGAATCGATTTCTAGGGACATGTTTGAACTACTTTGCTAAGGCAATTTCAAAATCTTGAGAAAAAAACATGTTGATTGAGTGGGACGAACTAAAACAACAGTTATCGTTTGTTGTTGTATATCATATTTGTTTTTCTTCATTTAATACGTCTATCAGGTCGTTATTTTTTTCTCATTTTAAATGTTTTACATTTGTCATGTAAGGACTATGTTTCTATATGCTATGGATTTTTTAAGGCCGTACGGTGACGGTGGTAAAAAATTATTTCGTCTGCGTAAATTGATCTTTAGTAGAAAGGTGTTTCATTGGTAATCATACCATATCTTCTATTTTCTTAACAGTAAAAAAAGAAGTCCCCTCTCCAAATAGAATATTGACTGTTAGTAACTGCGAGTACTCTCATATTATAAGTAATAAGTGCCTTTGTAATGGAGATAAACAAGTACCCAGCCACGTACACTGTCTTTGTATAGGATGTATTTCTATTTGTATCCATCTGATGAGTTAAGCCTTTTTCAACTGATTTGTATGCCCCACCTACGATAGTAGAGGGGCATTATGTTTTCTAGTATGTGGCTCCGTTCGTCGTACCGTTCGTTCGTCTGTCTGTGCGTCCGTCCGTCCTGCTTCAGGTTAAAGTTTTTGGTCAAGGTATTTTTTGATGAAGCTGAAGTCCAATCAACTTGAAACTTAGTACACTTGTTGCTTAGGATATGATCTTTCTAATTTTACAGCCAAATTAGTCTTTTGACCACAATTTTACGGTCCACTAAACATAGAAAATGAAAGTGGGAGTTACAGGTGAAAAATATAAATCAACTTGAAACTTAGTACATATGTTTCCTAAAGTATAATCTTTCTAATTTTTATGCCAAATTAGATTTTTATCCAATTTTAAGGTCCATGGAACATGGAAAATGATAGTGTGAGTGGGGCATTCGTGTACTATGGACACATTCTTGTTATAGTATGTTTTCTTTTTCTATGTTATACAGCTGTAAATCATGCTGATGGGACTACAATAGAAAGAAACATATTCATATGTACAATGTTAACAAGTACTTAACGATTTAGACATAAAAAATCACGAACGTCTAAAATATACAAAACCCTTTACTTTCAGACTGATATTTGCTGGTGCACGTGTGGGACATATGCCAACTATCTTGGGTATGATACATAAGAAATATTTGACTCCATGGCCAGCGATATTTTTGCTTGTAAGTAAATTTATAAAGAAAAATTATTGTTGGTTAGAAGAAAAAAATTCAAATGCAACACAAATAGAACCTATTGTGCATGAAATTACCATTTGAATGTAACACTGTCAACTAAATATTGCAAGATTTGGATTTTGATGTAATATAGCAAACTCAAATGTGTACTACTAATTAAAATGTGTGCTTAACTTGTTTGGATATGCGACATGTTATTTCATGATTTTTTTTGTGGGTTGCTTGAGGTATGGTTAAAATGACATAACAATTGTTGTCTAGATTAGAGGTACTTTTGTTTTAATTTTTGTGTGACTTGATTGCTGATTCATGTGAATTGTATAAAAGTACACGTCAATCCCATGATAAGCACTACAGGGTTGAGATGAACTATTATGGGTATTGTCGTATCATAATTTATCTATTTACATACCTGGTAGCTGTACGGTACCAGCTGTACACAGTGTTTTTTTGCAAAACATTTCGGAACATTTGGGTCCTCGATACTATTCAACGTCGCATTTTATTTGGCTTTTTATTTGTTTATTCGATCGTCACAAATGAGTCTTTTATTAATGAAACACGCATTTGGCGTAAACATTTATAAGCCTGGTATCTTTCGATGTGCGTTTTCGTGCATATTTTCCAGTATCAAATTACAAATTACAATGTATATTTGAAAGTAAAAGAAGTATTTATTGAACGAGAAAAGTATACATCAACGTTCATTTAAAATTGTTAAGTTTGTATTAAGCGTGTTGCATGTTTGTTTGTCTGTTTGTTTTTTTTCATTTTTACCCATAGCATTGTCAGTTTATTTTAGATTTATGAGTTTGACTGTCCCTTTGGTATCTTTCGTCCGTCCCTCTTTTGCAAGACATGAATACTTTCACCTAGCCATATATGTGCAGTCAATACGTATTCATGCAATCTCTTTTCCTAACCCTTTGTTAAATTTTATTAGTAGAAGTCCTTCAAGTGTGGTTTAGCTGTTAGTATGTGAACTAGTACTCATGTTTGTTAAGGCTGAAGCACTCCTACACGTGCGGGATTTTCTCGGTGTATTGTAGACCCATTGGTGGCATCGGCTGTTTTTAACTCATTGGTCGGGTTGTCTCCCTGACACCTTCCCCATTTCCATTCTCAATTTTATTGTTAGGAGAAAGCTCTGCTGATTTATTTGCTGCCATTAAAATAATTATGACGTCTTGAAAGTCTTTTTTTTTTCTTTGACGCTTTACATCGCAGGAAAGTGTCAAAGCAAAAATTTAAAATAACCTCCCAAGACGTCATAATTATTTGGACTAGTCACAATGTTGGGTTTTTTTTTGTATTCTCAAGACACAGTTTTGGTTCTAATTACTAGAGATTTTACATTTCAGTTGGCATGGGGATTGACCATGCTATACACAGGAGGAGTAACTGATATGATGGAGTTTATCAGTCTATTTTCAACGATAATGGGAATCGCTGTTGTATCCTCATTGTTATACTTAAGAATCACAAAACCCAAACTACCAAGACCGTATCAGGTAATTTACCATGTATATATTGTGTAGTGTGCAGCATTTTACACACAGCATGTATGCACCAACAATATATGTTGTTCATTTCTAAACTTTGAAAACAGATTACAAGCAGCATTACATCATTTTAGGATGACATTAAAACGATTCATTTTGAAACCGAATTTATTTAATTTCCTCTTTGAAAATATAGAAAATCGGGAAGATGAGGCAACTCCCCACAAGAGACCAAATAGCGAGAAGTATATTTTTATTTCGTGTTGAAACATCTAGATATATAACTCAAACTTGCTGCCTCTTGATTATTAAAACGAAGTTTAAACATGTTACAAATGTAAATGAAGACACAATCAAAATGCAACGACTGGAAATAATATGTGAACATAGACCGTTGGTTTTCCCATTTGAATAGTTGTACACTAGTATTTTTTGGGGCCCTTTATGGCTTGCTGTTCGGTGTGAGCCTAGACTCCGTGTTGAAGACTGTACTTTGACCTATAATGGTTTACTTTTATATATTGCGACTTGGATGGAGAGTTGTCTAATTGGCACTCATACCACATCTTCCTAAATCTATATAGTAGAACATTCTAATCTTGTAATTGTAAATTTCAGACCATGCTGTTTGTGCCTGTTTCTATGTTCATAGTTAACATCGCAGTGCTTGTACTAGCGATATACCAAAAACCTCATAAGATGGGTATAGGACTAGCAATCTTGTTTTCTGGAATACCAATCTACTGGTTTGGTGTGCTGTGGAATCCTAAACCACTACCTTTTAAAGAACTCACAGGTAATTTTACCATAATTTAAATTAATAAGAAAATAATTCTTAGTTTAATCGTAAAAAGATTATCACTAATGCAGTTTTACAATCCGAAAACAGATGGAAATACTTTCTTAGTACTAAAATATGTTCCTTTAACTTTTGAAAATAAAATTGCCCAAGAGTAAAAAATATAATTTAAGTTTGAGATAGAAATCTTTGAAATCTTCTTGACTCAATGTACCTTTATAAATATATCTGTTGTATTTCAATTTTTACTTTAGTTTGATTTCTGTACTTTTAGAAATAAGTTCAAATAACATTTTCTTCTTTCAGAGTCTTTAACAGTCTTTATGCAGAAGATTCTTATGATTGAGAAAACGTCTTGATGTCATCCTTTCACTTGACATCCGATGCGTAACTTAAACACAGTGAATTCATGTTATGGACAGTCATATAAAGCTTTGTATTAAACGGAAACCATCCAGAGGCCGATACATGCGGGTAGATTCCCTTTATATCAAAAGCGTTTTATTTTCTGCCTGTTTTTCCTTTTCCTGTTTGTGACGTAGGAATTATGGGAAAACTTATCCCTGACCTGTCAATCTGCCAATTAACGGTTGTATTTTTTTGCATTTTCATTTTCATTTTTAAAACAGTAATACGGATACACATGAACCACACAAGAATAATTCAGAAAATCCATTTACGTCATTGAAAATATTGCAGGCGCTACCAAAGTCTTTCAATTTACTATGACATACACCACAAGTCTTTCAAACAAATGTCTTTCAATATATTAACTTTATGTTTTGCATTGTCACTGTCAGTTTACATGTTAAACTTAAAGTGAAGTCCATGTAACTTTATATGTGTGCGTTATACCAGTTAGTTTTAATTGTTATGCTTTTATTTAAAAGTGAAGTATTTAGAAAAAAATGTCTTTCAATATAATAACTTTTGTTTTTGAATTATAACTGTTTGTTTATGTGTTATACTTTAAGTGAAGTCTTTCAAACAATATGTCTTTCCATATATTATATTTTTTGCATTGCTACTATGTGTTTATATGGTATTCTTTATGCGAAGTCTTTCAATATAGTAACTTATATTGTTGCTATAAATAACTGTTAGTTTATATGTTATACTTTAAGTGAAGTTTTTCAAACAAATGTCTTTCAATTTATTATTAACTTGTACTTTGCATTTTTACTGTAGGTTTATATTTTATACTTTGAGTGTTTATGTTAAAGATAAAACGAATTTATTAAAAGTGTTATTGTTTTTACTAAAACCTAAGCTAAAACAATTTTTGTTGAAAAAGACAATTTCTGATAGACCAAAACACAATTCTTTGTAATATCATACAAAAACATCTCGAAGATACTTAGTGTACAATTGACTTGTAGTGTATTACCAACAATGCATATGGCCTAGCATTATACAGCTGTTTTGCGTAGACCCAAAATCAATCTATAAACGAAAATAACTAAAAATTGAGTTACCTCTAGACTCCAATATCATATGCCTACTCCTCTTTCTAGCCAAATCATTGAAACGGTTCGAATTTCAGTACGCCAGACAATATTAGCAGATAAAACATTCATACATGCACGAGGTATTCGCTTTGCTAATTGTATCCCAAAATAATAACAGTAGGGGCTATGTCATGCATAAGAAACATGGTTAAATATATGGGTAGATAAAAAGACGGCAGCTATAAACAGTCAGTAAGCAAACAGACCATTGTAGAAATATAAAATAAAGGAAATGCAGGCAGTCCGCAAGCACTGCATAGAAAACTAAAAATTAAGCAACATACACCCAACTAAAACTTAGAATAGACTCAGCCGCTTTGGAAGGGTAAGTTATTAAGTTTGATATTATATTACAGCCAAATACAATGAGTGTGTATGCAAATGTAATACATTTGATTAGCTTGTTTGTTAGCTTAACCGTGAAATCATTATTATATTAGGTAAACTATCCTCCTTTAAGAGTAGACTAGTCCGACAGATAACCTAACTAATCTTTATGTCTGTAGAAATAGACTACTTCGAAATGAGGTAGTATACATTAACTAATAATGACTTCACGGTTCAGCTAGCAAGCAAGCTAACAAAATATCATTATCTTTGCCTACATACTGATTGCAATCGGCTGTTGGAAACTCAAGTCCTTGAATATTGATCAACATGAATTGGGAGATCTGAACAATCCCCTCAAAATGCGTCTATTAGTCGCATTGAAATTATGGAGCTGTGCTATAACTCCAATTTAGAAAAAAAACACATAGAGTAGCCTAGAGGGCACTTGACGTTTGCGTTATCTGAACTTGATAAAATTGAAACGACAAAAATTTTCTCGCTTGTATATCTTCTGATATGAAATAACTAACAATATTCGACATAGACTTTTGTTTCGAAATTTTAGATAAACAAACAACAGTATATACATCATAGAAATGAAAGAAATTTTGGATTTCCTGGATAGGAATATGAACTCAACTTTTAAAGATATTTGTTTATATTATAGATATCTAAAGTTTTATTTTTTCAACAAACAAAAACTCAACAAACGTCAACAAGTACAAAATATATATTTAAATACAAAATAAGTATAATGATAGCAACCCTGCCATTATTGAAAGAATATTTAACCCAACCAATACTTTTCTTTAAAGGTAAAATATACAATAAAGTGAAATAAATATAAAACTGGAATATATATTAAAAAAAAAATACATTCATATCGAAAATTGTAACAATGACAAAAGAAAGAGATCTTACTAAGATTAATATTGGGCTGTTAGTTGGTCTTAGAAATTCAGTTTATTTAAATTTGGTTACATGAAATTTTTGATAGTATGATCACTCAGTTGTCATAGTCAAACTTTAAAGCTAACTGTTATTAATGAAAGTCTTCAATGCTGTCTCTTTCGTGGTGATCAGACTCCAACAAGTCCTCATACACGTCAAGAAATCCTTTCGGAACACAGTTATAAAACTTCACCTAGAAAAAATATTGAACACTAATAAAACAAATGCTGCCAATGTTAAATAAATTAAATGATCATTCAATGATAAAAACTCTAGTTTATCTAGTTTATCTAGCTCATCATGTTATAGAGAAAAATACTCAAATTGACGTTAGAGCTTTCAATACATTCTCTGAATAAGTAAAGCTCACACACATAATAAACAGCTGTACGTAGGTGGCATTGACAATAAAATTGTTTCCTCTAACAGATATACTTGGTAACGTTTACCAAGTGTGCCCTAATTCTTTTAAGTCTTTGCTTTTTAAACGATAAACCACTCGCTCTATCAAACAAAAATTATTCAACATACTAAAAATATGAATTTTCCAAAACTGAAGATTTAGATATCTATAGTGGTTAAACGCAAAGATTTATTTTCCAAATTATTATGCTTAGCTGTAGCTCAACGTTTTGTTCAAAATTCAAAACTAACATCCTGCTTCATTTTGTTTTGCTTTTCCTAACTTCAGATAAGGAAACATTATAATTGATAAATAAAAGTTAATTTCGGAAGTGTGCACATTATGCATCTAAATATCTTCACTTACCTCATCGATGAATCCTTGGAAATCTGTACACCCTCCTGCCTGACCTATCACCATAGGATTTCCATTCTTTGCAATACCATCATCTGTAAAAAAAAAAATAAGTGAACTTTAGCTTTATGTTATATGTAGTATAGGAGATTTGTTTCTTTTTTGTCATTTTGTTGTTCTAGTAATTTGTGATTTTCTTTCCATGTGTATATTAACATATTATTTTTACATGAAAACTTGCTTCCTTTCCCGAACTGGTACAATTAATAAAAGTATTTGAATTGCTAAGGGGGCAAAAAGTTAACGTGTTACTGGTGTACAGTGAAACAAATTAGCAGTAATTCATGTATAGTATACCTAAATTGAGATTTCTAGGATTTCTTACAATATCCGAAATTTTTAGTAGTAATTGACTTATACAGACAACTATACCAATATGTGCAAATGCAAATGCATGACATAACTATGAACTTTCAATCAAGTGACCAATATACATAATTTTTGACAGAAAATAGTTAACCATATTTCATATTTAGCCTGATTAAATAAAACAAACTCACCACATTCTACTGTAGCTGGTGCCAAGTTGTTTACTCTGAGTGTCAGCTTATCGTCAGATCTTGCGAAACGGACAAAATGTGCTCTCCTTGGGTGCTGGAAATTAAAAATTTATCATTTTAAAATCAATTTCATGATTAAATAATTTCCATTTTCCTCCGTTATTTAATACTGAATTTACTGTATGAGCAAAATTAAAGAATAAACGATGTACCAGCAAGTGGTTTATACTTACAACACCAAAAACTTGCATCTGTATCAGGCGCTTATTTTTCTGCAAAACATAAGCCTTAACAACACCAAGCGCAGGAATGTAGGATATTTTATAGGTAGCGCCATATCCGTGTTGGTCATTCGACATCAAAGCCACTTCTCCTTTGTATGTTTTTGCCATGAACTCAAAGCACAGAGAAAATTCGTTATCCATGTCAATGTCGTTCATAGCCCATATGATTATTTTCCCTCCTTTGTTAAAGAGAGCTGATTTCCGGTAAATAGCAACGTTGTTGTTTGGAGCTTGCTGTATTCTGTTGTACTTTTCCAGAAAATTTCCATTGTATGTGAAGTGAAACATTGGAGAACAACCTGAAAATATTTAATAATGATTATAAAGTGTGGAAAATTGGATACTTATGATTAATCTTAACATTTTCTACACTAAAATGAATCAGGTTATAATAATTGAAACAGCTATGACAACGTATTTTGCGCTTCATTTGATGATAATGTTGATAAAGAATTGGTGTTTTACGTACGATGGCAAATAGTACGTGCATAAAATGAAAAGACCATTTGAAGCAATTGAATTTAAATGATGCTCTGACGCATTGAGCCGGATATTAAACTGGAGTCAAGCATTCCAGCAATTCTCATTCTGCAATATTCTCGGTTATTTAACGTGGTATTTCAAAAGGTAACGGTCCACAAGAAGACTATTCATCCTACCCAGCCTAAACTCCGAGCAGACTCGTCGTTTTTCTTTTAACTTTTAAACGCCTTGTGCTTAGTGTATTGATATTTTGTATATCATTATTTTTTTTTTCTAAAGGTATTTCCTAGGGTAAAACAGGTGGTACCATCGAGAAATAATAGCTTATTCACTAGCTGTTGTGCCTATCCATTAAGTAATACCACAAGATATGATCATGCTTATTTTACACATCAATTGACCATGCCGTTAAAAAGTTATGAATATTCATGAACTATTACCGTGCTTCTGAATTTTTCCTGGAATTATCCAATCACAAGTACACAAGTCCGGTCGATACCACAATCCCTTTGGACACCTCATGGTAGTCAATGTCGATCGACCGTCGTATAGATAGAATTGATCTGGCTTTCCAGGACAAGGGTATGTTGTTCCGAAAGAGCAAGCTGAAGTGATCGAAAAACAAAATATAAAAGATATTTATTTGAAAACAATCATGTATTGGAAGTGTACAGTTCTATCGCATTGAAAAATATGAGCTTTTGCTATAACAAATTTATAAGGATTTGCCCTAAGGCAGCTGTTGGATACAAAGACCCCTTTCAACCAAATGGTAGATGTATCCAAATAAGCTTTATCTGGTTGGTCTGAGGTTGGATTTAGTGCACTGCACCATAAAACCGAAGGCTGCAGATGAAATAAACATGTAGAAATATAGTTTCATGTAAAAGAGAAAGTAAATACTTTTTAAATGAGGTGAAAAGGATGACCTAAGTGCTTGTCTGTACAAAATAAAAAAATATAATCATTGTTTATTTTTACTTAAATGGAAAAAAGAAGTTATCATTTTTTTATTCTTTAAAATATAGATTTAGTTAAGCATAACACTTACGATGTTTAAGGTTATCTTTAAAGCAGGTAGGATCAGAGTGGCACGACTTTTTGTGTGCATTGTAGTAAAAACCATTGGAACATGTCAAGTACTTTGAACGTCCACCTATGCAAACAAAGTAGCCATAGCAACTTTGGCCATCAGCATAACTGTAGCCATGTGGTTTCCTCTGGCAAGGGTCTATAACGAAAATGTGTATAGAAGAACGCAGTCATAAATTTGATTAAACATCACATTGAATTCTTAATTTTATTGTTTTATATGAATACTATGCAGTATACAAAACTATTCATGCATAGGTCGTAACATTTTTGAGAGACATTTCTAAAAGTGTGTATAAATACTTTAAAAAAAAAATTTAGTTTTATTTTCTAAAGATAAGTATTAATTGGAATTAGTAAATAAAAATATTATTCGTAAGTTCGGACTAAGATACGGGCGTCGGAACATACAATTATAGATGATTTCATCTAAAAAATGGGTCAAATCAATTATACCATAAGGACAGTGCACTTTTTCAGCATGTCGACATTCATTTCCATCATAGAACGTTCCTGCTGCACAGCTTTGTTGATGTGAAACACCTTCGTCGTCACACTGATAAAACTGGTCGCAAGTTCCGGGAGTAGCTTTATAACCCCATCCATTATATATTGTCCTTTTGTTACATAGTCCTCCTAATTTGTCTGCAATATAACAAGAAGGATCATTAAACTTAAAAGCATTGAACGCCTAAGGATTGTATTATGAAATTCAAAATATAAAATTTAATGGTATAGACCCCACATATTATTTCATACAATTTCAATCAACAGGACGATGGCATGAAATGCCTAGAGATAAAAGACAGTATCATCTCTGCTCCTTGTCAATTGGAAATGAATTTCACTATGTGTTTAGTGCCAGTTTGTTATTTAAAAAAAAAATCAGCAAATTTCAGAACAGAATACTATTACAGGTATCTGCATCGGTGCTTTGCTTTTGCGCCAATTGGCATTTCATTTGCGCCAAAAAAATCTTTCTTTTGCGCCACGAACCATATTTCATTTGCGCCAAAAACTAAATCTAACATTTGCGCCAATATTACAGGTAAATACATGAAGATACAGGTAATAATAGTATAAAACATTTTAAAATTTTTCAAAAAGTCTTTTAATATTAAAGAAAGTTTTAAACATATTCCTCAGAAATCAGTTAGCATAAAATCTTACAAGTTATACGAAAACCTCAATTAAATCATACAAGTTATACGAAAACCTCAATTAAATCATACAAGTTATACGAAAACCTTGATAAAATCATACAAGTAATGCTAAAAATCGTTTTGCTGTCCATATCAGTCGTAGTCCTCGCTTTACAGATTTTTTTGGTACACCTGAAGAGTTTGTCTCCATTTTTTAAAACATTCGATAACCTATATATGTGGTCATCAAATATCACAGAATTATTTCCTCTGTTTGTCTCAGATTTGACTATGTCCAACTTGACACCTCACACTGGACTGGTCATGTGATTACCATATATATAATTATAACCTTAGTGACTCTCAGTTTTGTATTAGAAATGAGTATGAACTCACACATGCATCCAGGGGGAGTTATGTACAAACAAAAAACAAAATAAATCGTAAATAATCTTAAACTTTTCCGTTATATTACCTGTCATACCTGTAAAATGGCGCAAATGAAGGTGTTTTTTTTTGGCGCAAATGATATATAACCTTGTGGCGCAAATGAAAGGTTTGATCTTTAAAAATTGGCGCAAATGAAATGCGCCCATCTGCATGTGTCGAAAAACTGAAATGTCGGCTTTCATTAAGCAACATTGTTATGTAGCAGCCATACATGATTTTGTATTTTGTCTCTTGGTACACATATTTACGTGTCTATGAGTTTCAAAATAAAGTATATTATATATCATTGAAGTTTGAAAAATAACATTCATTGAAGAAGAATGATTGTTGGTGTTTGTTGAATATGTAACGAATAGTGTTGGAATCGTTCATAATAAATGAGTTCGATGACTTTAAAGTCCGAGTATTTAAGTAAATAATAATAAAAAAAAAAACTTTTGCTTGATTACACAGATCATAGCATACCTTTTTGTGTTAATAATCAAAGTATGCAATAAAATTTCAAAGTTAAAAACAAAACTTTCTTTCAAACATTCTTACCTGATTTTTCAAATTCGAAATAATCATCCTCGTAAGCTCTAGCAAATATAAAACAAACACAAAATACAAAATAAAACATTTTCACTACACTAAGACCTACTGACTATCACCAAATTTCTATAAACTGGTGATAAAAAATACTAATTATGGTTATATAGGGCGGCATGAAAACAGAAAATGTCCATTACCATAAACTTTTTTCAGAGTCTGGGCCGCCTGTGTCCGTGCGGCTAGTTTACAGATATTTCTTTCAATTAACAAGTATAATGTTATCATTTTAATGTGTATTACGCAAGTTAACAAGGTTGTCCATTTAGGACCTTATTATTAGCCGTTAACGGTTAATGTTTTACAACATTGTTATGTAACGTATTATCTTTAATGTTGTGTACCTGTATTTATGATATACCGAAAGTCCTGATGAACATGTGTGTGTGTGTGTGTGTATTGAGTGGGGTTGTTTTTGTTGGTGGGGAAGGGATGTTTTGAATTTTTGATAGAAACAGCTTATGTGGTTAATATGAATGAGAAATCAACCCGACGATTTAAAAAAGACATTTAAAGTTATTGAATTTTTTTTAATGATATAGCTTAATTAAATACCGAAAGACTAAGTAAATGATATATGGCCTCGAAAAAATAATAAAATAATGGTAGAATATTTCAATGATGTAGGTGAGATAAAATAACGATAGAATATTTAAATGATAATAGTTAATATATGAAATAACGATAGAATATTTAAATGATAATATGTTAATATATGAAATAACGATAGAATATTTAAATGATATAGGTTAGACAAAATAATGATAGAATATTTAATTGATATAGGTTACACAAAATAATGATAGAATATTTAATTGATATAGGTTAGACAAAATAATGATAGAATATTTAATTGATATAGGTTAGACAAAATAATGATAGAATATTTAATTGATATAGGTTAGACAAAATAACGATAGAATATTTAAACGAAATAGGTTAGACAAAATAACGATGGAATATTTAAACGATATATATCTTTGATCAAATAACGATAGAATATTTAAATGATATAGCTGGGGAAAATAACGATACTGAATATTTTTAAAATGATATAGCAAAGGATTTGTATAGTGTATACAAATCTTTGATATAGCTTAGATAAAATGACAATAGAATATTCAAAATAAAAAAATATAACTAAAGGAATTGAGGGAGAAAAATTCCACTGATATCTTTTATTCGAGTACACTGTATTGGTATTGACCTGTTTTGGGTGACTATTGATGAACAAGTTTTCAATGTTTTAGAATCTTGTCTGTGTTATGATTTTTATCATCACAAAATTTGATTATCAGTTTCTTGTAGCCTCTGTTGAAAAACGCCCAAAATACATCTTAATATTGAATTTGATCTTGAAACATTGAATTAGTGTCATACTATACCCCAAATAAGAAAAAATAAATCTCTTTAAAAAAAAAGAAAAAAGAAAAAAGGGTGTGTGTGCAACGTGAGATGAACTTAAAAAGTTGTCATATATAAAATTATGTGGGAATAAACTTTTTTCTGTGTATAGTTCACGGATGAAATGGAAACACATGTGTCCATAGTACAAAACTTAAACCTGAAGCGGATAGACGGACGAAGGAACGGACGGACGAACCGAACGAACGCACAGGCCAGAAAACATAATGTCCATAAATTGGGCATACACATCTGATCATAAGCAAGTGAAGATGTAGTACATTAATTAAAACTATGAACGCAAATACAAATAGATTTTAATAAGCGAATGCTCAAAACTTTTGTCAATGATATTTTTACTACTTCGAGGAGCATATTAAAAGAATGAGAAAATAATAAAAAGATATTTAACAAAAGAAAAACATATTCTCAAAGTGTCTGTTCTCGTGAAATTTTCGTTACTTTTTTTCCTTCGCGAAAACTAGAGTAACGAAATTTTCATCAGTATAGATCTCGTTTAAATTTATTAAATTAATGCTTTATACAATATACAATGCAAAATTCACTACCAACTGATAAATTAAAGCAGTCTTAAATAACCATTCAGTGATTACAAGCACTTTGATTATCATTCTAGGGTTATGCCCTTTTACAAATGGAAACATTGAAGAATTATTTAGTCTTAACTTAAGTTTTTTTTAACTAAATCTAGTGAACCATACCAATAGTAAGCAAATACATATGAAAAAGATGTGGTATGCTTTCCAATGAGACAGTTCTCCACAAGAGACCAAATGACACAGAAGTTAACAACTATAGGTCACTGTACGGACATAAACAATAAGCAAAGCCAATACCGCATAATCAGCTATAAAGGGCACCGAAATGACAATATAAAACAATTCAAACGAGAAAACTAATGGCCTTATTTATGTTAAAAAAAAATAAACAAAAAACTTATGTGTAACACATAAATAAACGACAATCACCGAGTTACAGGCTCCTTATATCATGTTCTCAAATCTAAATATCATCTCCCATATAGAAAAAACGCGTGAAAAAATTAATCTATTATGTGTTGCTCTCCTAGATACAAAATGTATCCAAAATCAAAGATGTAGAACATATTCTATCATAATCATTCGGTAACTAGTGTTATTACTGTCTCCTCCATGCCTGTCTTGAACATAAAAAAAAGTATTAAATAAATAACAGTTCTAATGCTCAGGTTGGTTGTCACCGTGCAACACAGTTAATAATATAAAAAAGAAGATGTGGTATGATTGCCAATGAGACAACTATCCACAAAAGACCAAAATGACACAAACATTAACAATTATAGGTCACCGTACGGCCTTCAATAATGAGCAAAGCCCATACCGCATATATAGTCAGCTATAACAGGCCCCGATAAGACAATTTAAAACAATTCAAGCCAGAAAACTAATGGCCTCATTTATGTAAAAAAATGAACGAAAAACAAATATGTAACACATAAACAAACGACAACCACTGAATTACAGGCTCCTGACTTGGGACAGGCACATACAAAAAAAATGTGGCGGGGTTAAACATGTTAGTGGGATCCCAAGCCTCCCCCTAACCTGGGACAGTGGTATAACAGTACAACATAAGAACGAACTATAAAAATCAGTTAAAAAAGGCTTAACTCATCAGATAGACAAAAAAATAACACCATAAAGGAAAAACATAGAACTCCTTTTGTCATAAGACAATGTCCAACATCCAAACATACTATCCACACTCATCTGTGTCCACACTTGTTTAAATTTAAAAAAAAAAAAAGTGGTTCGTCAAATGGACTATGGTATGTTTGAACTGAAAAGTAAAGATAATTATCGAAGCAATAATTGTTTCAGTATATGGATAAAAGACAGAACAAACAACAGTTAAAGTACAAATGACATTGTGCATGGAATTCATTTGCATGTATACATGTATTATTCGGTGAAAATCAAGCTCTATTTAGTTTCTTACATTTTCTTTTACCGTGTTACACAAATAACTAAGCTATTTGAGTATTTTATTAACTTGTTAAGACGAAGGTCTTTGACATTTTGTGCAATGTTAAATATTTCTTTTGTACACATTTTATATTTACTGCTATTGGCTAATCCTATAATGTATTTGAAAAGAAACCATTCAAACTTCTGTGAGAAAAACATATTTGGACTCTTTGTAGCGGTTTAATACAAATTATTAACACCCAAAAAATAAACTAAAAAATATCGTTAACTTCTTTAAGGTTCACGACCCGTATAATTGTCAAATTTAACACGCTCTGCTTTCCCCCTCGTATGGTCGAATTAAGAGCAAAGGGTATGACATATAGTTGAAATGCCTATTCGAGTTTTAATGAAATAATGAGGACGGGATTCTTACACCTGCAATATTTACTTGTGGCTTATATTTATATAGCTGTTAATTGTGAAAGATCTGACAAAATAACAACAGCCACAGTAAGTTAAAGTATACATGTAATGATATTTGCGTTAGATTTCAATGTGTATGATTTTTTTTAGATCAATGCCATAGAAACTTTAAATAAAGTTGAGAATGGCAATTGGGAATGTGTCAAAGAGACAACAACCCGACCATAGAGCAGACAACAACCGAAGGCCTAAAATGGGTCTTCTATGCAGCGAGAAACCCCTGCAACCGAAGGCGTCCTTCAGCTGGCCCTTTAAACAAACATGTATACTAGTTCAGTGGTAATGGACGTTATACTAAAACTACCGTATAGCGGGTTATTTTCGCGGGGTGTAAATTTTCGCTTATTTTCGCGGACAGAACAAAATCGCCAAAATAAATTCCGCCAATTTAAAAGTGTACATGCAAAGTTAATGTTAAAAATGTTGAATCCGCCAAAATAATAACCGCCAAAATATTTCGTATACCTTATTCAATGAAAATCGCGAAATTTTACACCCGCGAAAATAACCCGCTATACGGTATTTCCCATACTACAATATTTCCATATGTGAATGACTTAAGACGTAAAAATAGATAAATATAGATGTAATTTGTCACTGAGTTATTTTGAAAGCTTTTGAAGGATGTGGTGGTCACTTACACATCTAACAAAAAATACAAAAAAGAAAACATCAGTTTATGTTATTTTACATCCTTGATTTTTACCACATGTTTGGAGCATTCCTGGTAATAGAAAACACTTCGGACAAATACACTTCATAAATTTTTATGTTCTCTTATCCAGTAACACTTAAACTAATTTAAAAAAGTAAAATCATAAAATACATTGGCTGATCATTATCGATCAATTGTGATTCAAAAATCAAAAATCCTACCTTTTTAAAAGCATTCTGATCTTTAAAAAAAGTGATGACAAAATACATACAACTGCATTATAAGAAACACTAAAGATCCATTAAAAAACGTCATGCTATGTTTTAATGTTACCATTATAGATTCGAAACGTGATAGTCTTCTTTAATAATTTACATATGATTGTGGATCGACATGCCTTTTGACATTTTTTCTTGGAAAGACATGCGAATGATACAAAGGGGACGTTCAAACCCATAGGTGGAAAACAAACTGACAATGCACTGCCAAAAAAAAACCGACGACGAAAAGAAAAACAACGGCCTTGACATAAACACAATATATAAAAATATAAAGACTGAGCAACACAAACACAAAAAAAAACCCAACGGGTTTGACCTCAGGTGCTCCGGAAAGGTAAGCAGAGTCTGCTCCACGTGCATGTGACACCCATCGTGTTGCTCATTCAAAAGTACAAACATGATGATAAGTCTAGTTTGGTAGGTTATATTCAGTGAGTTTAATATGGGATTGCGCTTACGAAAATTGAAACACATCCTCATCCGTAAAACATATACCAGTATTCCATAGTGGTCTACTAGTTATTGTTGTTATCTCTGTACTGATGTAATGCATTGGCTTTATGAGAATAGAGATATGATATGACCAAATTGTAATGGCGTCGGTAAAATGTTTGATGGGATGATTTCAACTTCACCGCTGGAAACTTTTGTTTCAATAGTTTCCTTGTAAGCATTAACCTTCTATCAATGAAAAAGTGCCGCAGTTTTTCTTATCCCTTTTCTAGTTTTTAATTACCAGATTTTTCTCGATCCATTTGCATTCTTGACCACAATACTTATTATTTTACGACTTTTTATATCGAAAGTATAAAAATATACCAAATGACGCCGGCCGTGGTCATCGCTTATGCGTAAGCGTAAACATATTATGGCGTTACGTTTGTTCACATTCTTTGAATTAGTTTTTTTTTTTTAACTTTTTAAACTAAACCGACACAATTTGAAAAGATTTTATAATATAAGTTAATATATGCATGGAAGTAAAATGAATTTAATACTTCCATGATATATGTGGCAATTTTCAACACTCTAAAATTTTGAATAGAGACTACTTATTCCGAAGGATTAGAAATGTTAACGGGCTAAAGAGTTTCATATAATTCAACTGAATTTTTTTATTACTAAGATTTTTTTTTTAATTTGAAGGAATTTATTTGATGTTTGGATACCGATGTATGTCAGACTACAGTTACAGTCTAAGGCCGTGTTCACACCAAACGCTGTGTAATGTAAACATGTTTACATTTGGTTTAATGTAATGAACACTAGTTTCACATTAAATTTGTTCACATCTATACACCTTGTTTAGCTACCTGTACATAAGTTTTGTTCACACTTGTAAACTATATGTCATTTAAATGTTCATGACGTAGAACATAGTTTAAATTTTCGAACAACTGTTCTAGCAGTTAGGGAACGACCATTTGACATTAAAAAAAGGGGGTGTGTGATTTTACAACAATTTGATTTTTTTTTAAAATCGGGTCATACAGATGATTAAAATGAACAAATATTCTTCATCCAAAGTTTGCTCATACATTATAGTGTCAAATATTGAATTGGTACCATACAAGAAATAAATAAATATAAACTTACGCGCGAGAAAAAAATTCTAAATCAGACCCCCCTTTTTTTTTAAATAAAATGTTTGCTCCTTTAAGAGAGTCATTTTGGATGATTTGGAGTAGTTTAAAGATGTCTCGATTACGTATTAAAAACGTAGGCTGCATCAGCTTGCTTACAGACCAGACGAAGAAATAGAATTGCGATGTTAAGAATCACTACATTTCTATCTTTTCTGTTTTTTTCTAATGGTATTTTTTCTCCAAGGATTATTTAGCAAAAGGAGGGGGTTATGGTTTTTTTTTCTAACTGTATTTTAACGGACATTAGATACTGCACAATCAAACAATTAGCCTGACCCTTTTTCAGTAATGCATTTATGAGTGAATCGGTTGTTTGAGTAAAGACCAGTGGCAAATATTTCTGTCAGTGTGTACGTTCAATCGATTCGGGAAGACCTTTTCAAATGAGTTATGGGTTCGGCAATGATGATGTATACGTTTGTCTCTCTTGATAAAAGGGTTGATAAGGCTACGTAAAGTGTTTTTATAACAAATAAATATATCAAGTTTTGACAAATATTTCTGTAAAGAACTTTATTAATAAGTGTAATAAGTATCAATTTTATATACAAATCGCTTCTTTTTTTAAATATACATGGGAAAATTAAAGTTCTGAATGCCTAGTTTTGTGTACACTTAACATACACAAGGCCTACATCGACTATCGACTGCGTGTAGACTAAACATGATTTACACTACATGTAAACATTGAGTTTTATCAATGAGAACGTAATTATGTTTAGTTTGTGTGTGAGTTACACTAACACAACACCGAGTTTAGGTCAATGTGAACACGCCCTAATTAAAGTAACATCCCAATACTTGCTAACTTTTTTGTTTTGTCGTGGTGTTGTACAGCATGGAGCATACAGTTCTCATCTTATTAAGTTTGGACTAGTCTTGTGTACATCTGAAGAAGGGTTGCATTTGGAAAAAAAATGTTTGCAAGAGATTGCATTCAAGGATACAAAGGCAGTTTTACTTAACCTACTCCTAGATTTTTACAAGAGTAGATTTATCATTTAGGCTTTTTTTTATCGTATGCACAAAGAAATTGCCGATATTCTTCTGATAACACGCAACAACCAGTAAACATGAAGGACTTTTACACATAATTTGATATGATAAATTAAGCAGATTCTTTAAATTTTCTTTTTAGCCGACTGTACGAAGGGCCAAAATTGTGGACCCGTTCTTCACTTCCTCATTTTCTTGTAACGTTATAGATAAATTGACCAATTATTGCAGACGTGAACCTGTTTAATATTTTAGGAGTTTAGAAAATATGTTTGATTTTTTTCCCTTTGCCGGTGTTATATAGCCATTCTTCCCCATGCCAGTTTTTTCCCCGAGGGAAAGACTGGCATGAGCCAATGTTTCCCCCCGGGGAAATTTTGGATCATTGTCATTCTTCCCCGCGGAAATTTGAAAATACATATACGTATAGTAGCTTTTCCCCCATGCCAATATTTCACCCCATAGTATAGATTTCACTATATGTATATGCAAGTCTGGAAATTAAACCGAACTGTGTTCAAATTAGATTATATACAAATTTGTTGTTCGATTTCATTTACACAAGTCTGTCTACATGTTTATCAGTCTGTCTATAGGCAACTAGTCTGTCTTTCTGTTAACCAGTCTTTCCATGTGTCCCCAAGTCTTTATACATTATTAATTATTAATTGTCTATAGATATAAGAAGATGTGGTATGATTGCCAATGAGACAACTCTCCATCCAAGTATCAATTTATAAAAGTAAAAACCATTATAGTTTAAGGTATACGGCCTTAAACACAGAGCCTTTAAGTTAGCTCACACCGAACAGCAAGGTATAAATGGCCCCAAAAATTACTAGTGTAAAACCATTCAAACGGGAAAACCAACGGTCTAATCTATATAAAAAACGAGGAACACTTATAAACCACATTAACAGACGACAACCACTGGACATCAGATTCCTGACTTAGAACAGGTGCAAACCTTTGCAGCGGGATTAAACGTGTTAATGGTACCAAACCTTCTCCCTTTTCTGAAACAGTAGTTATACATCACAACATAGAAAGACACAATATATAATATCAATTGGAAGGCTTAACGCAAGCAAAGAGTCTGTCTATATGTCCGCAAGTCTGTCTACATATTCACCAGTCTGTTTAAATTTCAGTGGCTTTGAAATACCTTTCAGAATAAACAGCGAATACTTTTTTCTTTTATTTCGGTGCTTTGCTTTTATTTAAGTGATTATTGTGCACCGTACCAACATTTTATTGAAGTCAATTGCAAATGATATTGTACAGTCGTTTCTTGCGGTGTGCTGTCCCAGGTTGGGTTGGAGGAAGGTGGAGTTAACGGCCGCCATACTTCTTATGTGCCAATCCAAAGCCAGAAACATGTAGTACAGTGGTTGTTGTTGCTTCATGTCGGTCATGCTTTTGTCGTAAATTATTTTTTTATAAATTAGTCCGTTAGTTTTGTTTGATTTTTTTCATATTTTTATAGTCGGGGCATTTTATAGCCGATTATATGAGGGTTTCTCATTGTTGCTTGCCGTACGGTGGGCTTTAATAACTTACAACCACGTCTTATTTGTATCATAAGTTCTGGATGGTGGTCGACGCTATGCACCTTGAGGGCAGGTTGGATTTTTTGGTAGATCTTGTACAGCTCAAACTAATAATGGTAGTTCATGTTTTTCCACGACTCCCGTGCTGGTTAGATGAAGTTTCATCCGTATCTGACTTCTTCTCAATTTTTGTTAGTCAATGATACCAAGGGTTCACGAATGAGAATGGATGTAATTACCACATCAGCATGTGCTTCACGTGTATAATATAACATGAATATATCTATAAATACATATCAAACGTATATTCATACGATGAAGCTTTAGTAAAGTTCTTTTAACTATAATACACAAAAGTTACCATTTTTTTTTTAAATTCTAGCTGACGTCGCCGATACGGGGCACAGAATGAGACTCTTGTGGTTTTGTACAAAATTCAATTCTGTCATAACAAAATCATTTTTGTCTTACAAAACTATGTGATACAGACTTCTTTTATGAGAACTTCAATTTTGTGATGACAAAATTCATTTTTGTAGACAAAATTCATTTTTGTAGACAAAATTCATTTTTGTAGACAAAATTCATTTTTGTAGACAAAATTCATTTTTGTTATGACAAAAGTCAATTTTGTCAAAAAGGTATGCAAATATAAACTTATTTGCATACAAAATTGACTTTTGTAACCTGATATGGAAATTAAAACACAAAAGTCAATTGTGTGAGACAAAATTGAGTTTTGTGAGACAAAATTGAGTTTTGTGAGACAAAACTGACTTTTGTGAGACAAAATTCAATTTTGTCAATTTTGTCTCACAAATTCGATTTTGAGAAGACAAAATTCAATTTTGTACGAGAAAATTCATTTTTGTGACAACAAAATTCACTTTTGTGAGATAAAATTGACAAAATTGAATTTAGTCTCAATTTTGTGAGACAAAATTCAATTTTGTCAATTTTGTCTCACAAAAGTCATTTTTTTTGACGACAAAATTCAGTTTTATGACAGCAAAATTGACTTTTGTGAGACAAAATTGATTTTTGTGAGACAAAATTGACTTTTTTGAGACAAAATTGACTTTTGTCAGACAAAATTGAATTTTTACTCACAAAAGTCAATTTTGTTACTTTTCTTAGACAAAATTAACAAAATTGAATTTTGTCTCAATTTTGAAGTCAATTTTGTCTCACAAAATTCAATTCTGTCTCACTAAAGTCAATTTTGTGTAACAAAAGTCGATTTTGTATGCAAATTAGTTCACAGAATCCAAACTAAACTAATTTGCATACACAATTGACTTTTGTCGCCTAATTTTCAAAATAGGTAATAAAAGTCAAGTTTGTGTAACAAAAATGAATTTTGTCATGACGAAAGTGACTTTTGTCCACTGAAAGATAATTTTGTATGACAAAATTTTAAATTTGTAGTATCTTACAAATTTTGTTAAACTGAACTCATTTTTGTTGCACAAAAGTCACTTTTGTCCGTTCAAAATTGAATTTCGAGTACAAAAACACAAGAGTCCCATTCGGCGCCCCGTAGCCGACGTTATATTACAAGGCGGAAAATTTAGCTTCTCACGCTACAACGGGGGAAAAAATGGCCTGATCCTGGTTTTCCCCCCATAACGCTGAGGGGGGAAAGTAGGATCATGCCATTTTTTCCGGGGGGAAATATTGGATCGATCTAGTAATTCCCTGCGGAAAATTTGGCATGGGGGAGAATGGCTATAGGACACCGGAATGAAGTCGTTTTTCAGCAAAACTTACTAGACCTAATTTGTGTTTGAACTCCTTAAACAATTGTCATACAGGATTCTTACTTCACACCCACAAAATGATTTTTTTAGAGTATAGATATAGGAAGATGTGGTGTGAGTGCCAATGAGACAACTCTCAATCCAAATAACAATTTTTTTTTTTTTAAAGTAAACCATAAGAGTTCAATGTACGGCCTTCAACACGGAGCCTTGTCTCACACCGAACAACAAGCTGTAACGGGCCCATAATATACCAGCGTTAAACTATTCAAACGGGAAAACCAACGGTCTAATCTATATATAAAAAAAGACACAAAAAACGAGAAACGAGAAACACGTATAAATTACATAAACAAACAACCTCTACTGTACATCAGATTCCTGACTTAGGACAGGTGCAAACATTTGCAGCTGGATTAAACGTTTTAATGGATCCAAACCGTCTCCCTTTTTCTGAAACAATAGCATAACATCACAACATAGTATACATAGTTGGAGTGCATTTGAGCACCCGTGATGATAAAATTGTTCGGGGTGTTTTTGTCCCAAGTTTTTATATTTGGGAAGTTAGTTCGTATCTTGTAGTTAAGTTTAAACATATTTTATTTGCAAAAGTAGCAAAAGGGATTGGTTACAAATTATAACAACATTAGAGACGTCCTCTCCCAAAATACTACAAGACTTATCTTGTAGTTTCAACCAAGATATTTGAATTTTTAAAAAAATGTTAGCAACATGAGGTTGTACACCTATCATTCTGAACGTTCTTTTAAAAAAATATATGAAAACACTACATTTTAACTTATGTTTGATCGGTAACATTTTCTTTTTCAGAAATTTCTCAAGACATTTGGATATTTGTCTTCATTAAAAGATGATAATATACCTAGTCGAGGACGACTGAAAACGGCAATTAGGTACAAATAATACTTGTTTAGCTGTAAAATGCTCTGATTATATCTACATAAATACTGGTGACAGATAAGATACTGTTAAGTTTACTAAAAAGCTGCCTTTTCTGCACAAAGATGAGTTCTGTTAATGCCAAATGACTATGAGCGCTTATGCCACCATCAGGCGTTCATCATCGTCGTTCGCTGTAGTTTTTTCATAATCTACTCTGAATTGTCCTTTTTATAATATTCTCCTTCAGTTTAAATTAGTCTTTCTATCATGTGATAGATGGCTGACAGTGTATATGATTTTTAAGTTAAATACTTTTGCAAGATGAGTCTATCTTTTAGAAACTAAGCTTCCAGAAAATATCAGTTACTAAGTATATTAAACACTTTTTTACTTCAAAGTTTATGGAAAAGTTGCATGTAACAGGTCGAAGCCAGCATCTGACTGAAAACATATACATATATTTTATGGGTTTTTTTTTAAATCTAGTCACGCAACTGTGGTACAAATATGGCGAGTTAATCTTCTTTGAGTATCATGAATATGTAAAAGTTAGTTTTGCCATCTAATTGAAAAAGGCAAAAACATCAATTAAGGTTGCGTTACAAATGACATAAACAAATTTCAAATTTAGTTAAGAACTAATCCCCCATCTGAAAATACGAAATTGTCTGAATATGTGTCAGTTCTCATTATTTCATTATACGTAGAGATGTCAGTTCTCATTATTTCATTATACGTAGAGATGCTATACGCGTTATCTTACAAAATATTTACAATTCTTTTTTGTAGATCCTTTCAGAATAATTACGGAATTATGCCTACTGGAAAACTGAATAGAAGAACGATACGAATGATGAAAATACCAAGATGTGGAAAATCAGACATAAGCAAAACTAGACGGACGAGATCTACTAACGGTATGTGCAAAAAAGAAAGTACATGTAAAGTGAGATCATTTATCATATTAAAAATCGAATCTGCTGTCATTATACACAAATGTACCATTCTGTTAATAAAGTTGTGTTTTATGTTTGCAGTGATTTTATTTTTTTAAAGTTTTTTTCAAAAACAGAAGGCACGTGGTTAATAATTGTCATATCTGTATCGTCTAAATAAAATACCAAATAACGTATTGTCATTTTTCTTTTTTTTTTTTCTTTTTCTATATAGGAAGTTATAATCATTATTTTCTGAATCTGTATATTAGAATCAGCAGTAGCCACAGAAAAAATGTCGTAAATCTAATTTCAAGATTCGCGATTGTACTTTATTATGAGTTATATTTTAACAATATGAGATATAAATAGAAAAGCGTGTTCAGTAGTGGTAGAGCGTGAACACTCTATCTTGATAGCATTGAAGACAATATTTATAGATTATCTATGTTTTTTTAAACGAGATGCATTTTCTCATTCTCATCTCCACTCTTTTAGGTTGGCAGGAAACCGTTATTACTTGGGGAGTGACGCAGTTATCAAGTCATATGACAAAATTCCAGCAAATGTAAGAACAGTTTAACCATCTGAACATTGTTATGAATATTACAATATGAATATGATTAGAAAAAATATTTCGTTTTAATCTTAAACCGTTGGAGGTGTAGTGATTGCTTGACATCCGAGTCTAACAGAACACGGTTTATATAGTTGTTGAAATTTGTAGTTATTACGGTTGTGGGTTTCCCCATTGCCAAAGCCTTAAAGGTGTTTGTAAATTGCCTAACCATTCAAAATAAATAGTAGTCTTTAAGTTACATTTTAGTAACTGGGAGATATCTAAGTTACACCACTGTCTCGTGTTTATATAGGGTCGAGCGCACCGAAACATGTTGAACAGCGCTCTAATCTTTATGAGCCGATAGGAACATACAGTCCACAAATTGTCCTTGCCTGTTATCTTCCATATTTGTTTTTGTTCTTTAATGTAGTATAGATCAGGTAGTTGGTTTCTGTCTCCCATATTTGTCTGTCTAATTAAAAGTAGTATAATTTTGCCAGACCATAATTTTGATTGCAGCTTTCTTCACGGTTAAGGGGTTTGCCATTGCCGTAAAGGCGTTTGTAATTTTCCTTCCAAATTAGTAATTCTAAACGTCGAATAGTGATGCAATTTTTTCGGTAATGGTTGTTAGTTCACAATATAAAAAAAGATGTTGTATGATTGCCAATGAGACAATTCTCCGCAAACACGTTATACCCGGCTTTATACTTCATTTGTCTGTCCTAAGCCACAAGCCTAGCTGTACCCAAGTGGCTGTTGGTTAAAGTCTGTTATAATTTGTTAATGCCGAAAACAGTATGGGTTTTGATCGTTATTGAAGGTTTTGGTCGTTATTGAAGGTTTTGATTGTTATTGAAGGTTTTGATCGTTATTGAAGGTTCTGATCGTTATTGAAGGTTTTGGTCGTTATTGAAGGTTTTGATCGTTATTAAAGGTTTTGCTCTTTATTGAAGGTTTTGCTCGTTATTGAAGGTTTTGATTGTTAGCAGTGTTACCCTGGCACTGGTCTTATCGGATAGTTGTCTAATTGGCAATCATACTACATGTTCTTATAGTAATATGGTGTGGTCTGTACGACAGTGAGACAGCAATTACATTAATTTTTTTGTTTTAAACCTGAAATTTTCCCAAAAAATAATTTGAATATGAACAAAACAATCCACGGAGGTTAACATCAATCAAACGACACAAAGAATGAAAAAATCCGAAATTATGTCCTGTTGAAACGAAACTGAAAACATATGGTAGTACAATTAATTATCTGTATTAGATACATTCGTTGATCAAAGTGTCACACCATAGCTTCACAGATACTGAATGTTCAGAAGGATCTGTTTATCCCGGTATTTGAGTTGGGTTCATGTTGCTCATTCAGTTTTTAGTTTGTGTGTCTCAGTGTTTTACAGTCTGTTGTTTGTCTTCTATTCTTTTTCAGCTAAGATTTTGTTCGGTCTCTCTTCGACTCAGTATCGGAGTTTTGGCTCGCCCTTTAGAATCTTCCGCCGTTTTATCAATTACACTCAACCCACGTGGTTACTAAGTAAATGTTAATGGAACAAGAACAACTGATCACAACTGTAAACAGAGACTACAAATGCATATTCCTGTCACCACATGTGTATGAATAGTATAAAGTCCTTGTGGTCTTTGTGTGAACTTTTAGAAATATGCGGTGCCCAAAGGAACAATGGAAGAAAGGATTTGTGCTTACCTATTTTAAAAAAAAAAAATATAGTCACTGTTCAGCTTAGTCCGAGATTACTCTGACGTCCGACGGCTGTTTTGCCAGACAAGTTGGGGTCTGGCAAAACAGCCGTCGGACGTCAGAGTAATCTCGGACTATGTTCAGCTATACAAAAATTTGAAAGTCACTAAGTTTACAACCCCAAGGACGACTGGGTATTATAAATATGATCCCGTTGGCCTTCTTATGACCCACAGTCAAACCCTTGTGGCGACTATTTGGTTGTGCGGGTTGTACAAGTACGAAGCCACGCCAGTCTTGATGGGAACAAGTTTTAAGCAAAGGGAGATAAGTAAAACACTTACTCAAACCTAAAATGAAACTGTATTTGACAGGAAATTGCTCTAGTTAATATAGCCAATACAATCAAATACTGGGAATTCACTATCTTCTTTTAAAAGCGATTATCTTGTTGATTCGTCTGTATTCTTCTGGTTTTGAAAAATACATTACTTACAGGGACAAGTTGAAAAAAACTGACAAAATATGAAAACTTAACCTCAATTTGGGAACAGTATATCTATAAAATACTAGTAATGAACAAAAATATAAGGAAAAGAGAAACATGGGTAAAAAATATAAAGAATGGAGAGTAATGAGATAAAAATATAAGAATATGAAAATGGTGGACCCCATACATGTATGTATGCTCCTGCTTTAACAGAATATTAACCATTCATTACAAATATTGTATATCAACATTTAATTATTACCCAAAAAGGACATGTTTAACCATCAGGCAATACTTACACATAATTAATGTTTCTGTTAAAATCGTTAGTTGACGAAAAGTATACACTTGTGAAGTATATACGTATATCTTTCAGTTTTGTTTCTTTTTCTAGAAAAATATTTGACAGAGCATTGAGGATATGGTCAAAAGTAATTCCGTTGAAATTCTACTATGTAACGAAAAATCCTGTAATAAACATCCGGTTTGTTAGTGGAGATCATGGCGATAACAATCCCTTTGATGGGAAAGGTAACATAGCTTCTTTAGACTAAAGTATCTTGATAGTACAACTGGACACTGATTGACAGTTTCGTTCCAGATTTAGCATACCACCTATGAATGATCATTTTATAATAATAAGGATATGTGATATGATTGCAATTGAGACAAGTTAGTATTAATGTCGTGAATGTAAGCAACTAAAGGCCACCGTATGACCTTCCAAAATAAGCCAAATCCATACAGGACAGCAGCCTTAGAAGTTCTTGCGAGCCGAATAAAAACCAACTGCCTGATTAAAGACAAAACAATAAACGAAAAACTTGTATGACAGATCATACCAAGGTTGAGATAATACATGCTCCTGACGGGATAAACACATCAGGATTTAGCGGGGTTAAACATGTTTTTGATTGCTCAATTATCGCTCTAGGGAGAGTGGTGTAACAGCACTACATAAGAATACCCTTATATCGTGACTTACATTTGAAAATTGACAAAAGAATTGAGGGTCGGTATAGCATGAAATTTTTATTAGAAATGGGTTGATAGTATCTTTCCGACTGTAAACTTTACATTTCTATGTAGCAATATTTCATTTGGAAAGTAGGAGCAAAGTGACAATACTTGTATTATATTGTTATTGTAATACTATACCAGCATTATTGATTAGAGATAATAGTTTGGTCTCTTGTTGGCAATCATACCACATTTTTTTTTTTTAAATTAAACATGAATAGTTAAAAATTTAAACATTATACACGGAGGCAAATTCAAAAAACACTAGGAAAGAAAGATTAACAAGCATAACAGTAATCATTTAGACTTAGTATGCTTATTTTATATACATCTGTTGTGTTTATTTCTGTAAAATTGTTTAGGTAACGTGTTAGCACACGCTTTTGAACCGGGAGAAGATCACATCATTTCTGGTGACACTCATTTTGATGAATCAGAACCCTGGAGTGTTTCTAAAGATTCTGGACTCAATCTTTTATCTGTTGCCATCCATGAACTCGGACATGCTATTGGCTTATCGCATTCCTCTGACAAAAATGACGTCATGGCACCCTTTTTTGACAAGATTCATCATGAACTTCAACTTAACGATAAACTCAGAGCCCAAGCTATATACGGTAAAGTATTAAAGTGCAAAAAAAATCTTTCTGGTGAAGACTGTATATAACATCAACTTAAATATTTGAACATATATAGTAAAATTATTCTGAAATCAAAATATGTGTTTATCCCGATCTGAAATATTTATATACACATAACAAATACAAAACGTTAAACATGCAGAATAGTTTTAAGTGTAAGCACGGGTGTCATTCGGTTTATCGAGAGAAATGAGCGTGAAAGAATACTAGTATCTAACGGCGGTCAAGTATTGAGCGACGATCGTGAAAGTTCTGGTAACGGATCGTGAAAGACATTTAATCGAGAAGACATATGAAAGGTCAATACATATTATAATTTAATTAATTACACAGACAAATTTACGACAAAATAAAACTGTCTGTCAAAATGGTTCAACATTATGATTAGTATGTGAGAATATCGAGTTTTAAAAGTACATAGTTATTAAAAAACAACAAAAGGCAGATTGCTTCTCGACATTTCAATGACATAAAAAATGTAAACAAACATGATTTTTTCACAAATTCGACTAGAAAACCTAGTTTAATACGAATAAGGGCATTCTATTTGAGTTAATCAAATAGTTCTTATAGTTATTTTGCATAAACATAATCTGAAACTTGGTAAATAAAGAACTATTTACACAAAAATGGATTTTTTGGATCGTGAAAGATCACGTACCGTATTTTTGAAGATCGTGAAAAGGATCGCGAAAGATCCGATGCTACGAAGACGTTCAAATTATTCTTCAATTATATCATAGTTAATATTTGTTATTGGTATTGGGAAAAGCTATATAGTTCAACATCCTCAATAGGTTTAGCTTTTCAAAGTATAAATATTTTCAGAAAATGAAATGTAAAATACATTTTGTAGTTGGATGCTTGTAGGATGAAGCTTTTTATTGTCATGTGAAGTACTCACTTATCACGAGTTATTGAATACCCACATTTAGTATATTGGATCCTATAAACTACATGTCCGCCAGACAGGATTCACCTGACCCCGAATTTGCCTTATTTCATGGATGAAGATTCATTTTTTGTGGTCAAGTCCGTGTCGCGGATTCGTTAAGCTTTAGGATAAGTGTCTGTTGTTATGATTGTGAGGTGTACATTTTCGACTTCTGCAAGGTTTCAACTGACATTGAACCCATTTTCATACATCATTCGGCAATGCTCGTTTTATGTTGTCTAGCCTTTGGATATATACAGTGGAGATCACTTCTAACCTCTCATTAAATCTGTCAGGAGAACTGTTCTAGAACAGTACGTAGAACTGTCAGCCTGACACCTTTTAGTCAGTTCTGGGTTAGAACTGTTCTAACTAGAACTGATTTGGTCAGCTCTACCTAGAACTGATTTGGACAGTTCTACCTAGAACTGATCCTGACAGTTCTACTCTAGAACAGTTTTTATAAATTCTACGGCCAGAATTAATTTATAAATTCTACGGCTACATTGATTTATAAATTCTACAGCTAGACATGCTAGAGTTGATTTATAAGTTTAAAGAACTTAATATAAAGGCTTGGGTAAAATATAACTCGAATAATTCAAGCCCTTACCGTCTCCGATTCTCCCCACCTTTCGATGAGTTGGATAATCTTCCATCGACTTAGATATTTGTACATGTAAAGTCATATCTATTCATTAAAAAATATAGAAAATCTGATATTAGATAGCAAAGTAATTGGAAGTGATTTATTTCTTCTAAATTCTAAAGTGTCCTTACTGCAGTTACGTCATTTAGAACTGATCTACAGTCCTGACTGATTTAGTAAGTTCTGCTGACAGTTCTACGCTTAGAACTGATTTGGACAGTTCAACCTAGAACTGATTTAGACAGTTCTACCCTAGAACCTGTCCTGACAGTTCTACCTAGAACTGATTTAGTCAGTTCTGCCTAGAACTGATTCTGACAGTTCTACTTAGAACAGTTCTAGGGTAGAACTGTTCTAGGTAGAACTGTTCTAGGACAGGCTAGAATAGTTTTATGACAGACATTCTGACAGTTCTAATGAGAGGTTAGAAGTGATCTCTACTGTACCTGTATGCTATAGCGCCATGGTATTTCGTGTAAAGTGTACATGTCTGTTTGCATGTTTCATAAATGACCATAATGACGTCAAATGTATTTGATATATTGAATGATAGTAAGATGTCTATGTCTCGCTGTCGGTCAGGGTTCATATACTTTTGACCTTATGTTTCGAATTATTTGGCCAAGCATAACTTTTATATTTGTCAGTTTCTAAGGCGCTGTAAGGATCGGAACACATTTATTTGGTCATCAGACGGACAAAAATACATTAAGCGCATTAATCGCATTTGACACTTCTAGTAAAACCCTTGATATTATAAACGTTCCATAAAATTAACTATCATAAGTAAAGCAGACGAGACATTACAGCATTTGCGATCTGGTATTCTATAGTCTGTAGTATATAGTTAAATCAATACACATCTGCGTTGTATATACAGAACTTAAGAAAGTATTGTTGCACAAAATGTTGGTTATCGTTCAATCTCAAATTACTAATGAAAGATGCTGTTTTGCTGTAATTTTTTGTTTGATGGATATTATTGTGGTTTAAACGTTGCATATCCATATTATTGGCTATTAGTACATAGTGTCAGTCTGCCTGAATTGCACTTGACCGATTCTCAGAGCTGAATCTTTCAAACTTATTTAGAGATGTTTTAGTTGTTGTTCTTTTAACTTTCGAGGTAAAGCGTTGAATAAAAAAAAAGCTTTAATGTTCATCCTTTTCAAAATATATAGTTACAGGCTTCAACCAGTTGCAGGTTTATCAAATGGTAAAAGAAATACTGATTTCTGATTACTAGTAATAAGTCTAGTCACGCATTATCTTTCACGATCAAAATAATGCGTTGCCTGATCTTTCACGATCACGTTTGATGGATATTCAACAAATTCAAGGTTTTCATATACAAATTAATGCTTTTAAGAGAAGAACATACCTCATATTTACTGTACTATCAGATACACCAAAGATTAAATTTCAAATATATCACGATGAACTGAAACATGACCATTATAGTAACAAAAAACGTATTATTTGTAATTAATTTTATAGATATGCATTGCGCCTTTTGTGCTTTTTCATAAAGTACTGCATATTTTCTCATTCTTATTTCACACTAATGTTTGGGAAGTTAAACCATTTTGACAGACATATTTTTTTGTTCGGATTTGTTCCGCGTTTTGAAAATTAAGCGATTTTTTAAAAGATTCTGACCTAGAATTTCCATTAAATGTCTTTCACGATCCGTTACCAGAGCTTTCACGATCGTCGCTCAATACTTGACCGCCGTTTGATATTCTTTCACGCTCATTTCTCTCGATAAACCGAATGACACCCGTGGTAAGGGCGTTAGCCAGAACCAGTGTATCTAATTTGCACCAAGATATTCTGGTTATTGCAAAATAATAGATTTTGACAATATTATTTGAAGTTGGTCTTTCTCATTTTATGGTAGAGTATGATACATGGAGGATATCTTAAAGAGGGGCGAAAGATATCAGAGGGCAAAACTGACAACGCCATGCATAAAAGGACAAAGACAGACACACAATAATGGAATACAAGACACAACATAGAAAACTAAAGACTAAGCAACACGAATCCCACCAAAACCCGGAGATGACCCCAGGTGCTCCGGTAGGATATGCGTATCCTGTTCCACATGCGGCACCTGTAGTGTTGCTCGTGTTATTACAAACCCGTTAAATAGTCTTGTTTCGAAGGTCACATTTGTGGAAAGGGGACGGGAATTAAGTTACTAAATACAGAACATATATTTGAAACGGATATTACGTAACGATCAACCAACTCGTGATGGCGTTATTATATTTACGAAGGGGTGATTTCAACTTCACCATTTTGGTTTAATAGCTTCCTCTATCAAGGAAATACAAGTCAATGGGTATCGTTTCAAATGGGAGTTATGTACTCCGTATGCCTGTCTATTCAAAATAACATAAAAAATGTGGTGCACACTGTTAAATAACCCGCTACGTCATTCCTTAAATACAGGTATAAAATGTATCTTAGCTTAAATTCAACTAATCTGTTTTACTTATTGTATGTATTTCAGAAGAAAAAATATTATTGTTGAGTGCATTGAAATTATTTATACATATTTCTTTCGTAAATGATATTTGCAGTGACATGATAATAATAAACGTTAACACGTTAATGTATTATACGTCTTCATTATTGAAAACAACCCTTTTATTGAAAATTATGTTTTGAATTTCAGCAAAAAAATCCTTATATTATTTTATAGCCGGTCAAGGTCGATAAAAACTTCCACCATCATCAGCATATGTTATTTTCAGGTTTAAAGAAGAAAAGTCATAATAAAAGATATTTAAAGCATATGAAGAAAATCATGCGTAGGAAGCACGTCCTTCGGGCACATTATATGACAAAGACCCCGGAACTATGTGGAAACATTGATGATATTATCGTTGGTAAAATATTAAAAATATTACTTTCAAATTTCTTTTGAAGAATCTATTGAGTTGTAAATTTTATGTCTTGATTCCGATAAATAACATTTTATAAATCACTTAAACTAATTTATTTTCCATAATTGGCCTCTTCAAATATGTAAAAATGTTTTAAAGAGTTTTATAGTTGTAAGTGGTATGTTTTGGTGATTTAAAATGTGTAACACGAAGTTTATATACAATATTACCACCTGCAAAGGTTTGTATCCTTTTTGGAAAATACGACTACATTGAATTCACGCAATATTGTGCAGTGTTATTTCTCAAACCACAAAAAGCACGTATTCAATATTTTTTGAAAATGATAATAAATACCTTAGGAACAAACATGTACAACTTTGGGGTGGGGGTTATTGGTTGTTTTTTTTTTTTACGTCAGACTTAAATTTTGTTAGTTTTTCAACGATGTTATTCTTCTTCTTAAACTGTGAGGAAAATCGGGATTCAGAAGAATTTTTTTGTCGTCTTCTTGATTAGAATACTTTTTCATTAAATTGGGAATCCGAATTATTTTTTTAGGAAAAAAACGCACACACCCCTCCTTGAAGTTAAATGGTCGTTCCCTTAGTTATAAATACTAAGACAATACTTTTATCTGATTAATAATTATTTTCAATATGAATATTTTTATGTTTATTTTATGTTAGATGGCAGTGGTAGGGAGTATATTATCAGCAATAATTTAGTTGTTCCATTAAATCAAACTGGAAATGGACATACGGATAAGATCAAAATCCATTTCTTGTCTGACTTTTGTCAAGGTATCCAGTCCCATGTCGATGCTGCAGTATACGTACCAAACGAAAAGAAATATTATTTTTTCAAAGGTGAATAAATGATGTTTGAAATAAAGAATTCTTTTTATCTAGCATTATTATAATATAAGCTGTTTACCAGTAAACAACAACCAATTAAAGCATACAAAAGCAATATAGCAATACTTGTTTTGCTAAATATACAACCAAGGTATTATATGGAGTAAAATTGAGAATAGAAATGGGAAATAGAATAATAAAATTGAGAACGGAAATGGGGAATGTGTCAAAGAGACAACAAACCGACCATAGAAAATACAACAGCAGAAGGTCACCAACGGTATTTATTGATTGATTGTTTTGTTTTATAAAAGTCATGTAGATACTTCATGCATATGCTGGAAAAGGACAATCGGGGCAGCAATACAATCGGGTAGAAGATGAATAGATGGTCGCCGAGAAATTTAAACAGATAAGGTGTTTTTGGATAAGAACAGCAATTTTGTCTTAAAGCAAGGCATCGGCGTACCCCTCAACGAGTTGTAGCAAGACTTTCAACGCATAAAGAGCTTTGCATACTCCCTATATAAGTCATATGATTTAACATTCCAATATTAACGGACGAGTCTTGGTATTTATACATCCCACACATATGGCGTATCAGTAGGCTCAAAAGTTTATTTTGTTGCAAATGCTATATTAAATACCGAAAATGTAGTAAATGCTACAAATAATACTGCAAATTCAGCATTTGTAACTGCAATGTGTATTTTAGATGATATATTATGGAAATGTGATGTTGATAACCCATCTTCCGTTTCCAAGACAGAAGTGCCATTCCATAGGAAACATGGACCACCAAGAGCAGCTGTAATTATACCAAACTGGGGTAGAAAGGACAGACTTTTCTTATTTGGTGTTAGTTTTCAAATCCATAGTTAATTCCCCTTAGAAACCCTTCAAATCATTTCATCTTCACAAAATATATTTTTTTCAATTGCAAATTAGGCTCTAATAATAGTTCCACGTATTTGTCTATTATATATTTTAATATGATAGATTAAAATCTAGAAAGAATTTACGCTGTCAAAGCTATATGGCAGCTCAAATTTTCATCAACATTATCGCAGTTGGCGTATTCATCAATATACTGAAATGCATTAAATATTGAATATTTATCTCTCTATTTATCTTTTAGTTATGTATGCATGCAATAATATACAAAGTACGGAGAAGCTTTATGTTATTTTCTCAATTAATGAACATAAATACCCATTCTTTAGACTTTAAATTTCAGGAGTCTTTCTATTGGGAATGGAGTTTTTGGAACGATAATGTACGAACTAGACACCGACTTCGAATAAGCAAATACTGGCGGGGAGTTCCGGAAGGGTCAAGTGCCATAACATACAAGAATGGTTACTTGTACTTTTTCAAAAATCTTCAGTAAGTTTTCTGTTGATGTAGGACATTTTTTAAGTTTTCCTGATGTCATGTTGCACACGTCATGTTTAACTTCCAGTGGCAAATATTACTAGTCAAGACCTTATCAAATAAATATGTTTTTGTGTGTAAGCTACCTTTTTCGGGGTAAGGTCTTGGCATATATTGAATGTTGCTAAAATATTACGTTAAACAGCATTTTTTTGTCAAACAATGTCAGTTTCAGTTGATAATAAAACTGATATTTCTACTAAAAAAGATTCTGATCATATTGCGGATTTATCGTTAAAAATTACATCATTTAGCTGTTTAACTGTTTAACTGTTTATTCAAAATACACTCAGACGCAGATTTCCTGCGTAACAGGAGCGACAAATACACATACATTTACAAATAACTAATGTTAACAATTTCAATATAATCAAAAGCTAATAATCAACATAACGGAATATATAGCTTGCGCTTTTGGTATGGCATCAGGAATCAGGCTCAAGCTAGCAGCAAGTTTTCAGATATGTCTATTTATCCAAAAGTCACATAAGATTCATAGTTGTTATACAGCACAACATAATAATTTTTAACAGACTAACTATTAGTTGACAATGGCTTGACTCATCAGATTGGTATATAGACGAAAGACAGAGTTCTCGCAGAACTTTACTGAAATATTTAATGCAAGTCATAGCCTTCACACATGTGGCAACTAATAAATGCATATGTTCTCTAATGGTTGTGGTCTGTTATCTATTTCTCGCATGAAATAAATATTTATCGTATCACCGTGACTACAAGGAGTGTGATACGAAATTGATATAGTTATATTTTACAATTATTAAGATTTAAATATTCCTTTTATTGTTTATAGTTACACAAAGGTACATCCGACGAAACGCAGAGCACTCAAAGGATACCCTAAATCAGTATCTGTATCTTGGATAGCAAATGTTTGCTGGTGAACTAATTTTGTCAAGCTTGTGTCACAGGGACATAAATTTATATGCTATAAAGTACATAGGTCATATATTTACTTGTCTATTGTTTATTTTTAAAAGGGGGCGGTTCCAAATGGGGAATCCAAAACCGTGAGTAGAAAACAAGAATGTGTCCATAGTACACGGATGCCCCACTCGCACTATCATTTTCTGTGTTCAGTGGACCGTGAAAATTGGGGTCAGAACTTTATTTTGGAATTAAAATTAGAAAAATCATGTCATAGGGAACATGTGTACTAAGTTTCAAGTTGATGTAGCTTTAACTTCATCAAAAACTGCCTTGACCAAAAACTTTAACCGGAACTTCGCACTATCATTTTCTATGTTCAGTGGACCATGTAATTGGGGTCAAAACTATAATTTGGCATTAAAATTAGAAAGATCATATCATGGGGAACATGTGTACTAAGTTTCAAATTGATTGGACTTCAACTTCATCAAAAACTACCTCGACCAAAAACTTTAACCTGAAGCGGGACGAACGGACGCACAGACGGACGGACGAACGAACGAACGAGAGGCACAGACCAGAAAACATAATGCCCCTCTACTATCGTAGGTGGGGCATAAAAATTGACAACGCCAGGACAAATAAACGAAAGACAACAAAAAGTCTAAAACGTTGATGGTATTATTAAAAGAAGGTGATGTATGCACTAACTAATGATTCGTTTTATCAATGTTTATTCATAGTTTAATGGCATGCTACTTAAAGAAATAAAGTTATGGAATAAGAAAACAACATGGTTGTAAAGTGTAAAAATACCGTAATAAAGGTCAACGAAATATAAGTCAAATCATATTATGACAGTACATTATCAGTCGTTCTCCGTTCGATGAACCTCGTCAACATTTCTGTAGCCCCATTTATGGGCATTATGTTTTCTGGTCTGTGCGTTCGTCTGTCCGTTCGTCCCACGTAAGGTTAAAGTTTTGGTCGAGGTAGTTTTTTATGCAGTTGAAGTCCAATCAACTTGAATTTTAGTACACATGTTCCCTATGATATGATCTTTCTAACTTTAATGCCAAATTAGAGATTTCCCCTTACATTCACGGTTCACTCAACATAGGAAATGATAGTGCAGATAGGGCATCCGTGTACTGGGGACACATTCTTGTTTTTCCTGTTTCAAATGAATGCTATTTGTCAAACGTTACCACTACGTCCGCTGCTTTGAAAGAGCCTTACTCTCACGATAACGCGAACAGCTATATTCTAAGCATATAACTCTTGGATTCACTCCACGGGCACTTGTCTCTGACAAAAATGTCCATACTATATATCTATATACATTATACTTATATACAACTTATGTTTCGTTTAAGTTTAGAGGTCTTTTTTTTCAGAGACAAGAAACTGTTTCGCTCGTCGCACTTTCCAACATTAGATCCTAAATGTGATGTATATGTTGTCATTATGGATAAAATACATTGGCACGTATCGCTAGAATTTCCTACCGAGTTCTAAAATAACAAATGTCCATAGTATTTGTTATAAATTGCTTGAAAATTCGACGGCAAAGGTTATTTAAAGCCAGAAACATGTCCTTTTGCTTTTTTTTATTGTTATTTTTATTTATAGAATGTTGTTGTTTGATGCCACTCTCAGCACACTTTGCTAAATAGCTGTTGTCAGGTTTTATTAACGTATGTAGCAGGAGTAAATGTAGAGAACCATATATATATATACATGTACTAATTTGCTGTCTTATATTTCCCCCCATGCCTATTGTTCTCTGTGTATTGATTTCGCTCACTTGAACATACTTGTAATGTTGGTCGATTGATTATTTAAATTTGATGTTTTTAACTACTAGTATAAACCTTTAAGATTAGCACGGATCCTAAAATTATCGCAAAAAAGGGACACCGCATGACAATGAAATCTTACAGAAGACCAAGAAGGGTTGGTGCTTTGAATGGCGTTTAAGATTTACTGTCTTATAGATAGTATATCTTTTAATGCAAAGTAATTACAAGTACTTCAAGACAGACGTTAATATTTGTTTTAATTTTGTTACCATTTAGAGCTTGTTAAGTTGCATCTGAATATCTAGGAGTAACCGGATCCGACTTCTGGTGCACTGTTGCTCTCCAACGGTATCGACAGCCCAGTATCTCCGTACTTTGGTACTGGCAAAAAAATATGGATATTATCAAATAAAAATCTGCTGTTGTGGAAAAAAAACACTTTTGAAATAAAGGGATGTTTTGCCTTCATGCATTGCTTTGATTCATTGCTTAGATTCATTGCCCTGATTAGACAGTGCTTTTTGAATTTATTTTTTTATATATGTACCATTAAATGTTATTGCTACATGTACAATTGGGACGACACCTCAGCTATTCAGAGGACTGTTAGTATCAGATGTATTACAAGTTCAGTGACTTAGTGCTTTTGAACCAGGAATGAAAATACAGATATTGTTAAATTGAAACGTGCTGTATAGCTTTGATTCCTTGTCCGGATTTGGCAATACTTTTGAGTCCATGTCAACTATGTCTGCTCTTGCAACATTTCTGTTTTCAAACTTTTGGTTGATTTTTTTGTTGTTGTCTATTTTAATTTTGAGTACTACTGAAGAGATACTGCTTGTCAAAATGCGCATCTGGTACATTCATAACGTATGCCATGGCGTATGATGTTATTAAATTGAAAAATGCACCTTTTCTCACCTTCTGGCGTGCTTTTTATACAGTATAAATTTTTCTTCGAAATTCAAAGTTTGTGTTTTTAAAATAAAGAAGTTACAAACCTATTAGTTTTCGATATTTTGAATGCAGTTCAGTGAGTTGCATGTAAACAAACTTTCTTAAAAATATCAAATATCACCCAATTACGTACATGATTTACTTATGGATTTAAAGACAGAGAATAGCCTAAGTAAATAAAGCGTGTGTCTGAAATTAAATTGTTGTTTATAAGAACATTGACACTTTTACATAGACTTCTTTCATTTCCCGCCTTTGACTACGGTCAAACTTGTTAATCCTCGTTTACAAAGAATGTGGCTACAGAAAGGAGTACTCGATATACAAGTTAGCACCTTGTCTTTAAAATTACAATCTTATTTGATCAACTATAACAACAAAATAGAGCTAAGTGTAATCCAACTTAGGTTTATCTTTATCTGCTAAAATAGTAGCACACTCATTAATCCTATTTGATGGGTATTCTTCTATGATGAGATTAAACTTAACATACTAAGATATATTGAGAGAAAAAAATACGTACATTGTCTTGAAAGTTTGACTAGTTGAAACACGTACATTTTTTTTCTGTATTCCATACATACTAGCTATTGACACGTGTTGAGATTTAATATCTCGTTTAGATTTTTCAAATGTTTTTATGCAGACAGTTCCTCTGTTTGGCCTAGTCCTCATCATGCACTTCACCAATGGAAACTGATCGTGTGCCCAAGGAGGATATTCATAATCCTTGCTCCGTTATAATATTCTCAAAACTCTGTTTTAAATCTTACTA